>NW_028136217.1:0-687429 GCF_964662115.1 Mustela nivalis
AAGGGACAATGAGGGCCCCCATCATTTGCAGCTCTAGTCCGAGCCCCATGCCTGGCTTGTAGGAAATGCCAGATCATGAAGACAAACGGAGATCATCCTCTGGCTAAAACCAGCTCTTCTTTGCCTACCGCAGGATCTGGATCAATAAGAGCAGCCAGTTATTATTGCTGGTTTTCTAGGGATTTTTACCCCATATATTTCCCAGGTCTTTACTCTTTTTGTAGCACTTTAATTCAGGCTTCAACCACTTCCTAGTCAAATCAGGTGAAATCATTTTCCTTCCCATACCCTCGATGTATTTCACATCTAGTAATTCTTTTGTTAAAGATCTTATTTACCCATTTGACAGACAGATATCAAGTAGGTAGAGAGGGAGGCAGAGAGAGAGGGGGGAAGCAGGCTCCCCGCTGAGCAGAGAGCACGATGTGGGGCTCCATCCCAGGACCCTGAAATCATGACCTGAGCCGAAGGCAGAGGCCTAAACACTGAGCCACCCAGGAGCCCCCATATCTGGTAATTTTTAACCAAAGTGGATTTGCTGCATCAAATAGTTCCTTCTTCTTCAAATATAAATATATAAATAAAGTGATCAAGTCACTCGCATGTCTTAGGAGAATGTCATACCTTTAGTAGCAAACTTGAAATCTTGGCCATTGGTTTTGATTTTTGTTTTGGTTAGATTTGGTTCAGTTTTTGTCATTTTAAAAATCGCTCCAGCCCTTGGCTCTGTCTGACCTGAATGTTTTCAGCTGTTTCTGAAACAAAATTGTCCCGCCAGCGAAAACTCTCATTGTTTACAGTGGCGCCCCTTCTGAACACTCTGTTAATAAAAAGTTTTTTTTGTTTTTGTTTTTGTTTTTCGGCTATGGTAAATGTGGAACAACAATGAGGTATTTCAAAGAGGTGAACCACAGATAAATTCTCAAAAGGTGGGTGAAGGTTACTCAAAAAGGACCTTGACAAGGCTTTTAAAGATATCGACAATCATTATAACATAACGTGACTGATTGTTACCGTGCTCTTAACTGGGCAAACACATTGTTGGCTTCCAAGAAAAACTAACATAGTTGAAATGGTTCTAGTGGCCTTCTAGCACAGGGTATGATGGGGTAGGTATTCTAGCCACTGGCTGTGCAAGGCATGAGGCCTGTTAGTGATTCTATTTTTTCCTCTGCAGAATAGGTCTTTCTACATTCCAGGTCCTTTCTACCCCAGTAAATAATGCGGCGATTCTCTCAGTGAGTTGTGCTATTGGTTTAAACAGCCAACTGTCTCTTTAAAAGGACTTTTGATTAAATTCCTTTAAAAAAAAGTCCTTTCAAAGAAATCTTTTTTCTTTATTTTTTATTTTTTATCCCATATGTTTACTCTGATCGTGGAACTTTGTCATTTTGACATTCTCTGCTGATTAAAATATTCTTCATCATCAGCACCTACTGCTCTCCTCTCCTGGTGGTCTCTCTGGAAAGGGTCTTCTCTAGCTCTTCTAGCAGGAGATGGGCACTTCCCCTCTAACCCCTGTTGCCAGACTAACCTTACCTATCCTGCAGGGTCAGGTCGGCCTGGCCCTATATATGTTGTTCTTCTCTGAGTGGTTAGATTTTCATAGATCCCGTGCTTTGCTTTTGTCAGGATTTACCTGGATTATCAAAATCCTTTCTTGACCAGTGAAGCCTAAGAAACAGTCCTAATGAGAGAACCAGGAACTCAAACAGATCATATTTATCCTGAATGATCTGTCCAAAATAAAAAATTCGTTTCTGAGGAGCCTCAAGATCTCTGAGAAGGGAAGTTTCACCAACTCTGTCATGTAGGGGCATCAATTCCGATTCTGTGTCAATTGACCTACTTTCCCAGCTAGTAATTCTCTACCTCAGAAAGCCCACTCTCAACCGTTTCCTCTTTCAAAGGCAGTTGCTCTTAGAGTCTGCACATGGCACTTGGGGCCTGCTGGTCGTTGGCTACTGCCCTCTGTACCTTGGGTCTAACAGCTGTGGGGCATCAAGATGAGCACGTCTCTTGTTCTCCGACTAAAATAGTTTGGGGCACATGGTAAGCAATAATCACTTCTTTAGTTGATCCAAGTGTTGGATCTTTCTTAATTATTTTACTACCACAATTTACTTGTTCTAAGATTAATCCTCCCCCATTTTTATATCTCTTAAGGTGGCACTCACCTTGCACTTGATGACATATTCTAGTTCAACTGACAGCATTTCTCTTTCTTAGTCGAACATAAACTATAGTGCATCTTACCCTTGATGAAAGCTAGGATGCAATTAAATACTCTATGTGGTTACGTTTCTGATATTTGAAATCCTCCGGGGCTCCCTGTGCCCCCACAGTGTAGTACCTCACCTGCTCGCCATAGTATACAAACCCTCTCACCCCCAGTGTTAACCTCGGGGCTCAGCCTCCATCCCCAGGTGATGCTGCCAGATCAGCTGTCAGTTATCATGAACTTGCTGTAGTTTCCCGAATGCACTGTGCTGCCTCCTGGCCCTTTGAAACTTGAAACACTCATCCTCATTCTTCGCTTCGCCCTTGTCTATCACCTCCCCTGAAAATCTGTTCCTAAGTGGCTTTTCCCAGCTCCCACCTACCCTTGGCAGTCTATTATCTCCCTGTGGTAAAGCCTTTCACACTGCACCATGTACATGCCCGTTGTCCCCCTGAGAAGAGAAAAGGGACAATGAGCGCCCCCATCATTTGCAGCTCTAGTCCGAGCCCCATGCCTGGCTTGTAGGAAATGCCAGATCATGAAGACAAACGGAGATCATCCTCTGGCTAAAACCAGCTCTTCTTTGCCTACCGCAGGATCTGGATCAATAAAGAGCAGCCAGTTATTATTGCTGGTTTTCTAGGGATATTTACCCCATATATTTTCCAGGTCTTTACTCTTTTTATAGCACTTTAATTCAGGCTTCAACCACTTCCTAGTCAGATCAGGTGAAATCATTTTCCTTCTCATACCCTCGATGTATTTCACATCTAGTAATTCTTTTTTTAAAGATCTTATTTACCCATTTGACAGACAGATCTCAAGTAGGTAGAGAGGGAGGCAGAGAGAGAGGGGGGAAGCAGGCTCCCCGCTGAGCAGAGAGCACGATGTGGGGCTCCATCCCAGGACCCTGAAATCATGACCTGAGCTGAAGGCAGAGGCCTAAACCACTGAGCCACCCAGGAGCCCCCATATCTGGTAATTTTTAACCAAAGTGGATTTGCTGCATCAAATAGTTCCTTCTTCTTCAAATATAAATATATAAATAAAGTGATCAAGTCACTCGCATGTCTTAGGAGAATGTCATACCTTTAGTAGCAAACTTGAAATCTTGGCCATTGGTTTTGATTTTTGTTTTGGTTAGATTTGGTTCAGTTTTTGTCATTTTAAAAATCGCTTCAGCCCTTGGCTCTGTCTGACCTGAATGCTTTCAGCTGTTTCTGAAACAGAATTGTTCCGGCAGCGAAAACTCTCATTGTTTACAGTGGCGCCCCTTCTGAACACTCTGTTAACAAAAAGGTTTTTTTGTTTTTGTTTTTGTTTTTCGGCTATGGTAAATGTGGAACAACAATGAGGTATTTCAAAGAGGTGAACCACAGATAAATTTCTCTAAGTGTGGGTGAAGGTTACTCAAAAAGGTACTTGACAAGGCTTTTAAAGATATCGACAATCATTATAACATAACGTGACTGATTGTTACCGTGCTCTTAACTGGGCAAACACTTGTTGGCTTCCAAGAAAGACTAACATAGTTTAGATGGTTCTAGCAGCCTTCTAGCACAGGGTCTCATGAGGCAGGGATTCTAGCCACTGGCTGTGCAAGGCATGAGGCCTGTTAGTGATTCTATTTTTTCCTCTGCAGAATAGGTTTTTCTACATTCCAGGTCCTTTCTACCCCAATAAATAATGCGGCGATTCTCTCAGTGAGTTGTGCTATTGGTTTAAACAGCCAACTGTCTCTTTAAAAGGACTTTTGTTTAAATTCCTTTAATAAAAAAGTCCTTTAAAAAATATTTTTTATTTTTTATTTTTAAATCCCATATGTTTACTCTGATTGTGGAACTTTGTCATTTTGACCTTCTCTGCTGATTAAAATATTCTTCATCATCAGCACCTACTGCTCTCCTCTCCTGGTGGTCTCTCTGGAAAGGGTCTTCTCTAGCTCTTCTAGCAGGAGATGGGCACTTCCCCTCTACCCCTGTTGCCAGACTAACCTTACCTAACCTGCAGGGTCAGGTCGGCCTGGCCCTATATCTGTTGTTCTCCTCTGAGTGGTTAGATTTTCATGGATCCCGTGCTTTGCTTTTGTCAGGATTTACCTGGATTATCAAAATCGTTTCTTGTACCAGTGAAGCCTAAGAAACAATCCTAATGAGAGAACCAGGAACTCAAACAGATCATATTTATCCTGAATGATCTGTCCAAAATGAAAAATTCGTTTCTGAGGAGCCTCAAGATCTCTGAGAAGGGAAGTTACACCAACACTGTCATGTAGTGGCATCAATTCCGATTCTGTGTCAATTGACCTACTTTCCCAGCTAGTAATTCTCTACCTCAGAAAGCCCACTCTCAACCGTTTCCTCTTTCAAATGCAGTTGCTCTTAGAGTCTGCACATGGCACTTGGGGCCTGCTGGTCATTGGCTACTGCCCTCTGTACCTTGGGTCTAACAGCTGTGGGGCATCAAGATGAGCACGTCTCTTGTTCTCCGACTAAAATAGTTTGGGGCACATGGTAAGCAATAATCACTTCTTTAGTTGATCCAAGTGTTGGATCTTTCTTAATTATTTTACTACCACAATTTACTTGTTCTAAGATTAATCCTCCCCCATTTTTATATCTCTTAAGGTGGCACTCACCTTGCACTTGATGACATATTCTAGTTCAACTGTCAGCATTTCTCTTTCTTAGTCGAACATAAACTATAGTGCATCTTACCCTTGATGAAAGCTAGGATGCAATTAAATACTCTATGTGGTTACGTTTCTGATATTTGAAATCCTCCGTTAGCTCCCTGTGCCCCCACAGTGTAGTACCTCACCTGCTCGCCATAGTATACAAACCCTCTCACCCCCAGTGTTAACCCCGGGGCTCAGCCTCCATCCCCAGGTGATGCTGCCAGATCAGCTGTCGGTTATCATGAACTTGCTGTAGTTTCCCGAATGCACTGTGCTGCCTCCTGGCCCTTTGAAACTTGAAACACTCATTCTCATTCTTCGCTTCGCCCTTGTCTATCACCTCCCCTGAAAATCTGTTCCTAAGTGGCTTTTCCCAGCTCCCACCAACCTTGGCAGTCTATTATCTCCCTGTGGTAAAGCCTGTCACACTGCACCATGGACATGCCCGTTGTCTTCCTGAGAAGAGAAAAGGGACAATGAGGGCCCCCATCATTTGCAGCTCTAGTCCGAGCCCCATGCCTGGCTTGTAGGAAATGCCAGATCATGAAGACAAACGGAGATCATCCTCTGGCTAAAACCAGCTCTTCTTTGCCTACCGCAGGATCTGGATCAATAAAGAGCAGCCAGTTATTATTGCTGGTTTTCTAGGGATTTTTACCCCATATATTTCCCAGGTCTTTACTCTTTTTGTAGCACTTTAATTCAGGCTTCAACCACTTCCTAGTCAAATCAGGTGAAATCATTTTCCTTCCCATACCCTCGATGTATTTCACATCTAGTAATTCTTTTGTTAAAGATCTTATTTACCCATTTGACAGACAGATATCAAGTAGGTAGAGAGGGAGGCAGAGAGAGAGGGGGGAAGCAGGCTCCCCGCTGAGCAGAGAGCACGATGTGGGGCTCCATCCCAGGACCCTGAAATCATGACCTGAGCCGAAGGCAGAGGCCTAAACCACTGAGCCACCCAGGAGCCCCCATATCTGGTAATTTTTAACCAAAGTGGATTTGCTGCATCAAATAGTTCCTTCTTCTTCAAATATAAATATATAAATAAAGTGATCAAGTCACTCGCATGTCTTAGGAGAATGTCATACCTTTAGTAGCAAACTTGAAATCTTGGCCATTGGTTTTGATTTTTGTTTTGGTTAGATTTGGTTCAGTTTTTGTCATTTTAAAAATCGCTCCAGCCCTTGGCTCTGTCTGACCTGAATGTTTTCAGCTGTTTCTGAAACAAAATTGTCCCGCCAGCGAAAACTCTCATTGTTTACAGTGGCGCCCCTTCTGAACACTCTGTTAATAAAAAGTTTTTTTTTGTTTTTGTTTTTGTTTTTCGGCTATGGTAAATGTGGAACAACAATGAGGTATTTCAAAGAGGTGAACCACAGATAAATTTCTCAAAAGGTGGGTGAAGGTTACTCAAAAAGGACCTTGACAAGGCTTTTAAAGATATCGACAATCATTATAACATAACGTGACTGATTGTTACCGTGCTCTTAACTGGGCAAACACTTGTTGGCTTCCAAGAAAAACTAACATAGTTGAAATGGTTCTAGTGGCCTTCTAGCACAGGGTATGATGGGGTAGGTATTCTAGCCACTGGCTGTGCAAGGCATGAGGCCTGTTAGTGATTCTATTTTTTCCTCTGCAGAATAGGTCTTTCTACATTCCAGGTCCTTTCTACCCCAGTAAATAATGCGGCGATTCTCTCAGTGAGTTGTGCTATTGGTTTAAACAGCCAACTGTCTCTTTAAAAGGACTTTTGATTAAATTCCTTTAAAAAAAAGTCCTTTCAAAGAAATCTTTTTTCTTTATTTTTTATTTTTTATCCCATATGTTTACTCTGATCGTGGAACTTTGTCATTTTGACATTCTCTGCTGATTAAAATATTCTTCATCATCAGCACCTACTGCTCTCCTCTCCTGGTGGTCTCTCTGGAAAGGGTCTTCTCTAGCTCTTCTAGCAGGAGATGGGCACTTCCCCTCTACCCCTGTTGCCAGACTAACCTTACCTATCCTGCAGGGTCAGGTCGGCCTGGCCCTATATATGTTGTTCTTCTCTGAGTGGTTAGATTTTCATAGATCCCGTGCTTTGCTTTTGTCAGGATTTACCTGGATTATCAAAATCCTTTCTTGTACCAGTGAAGCCTAAGAAACAGTCCTAATGAGAGAACCAGGAACTCAAACAGATCATATTTATCCTGAATGATCTGTCCAAAATAAAAAATTCGTTTCTGAGGAGCCTCAAGATCTCTGAGAAGGGAAGTTTCACCAACTCTGTCATGTAGGGGCATCAATTCCGATTCTGTGTCAATTGACCTACTTTCCCAGCTAGTAATTCTCTACCTCAGAAAGCCCACTCTCAACCGTTTCCTCTTTCAAAGGCAGTTGCTCTTAGAGTCTGCACATGGCACTTGGGGCCTGCTGGTCGTTGGCTACTGCCCTCTGTACCTTGGGTCTAACAGCTGTGGGGCATCAAGATGAGCACGTCTCTTGTTCTCCGACTAAAATAGTTTGGGGCACATGGTAAGCAATAATCACTTCTTTAGTTGATCCAAGTGTTGGATCTTTCTTAATTATTTTACTACCACAATTTACTTGTTCTAAGATTAATCCTCCCCCATTTTTATATCTCTTAAGGTGGCACTCACCTTGCACTTGATGACATATTCTAGTTCAACTGACAGCATTTCTCTTTCTTAGTCGAACATAAACTATAGTGCATCTTACCCTTGATGAAAGCTAGGATGCAATTAAATACTCTATGTGGTTACGTTTCTGATATTTGAAATCCTCCGGGGCTCCCTGTGCCCCCACAGTGTAGTACCTCACCTGCTCGCCATAGTATACAAACCCTCTCACCCCCAGTGTTAACCTCGGGGCTCAGCCTCCATCCCCAGGTGATGCTGCCAGATCAGCTGTCAGTTATCATGAACTTGCTGTAGTTTCCCGAATGCACTGTGCTGCCTCCTGGCCCTTTGAAACTTGAAACACTCATCCTCATTCTTCGCTTCGCCCTTGTCTATCACCTCCCCTGAAAATCTGTTCCTAAGTGGCTTTTCCCAGCTCCCACCTACCCTTGGCAGTCTATTATCTCCCTGTGGTAAAGCCTTTCACACTGCACCATGTACATGCCCGTTGTCCCCCTGAGAAGAGAAAAGGGACAATGAGCGCCCCCATCATTTGCAGCTCTAGTCCGAGCCCCATGCCTGGCTTGTAGGAAATGCCAGATCATGAAGACAAACGGAGATCATCCTCTGGCTAAAACCAGCTCTTCTTTGCCTACCGCAGGATCTGGATCAATAAAGAGCAGCCAGTTATTATTGCTGGTTTTCTAGGGATATTTACCCCATATATTTTCCAGGTCTTTACTCTTTTTATAGCACTTTAATTCAGGCTTCAACCACTTCCTAGTCAGATCAGGTGAAATCATTTTCCTTCTCATACCCTCGATGTATTTCACATCTAGTAATTCTTTTTTTAAAGATCTTATTTACCCATTTGACAGACAGATCTCAAGTAGGTAGAGAGGGAGGCAGAGAGAGAGGGGGGAAGCAGGCTCCCCGCTGAGCAGAGAGCACGATGTGGGGCTCCATCCCAGGACCCTGAAATCATGACCTGAGCTGAAGGCAGAGGCCTAAACCACTGAGCCACCCAGGAGCCCCCATATCTGGTAATTTTTAACCAAAGTGGATTTGCTGCATCAAATAGTTCCTTCTTCTTCAAATATAAATATATAAATAAAGTGATCAAGTCACTCGCATGTCTTAGGAGAATGTCATACCTTTAGTAGCAAACTTGAAATCTTGGCCATTGGTTTTGATTTTTGTTTTGGTTAGATTTGGTTCAGTTTTTGTCATTTTAAAAATCGCTTCAGCCCTTGGCTCTGTCTGACCTGAATGCTTTCAGCTGTTTCTGAAACAGAATTGTTCCGGCAGCGAAAACTCTCATTGTTTACAGTGGCGCCCCTTCTGAACACTCTGTTAACAAAAAGGTTTTTTTGTTTTTGTTTTTGTTTTTCGGCTATGGTAAATGTGGAACAACAATGAGGTATTTCAAAGAGGTGAACCACAGATAAATTTCTCTAAGTGTGGGTGAAGGTTACTCAAAAAGGTACTTGACAAGGCTTTTAAAGATATCGACAATCATTATAACATAACGTGACTGATTGTTACCGTGCTCTTAACTGGGCAAACACTTGTTGGCTTCCAAGAAAGACTAACATAGTTTAGATGGTTCTAGCAGCCTTCTAGCACAGGGTCTCATGAGGCAGGGATTCTAGCCACTGGCTGTGCAAGGCATGAGGCCTGTTAGTGATTCTATTTTTTCCTCTGCAGAATAGGTTTTTCTACATTCCAGGTCCTTTCTACCCCAATAAATAATGCGGCGATTCTCTCAGTGAGTTGTGCTATTGGTTTAAACAGCCAACTGTCTCTTTAAAAGGACTTTTGTTTAAATTCCTTTAATAAAAAAGTCCTTTAAAAAATATTTTTTATTTTTTATTTTTAAATCCCATATGTTTACTCTGATTGTGGAACTTTGTCATTTTGACCTTCTCTGCTGATTAAAATATTCTTCATCATCAGCACCTACTGCTCTCCTCTCCTGGTGGTCTCTCTGGAAAGGGTCTTCTCTAGCTCTTCTAGCAGGAGATGGGCACTTCCCCTCTACCCCTGTTGCCAGACTAACCTTACCTAACCTGCAGGGTCAGGTCGGCCTGGCCCTATATCTGTTGTTCTCCTCTGAGTGGTTAGATTTTCATGGATCCCGTGCTTTGCTTTTGTCAGGATTTACCTGGATTATCAAAATCGTTTCTTGTACCAGTGAAGCCTAAGAAACAATCCTAATGAGAGAACCAGGAACTCAAACAGATCATATTTATCCTGAATGATCTGTCCAAAATGAAAAATTCGTTTCTGAGGAGCCTCAAGATCTCTGAGAAGGGAAGTTACACCAACACTGTCATGTAGTGGCATCAATTCCGATTCTGTGTCAATTGACCTACTTTCCCAGCTAGTAATTCTCTACCTCAGAAAGCCCACTCTCAACCGTTTCCTCTTTCAAATGCAGTTGCTCTTAGAGTCTGCACATGGCACTTGGGGCCTGCTGGTCATTGGCTACTGCCCTCTGTACCTTGGGTCTAACAGCTGTGGGGCATCAAGATGAGCACGTCTCTTGTTCTCCGACTAAAATAGTTTGGGGCACATGGTAAGCAATAATCACTTCTTTAGTTGATCCAAGTGTTGGATCTTTCTTAATTATTTTACTACCACAATTTACTTGTTCTAAGATTAATCCTCCCCCATTTTTATATCTCTTAAGGTGGCACTCACCTTGCACTTGATGACATATTCTAGTTCAACTGTCAGCATTTCTCTTTCTTAGTCGAACATAAACTATAGTGCATCTTACCCTTGATGAAAGCTAGGATGCAATTAAATACTCTATGTGGTTACGTTTCTGATATTTGAAATCCTCCGTTAGCTCCCTGTGCCCCCACAGTGTAGTACCTCACCTGCTCGCCATAGTATACAAACCCTCTCACCCCCAGTGTTAACCCCGGGGCTCAGCCTCCATCCCCAGGTGATGCTGCCAGATCAGCTGTCGGTTATCATGAACTTGCTGTAGTTTCCCGAATGCACTGTGCTGCCTCCTGGCCCTTTGAAACTTGAAACACTCATTCTCATTCTTCGCTTCGCCCTTGTCTATCACCTCCCCTGAAAATCTGTTCCTAAGTGGCTTTTCCCAGCTCCCACCAACCTTGGCAGTCTATTATCTCCCTGTGGTAAAGCCTGTCACACTGCACCATGGACATGCCCGTTGTCTTCCTGAGAAGAGAAAAGGGACAATGAGGGCCCCCATCATTTGCAGCTCTAGTCCGAGCCCCATGCCTGGCTTGTAGGAAATGCCAGATCATGAAGACAAACGGAGATCATCCTCTGGCTAAAACCAGCTCTTCTTTGCCTACCGCAGGATCTGGATCAATAAAGAGCAGCCAGTTATTATTGCTGGTTTTCTAGGGATTTTTACCCCATATATTTCCCAGGTCTTTACTCTTTTTGTAGCACTTTAATTCAGGCTTCAACCACTTCCTAGTCAAATCAGGTGAAATCATTTTCCTTCCCATACCCTCGATGTATTTCACATCTAGTAATTCTTTTGTTAAAGATCTTATTTACCCATTTGACAGACAGATATCAAGTAGGTAGAGAGGGAGGCAGAGAGAGAGGGGGGAAGCAGGCTCCCCGCTGAGCAGAGAGCACGATGTGGGGCTCCATCCCAGGACCCTGAAATCATGACCTGAGCCGAAGGCAGAGGCCTAAACCACTGAGCCACCCAGGAGCCCCCATATCTGGTAATTTTTAACCAAAGTGGATTTGCTGCATCAAATAGTTCCTTCTTCTTCAAATATAAATATATAAATAAAGTGATCAAGTCACTCGCATGTCTTAGGAGAATGTCATACCTTTAGTAGCAAACTTGAAATCTTGGCCATTGGTTTTGATTTTTGTTTTGGTTAGATTTGGTTCAGTTTTTGTCATTTTAAAAATCGCTCCAGCCCTTGGCTCTGTCTGACCTGAATGTTTTCAGCTGTTTCTGAAACAAAATTGTCCCGCCAGCGAAAACTCTCATTGTTTACAGTGGCGCCCCTTCTGAACACTCTGTTAATAAAAAGTTTTTTTTTGTTTTTGTTTTTGTTTTTCGGCTATGGTAAATGTGGAACAACAATGAGGTATTTCAAAGAGGTGAACCACAGATAAATTTCTCAAAAGGTGGGTGAAGGTTACTCAAAAAGGACCTTGACAAGGCTTTTAAAGATATCGACAATCATTATAACATAACGTGACTGATTGTTACCGTGCTCTTAACTGGGCAAACACTTGTTGGCTTCCAAGAAAAACTAACATAGTTGAAATGGTTCTAGTGGCCTTCTAGCACAGGGTATGATGGGGTAGGTATTCTAGCCACTGGCTGTGCAAGGCATGAGGCCTGTTAGTGATTCTATTTTTTCCTCTGCAGAATAGGTCTTTCTACATTCCAGGTCCTTTCTACCCCAGTAAATAATGCGGCGATTCTCTCAGTGAGTTGTGCTATTGGTTTAAACAGCCAACTGTCTCTTTAAAAGGACTTTTGATTAAATTCCTTTAAAAAAAAGTCCTTTCAAAGAAATCTTTTTTCTTTATTTTTTATTTTTTATCCCATATGTTTACTCTGATCGTGGAACTTTGTCATTTTGACATTCTCTGCTGATTAAAATATTCTTCATCATCAGCACCTACTGCTCTCCTCTCCTGGTGGTCTCTCTGGAAAGGGTCTTCTCTAGCTCTTCTAGCAGGAGATGGGCACTTCCCCTCTACCCCTGTTGCCAGACTAACCTTACCTATCCTGCAGGGTCAGGTCGGCCTGGCCCTATATATGTTGTTCTTCTCTGAGTGGTTAGATTTTCATAGATCCCGTGCTTTGCTTTTGTCAGGATTTACCTGGATTATCAAAATCCTTTCTTGTACCAGTGAAGCCTAAGAAACAGTCCTAATGAGAGAACCAGGAACTCAAACAGATCATATTTATCCTGAATGATCTGTCCAAAATAAAAAATTCGTTTCTGAGGAGCCTCAAGATCTCTGAGAAGGGAAGTTTCACCAACTCTGTCATGTAGGGGCATCAATTCCGATTCTGTGTCAATTGACCTACTTTCCCAGCTAGTAATTCTCTACCTCAGAAAGCCCACTCTCAACCGTTTCCTCTTTCAAAGGCAGTTGCTCTTAGAGTCTGCACATGGCACTTGGGGCCTGCTGGTCGTTGGCTACTGCCCTCTGTACCTTGGGTCTAACAGCTGTGGGGCATCAAGATGAGCACGTCTCTTGTTCTCCGACTAAAATAGTTTGGGGCACATGGTAAGCAATAATCACTTCTTTAGTTGATCCAAGTGTTGGATCTTTCTTAATTATTTTACTACCACAATTTACTTGTTCTAAGATTAATCCTCCCCCATTTTTATATCTCTTAAGGTGGCACTCACCTTGCACTTGATGACATATTCTAGTTCAACTGACAGCATTTCTCTTTCTTAGTCGAACATAAACTATAGTGCATCTTACCCTTGATGAAAGCTAGGATGCAATTAAATACTCTATGTGGTTACGTTTCTGATATTTGAAATCCTCCGGGGCTCCCTGTGCCCCCACAGTGTAGTACCTCACCTGCTCGCCATAGTATACAAACCCTCTCACCCCCAGTGTTAACCTCGGGGCTCAGCCTCCATCCCCAGGTGATGCTGCCAGATCAGCTGTCAGTTATCATGAACTTGCTGTAGTTTCCCGAATGCACTGTGCTGCCTCCTGGCCCTTTGAAACTTGAAACACTCATCCTCATTCTTCGCTTCGCCCTTGTCTATCACCTCCCCTGAAAATCTGTTCTTAAGTGGCTTTTCCCAGCTCCCACCAACCTTGGCAGTCTATTATCTCCCTGTGGTAAAGCCTGTCACACTGCACCATGGACATGCCCGTTGTCTTCCTGAGAAGAGAAAAGGGACAATGAGGGCCCCCATCATTTGCAGCTCTAGTCCGAGCCCCATGCCTGGCTTGTAGGAAATGCCAGATCATGAAGACAAACGGAGATCATCCTCTGGCTAAAACCAGCTCTTCTTTGCCTACCGCAGGATCTGGATCAATAAAGAGCAGCCAGTTATTATTGCTGGTTTTCTAGGGATTTTTACCCCATATATTTCCCAGGTCTTTACTCTTTTTGTAGCACTTTAATTCAGGCTTCAACCACTTCCTAGTCAAATCAGGTGAAATCATTTTCCTTCCCATACCCTCGATGTATTTCACATCTAGTAATTCTTTTTTTAAAGATCTTATTTACCCATTTGACAGACAGATATCAAGTAGGTAGAGAGGGAGGCAGAGAGAGAGGGGGGAAGCAGGCTCCCCGCTGAGCAGAGAGCCCTATGTGGGGCTCCATCCCAGGACCCTGAAATCATGACCTGAGCCGAAGGCAGAGGCCTAAACCACTGAGCCACCCAGGGGCCCCCATATCTGGTAATTTTTAACCAACGTGGATTTGCTGCATCAAATAGTTCCTTCTTCTTCAAATATAAATATATAAATAAAGTGATCAAGTCACTTGCATGTCTTAGGAGAATGTCATACCTTTAGTAGCAAACTTGAAATCTTGGCCATTGGTTTTGATTTTTGTTTTGGTTAGATTTGGTTCAGTTTTTGTCATTTTAAAAATCGCTCCAGCCCTTGGCTCTGTCTGACCTGAATGTTTTCAGCTGTTTCTGAAACAAAATTGTCCCGGCAGCGAAAACTCTCATTGTTTACAGTGGCGCCCCTTCTGAACACTCTGTTAATAAAAAGTTTTTTTTGTTTTTGTTTTTGTTTTTCGGCTATGGTAAATGTGGAACAACAATGAGGTATTTCAAAGAGGTGAACCACAGATAAATTTCTCTAAGTGTGGGTGAAGGTTACTCAAAAGGAACTTGACAAGGCTTTTAAAGATATCGACAATCATTATAACATAACGTGACTGATTGTTACCATGCTCTTAACTGGGCAAACACTTGTTGGCTTCCAAGAAAGACTAACATAGTTGAGATGGTTCTAGCGGCCTTCTAGCACAGGGTCTCATGAGGCAGGGATTCTAGCCACTGGCTGTGCAATGCATGAGGCCTGTTAGTGATTCTATTTTTTCCTCTGCAGAATAGGTCTTTCTACATTCCAGGTCCTTTCTACCCCAATAAATAATGCGGCGATTCTCTCAGTGAGTTGTGCTATTGGTTTAAACAGCCAACTGTCTCTTTAAAAGGACTTTTGATTAAATTCCTTTAAAAAAAAGTCCTTTCAAAGAAATCTTTTTTCTTTATTTTTTATTTTTTATCCCATATGTTTACTCTGATCGTGGAACTTTGTCATTTTGACATTCTCTGCTGATTAAAATATTCTTCAACATCAGCACCTACTGCTCTCCTCTCCTGGTGGTCTCTCTGGAAAGGGTCTTCTCTAGCTCTTCTAGCAGGAGATGGGCACTTCCCCTCTACCCCTGTTGCCAGACTAACCTTACCTATCCTGCAGGGTCAGGTCGGCCTGGCCCTTTATCTGTTGTTCTCCTATAAGTGGTTAGATTTTCATAGATCCCGTGCTTTGCTTTTGTCAGGATTTACCTGGATTATCAAAATCCTTTTCTTGTGCCCGTGAAGCCTAAGAAACAGTCCTAATGAGAGAACCAGGAACTCAAACAGATCATATTTATCCTGAAGGATCTGTCCAAAATGAAAAATTCGTTTCTGAGGAGCCTCAAGATCTCTGAGAAGGGAAGTTTCACCAACTCTGTCATGTAGGGCATGAATTCTGATTCTGTGTCAATTGTCCTACTTTCCCAGCTAGTAATTCTCTACCTCAGAAAGCCCACTCTCAATCGTTTCCTCTTTCAAAGGCAGTTGCTCTTAGAGTCTGCACATGGCACTTGGGGCCTGTTGGTCATTGGCTACTGCCCTCTGTACCTTGGGTCTAACAGCTGCGGGACATCAAGATGAGCACGTCTCTTGTTCTAGTACTTAATATACTTTGGGGCACATGGTAAGCAATAATCACTTCTTTAGTTGATCCAAGTGTTGGATCTTTCTTAATTATTTTACTACCACAATTTACTTGTTCTAAGATTTGTCCCCCCCCCCCATTTTAATATCTGTTAAGGTGGCACTCACCTTGCACTTGATGACATATCCTAGTTTAACTGACAGCATTTCACTTTCTTAGTAGAACATAAACTACAGTGCATCTTACCCTTGATGAAAGCTAGGATGCAATTAAATACTCTATTATGTTTACGATTCTGATATTTGAAATCCTCCGTTAGCTCCCTGTGCCCCCACAGTGTAGTACCTCACCTCCTTGCCATAGTATACAAACCCTCTCACCCCCAGTGTTAACCCCGGGGCTCAGCCTCCATCCCCAGGTGATGCTGCCAGATCAGCTGTCGGTTGTCATGAACTTGCTGTAGTTTCCCAAATGCACTGTGCTGCCTCCTGGCCCTTTGAAACTTGACACACTCATCCTCATTCTTCGCTTCGCCCTTGTCTATCACCTCCCCTGAAAATCTGTTCCTAAGTGGCTTTTCCCAGCTCCCACCTACCCTTGGCAGTCTATTATCTCCCTGTGGTAAAGCCTGTCACACTGCACCATGGACATGCCCGTTGTCCCCCTGAGAAGAGAAAAGGGACAATGAGGGCCCCCATCATTTGCAGCTCTAGTCCGAGCCCCATGCCTGGCTTGTAGGAAATGCCAGATCATGAAGACAAACGGAGATCATCCTCTGGCTAAAACCAGCTCTTCTTTGCCTACCGCAGGATCTGGATCAATAAAGAGCAGCCAGTTATTATTGCTGGTTTTCTAGGGATATTTACCCCATATATTTTCCAGGTCTTTACTCTTTTTATAGCACTTTAATTCAGGCTTCAACCACTTCCTTGTCAGATCAGGTGAAATCATTTTCCTTCTCATACCCTCGATGTATTTCACATCTAGTAATTCTTTTTTTAAAGATCTTATTTACCCATTTGACAGACAGATCTCAAGTAGGTAGAGAGGGAGGCAGAGAGAGAGGGGGGAAGCAGGCTCCCCGCTGAGCAGAGAGCACGATGTGGGGCTCCATCCCAGGACCCTGAAATCATGACCTGAGCTGAAGGCAGAGGCCTAAACCACTGAGCCACCCAGGAGCCCCCATATCTGGTAATTTTTAACCAACGTGGATTTGCTGCATCAAATAGTTCCTTCTTCTTCAAATATAAATATATAAATAAAGTGATCAAGTCACTCGCATGTCTTAGGAGAATGTCATACCTTTAGTAGCAAACTTGAAATCTTGGCCATTGGTTTTGATTTTTGTTTTGGTTAGATTTGGTTCAGTTTTTGTCATTTTAAAAATCGCTCCAGCCCTTGGCTCTGTCTGACCTGAATGTTTTCAGCTGTTTCTGAAACAAAATTGTCCCGGCAGCGAAAACTCTCATTGTTTACAGTGGCGCCCCTTCTGAACACTCTGTTAATAAAAAGTTTTTTTTTGTTTTTGTTTTTGTTTTTCGGCTATGGTAAATGTGGAACAACAATGAGGTATTTCAAAGAGGTGAACCACAGATAAATTTCTCAAAAGGTGGGTGAAGGTTACTCAAAAAGGAACTTGACAAGGCTTTTAAAGATATCGACAATCATTATAACATAACGTGACTGATTGTTACCGTGCTCTTAACTGGGCAAACACTTGTTGGCTTCCAAGAAAGACTAACATAGTTTAGATGGTTCTAGCGGCCTTCTAGCACAGGGTCTCATGAGGCAGGGATTCTAGCCACTGGCTGTGCAAGGCATGAGGCCTGTTAGTGATTCTATTTTTTCCTCTGCAGAATAGGTTTTTCTACATTCCAGGTCCTTTCTACCCCAATAAATAATGCGGCGATTCTCTCAGTGAGTTGTGCTATTGGTTTAAACAGCCAACTGTCTCTTTAAAAGGACTTTTGTTTAAATTCCTTTAATAAAAAAGTCCTTTAAAAAATATTTTTTATTTTTTATTTTTAAATCCCATATGTTTACTCTGATTGTGGAACTTTGTCATTTTGACCTTCTCTGCTGATTAAAATATTCTTCATCATCAGCACCTACTGCTCTCCTCTCATGGTGGTCTCTCTGGAAAGGGTCTTCTCTAGCTCTTCTAGCAGGAGATGGGCACTTCCCCTCTACCCCTGTTGCCAGACTAACCTTACCTATCCTGCAGGGTCAGGTCGGCCTGGCCTTTTATCTGTTGTTCTCCTCTGAGTGGTTAGATTTTCATGGATCCCGTGCTTTGCTTTTGTCAGGATTTACCTGGATTATCAAAATCCTTTCTTGTACCAGTGAAGCCTAAGAAACAGTCCTAATGAGAGAACCAGGAACTCAAACAGATCATATTTATCCTGAATGATCTGTCCAAAATGAAAAATTCGTTTCTGAGGAGCCTCAAGATCTCTGAGAAGGGAAATTACACCAACACTGTCATGTAGTGGCATCAATTCCGATTCTGTGTCAATTGACCTACTTTCCCAGCTAGTAATTCTCTACCTCAGAAAGCCCACTCTCAACCGTTTCCTCTTTCAAATGCAGTTGCTCTTAGAGTCTGCACATGGCACTTGGGGCCTGTTGGTCGTTGGCTACTGCCCTCTGTACCTTGGGTCTAACAGCTGTGGGGCATCAAGATGAGCACGTCTCTTGTTCTAGTACTTAATATACTTTGGGGCACATGGTAAGCAATAATCACTTCTTTAGTTGATCCAAGTGTTGGATATTTCTTAATTATTTTACTACCACAATTTACTTGTTCTAAGATTTGTCCCCCCCCCCATTTTAATATCTGTTAAGGTGGCACTCACCTTGCACTTGATGACATATCCTAGTTTAACTGACAGCATTTCACTTTCTTAGTAGAACATAAACTACAGTGCATCTTACCCTTGATGAAAGCTAGGATGCAATTAAATACTCTATTATGTTTACGATTCTGATATTTGAAATCCTCCGTTAGCTCCCTGTGCCCCCACAGTGTAGTACCTCACCTCCTTGCCATAGTATACAAACCCTCTCACCCCCAGTGTTAACCCCGGGGCTCAGCCTCCATCCCCAGGTGATGCTGCCAGATCAGCTGTCGGTTATCATGAACTTGCTGTAGTTTCCCGAATGCACTGTGCTGCCTCCTGGCCCTTTGAAACTTGAAACACTCATTCTCATTCTTCGCTTCGCCCTTGTCTATCACCTCCCCTGAAAATCTGTTCCTAAGTGGCTTTTCCCAGCTCCCACCAACCTTGGCAGTCTATTATCTCCCTGTGGTAAAGCCTGTCACACTGCACCATGGACATGCCCGTTGTCTTCCTGAGAAGAGAAAAGGGACAATGAGGGCCCCCATCATTTGCAGCTCTAGTCCGAGCCCCATGCCTGGCTTGTAGGAAATGCCAGATCATGAAGACAAACGGAGATCATCCTCTGGCTAAAACCAGCTCTTCTTTGCCTACCGCAGGATCTGGATCAATAAAGAGCAGCCAGTTATT
The DNA here is from genome assembly GCF_964662115.1 of Mustela nivalis. Classification (NCBI taxonomy): domain Eukaryota; kingdom Metazoa; phylum Chordata; class Mammalia; order Carnivora; family Mustelidae; genus Mustela; species Mustela nivalis. Next base: position 18,964 of record NW_028136217.1, read on the forward strand.
ATTGCTGGTTTTCTAGGGATTTTTACCCCATATATTTCCCAGGTCTTTACTCTTTTTGTAGCACTTTAATTCAGGCTTCAACCACTTCCTAGTCAAATCAGGTGAAATCATTTTCCTTCCCATACCCTCGATGTATTTCACATCTAGTAATTCTTTTGTTAAAGATCTTATTTACCCATTTGACAGACAGATATCAAGTAGGTAGAGAGGGAGGCAGAGAGAGAGGGGGGAAGCAGGCTCCCCGCTGAGCAGAGAGCACGATGTGGGGCTCCATCCCAGGACCCTGAAATCATGACCTGAGCCGAAGGCAGAGGCCTAAACCACTGAGCCACCCAGGAGCCCCCATATCTGGTAATTTTTAACCAAAGTGGATTTGCTGCATCAAATAGTTCCTTCTTCTTCAAACATAAATATATAAATAAAGTGATCAAGTCACTCGCATGTCTTAGGAGAATGTCATACCTTTAGTAGCAAACTTGAAATCTTGGCCATTGGTTTTGATTTTTGTTTTGGTTAGATTTGGTTCAGTTTTTGTCATTTTAAAAATCGCTCCAGCCCTTGGCTCTGTCTGACCTGAATGTTTTCAGCTGTTTCTGAAACAAAATTGTCCCGGCAGCGTAAACTCTCATTGTTTACAGTGGCGCCCCTTCTGAACACTCTGTTAATAAAAAGTTTTTTTTTGTTTTTGTTTTTGTTTTTCGGCTATGGTAAATGTGGAACAACAATGAGGTATTTCAAAGAGGTGAACCACAGATAAATTTCTCAAAAGGTGGGTGAAGGTTACTCAAAAAGGAACTTGACAAGGCTTTTAAAGATATCGACAATCATTATAACATAACGTGACTGATTGTTACCGTGCTCTTAACTGGGCAAACACTTGTTGGCTTCCAAGAAAAACTAACATAGTTGAAATGGTTCTAGTGGCCTTCTAGCACAGGGTATGATGGGGTAGGTATTCTAGCCACTGGCTGTGCAAGGCATGAGGCCTGTTAGTGATTCTATTTTTTCCTCTGCAGAATAGGTCTTTCTACATTCCAGGTCCTTTCTACCCCAGTAAATAATGCGGCGATTCTCTCAGTGAGTTGTGCTATTGGTTTAAACAGCCAACTGTCTCTTTAAAAGGACTTTTGATTAAATTCCTTTAAAAAAAAGTCCTTTCAAAGAAATCTTTTTTCTTTATTTTTTATTTTTTATCCCATATGTTTACTCTGATCGTGGAACTTTGTCATTTTGACATTCTCTGCTGATTAAAATATTCTTCATCATCAGCACCTACTGCTCTCCTCTCCTGGTGGTCTCTCTGGAAAGGGTCTTCTCTAGCTCTTCTAGCAGGAGATGGGCACTTCCCCTCTACCCCTGTTGCCAGACTAACCTTACCTATCCTGCAGGGTCAGGTCGGCCTGGCCCTATATATGTTGTTCTTCTCTGAGTGGTTAGATTTTCATAGATCCCGTGCTTTGCTTTTGTCAGGATTTACCTGGATTATCAAAATCCTTTCTTGTACCAGTGAAGCCTAAGAAACAGTCCTAATGAGAGAACCAGGAACTCAAACAGATCATATTTATCCTGAATGATCTGTCCAAAATAAAAAATTCGTTTCTGAGGAGCCTCAAGATCTCTGAGAAGGGAAGTTTCACCAACTCTGTCATGTAGGGGCATCAATTCCGATTCTGTGTCAATTGACCTACTTTCCCAGCTAGTAATTCTCTACCTCAGAAAGCCCACTCTCAACCCTTTCCTCTTTCAAAGGCAGTTGCTCTTAGAGTCTGCACATGGCACTTGGGGCCTGCTGGTCGTTGGCTACTGCCCTCTGTACCTTGGGTCTAACAGCTGTGGGGCATCAAGATGAGCACGTCTCTTGTTCTCCGACTAAAATAGTTTGGGGCACATGGTAAGCAATAATCACTTCTTTAGTTGATCCAAGTGTTGGATCTTTCTTAATTATTTTACTACCACAATTTACTTGTTCTAAGATTAATCCTCCCCCATTTTTATATCTCTTAAGGTGGCACTCACCTTGCACTTGATGACATATTCTAGTTCAACTGACAGCATTTCTCTTTCTTAGTCGAACATAAACTATAGTGCATCTTACCCTTGATGAAAGCTAGGATGCAATTAAATACTCTATGTGGTTACGTTTCTGATATTTGAAATCCTCCGGGGCTCCCTGGGCCCCCATAGTGTAGTACCTCACCTGCTCGCCATAGTATACAAACCCTCTCACCCCCAGTGTTAAACTCGGGGCTCAGCCTCCATCCCCAGGTGATGCTGCCAGATCAGCTGTCAGTTATCATGAACTTGCTGTAGTTTCCCGAATGCACTGTGCTGCCTCCTGGCCCTTTGAAACTTGAAACACTCATCCTCATTCTTCGCTTCGCCCTTGTCTATCACCTCCCCTGAAAATCTGTTCCTAAGTGGCTTTTCCCAGCTCCCACCAACCTTGGCAGTCTATTATCTCCCTGTGGTAAAGCCTGTCACACTGCACCATGGACATGCCCGTTGTCTTCCTGAGAAGAGAAAAGGGACAATGAGGGCCCCCATCATTTGCAGCTCTAGTCCGAGCCCCATGCCTGGCTTGTAGGAAATGCCAGATCATGAAGACAAACGGAGATCATCCTCTGGCTAAAACCAGCTCTTCTTTGCCTACCGCAGGATCTGGATCAATAAAGAGCAGCCAGTTATTATTGCTGGTTTTCTAGGGATTTTTACCCCATATATTTCCCAGGTCTTTACTCTTTTTGTAGCACTTTAATTCAGGCTTCAACCACTTCCTAGTCAAATCAGGTGAAATCATTTTCCTTCCCATACCCTCGATGTATTTCACATCTAGTAATTCTTTTTTTAAAGATCTTATTTACCCATTTGACAGACAGATATCAAGTAGGTAGAGAGGGAGGCAGAGAGAGAGGGGGGAAGCAGGCTCCCCGCTGAGCAGAGAGCCCTATGTGGGGCTCCATCCCAGGACCCTGAAATCATGACCTGAGCCGAAGGCAGAGGCCTAAACCACTGAGCCACCCAGGGGCCCCCATATCTGGTAATTTTTAAAAAACGTGGATTTGCTGCATCAAATAGTTCTTTCTTCTTCAAATATAAATATATAAATAAAGTGATCAAGTCACTCGCATGTCTTAGGAGAATGTCATACCTTTAGTAGCAAACTTGAAATCTTGGCCATTGGTTTTGATTTTTGTTTTGGTTAGATTTGGTTCAGTTTTTGTCATTTTAAAAATCGCTCCAGCCCTTGGCTCTGTCTGACCTGAATGTTTTCAGCTGTTTCTGAAACAAAATTGTCCCGGCAGCGAAAACTCTCATTGTTTACAGTGGCGCCCCTTCTGAACACTCTGTTAATAAAAAGTTTTTTTTGTTTTTGTTTTTGTTTTTCGGCTATGGTAAATGTGGAACAACAATGAGGTATTTCAAAGAGGTGAACCACAGATAAATTTCTCTAAGTGTGGGTGAAGGTTACTCAAAAAGGAACTTGACAAGGCTTTTAAAGATATCGACAATAATTATAACATAACGTGACTGGTTGTTACCATGCTCTTAACTGGGCAAACACTTGTTGGCTTCCAAGAAAGACTAACATAGTTGAGATGGTTCTAGCGGCCTTCTAGCACAGGGTCTCATGAGGCAGGTATTCTAGCCACTGGCTGTGCAAGGCATGAGGCCTGTTAGTGATTCTATTTTTTCCTCTGCAGAATAGGTCTTTCTACATTCCAGGTCCTTTCTACCCCAATAAATAATGCGGCGATTCTCTCAGTGAGTTGTGCTATTGGTTTAAACAGCCAACTGTCTCTTTAAAAGGACTTTTGATTAAATTCCTTTAAAAAAAAGTCCTTTCAAAGAAATCTTTTTTCTTTATTTTTTATTTTTTATCCCATATGTTTACTCTGATCGTGGAACTTTGTCATTTTGACATTCTCTGCTGATTAAAATATTCTTCATCATCAGCACCTACTGCTCTCCTCTCCTGGTGGTCTCTCTTGAAAGGGTCTTCTCTAGATCTTCTAGCAGGAGATGGGCACTTCCCCTCTACCCCTGTTGCCAGAAAACCTTACCTATCCTGCAGGGTCAGGTCGGCCTGGCCCTTTATCTGTTGTTCTCCTGTGAGTGGTTAGATTTTCATAGATCCCGTGCTTTGCTTTTGTCAGGATTTACCTGGATTATCAAAATCCTTTTCTTGTGTCAGTGAAGCCTAAGAAACAGTCCTAATGAGAGAACCAGGAACTCAAACAGATCATATTTATCCTGAAGGATCTGTCCAAAATGAAAAATTCGTTTCTGAGGAGCCTCAAGATCTCTGAGAAGGGAAGTTTCACCAACTCTGTCATGTAGGGCATGAATTCTGATTCTGTGTCAATTGTCCTACTTTCCCAGCTAGTAATTCTCTACCTCAGAAAGCCCACTCTCAATCGTTTCCTCTTTCAAAGGCAGTTGCTCTTAGAGTCTGCACATGGCACTTGGGGCCTGTTGGTCATTGGCTACTGCCCTCTGTACCTTGGGTCTAACAGCTGCGGGACATCAAGATGAGCACGTCTCTTGTTGTAGTACTTAATATACTTTGGGGCACATGGTAAGCAATAATCACTTCTTTAGTTGATCCAAGTGTTGGATCTTTCTTAATTATTTTACTACCACAATTTACTTGTTCTAAGATTTGTCCCCCACCCCCCATTTTAATATCTGTTAAGGTGGCACTCACCTTGCACTTGATGACATATCCTAGTTTAACTGACAGCATTTCACTTTCTTAGTCGAACATAAACTACAGTGCATCTTACCCTTGATGAAAGCTAGGATGCAATTAAATACTCTATTATGTTTACGATTCTGATATTTGAAATCCTCCGTTAGCTCCCTGTGCCCCCACAGTGTAGTACCTCACCTCCTTGCCATAGTATACAAACCCTCTCACCCCCAGTGTTAACCCCGGGGCTCAGCCTCCATCCCCAGGTGATGCTGCCAGATCAGCTGTCGGTTGTCATGAACTTGCTGTAGTTTCCCAAATGCACTGTGCTGCCTCCTGGCCCTTTGAAACTTGACACACTCATCCTCATTCTTCGCTTCGCCCTTGTCTATCACCTCCCCTGAAAATCTGTTCCTAAGTGGCTTTTCCCAGCTCCCACCTACCCTTGGCAGTCTATTATCTCCCTGTGGTAAAGCCTTTCACACTGCACCATGGACATGCCCGTTGTCCCCCTGAGAAGAGAAAAGGGACAATGAGGGCCCCCATCATTTGCAGCTCTAGTCCGAGCCCCATGCCTGGCTTGTAGGAAATGCCAGATCATGAAGACAAACGGAGATCATCCTCTGGCTAAAACCAGCTCTTCTTTGCCTACCGCAGGATCTGGATCAATAAAGAGCAGCCAGTTATTATTGCTGGTTTTCTAGGGATTTTTACCCCATATATTTTCCAGGTCTTTACTGTTTTTATAGCACTTTAATTCAGGCTTCAACCACTTCCTAGTCAGATCAGGTGAAATCATTTTCCTCCTCATACCCTCGATGTATTTCACATCTAGTAATCCTTTTTTTAAAGATCTTATTTACCCATTTGACAGACAGATCTCAAGTAGGTAGAGAGGGAGGCAGAGAGAGAGGGGGGAAGCAGGCTCCCCGCTGAGCAGAGAGCACGATGTGGGGCTCCATCCCAGGACCCTGAAATCATGACCTGAGCTGAAGGCAGAGGCCTAAACCACTGAGCCACCCAGGAGCCCCCATATCTGGTAATTTTTAACCAACGTGGATTTGCTGCATCAAATAGTTCCTTCTTCTTCAAATATAAATATATAAATAAAGTGATCAAGTCACTCGCATGTCTTAGGAGAATGTCATACCTTTAGTAGCAAACTTGAAATCTTGGCCATTGGTTTTGATTTTTGTTTTGGTTAGATTTGGTTCAGTTTTTGTCATTTTAAAAATCGCTCCAGCCCTTGGCTCTGTCTGACCTGAATGCTTTCAGCTGTTTCTGAAACAGAATTGTTCCGGCAGCGAAAACTCTCATTGTTTACAGTGGCGCCCCTTCTGAACACTCTGTTAACAAAATGTTTTTTTTGTTTTTGTTTTTGTTTTTCGGCTATGGTAAATGTGGAACAACAATGAGGTATTTCAAAGAGGTGAACCACAGATAAATTTCTCTAAGTGTGGGTGAAGGTTACTCAAAAAGGAACTTGACAAGGCTTTTAAAGATATCGACAATCATTATAACATAACGTGACTGATTGTTACCATGCTCTTAACTGGGCAAACACTTGTTGGCTTCCAAGAAAGACTAACATAGTTTAGATGGTTCTAGCAGCCTTCTAGCACAGGGTCTCATGAGGCAGGGATTCTAGCCACTGGCTGTGCAAGGCATGAGGCCTGTTAGTGATTCTATTTTTTCCTCTGCAGAATAGGTTTTTCTACATTCCAGGTCCTTTCTACCCCAATAAATAATGCGGCGATTCTCTCAGTGAGTTGTGCTATTGGTTTAAACAGCCAACTGTCTCTTTAAAAGGACTTTTGTTTAAATTCCTTTAATAAAAAAGTCCTTTAAAAAATATTTTTTATTTTTTATTTTTAAATCCCATATGTTTACTCTGATTGTGGAACTTTGTCATTTTGACCTTCTCTGCTGATTAAAATATTCTTCATCATCAGCACCTACTGCTCTCCTCTCCTGGTGGTCTCTCTGGAAAGGGTCTTCTCTAGCTCTTCTAGCAGGAGATGGGCACTTCCCCTCTACCCCTGTTGCCAGACTAACCTTACCTATCCTGCAGGGTCAGGTCGGCCTGGCCCTATATCTGTTGTTCTCCTCTGAGTGGTTAGATTTTCATGGATCCCGTGCTTTGCTTTTGTCAGGATTTACCTGGATTATCAAAATCCTTTCTTGTACCAGTGAAGCCTAAGAAACAGTCCTAATCAGAGAACCAGGAACTCAAACAGATCATATTTATCCTGAATGATCTGTCCAAAATGAAAAATTCGTTTCTGAGGAGCCTCAAGAGCTCTGAGAAGGGAAATTACACCAACACTGTCATGTAGTGGCATGAATTCCGATTCTGTGTCAATTGACCTACTTTCCCAGCTAGTAATTCTCTACCTCAGAAAGCCCACTCTCAACCGTTTCCTCTTTCAAAGGCAGTTGCTCTTAGAGTCTGCACATGGCACTTGGGGCCTGCTGGTCATTGGCTACTGCCCTCTGTACCTTGGGTCTAACAGCTGTGGGGCATCAAGATGAGCACGTCTCTTGTTCTCCGACTAAAATAGTTTGGGGCACATGGTAAGCAATAATCACTTCTTTAGTTGATCCAAGTGTTGGATCTTTCTTAATTATTTTACTACCACAATTTACTTGTTCTAAGATTAATTCTCCCCCATTTTTATATCTCTTAAGGTGGCACTCACCTTGCACTTGATGACATATTCTAGTTCAACTGTCAGCATTTCTCTTTCTTAGTCGAACATAAACTATAGTGCATCTTACCCTTGATGAAAGCTAGGATGCAATTAAATACTCTATGTGGTTACGTTTCTGATATTTGAAATCCTCCGTTAGCTCCCTGTGCGCCCACAGTGTAGTACCTCACCTGCTCGCCATAGTATACAAACCCTCTCACCCCCAGTGTTAACCCCGGGGCTCAGCCTCCATCCCCAGGTGATGCTGCCAGATCAGCTGTCGGTTATCATGAACTTGCTGTAGTTTCCCGAATGCACTGTGCTGCCTCCTGGCCCTTTGAAACTGGAAACACTCATTCTCATTCTTCGCTTCGCCCTTGTCTATCACCTCCCCTGAAAATCTGTTCCTAAGTGGCTTTTCCCAGCTCCCACCAACCTTGGCAGTCTATTATCTCCCTGTGGTAAAGCCTGTCACACTGCACCATGGACATGCCCGTTGTCTTCCTGAAAAGAGAAAAGGGACAATGAGGGCCCCCATCATTTGCAGCTCTAGTCCGAGCCCCATGCCTGGCTTGTAGGAAATGCCAGATCATGAAGACAAACGGAGATCATCCTCTGGCTAAAACCAGCTCTTCTTTGCCTACCGCAGGATCTGGATCAATAAAGAGCAGCCAGTTATTATTGCTGGTTTTCTAGGGATTTTTACCCCATATATTTCCCAGGTCTTTACTCTTTTTGTAGCACTTTAATTCAGGCTTCAACCACTTGCTAGTCAAATCAGGTGAAATCATTTTCCTTCCCATACCCTCGATGTATTTCACATCTAGTAATTCTTTTTTTAAAGATCTTATTTACCCATTTGACAGACAGATCTCAAGTAGGTAGAGAGGGAGGCAGAGAGAGAGGGGGGAAGCAGGCTCCCCGCTGAGCAGAGAGCACGATGTGGGGCTCCATCCCAGGACCCTGAAATCATGACCTGAGCCGAAGGCAGAGGCCTAAACCACTGAGCCACCCAGGAGCCCCCATATCTGGTAATTTTTAACCAACGTGGATTTGCTGCATCAAATAGTTCCTTCTTCTTCAAATATAAATATATAAATAAAGTGATCAAGTCACTCGCATGTCTTAGGAGAATGTCATACCTTTAGAAGCAAACTTGAAATCTTGGCCATTGGTTTTGATTTTTGTTTTGGTTAGATATGGTTCGGTTTTTGTCATTTTAAAAATCGCTCCAGCCCTTGGCTCTGTCTGACCTGAATGCTTTCAGCTGTTTCTGAAACAAAATTGTCCCGGCAGCGAAAACTCTCATTGTTTACAGTGGCGCCCCTTCTGAACATTCTGTTAATAAAAAGTTTTTTTTTTGTTTTTGTTTTTGTTTTTCGGCTATGGTAAATGTGGAACAACAATGAGGTATTTCAAAGAGGTGAACCACAGATAAATTTCTCTAAGTGTGGGTGAAGGTTACTCAAAAAGGAACTTGACAAGGCTTTTAAAGATATCGACAATCATTATAACATAACGTGACTGATTGTTACCGTGCTCTTAACTGGGCAAACACTTGTTGGCTTCCAAGAAAGACTAACATAGTTGAGATGGTTCTAGCGGCCTTCTAGCACAGGGTCTCATGAGGCAGGGATTCTAGCCACTGGCTGTGCAAGGCATGAGGCCTGTTAGTGATTCTATTTTTTCCTCTGCAGAATAGGTCTTTCTACATTCCAGGTCCTTTCTACCCCAATAAATAATGCGGCGATTCTCTCAGTGAGTTGTGCTATTGGTTTAAATAGCCAACTGTCTCTTTAAAAGGACTTTTGATTAAATTCCTTTAAAAAAAAGTCCTTTCAAAGAAATCTTTTTTCTTTATTTTTTATTTTTTATCCCATATGTTTACTCTGATCGTGGAACTTTGTCATTTTGACATTCTCTGCTGATTAAAATATTCTTCATCATCAGCACCTACTGCTCTCCTCTCCTGGTGGTCTCTCTGGAAAGGGTCTTCTCTAGCTCTTCTAGCAGGAGATGGGCACTTCCTCTTTACCCCTGTTGCCAGACTAACCTTACCTATCCTGCAGGGTCAGGTCGGCCTGGCCCTTTATCTGTTGTTCTCCTGTGAGTGGTTAGATTTTCATAGATCCCATGCTTTGCTTTTGTCAGGATTTACCTGGATTATCAAAATCCTTTTCTTGTTCCAGTGAAGCCTAAGAAACAGTCCTAATGAGAGAACCAGGAACTCAAACAGATCATATTTATCCTGAAGGATCTGTCCAAAATGAAAAATTCGTTTCTGAGGAGCCTCAAGATCTCTGAGAAGGGAAGTTTCACCAACTCTGTCATGTAGGGCATGAATTCTGATTCTGTGTCAATTGTCCTACTTTCCCAGCTAGTAATTCTCTACCTCAGAAAGCCCACTCTCAATCGTTTCCTCTTTCAAAGGCAGTTGCTCTTAGAGTCTGCACATGGCACTTGGGGCCTGTTGGTCATTGGCTACTGCCCTCTGTACCTTGGGTCTAACAGCTGCGGGGCATCAAGATGAGCACGTCTCTTGTTCTAGTACTTAATATACTTTGGGGCACATGGTAAGCAATAATCACTTCTTTAGTTGATCCAAGTGTTGGATCTTTCTTAATTATTTTACTACCACAATTTACTTGTTCTAAGATTTGTCCCCCCCCCCATTTTAATATCTGTTAAGGTGGCACTCACCTTGCACTTGATGACATATCCTAGTTTAACTGACAGCATTTCACTTTCTTAGTCGAACATAAACTACAGTGCATCTTACCCTTGATGAAAGCTAGGATGCAATTAAATACTCTATTATGTTTACGATTCTGATATTTGAAATCCTCCGTTAGCTCCCTGTGCCCCCACAGTGTAGTACCTCACCTCCTTGCCATAGTATACAAACCCTCTCACCCCCAGTGTTAACCCCGGGGCTCAGCCTCCATCCCCAGTTGATGCTGCCAGATCAGCTGTCGGTTGTCATGAACTTGCTGTAGTTTCCCGAATGCACTGTGCTGCCTCCTGGCCCTTTGAAACTTGAAACACTCATCCTCATTCTTCGCTTTGCTTTGTCTATCACCTCCCCTGAAAATCTATTCCTAAGTGGCTTTTCCCAGCTCCCACCTACCCTTGGCAGTCTATTATCTCCCTGTGGTAAAGCCTTTCACACTGCACCATGGACATGCCCGTTGTCCCCCTGAGAAGAGAAAAGGGACAATGAGGGCCCCCATCATTTGCAGCTCTAGTCCGAGCCCCATGCCTGGCTTGTAGGAAATGCCAGATCATGAAGACAAACGGAGATCATCCTCTGGCTAAAACCAGCTCTTCTTTGCCTACCGCAGGATCTGGATCAATAAAAAGCAGCCAGTTATTATTGCTGGTTTTCTAGGGATTTTTACCCCATATATTTTCCAGGTCTTTACTCTTTTTATAGCACTTTAATTCAGGCTTCAACCACTTCCTAGTCAGATCAGGTGAAATCATTTTCCTTCCCATACCCTCGATGTATTTCACATCTAGTAATTCTTTTTTTAAAGATCTTATTTACCCATTTGACAGACAGATCTCAAGTAGGTAGAGAGGGAGGCAGAGAAAGGGGGGAAGCAGGCTCCCCGCTGAGCAGAGAGCACGATGTGGGGCTCCATCCCAGGACCCTGAAATCATGACCTGAGCTGAAGGCAGAGGCCTAAACCACTGAGCCACCCAGGAGCCCCCATATCTGGTAATTTTTAACCAACGTGGATTTGCTGCATCAAATAGTTCCTTCTTCTTCAAATATAAATATATATATAAAGTGATCAAGTCACTCGCATGTCTTAGGAGAATGTCATACCTTTAGTAGCAAACTTGAAATCTTGGCCATTGGTTTTGATTTTTGTTTTGGTTAGATTTGGTTCGGTTTTTGTCATTTTAAAAATCGCTCCAGCCCTTGGCTCTGTCTGACCTGAATGCTTTCAGCTGTTTCTGAAACAAAATTGTCCCGGCAGCGAAAACTCTCATTGTTTACAGTGGCGCCCCTTCTGAACACTCTGTTAATAAAAAGTTTTTTTGTTTTTGTTTTTGTTTTTCGGCTATGGTAAATGTGGAACAACAATGAGGTATTTCAAAGAGGTGAACCACAGATAAATTTCTCTAAAGGTGGGTGAAGGTTACTCAAAAAGGAACTTGACAAGGCTTTTAAAGATATCGACAATCATTATAACATAACGTGACTGATTGTTACCGTGCTCTTCACTGGGCAAACACTTGTTGGCTTCCAAGAAAGACTAACATAGTTGAGATGGTTCTAGCGGCCTTCTAGCACAGGGTCTCATGAGGCAGGGATTCTAGCCACTGGCTGTGCAAGGCATGAGGCCTGTTAGTGATTCTATTTTTTCCTCTGCAGAATAGGTCTTTCTACATTCCAGGTCTTTTCTACCCCAATAAATAATGCGGCGATTCTCTCAGTGAGTTGTGCTATTGGTTTAAACAGCCAACTGTCTCTTTAAAAGGACTTTTGATTAAATTCCTTTAAAAAAAAGTCCTTTCAAAGAAATCTTTTTTCTTTATTTTTTATTTTTTATCCCATATATTTACTCTGATCGTGGAACTTTGTCATTTTGACATTCTCTGCTGATTAAAATATTCTTCATCATCAGCACCTACTGCTCTCCTCTCCTGGTGGTCTCTCTGGAAAGGGTCTTCTCTAGCTCTTCTAGCAGGAGATGGGCACTTCCTCTCTACCCCTGTTGCCAGACTAACCTTACCTATCCTGCAGGGTCAGGTCGGCCTGGCCCTTTATCTGTTTTTCTCCTGTGAGTGGTTAGATTTTCATAGATCCCATGCTTTGCTTTTGTCAGGATTTACCTGGATTATCAAAATCCTTTTCTTGTGCCCGTGAAGCCTAAGAAACAGTCCTAATGAGAGAACCAGGAACTCAAACAGATCATATTTATCCTGAAGGATCTGTCCAAAATGAAAAATTCGTTTCTGAGAAGCCTCAAGATCTCTGAGAAGGGAAGTTTCACCAACTCTGTCATGTAGGGCATGAATTCTGATTCTGTGTCAATTGTCCTACTTTCCCAGCTAGTAATTCTCTACCTCAGAAAGCCCACTCTCAATCGTTTCCTCTTTCAAAGGCAGTTGCTCTTAGAGTCTGCACATGGCACTTGGGGCCTGTTGGTCATTGGCTACTGCCCTCTGTACCTTGGGTCTAACAGCTGCGGGACATCAAGATGAGCACGTCTCTTGTTCTAGTACTTAATATACTTTGGGGCCCATGGTAAGCAATAATCACTTCTTTAGTTGATCCAAGTGTTGGATCTTTCTTAATTATTTTACTACCACAATTTACTTGTTCTAAGATTTGTCCCCCACCCCCCATTTTAATATCTGTTAAGGTGGCACTCACCTTGCACTTGATGACATATCCTAGTTTAACTGACAGCATTTCACTTTCTTAGTCGAACATAAACTACAGTGCATCTTACCCTTGATGAAAGCTAGGATGCAATTAAATACTCTATTATGTTTACGATTCTGATATTTGAAATCCTCCGTTAGCTCCCTGTGCCCCCACAGTGTAGTACCTCACCTCCTTGCCATAGTATACAAACCCTCTCACCCCCAGTGTTAACCCCGGGGCTCAGCCTCCATCCCCAGTTGATGCTGCCAGATCAGCTGTCTGTTGTCATGAACTTGCTGTAGTTTCCCGAATGCACTGTGCTGCCTCCTGGCCCTTTGAAACTTGAAACACTCATCCTCATTCTTCGCTTTGCTTTGTCTATCACCTCCCCTGAAAATCTATTCCTAAGTGGCTTTTCCCAGCTCCCACCTACCCTTGGCAGTCTATTATCTCCCTGTGGTAAAGCCTTTCACACTGCACCATGGACATGCCCGTTGTCCCCCTGAGAAGAGAAAAGGGACAATGAGGGCCCCCATCATTTGCAGCTCTAGTCCGAGCCCCATGCCTGGCTTGTAGGAAATGCCAGATCATGAAGATAAACGGAGATCATCCTCTGGCTAAAACCAGCTCTTCTTTGCCTACCGCAGGATCTGGATCAATAAAAAGCAGCCAGTTATTATTGCTGGTTTTCTAGGGATTTTTACCCCATATATTTTCCAGGTCTTTACTCTTTTTATAGCACTTTAATTCAGGCTTCAACCACTTCCTAGTCAGATCAGGTGAAATCATTTTCCTTCCCATACCCTCCATGTATTTCACATCTAGTAATTCTTTTTTTAAAGATCTTATTTACCCATTTGACAGACAGATCTCAAGTAGGTAGAGAGGGAGGCAGAGAAAGGGGGGAAGCAGGCTCCCCGCTGAGCAGAGAGCACGATGTGGGGCTCCATCCCAGGACCCTGAAATCATGACCTGAGCCGAAGGCAGAGGCCTAAACCACTGAGCCACCCAGGAGCCCCCATATCTGGTAATTTTTAACCAACGTGGATTTGCTGCATCAAATAGTTCCTTCTTCTTCAAATATAAATATATATATAAAGTGATCAAGTCACTCGCATGTCTTAGGAGAATGTCATACCTTTAGTAGCAAACTTGAAATCTTGGCCATTGGTTTTGATTTTTGTTTTGGTTAGATTTGGTTCGGTTTTTGTCATTTTAAAAATCGCTCCAGCCCTTGGCTCTGTCTGACCTGAATGCTTTCAGCTGTTTCTGAAACAAAATTGTCCCGGCAGCGAAAACTCTCATTGTTTACAGTGGCGCCCCTTCTGAACACTCTGTTAATAAAAAGTTTTTTTGTTTTTGTTTTTGTTTTTCGGCTATGGTAAATGTGGAACAACAATGAGGTATTTCAAAGAGGTGAACCACAGATAAATTTCTCTAAAGGTGGGTGAAGGTTACTCAAAAAGGAACTTGACAAGGCTTTTAAAGATATCGACAATCATTATAACATAACGTGACTGATTGTTACCGTGCTCTTCACTGGGCAAACACTTGTTGGCTTCCAAGAAAGACTAACATAGTTGAGATGGTTCTAGCGGCCTTCTAGCACAGGGTCTCATGAGGCAGGGATTCTAGCCACTGGCTGTGCAAGGCATGAGGCCTGTTAGTGATTCTATTTTTTCCTCTGCAGAATAGGTCTTTCTACATTCCAGGTCTTTTCTACCCCAATAAATAATGCGGCGATTCTCTCAGTGAGTTGTGCTATTGGTTTAAACAGCCAACTGTCTCTTTAAAAGGACTTTTGATTAAATTCCTTTAAAAAAAAGTCCTTTCAAAGAAATCTTTTTTCTTTATTTTTTATTTTTTATCCCATATGTTTACTCTGATCGTGGAACTTTGTCATTTTGACATTCTCTGCTGATTAAAATATTCTTCAACATCAGCACCTACTGCTCTCCTCTCCTGGTGGTCTCTCTGGAAAGGGTCTTCTCTAGCTCTTCTAGCAGGAGATGGGCACTTCCCCTCTACCCCTGTTGCCAGACTAACCTTACCTATCCTGCAGGGTCAGGTCGGCCTGGCCCTTTATCTGTTGTTCTCCTGTGAGTGGTTAGATTTTCATAGATCCCATGCTTTGCTTTTGTCAGGATTTACCTGGATTATCAAAATCCTTTTCTTGTGCCCGTGAAGCCTAAGAAACAGTCCTAATGAGAGAACCAGGAACTCAAACAGATCATATTTATCCTGAAGGATCTGTCCAAAATGAAAAATTCGTTTCTGAGGAGCCTCAAGATCTCTGAGAAGGGAAGTTTCACCAACTCTGTCATGTAGGCCATGAATTCTGATTCTGTGTCAATTGTCCTACTTTCCCAGCTAGTAATTCTCTACCTCAGAAAGCCCACTCTCAATCGTTTCCTCTTTCAAAGGCAGTTGCTCTTAGAGTCTGCACATGGCACTTGGGGCCTGTTGGTCATTGGCTACTGCCCTCTGTACCTTGGGTCTAACAGCTGCGGGACATCAAGATGAGCACGTCTCTTGTTCTAGTACTTAATATACTTTGGGGCACATGGTAAGCAATAATCACTTCTTTAGTTGATCCAAGTGTTGGATCTTTCTTAATTATTTTACTACCACAATTTACTTGTTCTAAGATTAGTCCTCCCCCCCATTTTAATATCTATTAAGGTGGCACTCACCTTGCACTTGATGACATATCCTAGTTTAACTGACAGCATTTCACTTTCTTAGTCGAACATAAACTACAGTGCATCTTACCCTTGATGAAAGCTAGGATGCAATTAAATACTCTATTATGTTTACGATTCTGATATTTGAAATCCTCCGTTAGCTCCCTGTGCCCCCACAGTGTAGTACCTCACCTCCTTGCCATAGTATACAAACCCTCTCATCCCCAGTGTTAACCCCGGGGCTCAGCCTCCATCCCCAGGTGATGCTGCCAGATCAGCTGTCGGTTGTCATGAACTTGCTGTAGTTTCCCGAATGCACTGTGCTGCCTCCTGGCCCTTTGAAACTTGAAACACTCATCCTCATTCTTCGCTTTGCTTTGTCTATCACCTCCCCTGCACATCTGTTCCTAAGTGGCTTTTCCCAGCTCCCACCTACCCTTGGCAGTCTATTATCTCCCTGTGGTAAAGCCTTTCACACTGCACCATGGACATGCCCGTTGTCCCCCTGAGAAGAGAAAAGGGACAATGAGGGCCCCCATCATTTGCAGCTCTAGTCCGAGCCCCATGCCTCGCTTGTAGGAAATGCCAGATCATGAAGACAAACGGAGATCATCCTCTGGCTAAAACCAGCTCTTCTTTGCCTACCGCAGGATCTGGATCAATAAAGAGCAGCCAGTTATTATTGCTTGTTTTCTAGGGATTTTTACCCCATATATTTTCCAGGTCTTTACTCTTTTTATAGCACTTTAATTCAAGCTTCAACCACTTCCTAGTCAGATCAGGTGAAATCATTTTCCTTCCCATACCCTCGATGTATTTCACATCTAGTAATTCTTTTATTAAAGATCTAATTTACCCATTTGACAGACAGATCTCAAGTAGGTAGAGAGGGAGGCAGAGAGAGAGGGGGGAAGCAGGCTCCCCGCTGAGCAGAGAGCACGATGTGGGGCTCCATCCCAGGACCCTGAAATCATGACCTGAGCCGAAGGCAGAGGCCTAAACCACTGAGCCACCCAGGAGCCCCCATATCTGGTAATTTTTAACCAACGTGGATTTGCTGCATCAAATAGTTCCTTCTTCTTCAAATATAAATATATAAATAAAGTGATCAAGTCACTCGCATGTCTTAGGAGAATGTCATACCTTTAGTAGCAAACTTGAAATCTTGGCCATTGGTTTTGATTTTTGTTTTGGTTAGATTTGGTTCGGTTTTTGTCATTTTAAAAATCGCTCCAGCCCTTGGCTCTGTCTGACCTGAATGCTTTCAGCTGTTTCTGAAACAAAATTGTCCCGGCAGCGAAAACTCTCATTGTTTACAGTGGCGCCCCTTCTGAACACTCTGTTAATAAAAAGTTTTTTTTGTTTTTGTTTTTGTTTTTCGGCTATGGTAAATGTGGAACAACAATGAGGTATTTCAAAGAGGTGAAC
Organism: Mustela nivalis; assembly: GCF_964662115.1. Classification (NCBI taxonomy): domain Eukaryota; kingdom Metazoa; phylum Chordata; class Mammalia; order Carnivora; family Mustelidae; genus Mustela; species Mustela nivalis. The sequence continues at coordinate 35,839 of NW_028136217.1, forward strand.
CACAGATAAATTTCTCTAAAGGTGGGTGAAGGTTACTCAAAAAGGAACTTGACAAGGCTTTTAAAGATATCGACAATCATTATAACATAACGTGACTGATTGTTACCGTGCTCTTCACTGGGCAAACACTTGTTGGCTTCCAAGAAAGACTAACATAGTTGAGATGGTTCTAGCGGCCTTCTAGCACAGGGTCTCATGAGGCAGGGATTCTAGCCACTGGCTGTGCAATGCATGAGGCCTGTTAGTGATTCTATTTTTTCCTCTGCAGAATAGGTCTTTCTACATTCCAGGTCCTTTCTACCCCAATAAATAATGCGGCGATTCTCTCAGTGAGTTGTGCTATTGGTTTAAACAGCCAACTGTCTCTTTAAAAGGACTTTTGATTAAATTCCTTTAAAAAAAAGTCCTTTCAAAGAAATCTTTTTTCTTTATTTTTTATTTTTTATCCCATATGTTTACTCTGATCGTGGAACTTTGTCATTTTGACATTCTCTGCTGATTAAAATATTCTTCATCATCAGCACCTACTGATCTCCTCTCCTGGTGGTCTCTCTGGAAAGGGTCTTCTCTAGCTCTTCTAGCAGGAGATGGGCACTTCCCCTCTACCCCTGTTGCCAGACTAACCTTACCTATCCTGCAGGGTCAGGTCGGCCTGGCCCTTTATCTGTTGTTCTCCTCTGAGTGGTTAGATTTTCATAGATCCCATGCTTTGCTTTTGTCAGGATTTACCTGGATTATCAAAATCCTTTTCTTGTGCCCGTGAAGCCTAAGAAACAGTCCTAATGAGAGAACCAGGAACTCAAACAGATCATATTTATCCTGAAGGATCTGTCCAAAATGAAAAATTCGTTTCTAAGGAGCCTCAAGATCTCTGAGAAGGGAAGTTTCACCAACTCTGTCATGTAGGGCATGAATTCTGATTCTGTGTCAATTGTCCTACTTTCCCAGCTAGTAATTCTCTACCTCAGAAAGCCCACTCTCAATCGTTTCCTCTTTCAAAGGCAGTTGCTCTTAGAGTCTGCACATGGCACTTGGGGCCTGTTGGTCATTGGCTACTGCCCTCTGTACCTTGGGTCTAACAGCTGCGGGACATCAAGATGAGCACGTCTCTTGTTCTAGTACTTAATATACTTTGGGGCCCATGGTAAGCAATAATCACTTCTTTAGTTGATCCAAGTGTTGGATCTTTCTTAATTATTTTACTACCACAATTTACTTGTTCTAAGATTTGTCCCCCACCCCCCATTTTAATATCTGTTAAGGTGGCACTCACCTTGCACTTGATGACATATCCTAGTTTAACTGACAGCATTTCACTTTCTTAGTCGAACATAAACTACAGTGCATCTTACCCTTGATGAAAGCTAGGATGCAATTAAATACTCTATTATGTTTACGATTCTGATATTTGAAATCCTCCGTTAGCTCCCTGTGCCCCCACAGTGTAGTACCTCACCTCCTTGCCATAGTATACAAACCCTCTCACCCCCAGTGTTAACCCCGGGGCTCAGCCTCCATCCCCAGTTGATGCTGCCAGATCAGCTGTCTGTTGTCATGAACTTGCTGTAGTTTCCCGAATGCACTGTGCTGCCTCCTGGCCCTTTGAAACTTGAAACACTCATCCTCATTCTTCGCTTTGCTTTGTCTATCACCTCCCCTGAAAATCTATTCCTAAGTGGCTTTTCCCAGCTCCCACCTACCCTTGGCAGTCTATTATCTCCCTGTGGTAAAGCCTTTCACACTGCACCATGGACATGCCCGTTGTCCCCCTGAGAAGAGAAAAGGGACAATGAGGGCCCCCATCATTTGCAGCTCTAGTCCGAGCCCCATGCCTGGCTTGTAGGAAATGCCAGATCATGAAGACAAACGGAGATCATCCTCTGGCTAAAACCAGCTCTTCTTTGCCTACCGCAGGATCTGGATCAATAAAAAGCAGCCAGTTATTATTGCTGGTTTTCTAGGGATTTTTACCCCCATATATTTTCCAGGTCTTTACTCTTTTTATAGCACTTTAATTCAGGCTTCAACCACTTCCTAGTCAGATCAGGTGAAATCATTTTCCTTCCCATACCCTCCATGTATTTCACATCTAGTAATTCTTTTTTTAAAGATCTTATTTACCCATTTGACAGACAGATCTCAAGTAGGTAGAGAGGGAGGCAGAGAAAGGGGGGAAGCAGGCTCCCCGCTGAGCAGAGAGCACGATGTGGGGCTCCATCCCAGGACCCTGAAATCATGACCTGAGCCGAAGGCAGAGGCCTAAACCACTGAGCCACCCAGGAGCCCCGATATCTGGTAATTTTTAACCAACGTGGATTTGCTGCATCAAATAGTTCCTTCTTCTTCAAATATAAATATATATATAAAGTGATCAAGTCACTCGCATGTCTTAGGAGAATGTCATACCTTTAGTAGCAAACTTGAAATCTTGGCCATTGGTTTTGATTTTTGTTTTGGATAGATTTGGTTCGGTTTTTGTCATTTTAAAAATCGCTCCAGCCCTTGGCTCTGTCTGACCTGAATGCTTTCAGCTGTTTCTGAAACAAAATTGTCCCGGCAGCGAAAACTCTCATTGTTTACAGTGGCGCCCCTTCTGAACACTCTGTTAATAAAAAGTTTTTTTGTTTTTGTTTTTGTTTTTCGGCTATGGTAAATGTGGAACAACAATGAGGTATTTCAAAGAGGTGAACCACAGATAAATTTCTCTAAAGGTGGGTGAAGGTTACTCAAAAAGGAACTTGACAAGGCTTTTAAAGATATCGACAATCATTATAACATAACGTGACTGATTGTTACCGTGCTCTTCACTGGGCAAACACTTGTTGGCTTCCAAGAAAGACTAACATAGTTGAGATGGTTCTAGCGGCCTTCTAGCACAGGGTCTCATGAGGCAGGGATTCTAGCCACTGGCTGTGCAAGGCATGAGGCCTGTTAGTGATTCTATTTTTTCCTCTGCAGAATAGGTCTTTCTACATTCCAGGTCTTTTCTACCCCAATAAATAATGCGGCGATTCTCTCAGTGAGTTGTGCTATTGGTTTAAACAGCCAACTGTCTCTTTAAAAGGACTTTTGATTAAATTCCTTTAAAAAAAAGTCCTTTCAAAGAAATCTTTTTTCTTTATTTTTTATTTTTTATCCCATATGTTTACTCTGATCGTGGAACTTTGTCATTTTGACATTCTCTGCTGATTAAAATATTCTTCAACATCAGCACCTACTGCTCTCCTCTCCTGGTGGTCTCTCTGGAAAGGGTCTTCTCTAGCTCTTCTAGCAGGAGATGGGCACTTCCCCTCTACCCCTGTTGCCAGACTAACCTTACCTATCCTGCAGGGTCAGGTCGGCCTGGCCCTTTATCTGTTGTTCTCCTGTGAGTGGTTAGATTTTCATAGATCCCATGCTTTGCTTTTGTCAGGATTTACCTGGATTATCAAAATCCTTTTCTTGTGCCCGTGAAGCCTAAGAAACAGTCCTAATGAGAGAACCAGGAACTCAAACAGATCATATTTATCCTGAATGATCTGTCCAAAATGAAAAATTCGTTTCTGAGGAGCCTCAAGATCTCTGAGAAGGGAAGTTTCACCAACTCTGTCATGTAGGCCATGAATTCTGATTCTGTGTCAATTGTCCTACTTTCCCAGCTAGTAATTCTCTACCTCAGAAAGCCCACTCTCAATCGTTTCCTCTTTCAAAGGCAGTTGCTCTTAGAGTCTGCACATGGCACTTGGGGCCTGTTGGTCATTGGCTACTGCCCTCTGTACCTTGGGTCTAACAGCTGTGGGACATCAAGATGAGCACGTCTCTTGTTCTAGTACTTAATATACTTTGGGGCACATGGTAAGCAATAATCACTTCTTTAGTTGATCCAAGTGTTGGATCTTTCTTAATTATTTTACTCCCACAATTTACTTGTTCTAAGATTAGTCCTCCCCCCCATTTTAATATCTATTAAGGTGGCACTCACCTTGCACTTGATGACATATCCTAGTTTAACTGACAGCATTTCACTTTCTTAGTCGAACATAAACTACAGTGCATCTTACCCTTGATGAAAGCTAGGATGCAATTAAATACTCTATTATGTTTACGATTCTGATATTTGAAATCCTCCGTTAGCTCCCTGTGCCCCCACAGTGTAGTACCTCACCTCCTTGCCATAGTATACAAACCCTCTCATCCCCAGTGTTAACCCCGGGGCTCAGCCTCCATCCCCAGTTGATGCTGCCAGATCAGCTGTCGGTTGTCATGAACTTGCTGTAGTTTCCCGAATGCACTGTGCTGCCTCCTGGCCCTTTGAAACTTGAAACACTCATCCTCATTCTTCGCTTTGCTTTGTCTATCACCTCCCCTGCACATCTGTTCCTAAGTGGCTTTTCCCAGCTCCCACCTACCCTTGGCAGTCTATTATCTCCCTGTGGTAAAGCCTTTCACACTGCACCATGGACATGCCCGTTGTCCCCCTGAGAAGAGAAAAGGGACAATGAGGGCCCCCATCATTTGCAGCTCTAGTCCGAGCCCCATGCCTCGCTTGTAGGAAATGCCAGATCATGAAGACAAACGGAGATCATCCTCTGGCTAAAACCAGCTCTTCTTTGCCTACCGCAGGATCTGGATCAATAAAGAGCAGCCAGTTATTATTGCTTGTTTTCTAGGGATTTTTACCCCATATATTTTCCAGGTCTTTACTCTTTTTATAGCACTTTAATTCAAGCTTCAACCACTTCCTAGTCAGATCAGGTGAAATCATTTTCCTTCCCATACCCTCGATGTATTTCACATCTAGTAATTCTTTTATTAAAGATCTAATTTACCCATTTGACAGACAGATCTCAAGTAGGTAGAGAGGGAGGCAGAGAGAGAGGGGGGAAGCAGGCTCCCCGCTGAGCAGAGAGCACGATGTGGGGCTCCATCCCAGGACCCTGAAATCATGACCTGAGCCGAAGGCAGAGGCCTAAACCACTGAGCCACCCAGGAGCCCCCATATCTGGTAATTTTTAACCAACGTGGATTTGCTGCATCAAATAGTTCCTTCTTCTTCAAATATAAATATATAAATAAAGTGATCAAGTCACTCGCATGTCTTAGGAGAATGTCATACCTTTAGTAGCAAACTTGAAATCTTGGCCATTGGTTTTGATTTTTGTTTTGGTTAGATTTGGTTCGGTTTTTGTCATTTTAAAAATCGCTCCAGCCCTTGGCTCTGTCTGACCTGAATGCTTTCAGCTGTTTCTGAAACAAAATTGTCCCGGCAGCGAAAACTCTCATTGTTTACAGTGGCGCCCCTTCTGAACACTCTGTTAATAAAAAGTTTTTTTTGTTTTTGTTTTTGTTTTTCGGCTATGGTAAATGTGGAACAACAATGAGGTATTTCAAAGAGGTGAACCACAGATAAATTTCTCTAAAGGTGGGTGAAGGTTACTCAAAAAGGAACTTGACAAGGCTTTTAAAGATATCGACAATCATTATAACATAACGTGACTGATTGTTACCGTGCTCTTCACTGGGCAAACACTTGTTGGCTTCCAAGAAAGACTAACATAGTTGAGATGGTTCTAGCGGCCTTCTAGCACAGGGTCTCATGAGGCAGGGATTCTAGCCACTGGCTGTGCAAGGCATGAGGCCTGTTAGTGATTCTATATTTTCCTCTGCAGAATAGGTCTTTCTACATTCCAGGTCCTTTCTACCCCAATAAATAATGCGGCGATTCTCTCAGTGAGTTGTGCTATTGGTTTAAACAGCCAACTGTCTCTTTAAAAGGACTTTTGATTAAATTCCTTTAAAAAAAAGTCCTTTCAAAGAAATCTTTTTTCTTTATTTTTTATTTTTTATCCCATATGTTTACTCTGATCGTGGAACTTTGTCATTTTGACATTCTCTGCTGATTAAAATATTCTTCATCATCAGCACCTACTGATCTCCTCTCCTGGTGGTCTCTCTGGAAAGGGTCTTCTCTAGCTCTTCTAGCAGGAGATGGGCACTTCCCCTCTACCCCTGTTGCCAGACTAACCTTACCTATCCTGCAGGGTCAGGTCGGCCTGGCCCTTTATCTGTTGTTCTCCTCTGAGTGGTTAGATTTTCATAGATCCCATGCTTTGCTTTTGTCAGGATTTACCTGGATTATCAAAATCCTTTTCTTGTGCCCGTGAAGCCTAAGAAACAGTCCTAATGAGAGAACCAGGAACTCAAACAGATCATATTTATCCTGAAGGATCTGTCCAAAATGAAAAATTCGTTTCTAAGGAGCCTCAAGATCTCTGAGAAGGGAAGTTTCACCAACTCTGTCATGTAGGGCATGAATTCTGATTCTGTGTCAATTGTCCTACTTTCCCAGCTAGTAATTCTCTACCTCAGAAAGCCCACTCTCAATCGTTTCCTCTTTCAAAGGCAGTTGCTCTTAGAGTCTGCACATGGCACTTGGGGCCTGTTGGTCATTGGCTACTGCCCTCTGTACCTTGGGTCTAACAGCTGTGGGACATCAAGATGAGCACGTCTCTTGTTCTAGTACTTAATATACTTTGGGGCACATGGTAAGCAATAATCACTTCTTTAGTTGATCCAAGTGTTGGATCTTTCTTAATTATTTTACTACCACAATTTACTTGTTCTAAGATTTGTCCCCCCCCCCACCATTTTAATATCTGTTAAGGTGGCACTCACCTTGCACTTGATGACATATCCTAGTTTAACTGACAGCATTTCACTTTCTTAGTCGAACATAAACTACAGTGCATCTTACCCTTGATGAAAGCTAGGATGCAATTAAATACTCTATTATGGTTACGATTCTGATATTTGAAATCCTCCGTTAGCTCCCTGTGCCCCCACAGTGTAGTAACTCACCTCCTTGCCATAGTATACAAACCCTCTCATCCCCAGTGTTAACCCCGGGGCTCAGCCTCCATCCCCAGGTGATGCTGCCAGATCAGCTGTCAGTTGTCATGAACTTGCTGTAGTTTCCCGAATGCACTGTGCTGCCTCCTGGCCCTTTGAAACTTGACACACTCATCCTCATTCTTCGCTTCGCCCTTGTCTATCACCTCCCCTGAAAATCTGTTCCTAAGTGGCTTTTCCCAGCTCCCACCTACCCTTGGCAGTCTATTATCTCCCTGTGGTAAAGCCTGTCACACTGCACCATGGACATGCCCGTTGTCCCCCTGAGAAGAGAAAAGGGACAATGAGGGCCCCCATCATTTGCAGCTCTAGTCCGAGCCCCATGCCTGGCTTGTAGGAAATGCCAGATCATGAAGACAAACGGAGATCATCCTCTGGCTAAAACCAGCTCTTCTTTGCCTACCGCAGGATCTGGATCAATAAAGAGCAGCCAGTTATTATTGCTGGTTTTCTAGGGATTTTTACCCCATATATTTCCCAGGTCTTTACTCTTTTTGTAGCACTTTAATTCAGGCTTCAACCACTTCCTAATCAGATCAGGTGAAATCATTTTCCTTCCCATACCCTCGATGTATTTCACATCTAGTAATTCTTTTTTTAAAGATCTTATTTACCCATTTGACAGACAGATCTCAAGTAGGTAGAGAGGGAGGCAGAGAGAGAGGGGGGAAGCAGGCTCCCTGCTGAGCAGAGAGCACGATGTGGGGCTCCATCCAAGGACCCTGAAATCATGACCTGAGCCGAAGGCAGAGGCCTAAACCACTGAGCCACCCAGGAGCCCCCATATCCGGTAATTTTTAAACAACGTGGATTTGCTGCATCAAATAGTTCCTTCTTCTTCAAATATAAATATATAAATAAAGTGATCAAGTCACTCGCATGTCTTACGAGAATGTCATACCTTTAGTAGCAAACTTGAAATCTTGGCCATTGGTTTTGATTTTTGTTTTGGTTAGATTTGGTTCAGTTTTTGTCATTTTAAAAATCGCTCCAGCCCTTGGCTCTGTCTGACCTGAATGCTTTCAGCTGTTTCTGAAACAGAATTGTCCCGGCAGCGAAAACTCTCATTGTTTTCAGTGGCGCCCCTTCTGAACACTCTGTTAATAAAAAGTTTTTTTTGTTTTTGTTTTTGTTTTTCGGCTATGGTAAATGTGGAACAACAATGAGGTATTTCGAAGAGGTGAACCACAGATAAATTTCTCTAAAGGTGGGTGAAGGTTACTCAAAAAGGAACTTGACAAGGCTTTTAAAGATATCGACAATCATTATAAAATAACGTGACTGATTGTTACCGTGCTCTTAACTGGGCAAACACTTGTTGGCTTCCAAGAAAGACTAACATAGTTTAGATGGTTCTAGCGGCCTTCTAGCACAGGGTCTCATGAGGCAGGGATTCTAGCCACTGGCTGTGCAAGGTATGAGGCCTGTTAGTGATTCTATTTTTTCCTCTGCAGAATAGGTCTTTCTACATTCCAGGTCCTTTCTACCCCAATAAATAATGCGGCGATTCTCTCAGTGAGTTGTGCTATTGGTTTAAACAGCCAACTGTCTCTTTAAAAGGACTTTTGATTAAATTCCTTTAAAAAAAAGTCCTTTCAAAGAAATCTTTTTTCTTTATTTTTTATCCCATATGTTTACTCTGATCGTGGAACTTTGTCATTTTGACATTATCTACTGATGAAAATATTCTTCATCATCAGCACCTACTGCTCTCCTCTCCTGGTGGTCTCTCTGGAAAGGGTCTTCTCTAGCTCTTCTAGCAGCAGATGGGCACTTCCCCTCTACCCCTGTTGCCAGACTAACCTTACCTATCCTGCAGGGTCAGGTCGGCCTGGCCCTTTATCTGTTGTTCTCCTCTGAGTGGTTAGATTTTCATAGATCCCATGCTTTGCTTTTGTCAGGATTTACCTGGATTATCAAAATCCTTTTCTTGTGCCCGTGAAGCCTAAGAAACAGTCCTAATGAGAGAACCAGGAACTCAAACAGATCATATTTATCCTGCATGATCTGTCCAAAATGAAAAATTCGTTTCTGAGGAGCCTCAAGATCTCTGAGAAGGGAAGTTTCACCAACTCTGTCATGTAGGGCATGAATTCTGATTCTGTGTCAATTGTCCTACTTTCCCAGCTAGTAATTCTCTACCTCAAAAAGCCCACTCTCAATCGTTTCCTCTTTCAAAGGCAGTTGCTCTTAGAGTCTGCACATGGCACTTGGGGCCTGTTGGTCATTGGCTACTGCCCTCTGTACCTTGGGTCTAACAGCTGCGGGGCATCAAGATGAGCACGTCTCTTGTTCTAGTACTTAATATACTTTGGGGCACATGGTAAGCAATAATCACTTCTTTAGTTGATCCAAGTGTTGGATCTTTCTTAATTATTTTACTACCACAATTTACTTGTTCTAAGATTTGTCCCCCCCCCATTTTAATATCTCTTAAGGTGGCACTCACCTTGCACTTGATGACATATCCTAGTTTAACTGACAGCATTTCACTTTCTTAGTCGAACATAAACTATAGTGCATCTTACACTTGATGAAAGCTAGGATGCAATTAAATACTCTATTATGGTTACGATTCTGATATTTGAAATCCTCCGTTAGCTCCCTGTGCCCCCACAGTGTAGTACCTCACCTCCTTGCCATAGTATACAAACCCTCTCACCCCCAGTGTTAACCCCGGGGCTCAGCCTCCATCCTCAGATGATGCTGCCAGATCAGATGTCGGTTGTCATGAACTTGCTCTAGTTTCCCGAATACACTGTGCTGCCTCCTGGCCCTTTGAAACTTGAAACACTCATCCTCATTCTTCCCTATTCTTTGTCTATCACCTCCCCTGAAAATCTTTCCTAAGTGGCTTTTCCCAGCTCCCACCTACCCTTGGCATTCTATTATCTCCCTGTGGTAAAGCCTTTCACACTGCACCATGTACATGCCCGTTGTCCCCCTGAGAAGAGAAAAGGGACAATGAGGGCCCCCATCATTTGCAGCTCTAGTGCCGAGCACCATGCCTGGCTTGTAGGAAATGCCATATCATGAAGACAAACGGAGATCATCCTCTGGCTAAAACCAGCTCTTCTTTGCCTACCGTAGGATCTGGATCAATAAAGAGCAGCCAGTTATTATTGCTGGTTTTCTATGGATTTTACCCCATATATTTCCCAGGTCTTTACACTTTTTATAGCACTTTAATTCAGGCTTCAACCACTTCCTAGTCAGATCAGGTGAAATCATTTTCCTTCCCATACCCTCGATGTATTTCACATCTAGTAATTCTTTTTTTAAAGATCTTATTTACCCATTTGACAGACAGATCTCAAGTAGGTAGAGACGGAGGCAGAGAGAGAGGGGGGAAGCAGGCTCCCCGCCGAGCAGAGAGCACGATGTGGGGCTCCATCCCAGGACCCTGAAATCATGACCTGAGCCGAAGGCAGAGGCCTGAACCACTGAGCCACCCAGGAGCCCCCATATCTGGTAATTTTTAACCAACGTGGATTTGCTGCATCAAATAGTTCCTTCTTCTTCAAATATAAATATATAAATAAAGTGATCAAGTCACTCGCATGTCTTAGGAGAATGTCATACCTTTAGTAGCAAATTTGAAATCTTGGCCATTGGTTTTGATTTTTGTTTTGGTTAGATTTGGTTCAGTTTTTGTCATTTTAAAAATCGCTCCAGCCCTTGGCTCTGTCTGACCTGATTGCTTTCAGCTGTTTCTGAAACAAAATTGTCCCGACAGCGAAAACTCTCATTGTTTACAGTGGCGCCCCTTCTGAACACTCTGTTAATAAAAAGTTTTTTTGTTTTTGTTTTTGTTTTTCGGCTATGGTAAATGTGGAACAACAATGAGGTATTTCAAAGAGGTGAACCACAGATAAATTTCTCTAAAGGTGGGTGAAGGTTACTCAAAAAGGAACTTGACAAGGCTTTTAAAGATATCGACAATCATTATAACATAACGTGACTGATTGTTACCGTGCTCTTAACTGGGCAAACACTTGTTGGCTTCCAAGAAAGACTAACATAGTTGAGATGGTTCTAGCAGCCTTCTAGCACAGGGTCTCATGAGGCAGGGATTCTAGCCACTGGCTGTGCAAGGCATGAGGCCTGTTAGTGATTCTATTTTTTCCTCTGCAGAATAGGTCTTTCTACATTCCAGGTCCTTTCTACCCCAATAAATAATGCGGCGATTCTCTCAGTGAATTGTGCTATTGGTTTAAACAGCCAACTGTCTCTTTAAAAGGACTTTTGTTTAAATTCCTTTAATAAATAGTCCTTAAAAAATATTTTTTATTTTTTATTTTTAAATCCCATATGTTTACTCTGATCGTGGAACTTTGTCATTTTGACCTTCTCTGCTGATTAAAATATTCTTCATCATCAGCACCTACTGCTCTCCTCTCCTGGTGGTCTCTCTGGAAAGGGTCTTCTCTAGCTCTTCTAGCAGGAGATGGGCACTTCCCCTCTACCCCTGTTGCCAGACTAACCTTACCTATCCTGCAGGGTCAGGTCGGCCTGGCCCTATATCTGTTGTTCTCCTCTGAGTGGTTAGATTTTCATAGATCCCGTGCTTTGCTTTTGTCAGGATTTACCTGGATTATCAAAATCCTTTCTTGTACCAGTGAAGCCTAAGAAACAGTCCTAATGAGAGAACCAGGAACTCAAACAGATCATATTTATCCTGCATGATCTGTCCAAAATGAAAAATTCGTTTCTGAGAAGCCTCAAGATCTCTGAGAATGGAAGTTTCACCAACTCTGTCATGTAGGGGCATCAATTCCGATTCTGTGTCAATTGACCTACTTTCCCAGCTAGTAATTCTCTACCTCAGAAAGCCCACTCTCAACTGTTTCCTCTTTCAAAGGCAGTTGCTCTTAGAGTCTGCACATGGCACTTGGGGCCTGCTGGTCGTTGGCTACTGCCCTCTGTACCTTGGGTCTAACAGCTGCGGGGCATCAAGATGAGCACGTCTCTTGTTCTCCGACTTAAAATAGTTTGGGGCACATGGTAAGCAATAATCACTTCTTTAGTTGATCCAAGTGTTGGATCTTTCTTAATTATTTTACTACCACAATTTACTTGTTCTAAGATTAATCCTCCCCCATTTTTATATCTCTTAAGGTGGCACTCACCTTGCACTTGATGACATATTCTAGTTCAACTGACAGCATTTCTGTTTCTTAGTCGAACATAAACTATAGTGCATCTTACACTTGATGAAAGCTAGGATGCAATTAAATACTCTATTATGGTTACGATTCTGATATTTGAAATCCTCCGGGGGCTCCCTGTGCCCCCACAGTGTAGTACCTCACCTGCTCGCCATAGTATACAAACCCTCTCACCCCCAGTGTTAACCCCGGGGCTCAGGCTCCATCCCCAGGTGATGCTGCCAGATCAGCTGTCGGTTGTCATGAACTTGCTGTAGTTTCCCGAATGCACTGTGCTGCCTCCTGGCACTTTGAAACTTGAAACACTCATCCTCATTCTTCGCTTTGCCCTTGTCTATCACCTCCCCTGAAAATCTGTTCCTAAGTGGCTTTTCCCAGCTTTTACCTACCCTTTATCTCCCTGTGGTAAAGCCTGTCACACTGCACCATGGACATGCCCGTTGTCCCCTTGAGAAGAGAAAAGGGACAATGAGGGCCCCCAGCATTTGCAGCTCTAGTGCACAGCTTCATGCCTGGCTTGCAGGACATGCCAGATCATGAAGACAAACGGAGATCATTTTCTGGCTAAAACCAGCTCTTCTTTGCCTACCGCAGGATCTGGATCAATAAAGAGCAGCCAGTTATTATTGCTGGTTTTCTAGGGATTTTTACCCCATATATTTCCCAGGTCTCTACTCTTTTTGTGGCACTTTAATTCAGGCTTCAACCACTTCCTAGTCAGATCAGGTGAAATCATTTTCCTTCCCATACCCTCGATGTATTTCACATCTAGTAATTCTTTTTTTAAAGATCTTATTTACCCATTTGACAGACAGATCACAGGTAGGTAGAGAGGGAGGCAGAGAGAGGGGGGAAGCAGGCTCCCCGCTATGCAGAGAGCCCTATGTGGGGCTCCATCCCAGGACCCTGAAATCATGACCTGAGCCGAAGGCAGAGGCCTAAACCACTGAGCAACCCAGCAGCCCCCATGTCTGGTAATTTTTAACCAACGTGGATTTGCTGCATCAAATAGTTCCTTCTTCTTCAAATATAAATATATAAATAAAGTGATCAGGTCACTCGCATGTCTTAGGAGAATGTCATACCTTTAGTAGCAAACTTGAAATCTTGGCCATTGGTTTTGATTTTTGTTTTGGTTAGATTTGGTTCGGTTTTTGTCATTTTAAAAATCGCTCCAGCCCTTGGCTCTGTCTGACCTGATTGCTTTCAGCTGTTCTGCAACAAAATTGTCCCGGCAGCGTAAACTCTCATTGTTTACAGTGGCGCCCCCTTTCGAACACTTTGTTAATAAGAAGCTTTTTTTAATTTTTGTTTTTGTTTTACGGCTATGGTAAATGTGGAACAACAATGAGGTATTTCATAGAGGTGAACCAAAGATAAATTTCTCTAAGGGTGGGTGAAGGTTACTCAAAAAGGAACTTGACAAGGCTTTTAAAGACATCGACAATCATTATAACATAACGTGACTGATTGTTACCGTGCTCTTAACTGGGCAAACACTTGTTGGCTTCCAAGAAAGACTAACATAGTTGTGATGGTTCTAGCGGCCTTCTAGCAAGGGTCTCATGAGGCAGGGATTCTAGCCACTGGCTGTGCAAGGCATGAGGCCTGTTAGTGTTTCTAATTTTTTCTCTGCAGAATGGGTCTTTGTACATTCCAGGTCCTTTCTACCCCAACAAATAATGCGGCGATTCTCTCAGTGAGTTGTATATTTGGTTTAAACAGCCAACTGTCTCTTAAAAAGGTCTTTTGTTTAAATTCCTTTTAAAAAAAAAAGTCCTTTAAAAAATTTTTTTTATTTTTTATTTTTAAATCCCATATGTTTACTCTGATCATGGAACTTTGTCATTTTGACCATCTCTGCTGATTAAAATATTTTTCATCATTAGCACCTACTGCTCTCCTCTTCTGCTGGTCTCTCCGGAAGGGTCTTCTCTAGCTCATCTAGCAGGAAATGGGCACTTCCCCTCTACCCCTGTTGCCAGACTAACCTTACCTATCCTGCAGGGTCAGGTCGGCCTGGCCCTTTATCTGTTGCTCTCCTCTGAGTGCTTAGTTTTTCATAGATCCCGTGCTTTGCTTTTGTCACGATTTACACTGGATTTAAAACCCTTTTCTTGTGCCAGTGAAGCCTAAGAAACAGTCCGGATGAGAGAACCAGGAACTCAAACAGATCATATTTATCCTGAATGTTCTGTCCAAAATGAAAAATTCGTTTCTGAGGAGCCTCAAGATCTCTGAGAAGGGAAGTTTCACCAAGTCTTTAATGTAGGGGCATCAATTCCGATTCTGTGTCAATTGACCTACTTTCCCAGCTAGTAATTCTCTACCTCAGAAAGCCACTCTCAACCGTTTCCTCTTTCAAAGGCAGTTGCTCTTAGAGTCTGCACATGGCACTTGGGGCCTGCTGGTCGTTGGCTACTGCCCTCTGTATTTTGGGTCTAACAGCTGCGGGGCATCAAGATGAGAACGTCTCTTGTTCTCCGACTTTAAATAGTTTGGGGCACATGGTAAGCAATAATCACTTCTTTAGTTGATCCAAGTGTTGGATCTTTCTTAATTATTTTACTACCACAATTTACTTGTTCTTAGCTTTATCCCCCCCCATTTTAATATCTCTTAAGGTGGCACTCACCTTGCAGTTGATGACATATCCTAGTTCAATTGACAGCATTTCTCTTTCTTAGTCGACCATAAACTATAGTGCATCTTACACTTGATGAAAGCTAGGATGCAATTAAATACTCTATTATGGTTACGATTCTGATATTTGAAATCGTCCGGGGGCTCCCTGTGCCCCCACAGTGTAGTACCTCACCTTCTCGCCATAGTATACAAACCCTCTCACCCCCAGTGTTAACCCTGGGGCTCAGCCTCCATCCCCAGGTGATGCTGCCAGATCAGCTGTTGGTTGTCATGAACTTGCTGTAGTTTGCCGAATGCACTGTGCTGCCTTTTGGCACTTTGAAACTTGACACACTCATCCTCATTCTTCGCTTTGCCCTTGTCTATCACCTCCCCTGAAAATCTGTTCCTAAGTGGCTTTTCCCAGCTCCCACCTACCCTTGACAGTCTATTATCTCCCTGTGGTAAAGCCTGTCACACTGCACCATGGACATGCCCGTTGTCCCCCTGAGAAGAGAAAAGGGACAATGAGGGCCCTCAATATTTGCAGCTCTAGTGCAGAGCCCCATGCCTGGCTTGCAGGAAATGCCAGATCATGAAGACAAACGGAGATCATCCTCTGGCTTAAACCAGCTCTTCTTTGCCTACCGCAGGATCTGGATCAATAAAGTCAGCCAGTTATTATTGCTGTTTTTATAGGGATTTTTACCCCATATATTTCCCAGGTCTTTACTCTTTTTATAGCACTTTAATTCAGGCTTCAACCACTTCCTAGTCAGATCAGGTGAAATCATTTTCCTTCCCATACCCTCGATGTATTTCACATCTAGTAATTCTTTTTTCAAAGATCTTATTTACCCATTTGACAGACAGACCACAAGTAGGTAGAGAGGGAGGCAGAGAGAGAGAGGGGGGAAGCAGGCTCCCCGCTGAGCAGAGAGCCCGATGTGGGGCTCCATCCCAGGACCCTGAAATCATGACCTGAGCCGAAGGCAGAGACCTAAACCACTGAGCCACCCAGGAGCCCCCATATCTGGTAATTTTTAACCAACGTGGATTTGCTGCATGAAATAGTTCCTTCTTCTTTAAATATAAATATATAAATAAAGTGATCAAGCAACTCGCATGTCTTAGGAGAATGTCATACCTTTAGTAGCAACCTTGAAATCTTGGCCATTGGTTTTGATTTTTGTTTTGGTTAGATTTGGTTCTGTTTTTGTCATTTTGAAAATCCCTCCAGCCCTTGGCTCTGTCTGACCTGATTGCTTTCAGCTGTTTCTGTGAATCTTACCCTGACTGTATAGTGACCCGACCCTGACCTGAACACTGAACCTGACCCTGACTGTGAGCCTGACCCTAACTCTAACCCTAACCGTAACCCTAACCCTGACACTAACACGGGTCCTGACCCAAAACCTAACGCTGAACCTAACCCTAAAAGTAACCCCTAACATTATCACTGACCCTGACCCTAACCCGGTCTAACCCTAGCCCTCAACATACCTCTAACCCTAACCCTAACCCTAACCCCACTTTAACAATAATCCTGACCCTCTCCCTGAACCTGATCATAACCCTAACTCTGAACTTTGCCTATGTCAGACCTTAACCTTAAACCTGACCATGGCTTTGACCTTAACACTGACCCTAACCCTGACTGTAAACCTAACTCTCACCCAATCCATGATCCTGACAGAATCATAACACTAAAGCTAACCCTGATCCTGAACCTACACATAAAACAGAACCTAAACATAAAGCTGACCTTACCATAACCATGAACCTAACCCTGAACCTGAACCTAACCCTGACACTAAACCTGTCCCAAACCTAACCCTGACCCTGACATGAACCTTGCCCCCAAACCTAAACTTGAACCTGACCCTAAATCTGACCATGACCCTGAACCTGAACCTAAACCTAACCATCACTAAAACTGACCCTGACCCTGACTCTGAACATAACCTTAACCGTGACCCTACTGTGAGCCTGACCCTAAACCTAACCATGAACCTAACCCTAACCCTGACCCCTACCCTAAGCCTTACGCTAACCCTGACCCCAATGACGTCTAACCCTAACCCTGATCCTAAGTCTTTCTTAACTCTAACCCTAACACTAACCTAGTCTATACCCAGCTCTGTTGCCTCCAGCGGGGAGAACAGCTGCACCCAGGTCTCCCAGAAGCTTGTGGGAGGCTGTATGGGGGTCATTGGATTGGCACTGCATTAAGTGGCGGATGAGCCTTGAGCAGCTTGGGAACGGTGGCTCAGGGAGCTCTGGTGAAGCAGGAAGTTTGGTAAGGAGCCCCCAGGCAGTGTTGAACTCACTTACCTGACGACAGAACCCAACAGAATTGGAACCTTTGTATCCAGGCACGCCATTACAGAGAAAATCCCCCATCCAAGCTCATTTCAAAGCAAATCCTAAAGGAAGCGACATGTTCTTCTGCTGTACTGAAGCCGAGAGGATGCAAGGAGAAGAGAGCTCGTCCGCCAGTTACATCCCCTCCATGGCAGTTCATATCAGGTTTCCCCAACGCCCAAGGCCCTTTGGCTAAAAAAATCAAAAGGTGACACCAGGGGGCTCAGGGACAG
Source organism: Mustela nivalis (assembly GCF_964662115.1). Classification (NCBI taxonomy): domain Eukaryota; kingdom Metazoa; phylum Chordata; class Mammalia; order Carnivora; family Mustelidae; genus Mustela; species Mustela nivalis. The sequence goes on from NW_028136217.1 coordinate 53,117, forward strand.
AGAGTCCCACACCTTATGATCAACCAGTGTAGACCTAGGTCTCCTCCAGATCTGTGTGTGTGTGTGTGTGTGTGTGTGTGTGTGTGTGCCTCTGGGTGTCCGTGTGTCTGTGTGTAAAGAGGACCTGGCCATGCCATCGTGGGTGGAGATGCCAAAAGCAGGATCAGGCTGATGAGGGTTTAGATGTCTGGTGGGCAAGTTATGTTCACACCCCGGTTTAAGGCTGGTTAAGGGGGATCGGGGGAGGGTCTACACCCTTCTGCCCAGGGTTTATCCTGAGACCCTGAACGGATGGGTCCATGACCCAGGAGCGGGGCTAACCCTAACAGTAACCACTAATCCTGACCCTGACACTGACTATGAGCCTTCCCCAAACCCTAACCCAAACCTTGACCCTGACCCTGACCCTATCTGTGATCCTGACCGGAACCCTAAACCTAAACCTAAGCCTGACACTGGCCCTGATGTGGTCCCTGAACCTAAACCTAACATTGATATTACTCTAACCAAGACTCATAACTAACCATGACCCTGACCATGACCCTAATCCTAACCCTGACGCTGACATAACCCTGACCCTAACCCTACCCATGACCGTGACTGTGAGCCTGACCCTAACCCTAAACCTAAATGTATCTCTAACCATGACCCTAATACGTACCCTGAACCTAAACCTAACGCTGACCCTGACCCTAACACTAACCCCTACCCTAAACCAAATCCTAACCCTGACCTTACGTTGTCTAATGCTAACCCTAACCATAACCCTACTTCTAACTCTAACTCTAACCCCAATCCCAAAAGCTACCGACAAACCTAACTGTGACACTGAACCAAACATTGACCCTATACCAAAGCCTGACCCTAAACCTGACCCTGGCCCTGACCTTCACCTGACCCTGACCCTGACCCTTATCCTAACCATGACACTAACACTGACCACTACACAATCCTGTCCCTGACCCGAATGTGGACTTTAAACCAATACCTATACCTGACCCTAAACCTGACACTGGCGCTAAACTTCACCATGACCCTCACCCAGACCATGACCATAAATCTAACCCTGATGCTAACAGTGACGCCAACCCTGACCTGAACACTAAACCTGACCCTGACTGTGAGTCTGACCCTAACACTAACCCTAAATGTAACCCTGACCCTGACACTAACACGGGCCCTCCCCCGAATCCTATCGCTGGTCCCAACCCTAACACTAACCACTAACCCTACCACAGACCCTGATCCTAACAAGCTCTAACCCTAAACATCAACCAAACGCTAACCCTAACACTAACCCTAACTTTAACAATAACCCTGACCCTATACCTGACTATGATCATAACCCTAACCCTGAACTTTGCCTATACCAGACCCTGACCCTATACGTGACCCTGGCCCTGAGCCTAAACCTAACCATGACCCTAACACTGACCACTACATAACCCTGTCGCTGACCTGAATGTGGACTTTAAACCAATACCTGATCCAGACCGTAAACCTGACACTGGCCCAAGACTTCACCCTGACCCTGAACCAGACCATGACCATAAATCTAACCCTGACCCTGGCAGTGACCCTGACCCTGACCTGAACGCTAAACCTGACCCTGACTGTCAGCCTGACCCTAACTCTAACCCTAAATGCAACCCTGACCCTGACACTAACACGGGCCCTCCCTGAATCCTATCACTGAACCCAACCCTAACACTATCCCTAACCCTACCACGGACCCTGATCCTAACAAGTTCTAACCCGAACCGTCAACCAAACGCTAACCCTAGCACTAACCCTAAACTTTAACTTTAACTTTGACCCTATACTTGACTATGATCATAACCCTATCTCTGAACTTTGCCTATACCAGACCCTGACCCTATACCTGATCCTGGCCCTGAGCCGAAACTTAACCATGACCCTAACACTGACAACGATATAACCCTGTCGCTGACCCGAATGTGGACATTAAAACAAAACCTGATCCTGACCGTAAACCTGACACTGCCCTAGACTTGCCCCTGACCCTGACCCAGGCAAACACCAGAAACGTAACCCTGACCCTAACAGTGACCCTGACCCTGACCCTAACCATAACCCTGACACTGAATGTGAGCCTGACCCTAACTCTAACCCTAAACGTAACCCTGACCCTGACACTAACACGGGCCCTGACCCGAAACCTAATGCTGAACCTAACCCTAAAACTAACCCCTAACATTATCACTGACACTGACCCTAACCTGGTCTAACCCTAACCCTCAACCTACCTAGCCCTAACCCTAACCCCACTTTAACAATAATCCTGACCCTCTACCTGACCCTGATCATAACCCTATCTCTGAACTTTGCCTATGTCAGACCTTAACCTTAAACCTTACCCTGGCCTTGACCTTAACACTGACCCTAACCCTGAATGTACACCTAACTCTGAACCAATCCAAGATCCTGAACAGAATCGTAACCCTAAAGCTAACCCTGATTCTGAACCTACTCATAAAACAGATCCTAAACATAAAGCTGACCTTACCATAACCATGAACCCAACCCTGACCCTGACCCTAACCCTGACACTAAACCTGTCCCAAACCTAACCCTGACCCTGACATGAACCTTGCCCCCAAACCAAAACTTGAACCTGACCCTAAATCTGACCATGACCCTGAACCTGACCCTAAACCTGTCACCCTAACACTGACCCTGACCCTGACTCTGACCGTTACGCTAACCGTGACCCTACTGTGAGCCTGACCCTAAACCTAACCATGAACCTAACCCTAACCCTGACCCCTACCCTAAGCCTTAAGCTAACGCTGACCCCAACGACGTCTAAACCTAACCCTTACCCTAAGTCTTTGTTAACCCTAACCCTAACACTAACCTAGTCTAAACCCAGCTCTGTTGCCTCCAGCGGGGACAACAGCTGCACCCAGGCCTCCCAAGGGCTGGGTGGAGTCTGAATGGGGGTCACTGGATGGGCACTGCATTGAGTGGAGTGTGAGCCTGAGCAGCTTGCGCACCGGTGGCTCAGGGAGCTCTGGTACAGCAGGAAGTTCGGTAAGGAGCCCCCAGGCAGTGGTGACCTCACTTCCCTGACGACAGAGCCCAACGGAATTGGAACCCACGTATCCAGGCAACCCATTACAGAGAAAAACCCCCTGCCCAGCTCATTTCTAGGCACATCCTAAAGGAAGCGACATGTTCTTCTGCTGTACTGAAGCCGAGAGGATGCAGGGAGAAGAGAGCTCGCCCGCCAGACACGTCACCTCCCTTCAGGTCATATCATGTTTCCCCAATGCCTCAGACCCTTTGGCTAATAAAATCAAAAGGTGACACCAGGGGGCTCAGAGTCAGAGAGTCCCACACCTTCTGATCCACGGGTGTAGCCCTAGGTCTCTTCCCCATTTCTGTGTGTGTGTGTGTGCCTCTGGGTGTCTGTGTGTCTGTGTGTAAAGAGGACCTTGCCATGCCATCGTGGGAGGAGATGCCCCAAGCAGGATCAGGCTGATGAGGGTTTAGATGTCTGGTGGGCAAGTTATGTTCACACACCAGTTTAAGGCTGGTTAAGTGGGATCGGGTGGAGGGTCTACACCCTTCTGCACAGGGTTTATCCTGAGACCCTGAACGGATGGGTCCATGACCCAGGAGCGGGGCTAACCCTAACAGTAACCACTAACCCTGACCCTGACACTGACTGTGAGCCTGCCCCAAACCCTAACGCAAACGCTGACACTGACCCTTACCCTGACACATTATGCCCCGCCAATGCTTAAGTACGAAGAGGGCACAAACTCACATTGTGACCCTCAGCGTGAGTCCTGTCCTCTAGTAAGTCCTCTCAGTGGCTGGACCATTAGACGTCATAATGGGCTTGCCATGCCCCTAGGCCCCAAGTTTTAACCAGCTTTCTGGTTGTCCCCTCGCCCCTCCCCAGGGCTCTGCTCTGGAAACTCTCTTTTGGTGGGACACCTGAGGTAAAAACAAAACAAAACCAACTCCTCCCATCTCAAAGAATAACCCCAAACTCTTCGGATCGGGCCAAATGCCCAGAGAGGAAGACTCGTCCATGGCCCATGAGGCCACCCGGACATTCCACGGCCATCAGTGAAACAATATCCAGAGACAAAATCTTGAGCAAGCGTCTCACACTTGCCCCCTTGTTCATATCGTGAAGAGTTCTCCTCACTGTCTGTAGATCAGTCCTGCAATACCTACGACCCGAAACCTAAGCCGAGTTTGTGTTTTCAGACAACTGTCCCCACAGCCCTGGCCCACAAAACCTACAGGCACAGGTTCTTGGAGCCAAACCTGAGGACTGTACCTGGGAATTCTGCCCATTCCATTGGCCACAAACCTAGAAATAGGATGATAAACCTCCAAAGTGCCCGGGGCCATCCCAATAGTGTTGACTGCCCAGGAAAACAAGGGCGGTCTGACACCAGCTGAGCATCTACCTGCACTTAGACCCGTGGACAGATGTCCCCAGAGGTAAATTGCAGTGAGCAGGCCCCTAGATCCTAATCGGATCCATTGCTTTGTTGTCCAGGCCTCTCTCCTCAGAGGCCTGGATTCCAATAGCAGCATATGGCTGTTTCTTGAGGCACCCATCAGAAGAAATCTCGTCTCCACGTGGGAATCTTGCACATTGGAGCTGAGTCAAAGCCTCTGGTTAGGAGAACACTTCAGGGACCCTGTGCCACTGCCTCATTCTAAGTTCTCCATGGACACAAACCCACATTAGGACCCATCCACAGGAGAGTCCATTTCAACTCAACCCTCTCAGTTTCTCCCCCAGATCCAGCAGATCTAACATATCTTGTCACTAGGACACAAGAGGAATGAGAGTCGGGCTTCCCAGCCATCCATCCTTAGAAACCTACTCAGAATCGATCCGTATGGGAAGTCCTGGAGCCAACCAACAGGTCTCAATCGCCCTGCAGAAGAATCTTTACGGTTTGGAGAATCTCACAACTCCCATCGTGGGAAAAATTCCATGGCCTCGTGATCCACCACCTCTTCATGAAGAGGGCCATAAGGGACAAAAAATCCAACCTGAGCGTTTGTCAGATCCTCACCTGATTTCAGATGCACGAGATCTTGTTTCATCTGCAGAGCGTACCTGCCATGTCCTTGCCCAGACCCTAAGGTTGCTTGTGTTCTCAGACTTCTGTCCTCAACTCCTGGCCCACAAGCCCTCCAGTTTGGCAGTTCCAGAACTACAATGCAGCCCTCTGCCTGCCCTCCAGAAGAAAAAACATTGCCCTCTGGGGCTAACAAGAAACCCCCGAAATATATGGGGGAAATATCCCTAGAAAAACAGCTATAATAACTGGCTGTTCTTTATTGATCCAGGTCCTGCGGTAGGCAAAGAAGAGCTGGTTTTAGCCAGAGGATGATCTCCGTTTGTCTTCATGATCTGGCATTTCCTGCAAGCCAGGCATGGGGCTCTGCACTAGAGCTGTAAATGATTGGGGGCCCTCACTGTCCCTTTTCTCTTCTCAGGGGGACAATGGTCATGTCTATGGTGCAGTGTGACAGGCTTTACCACAGGGAGATAAAAGACTGCCAAGGGTAGGTTGGAGCTGGGAAGAGCCACTTAGGAACAGATTTTCAGGGGAGGTGATAGACAAGGGCAAAGCGAAGAATGAGGATGAGTGTGTCAAGTTTCAAAGTGCCAGGAGGCAGCACAGTGCATTCGGGAAACTACAGCAAGTTCATGACAACCGACAGCTGATCTGGCAGCATCACCTGGGGATGGAGGCTGATCCCCGGGGTTAACACTGGGAATGACATGGTTTGTATACTATGGCGAGGAGGTGAGGTACTACACTGAGGGGGCACAGGGAGCTACCGGGGGATTTCATATATCAGAATCGTAACCATAATAGTGTATTTAATTGCATCCTAGCTTTCATCAAGGGTAAATTGCACTATAGTTTATGTTAGACTAAGAAAGAGAAATGCTGTCAGTTAAACTAGGATATGTCATCAAGTTCAAGGTGAGTGCCACCTTAAGAGATATTAAAATGGGGGGCAAATCTTAGAAAAGTAAATTGTGGTACTAGAATAATTAAGGAAAGTTCTAACACTTGGATCAACTAAAAAAGTGATTAATTTTTACCATGTGCCCCAAACTATATTAAGTATTAGAACAAGAGACGTTCTCATCTTGATGCCGCCCAGCTGTTAGACCCAAAGTACAGAGCGCAATAGCCAACGATCAGCAGGCCCCAGGTGCCATGTGAAGACTCTAAGAGCAACTGCCTTTGAGAGAGGAAACGGTTGAGAGTGGGCTTTGAGAGGTAGAGAATTACTAGCTGGGAAAGTAGGACAATTGACACAGAATCGGAATTGATGCCCCTACATGAGAGAGTTGGTGAAACTTCCCTTCTCAGAGATCTTGAGGCTCCTCAGAAATGTTTTTTTCATTTTGGACAGAACATTCAGGATAAATATGATCTGTTCGAGTTCCTGGTTCTCTCATCAGGACTGTTTCTTAGGCTTCACTGGCACAAGAAAAGGGTTTTCATAGTCCAGGGTAAATCCTGACAAAAGGAAAGCACGGTATCTATGAAAAACTAACCACTCAGAAGAGAACAACAGATAAAAGGCCAGAATGACCTGACCCTGCAGGATAGGTAAGGCTGGTCCGGCAACAGGGGTAGAGGGAAAGTGCGCATCTCCTGCTAGAAGAGCTAGAGAAGTCCCCTTCCAGAGAGACCACCAGGAGAGGAGAGCAGTAGGTGCTGATGATGAATATTTTAATCAGCTGAGAATGTCATAATGACAAAGTTCCACGATCAGAGTAAACATATGGGATTAAAAAATAAAAAATAAAAAAAAGATTTTTTTTAAAAACACTTTTTTAAAGGAATTTAAACAAAAGTGCTTTTTAAGAGACAGTTGGCTGTTTAAACCAAAAGTACAACTCACTGAGAGAATCGCAGCATTATTTATTGGGGTAGAAAGGACCTGGAATATAGAAAGACCCATTCTGCAGAGGAAAAAATAGAATCACTAACAGGCCTCATGCCTTGCACAGCCAGTGGCTAGAATCCCTGCCTCATGAGACCCTGTGCTAGAAGGCCGCTAGAACCATCTCAACTATGTTAGTCTTTCTTGGAAGCCAACAAGTGTTTGCCCAGTTAAGAGCACGGTAACAATCAGTCACGTTATGTTATAATGATTGTCGATATGTTTAAAAGCCTTGTCAAGTTCCTTTTTGAGTAACCCTCACGCTACCCTTAGAGAAATTTATCTGTCGTTCACCTCTTTGAAATACCTCATTGTTGTTCCACATTTACCATAGCCAAAAAAAAAAAAAAAAAAAAAGCTTTTTATTAACAAAGTGTTCAGAAGGGGACGCCACTGTAAACAGGGAGAGTTTTCGCTGCCTGGACGATTTTGTTGCAGAAACAGCTGAAAGCAATCAGGTCAGACAGAGCCCAGGGCTGGAGACATTTTTAAAATTACAAAAACCGAACCAAATCTAACCAAAACAAAAATCAAAAATCAAAACCAATGGCCAAGATTTAAAGTTTGCTACTAAAGGCATGACATTCTCCTAAGACATGCGAGTGACTTGATCAATATATTTATATATTTATATTTGAAGAAGAAGGAACTATTTGATGCAGCAAATCCACGTTGATTAAAAATTACCAGATATGGGGTCTCCTGCATGGCTCAGTGGTTTAGGCCTCTGCCTTCGGCTCAGGTCATGATTTCAGGGTCCTGGGATGGAGCCCCACATCGGGCTCTCTGCTCAGCGGGGAGCCTGCTTCCCCCCTCTCTCTCTGCCTCCCTCTCTACCTACTTGTGATCTGTCTGTCAAATGGGTAAATAAGATCTTTAAAAAAAGAATTACTAGGTGTGAAATACATCGAGGGGATGGGAAGGAAAATGATTTCACCTGATCTGACTAGGAAGTGGTTGAAGCCTGAATTAAAGTGCTACAAAAAGAGTAAAGACCTGGGAAATATATGGGGTAAAAATCACTAGAAAAACAGCAATAATAACTGGTTGGTCTTTATTGATCCAGATCCTGCGTTAGGCAAAAAAGAGCTGGTTTTAGCCAGAGGATGATCTCCGTTTGTCTTCATGATCTGGCATTTCCTGCAAACCAGGCATGGGGCTCGGCACTAGAGCTGCAAATGCTGGGGGGCCCTCACTGTCCCTTTTCTCTTCTCAGGGGGACAACGGGCATGTCCATGGTGCAGTGTGACAGGCTTTACCACAGGGAGATAAAAGACTGCCAAGGGTAGGTTGGAGCTGGGAAAAGCCACATAGGAACAATTTTCAGGGGAGGTGATAGACAAGGGCAAAGCGAAGAATGAGGATGAGTGTGTCAAGTTCAAAGTGCCAGGAGGCAGCACAGTGCATTCGGGAAACTACAGCAAGTTCATGACAACCGACAGCTGATCTGGCAGCATCACCTGGGGATGGAGGCTGAGCCCCGGGGTTAACACTGGGGGTGAGATCCTTTGTATACTATGGCGAGGAGGTGAGGTACTACACTGTGGGGGCACAGGGAGCTACCGGAGGATTTCAAATATCAGAATCGTAACCATAATAGAGTATTTAATTGCATCCTAGCTTTCATCAAGGGTAAGATGCACTATAGTTTTGTTCGACTAAGAAAGAGAAATGCTGTCAGTTAAACTAGGATATGTCATCAAGTGCAAGGTGAGTGCCACCTTAAGAGATATTAAAATGGGGAGGTGGAAAAATCTTAGAACTATAAATTATGGTCCTAGATTAATTAAAAAAATGTTACAAGAACACTTGGATCAACAAAAAAATTGATTATTGCTTACCATGTGCCCCAAACTATATTAAGTCTCCAAAAATTTTATATCATTTGATAGGTCAGATATATATAAAATTACATTTAAAGTTTTAAAAATATTAGCAAATATTTTCATTTAAATGCAAATTTCAACGAAAATCTACTTTTCCAAACACGACTTTTTATCCTATTGTTTTTTAATTTTGTTGACAACTGATAAAATGTTTAGCGAGACTATAAATGTTTGATCGTAAAAAATGATTAATAGATGTAGGTTCAAATTATTATGTTCCATTAAAAATGATTTAGTATTTGATGAACATCTGTTTGGTAATATGTTGTATCCAGATACAGTAAATTAATGACATATATAAAATTATAGGGTAATGACACCTTCCGTTCCATTATGAGTAGAGCTTTTAAAAAGCTATTTGTCACAACCTGTCATCTTGTCATTATGTAGCATTAGGTAACATTTAAAAAATGTATACTCTTCACTTTGAAGTCTTTTAGAAATCTAAAATATGACTTTCTATTTTTTGTGTTTCCATATTCCTTTATTGCCAGTTTGAACAAATCCACATGCTTTGATTCAAAGGTAATAAATTCCTCTTATTTGGAAAAATGATGTTTATTTTTGTTCTCTCACCCTTAGCAGGTGGTTTCATTTTAGCACACTTCAGAGTTATAATTTCATGCTTATTAAAAACATTTATTATGATCTACGTAGATGAATGAAACTTTTATTTATTAAATTATTTGCCAACAAAAATCTGTTATTTTTAAAAATGTATTTCCTTTGAAGGGTTATTTTAGAGCATTCAGAGAGGATCTAGGGGTGTGGTATTATGCAATTTTTAAGTAGGTATGAAATGGTTATTTATATGATTGTTTCTTTAAGGCTTATGTATATTGTCCATTATATGCTATAAAATATTTTGAAAGTAAATTTAAGGCATGTTTTACATAGTTTATTTTTTGGAAAAAAATATTGAAATGACTTATGAAATTCAGTATACTCTCAACATTATTTTTTTCTGAAATTTACAAATTGTCTACTGAACCTATTATATGGCAGATATTTTTCAAACTGGTGGTATCATGATATATGCCAACAACAGTTTAGATTTTTTGTTGCTTCTCAATCTAGCTCAGATGAAGTACAATTAGCCTTTATAATTTTAGCCATTCTAATAGATATGTAAGCATGTCTCATTATGATTTTAATTCGTATTTCTTTAATGTCTAAATGTTGAGAAATTTGTCATGTGCTTATAAGCCATCCATATCCTTTTGGTGACATGTCTCTGCAATAATTTTCTTCACATGTAAAATTGGATACTCTGTTTGGTTATTAGTAAGGTTTTTTTATTTTTATTCATTTTTTTAATAATCAGAGTAGATGTCCAAAATCAGATATATAATTTGCAAATCCCTTCTTCATCTTTACGGTTTCTCAATGGAGCTTTGATAGCTGTGTCTTTCAAGAAAGTGCTACTTCTTTCCTGGTACACGGAGGAATGACTAGAACATTATCAATGTTGACCTTTGCAAAGAAAATCATGGCTTAAGATATATGTAGTCTGCGGTTGTTGGGAGTGTTCTGTAATATCAAGCATATCTAGTTAGTTGATAATTTTGTCCAAGTCTTACATATCTTACCAATTTGATGACCATTTGTCTATATAATCTTAAAATAAAGGTGTTGAAATTTTTTTCCATTTCTCTTCTAAGGTAGAAGTTATGATTTTTGTTCTTAGTTTTTCCCTATATATCCCCAAATCTGTTATTAAGTATTAAAAGTCAAGAATTATTATACTCCCTGAGGAATTCATCCTTTTACTATTCTGTAATTTTGACTTGATCTTTATGTCTGATAATGAAATTTGCTTTAAAATCACTTTTCATTATCTTGATATAACCACCAAAGTTATAGTGTGATTAGTGTTAATATAGCATATTTTTTCTTTTACTTTTTAAAGCACTTCTATATTTAATCCTGATAAAAAAAACAAAACAGCTTTTTAGCTCTGGAAGCACATTTCTAAATTATCTTTTTTTTTGAAATGAAGCAGTAGCAATTTTTGTTAAGGGACCTAAACTGAAAGTAGGTTTAGAAATTTATTTATTTATTTAAGAAAAGATTTTATTTTGTTTATTGACAGCAAGAGAGAGAAAGAGAGAGAGAGAGAGTGGAAGCGCACAAGTGGGGGGAATCACGTACAAAGGGAGAGGAAGAAGCAAGCTCCTTGGGGTGCAAGTAGTCCCATGCAGGGCTGGAGCCCTGTACACTGGAATCATGACCTCAGCCAAAGGCAAACATCTGCTTAAACAACTGAGTCATCCAGGCACCCCTAGAAAATTTTTTTAAAAAAAGACCTTTTAAAAACATTTTGTTTCTTCCTTTTTTTAAAATATTTTATTTATTTGAGAGACAGAGAGATAGGAAGAGGAACTATAAGCAGGGCAGAGAAAAAAGGAGAAGCAGGTTTCCCACTGAGCAGAGAGCCTGATGTGGGGCTCCATCCCAGGACCCTGGGATCATGACCTGAAAAGAAGGGACACTTCTGGAGGAAGCCACCCAGACACCTCTTTTCTTTGTTTTTAATATATGGCAACTGATGCTTCCCAGCCACGAGGAGCATATTACCCATTGATTAAGTCTTTGATAACAACCTATTTAAAAAGGTGTGAAAATATATACTTACTCAGATTTATACACTTTGTGTTTTCTTCATAGTTTGGGGCTGGACCCCATGGTCACAACACTGCTTTCAGCCTTTGCCTTCCCATCTTTTGATACCAGATATTTGGTCAGCAAAGCAAATTAGTATCAAAATTCATAAGCCCTTGGCACCATATCTCTGGAGAAGAGGTTGCTCTTAGCCAAGGCCCACAGCAGTTGACCTCCCCTCGCTAGTGCTATAGCCCCAAGGACTAGGTCCCTGCCACCAGAACTCAGTCTTACATGTTATGCTAAGCAGACAAAACCAAAACAGGAAAGCTCCAACAGCTTTCACTGGCATGCCTCATCTCCCACTCCCTCGACGTCCAGGCAGTACCAGATGCCAGGGAGGGGTCTTGGTCCAACATATGGGCAGGAAGGAAGTAGCCACGAGCAAGTACCTGCCTCTCTGTGCCTTTCTTTCATGAGCAGGTTGTAAAAAGGAGGAAGAGGAAGGGGAAGAGAGGTGAACTTCAAGGGGTGAAGGCCTCAGGTAGGCAGCTGGCTCCTGCCAGTAGGAAAGGGACAAAGGAGAAGGCAGTGAGTCTTGCAGGGAGGGTGGGGGGTAAGGGTTACAGCTTATGATGGAATCTGGACAGGAGTAATAGGGATACTAGTCATTTGAGTCCACCATTGGCAAGCTGGGCTGGGTGTCAGGGCAGATAGGCCTCCCTGGGCAACGGCACATGAGAGAAGGTGGAATTCTTCTCTGAGGAGCAGGTGGAGCTTCAGGTGTTGGGAAAGCATAGACAGTATTGTTCCAGGGCCAAGGACAGGTCCAGGTACTCCTGGTTGGAGGTCAAGGCCACAGTATGATCCAGGTCTTCTACCAGCAGCTTGAAGGATCCACATGCCAGCCACCCCTCATTATTGTGTATAACTCTCTGGTGCACTTATTGGCTTATCCATCAAATGACTCCTTCAGCAGCTTGAAAGCCACCTCCACAGGCACTCCAGGATATGGGAGGCTTCCAGATTGAAGATTTTGCACAGGATCACCCCAAAAGACCAAAAGTCACTCTGGTGGATGTAGCTCTGGTCAAACATGGCCTTAGGGACCATCCACTTCACAGGCAGTCCACTGTTGGTTGTCTTTTTATAGTAACTGATGTGGTGATATCTCTGGCAAGGCTGAAGTCTGAGATCTTTATCATGTTTTCCTTTGTCACCAGCACTTCCCTGGTGGCCAGGTCTTGGTGTATGCACTTCTTGGAGGCAAGGTACTCCATGCCTCAGGCTACCTGATAGGCACAGGATACCAGGTCCTTGGAGGAGAGTTGCTCTGCTGCATTGTGGCTGATATTGTAACAGTACTCCAGGTCAGGAGGCCTCTGGGCCTGCAGGTACTCCTGTATGTTGTCTTTGGAGGCATATTCCATGAGAGTGTACGAAGGACCATCCTGTGTGCAGGACCCAGCAGGATGATGGTGTCCTTGTGCTGTCCAATCATCTTCATCATCTCCATTTCTGAGATTAGGTTTAACAGGTCTTTCTCTGTTGCATCTGACTTCAACATCTTCACAGACACTTTAGTCAAATGGTTGGATTTGTCTTTGTCCAGCCCAATGGCCTCCTCCAACACCACCTGCCCAAAGTAGGCCTGTCTTAGGGGTCTGCCTAAACTGCCTACAACCAGCCTGTCTCAAGGCAGTTATGAACTCTAGATTATCCTCAAAAACATTAAACCACAAGCTAAAAATTCTATTCACTAGGTCTCTCTCGCAGTTCTAATTTTCTTATCTTTCATCATTTATCTTTTTCCTAATTCTTATTTTCAGTATAGTTTATTTTGCTTCCAGGTGTTTCCACTGGTTTCTGTATGCTGTTTCATAGGGAAGAATTATCCTGTCATAAAATTATTTCTTGAGCATTCATTACATCTCTCAGTTAAAATGGGTTCTTTTATGGTATTGATTCATTTGAGTTTTCTCAAAATGGGAAGAATTTTCAAAATGGTGTTTTCCTCAAGGTTCAGAGTATGTCTTAGCCTCATCTTTAAGCTTTTTGAAATTCACTTTACAAATTCTTGTCCCTCTTTTTATCTTTTTAAAATAAAATGTTTTATTTTTACTATTTTTTTATTTGAGTATAGTGATAGTCAGTGTTACATTGGTTTCAGGTTTTCAATATCTCCATACATTATTCTATGATCACTACAAATATAGCCACCATCTGTCACCATATAACACTATTATAATATCATTGATTATATTCTCTACACTGTCCCAGATCTCTTTTTAAAATCTCTAATTTTTATGTTTTCTGTTATTCCAATTTTCAACCATCATTTTACATGGTTACTTTAATAAAATATGCCTGATTACACACTCTTTGCTGAAAACCTCTTTTTTTAAAATTAACATATAATGTATTATTAGCCCCAGGGGTACAGGTCTGTGAATCGCCAGGTTTACACACTTCACAGCACTCACCACAGCACATACCCTCCCCAATGTTCATAACCCCACCACCCTCTCCCTACCCTCCCCACCCCCCGGCAACTCTCAGTTTGTTTTGTGAGATTAAGAGTCTCTTATGGTTTGTCTCCCTCCTGATCCCATCTTGTTTCATTTACTCTTTTCCTGTCCCCCAAGCACCCACATTGCACCTCCATTTCCTCATATCAGAGAGATCATATGATAGTGTCTTTCTCTGGTTGACTTATTTTGCTAAGCATAATACCCTCTAGTTCCATCCATGTCATCGCAAATGGCAAGATTTCATTTCTTTTGATGGCTGCATAGTATTCCATCGTATATATATATATACCATTCATTTGTTGATGGACATCTAGGTTCTTTCCATAGTTTGGCTATTGTGGATATTGCTGCTATAAATATTTGGTGCACGTGCCCCTTTGGATCATATACTAGTCTTCTTTACCTCTATCAGAAGCCCAGGAAGCTTTATTTATTTATTTACTCACATAAACACATGATCCAACACAACGTTTTTTTGTTGTTCAAATGTATTATAATGTCTTACCGCCTAACACTATGCTTACTGTTCTCTTTCACTGTCTGACTAAATCCTCATCATCACTATGCCATTTAATGACAAAGAACAATTGAACTCAGAGTTCTCTCCATATCAGGGAATGAAGACTCCACCCTTCTGTTTGTGCAGGTAAAATAAATGTTGATATTGTCTGTCCTGCACATACCCCATCCTGTTCACCGGAATATTCACCATCAAAATATATACAAAATAAAAACCATACCTCACCACTTCTATTACCACCCAGCATGCTAAAAACACCATCATATGTTCCTGAATTATTGACTTGATTGATAGCCCCACTTCCACACATACTGCACTCCTTTCTCCCTGCAAATTTATTTTGGTACAGCAACTTAACCTAAAAATCAAGTCAGATGATTTTATTCTGCTGTTGAAAGTCTTTTGGTATCTTCCCCTTTCACATTAAATAAAAACTGAAGGCGTTTCAATGTACTAGAAGGTACAATACGTTCTTCCTCTCTCCACCACTATGAACTCCTCATTGGCCTCCTTGCTTTTCCTCAAAAGTAACAGACAAGCTTTTCACACAAAGTCTATATACTTACTTGCTCTGCCTAGAGCAATCTTTTCCTTTGATATTTGTATAACACCCTCCTTCACTTCCTGGGTCTTTGTGCAAATAACATCTCCTAAATGAGATATAACCACCCGACACAAAATAAAATTAACTTTCATCCCAGCATTCTCCAATGGCTTTTACCTTTCTTGTATTTCTTTGTAACACTTATCGCCATCAACCATCAATCATTATTCTATTACTGGTTTATTTCCTTATTTGAGACAGAGAGAGAGAGAATTGGGAGGGTGCGCAGAGGAAGAAGAAAACACCCCACTGCCTAGAAAGCCTGCTGGGGAGTTACATCTCAGGACCCTGAGATCATGACCCAAGCCAGAGGCAGTCACTCAATGGACTGAGCCACCGAAGCGCCCCTCTATTATTGGTTTATTTCACTATTATATTTCAAAAGAATGTAAGCTCTTTGTGGTCAGCTATTTTATATGTTTTATTAATTGAAGTATTCTCAGAAAGGTAGCTGGAAGATTGTAAGGGATCACTAAACTGTATTTTGTTGTTATTATTGGGCTCCTTTATGGGCTTTACCTCTTACGCTAGAAGTCTATCCTTCAGATGTAAGCAATAAGAATAGAACCCTGCTGCCGGGTTCAAATGAGTAAAAGGCCTGTATTAAGTGGATATTTTAAAAGCTAAATGAATGGCTTAATAGTTGTATATAGGGAGAAAGGGAACATATTTTCCACAGTTTAGAAGTGGAGTTCTTTTATAGAGTTCTTGTACAAGCCTACACTATTGAACGATAATGGGCAGTTGTACATTACAATTATACAAACACTTTGGTATTTATATCATTTTTTTGTAATTCATGACTGGATTATTTGATTCCTTAGGAGCATTACAGCATTTCAACTTTTCACGTTCAATAAACTTATTGGGGTTGCTACCTTTTTTATTCAAATGGAGAAATAGTCATGATTTAATCTAAATAAAGTGTTATTGATTGTGTTGTTTTCTAGGAATGAGTTGCACATGCTAGTTTAAAAGTTTTGTTAAATTCCCAAGTCTGTCACCGATAAAAGCCTTTTGTAGATTAGTAACTTGATCAAAACAGAAAAGTTATGTAACACTCAATTGTTATACTATCTTTGTTTCCATCTTGCATTGTAATAACGCCCATCTTAACTCTAAGACAAGTCATCGACAGATGGCTTTCTGGCATTGATGGCATGATATGAAATCTAGTATAACTAAAAGTTTTTGGTTTTAGTAGCATATAAATCAATTTAGAAAAATATATGTATTTGAATATAAGATAAAGTTTTAAATTATTTGGCAATAGTAAACTAAACTTTTTTTTTGGTAAATTTTTATTTTCTAAAATTTCATTGAGCTCTTTTGCATATTGAAACAAGTTACAAAAAGTTAAGGTTTATTTACCCCAATTCAAAATTATTAGGAATATAATCATAGAGGTTGAAGTATTTAAAATATTGAGCCCAAAATATTTTATTAGGTAAATTCATGAATGCTGAGCATTCACTGTTAAAATATACTAATACTATTGATAGGCTGGTAGAAGCCTAAAATCAAATATTTATTAAATATTTATATCCATATCTTTTCATGGCTTGGTAATTCATTTCTCTAGCATTAAATAATATTCCATTGTTTGCATGTACTACACTTTATTTGACCTTTCACCTGTGGAATGATATCCTGGTTGCTTCCAAGCTTTTGTCAGTTATGAATAAAACTACTATAGACCTCTTTGTGGGTATAGATTTCATCTTCTTTGGATAAATACCAAGAACTGCTACTGCTGAATCATCTGGCAAGAATATGTTTAGTTTTGTAAGAAACTGCCAAGTTTTTTCCATTCTTTATTCTCAATAGACATGGAAGAACATTCCTGTTGCTCCACATCCTCACCAACATTTCGTGTTCTGTTTTCAGTGTTCTGAATTCTGGGTATGTACGGGTGTCTCTTTTTTGTTTTAATTTGCATTTTCCTGATGACATATAATGTGAAGCATCTTTTTATATGCTTATTTGCCATCTGTAATATTTTCTTTTGTGAGGTATCTGCTAAGGTCTTTGGCTCATTTTTAATCAGTTTTTTCCCCCCTTGTTGAGTTTTAAGGGGTCTTTGTGTATTTTTGATTAACAGTCCTTTGCCAGATGTGTATTTTGCAAATTTTTTCTCATAGTCTGTGCTTTGCCTTTTCATTCGCTTGGCATTGTGTTTCACAGAGTAGACATTTTAAAATTCAGTGCTTGTGCTTTTGTAGCTAAAATTATTGCCAAAACCAAGGTCATTTAAATTTTCTTCTATATTACCTTCTACATGTTTCATGTTAGGTTTATAATCCAATCTGAGTTAATTTTTGTGAAGAGTGTATGATATCTGCCTGGATTTATTTTATTTTATTATTTTATTTTATTTTATTTTATATTTTTACATTTAGCTTCACCATTACTCCAGAACCATTTGTTTAAAAGATTGTATTTTGCTCTCTTGTATTGCTTTTGCTTTTATATTAAATATAAAATATAATTGATAATATATATTCTGTTCCTTTAATCTAGTCTTTCTGTGGTATTACAATATCTTGCTTACAATTATCATTATGGTCAACTTTTTTTTAAAAAGATTTTATTTATTTATTTGACAGAGAGGGATCACAAATAGGCAGAGAGACAGACAGAGAGAGAGATGAGGAGAAGCAGGCTCCCTGCTGAGCAGAGAACCCAATGCAGGACTCGATCCCAGGCCCCTGGGATCATGACCTGAGCCGAAGGTAGAGGCTTAACCCACTGAGCCACCCAGGCGCCCCATCGTTATGGTAAACTTTGAAGTCAGTCCTCAGTCTTTGTTCTCCTTCAACACTATGTTGACTATTGTGAGTCTTTGCCTCTTCATATAAACTTTAATGTAAGTTTGTTAATATTAAAAAACAAAGAACTTGCTGGAATGCATTAATTGTATAGATAAATTTGGAAACCAGTGACCTCTTGAGCTTAGCAGGAGATAGACCATGGTTATCAGTTGTCACAGTGGTGCCTCTGGCAGAACCTTTTGCAAATCCCTAGGTAAAATGAGACCTCAAGGATCTGAGAGATGTCTAAGAAGTACTTGATACATCCCTTGGGTATGGTTTATTGAAGTGTCCACCTGTCTGAAAGCTGGGGAATCTAGATAAGGGAGGGAAAATTAGTTATGATAAAACATATCAACAAACATGAATAAATTTTGTAAAACTAATTGTCATGGCTCATATACAGTATGACCAACAGAGGGACAATCAAAAGGAAAGCATCAGTTATGTTTATTGTGAAATTTTTTTATTCAAAATAAAGCAATGTGAGGGGAACACACTATGAGAAAATTACCGTTTTTTAAATGGTAAATATCTTACCAAATGGAATAGGTTTTATATTCTAAGTAGTATATTGAACAGTAAAACATTGGGGCGCCTGGGTGGCTCAGTGGTTTGGGCTGCTGCCTTTGGCTCGGGTCATGATCTCAGGGTCCTGGGATCGAGCCCCGCATCGGGCTCCCTGCTCCGCAAGAAGCCTGCTTCCCTCTCTCTCTCTCTCTGCCTGCCTCTCTGCCTACTTGTGATCTCCGTCTTTCAAATAAATAAATAAAATCTTTTAAAAAAAAAGAAAAGAAAATTAAAACATTAAAACATAAAATTTTAATTTAAAAAATTATGTAATTTTTAAAAAAGGTTACAAATAGCAGAACCATTTTTCTTATAACTGGAAAATACATTGTATATATATCTATCAAAAATAACTTGTCATGGGGGCGCCTGGGTGGCCCAGTGGGTTAAAGCCTCTGCCTTCAGCCCAGGTCATGATCCCAGGATCCTTGGATCGAGTCCCACATTGAGCTCTCAGCTCAGCAGGGTTCCTGCTTCTTCCTCTCTCTCTGCCTGACTCTGCCTACTTGTGATCTCTGTCACATAAATAAATAAAATCTTTTATAAAAAAATTAAAAAAAAAATAACTTGTCATGTCTGGAATCAGGAGCATATGGAAAAAAATAATATCTGAGGACAATACTTCTGCCGTTTTGTGCCTTGTTAATATTTTTAAACAGTCAGGCAACTTTTAGCTTTATTGAAATACCTGCTAAGATACCAGCAGTGCCTTTTGGAGCCCTATGACTATAAAAATTAATTGCAAATATTCAAAATGTTTACTATGGTGTCACTATTTAGGGCCACCACCAAGTATGTTTCAGAAGTAAGCATAACTGTTACTTTTCCGTAAGGCAAAAGACATATTTTCAGGAGTTCCATCTGCTGTACCAGGAGGTGAATCAAGTAATGATTTTGTCTATAAAATAATTCACTTTTCAATCTAACATTCCTTATTCCACATTATAATAATAAAAACTAGGAGGAGACTAAAACAAACAAACAACTACAACTACAACAACCAGCTTTTCCTTCAGTGGAAAAGTAAATAGAACCTTATGAGTAGCCTGAAATTTATTTTTAAATATTTTTAAGATAAACGTTTTTGTTAGAAAACCATATATTTTATATTACTAAGAAATAACAGGCAAAGTTTTATTAACTTCTAAAAAGTCTAGTTACTTCTATTTATCTATTAACTCATCTCTTTTTGAAGTAGAACATGATCACACCTTTGGTTATTTTATGTTTGCTATTTCCTTGCTTAATTTTTACAATATTTGATACATAATAGTATCTTTAAGTCCATCGATGCTTTCACAGAATTTGTTTGAACTTCATAAAAATGTACCATACTTTTTGCACTGCCCTTGTTTTACTTCTCTATTAACTTTCCAAGATTTATTCACTTTAGAGTGTGTAGCTATCATTTATTTTTATTCCTCCATAATGCTATGTTTACAAATTTGTATTTATCTGTACTTTTAAAATTATCTTAATTATAAACCATTTCTCATCTCACGTAACACTCATGTTACTTCTACACTTATCAGATATTATGTAACTGAAAACCACAACTCAGCAACAATATAGCACCATTTTTCAAAATTAAATGGCTTACCAGAATTCTTTAATTCTATCCTTTATTTGTATTAGATGACCCTTTATTCTGGTATTTGGCATTGTTCATATGGAGGAAAGCTTATAAGTTGATATTCCATAAATAGAAGGATTTATTATGATTGATTAATTATTTTCATTTAGAATGCATAGAATATGGTTGATTTACTATTTCTTTCTTACTCTCTGCCTGGAACATAGTGCTATCTATGTAATAGCCACTAAAATATTAAGTTAATCACCTAGACTTTAAACTGCATATTAATAGGAATAACATACAGAACTCTTCTCAGATTGGGACACCTGGGTGGCTCAGTCAGTTAAACGCCTGAGCCTTTAGCTCTTTGGGTCCTGGGACTCAGTTCTGCAACAGAATCCCTGCTTAGCCGGGAGTTTGCTTCTCCCTCACCCTGCTGCTCCCCCTGCTTGTGCTCTCTCTCACTCACAAATAAATAAAATTAAAAAAACAAATTCTTCTCAGATAGCTAATATAGAATATCGTCTTTGTATTCATCAAAGGGAAAGTGCCATATAATAATGAAATTCAGACTACTTCAAATTCATTTTTTAACCAGTAAGAAAGTACTGGAAACAAGCCAAAAATGTCTTTAATGAATCAAAGAAATAGATTGATTTTCAATATCTTAATGTTTCTAAAATAATTTGCAAGATTTTTATACTAGATATCAGTGTAAATATTCATTATACAAGGATATTCTAAAAATAAACGTGAGAAAACTACTTGTCATATATGATGGCAAAAACGAGTTTGACAAAAGTCAGTTTGGGTAAAACTTACAACACCTACCACCTGAAACTCTTGTTCTATAATTTAATTATTTTAATTTACAAAAATACAAAAATAATATATCAGAGTAAGTCTATTGATAGCTTTGAAGGTATGCTCTGGTTGTGCACTGTTTACTATTGAAAGGGGAATCAAATATGTGATGCTTATGGTGTGACTATATTAAAATTCAACAAGTTCAGAAGCATGCGAGGAATAGAATAAAGACAAAAGATGACCCTTACTTATCCTAAAGATAGACAATGGTATATATGTGCTAGTTGGGGAGAGAATCCAGTCAGTAGATGGAGGATGTGGTAGTGGAAAAAAAAAAAAAGACACAACGTTTTGGTTGAACGTTTAGCACTATATTTAACAAAGTGAAATTGTGAGTTAATAGCCTTGAATAAAATCCAAAAAATATTTTCAATTCATTGAAGATTATTTAGGAAAAACTTGAAAAATACAACTTGATAAGGATTCCAATAAAAGATTCATAAGCAATACAAGTTTCAGAATTTTTAGTATATTTTCCCTAAAAAGCCATTTGATTTAAATTAAAAAGAATTCTATTTACCTGCCACTTAAATAAGAGGAAATTATTTGGTTTTGTAATAAGTCCATAAAATAAATTAACATATCTTTAGAAAACAGATATGCACACTAATTTAAAAATAATAGTGCTTAAGCTGTTCAGCAAACATTTGTAAAATTCCTTGCCATCAGCTAGCTCTGGAGTTCTGCTAGGTGAGTAAGGCCATGTATGTTACTGCTCAGAGTACTGACGCAAAGCAATTGTCCCCTTCACATCCATTTTTTGCTGTTGATAGGTCATGCTATGTTGTTTAGAGATACATAGATGGCCCTACATGAAGGCCTTTTTTTGTGTGTATACGGGTGACTGTGATTTAACTTTCAAATAAGATGGCTCCTGATTTACAATGATTCAACTTACAATATATTTGGCAATGATGTGAAAGTGAAAGTGATTCAGTAGAAACTGTACTTTGAATTTTGAATTTGGGTCTTTATAAAAAGGGCCAGTGACATGTGGTATGGTGCCGTCTTGTGATGCTGGGCAGGGGCAGTGAGCCACAGCTCCCAGTCAGCTAGAAGATTACAGGGGTGAACACCTGATATTCTTACAACCATTCTATATATAACCATTCTTCTTTTTTGTAGTGTAATATTTAATAAATTGCATGTGATATTTGATACTTTGTTATAAAATAGGCTTTGCTTAAGATGATTTTGCCCAAATGCAGGCAAATGTAAGTGTTCTGAGTATGTTTAAATAAGCTTAAGGTAAGCTATGATATTTGATAGTTTAGGGGTATTAAATGAATTTTCAGTTTTTTATGTGTTTCTCTGTACATAGCCCCCTTGTAAGCTGAGGAACATCTCTATATGTATATGTAACCTTGGGATGGCTTACATATTATTGGCATGAAACATCTAGAACAGTATGTGTGCCATATAATTGTCTACAACATCCAACAAGTTTCTTGAAAACTTGTGCCAAAGGGGTTATGTCTTTAAGGATTCTTATTTCAGAAGGGTTCTCTCAAACGTAAGATTTTTCAGAAGTTAAGTGAAAATCTGACCAAACTAAACATTTTTCCATTTTCCCTAGTGAGCAAAGATAGCTAAAATCTATCTGCCATTTTCAACACTGTACTCAACGATTGTAATTCTAATTTAAGAACAGATGATTTATATCAAAACCACATGTTGGCCTAATCTTATACAATATTCATAAATCTCACTCAGAGCCTTGGACATTTTTTTTAAAGATTTTATTTATTTATTTGATAGAGAGAGATCAGAAGTAGATGGAGAGGCAGGCAGAGAGAGAGAGAGAGAGCGAAGCAGGCTCCCTGCCGAACAGAGAGCCCGATGTGGGACTCGATCCCATGACCCTGAGATCATGACCTGAGCCGAAGGCAGCGGCTTAACCCACTGAGCCACCCTGACGCCCCGCCTTGGACATTTTTATTTGTTGAGTCTATATGGTACTATGGACATTCATCTTTTTTGACCTCATAGCTTCATGTATGTCTATACTTTTGAAAATACATGCATCATAGTTCCATTGTTAAATGTCTGGGTTATAAAATGTGCTATGCTATCAAAATGGTAATAAGAACATACAAATGACCTGATGTAATGAACTGGACCAGATTGCCAGATATCACATTTCATACCAGAAAGATTCAGTGGTAAGTTTTAAAATGGCCAGCTATACTTCGACTGAATTATAACTCATTTAACTTCTTTCTTTGTGTACAGTATTATACATTAGTCAGTATTATAGTAAATAAGTACTTTGGACAGATGTAAATATGCTGTAATAAAAAATGTTTTTCTTCTTTCTTTTAGTCCTTTTTACTTGTAAGACTAGCCACAAATACCATGCCTCCCCCCAAATAATTTGCAATCCAAATTTATCTCTAAATAAATTTATTGCACAGAAAAAAATATATATATATATACACTTACAGTAGACATGTTTAAAAATAGTTACACAACAGCAGGGCCCTAAATGTAAGCAGTATAGTTTCTTTGTTTTGTTTTGTTTTTTTCTTTTTTTTTTTTATAAGTGACTCTTTTATTTTTTTTTTATTTAAGATTTTATTTATTTACTTGAGAGAGAGACAGTGAGAGAGAGCATGAACGAGAAGGTCAGAGAGAGAAGCAGACTCCCCATGGAGCTGGGAGCCTGATGCGGGACTCGATCCCAGGACTCCAGGATCATGACCTGAGCCGAAGGCAGTCGTCCAACCAACTGAGCCACCCAGGCGTCCCTGTTTTGTTTTTTTCTTAAAAAAAAAAAAAGAGGTTATGTGAAATACTGGAATTTTATTTCCAGGCCTAGTATTTCAAGACAGTTAACCACACTTACAGTGTCAACAGCCTCTTGTTGGCAGTATGATTTTATTGGCTCCATGGAATAACAGCAAGAATTTACTATTGCTTCTTTCTTTTATTACACACACAGAAAAAAAAATTGACACATTTGCTCAAGACCATCCAGAATCATTTTAACCTATCAAAATTGATGGGAGGCCTTCACTGCCAAAGTCACTGCTGGGTTTTCACAATTCATTGCAGACAATCTGCTACTCCCATTATGATAAAGGAGAGAAGAGTCATAATCAGGGAAGAAAGCTAGATTAATACTTGTAATTATCATTGAATTATTTAGCCTGCTATAGGATTATTATTATTAGTGTCATTTGATAATTTTCTCTCATTTTATTAAACACAACTGTGAGTAATGACCCTACCTAATATTTCTCTGTATTGGCTGACTAGCTAGCAAACATTCATGAAAATATCCATTAGCCACACACATAAAATGCTGCATTATGATGCTGTTGAATCAGAACATACCACTACCTGATCCTGTAGCTCTTTGAGGATTTGCAAATCAATTAATTCTATGTTTCTTGGATTCTTCCCATACAATTAGAAAATTTATAATAGAGTCCATGAACATTATTAGTTTTACCATTTTAAACCAGCAATCACACTTTGATTTTTACAACAAAAGCAGAAATATAAACACACACATTTGGGTCAGTTTTCTGTTAGTCTGTCTGGACTTCAAAATTCTATTCCTCAAGATAATGCACACCAAAGTTCTGGATTAAACAAGAAATTAGATGGCACCTGAACACTTGGTTTCATATTCTCAAAAGGACTATGCAACCTATTTCTTACATTATGACATTGTTTTACAAAGATCCACACTTTTATAATGTACTAACATTATTTTTAATCATGATTAAAAATCAAACATAAAAATTTCTACTTTTTGCTTTTGCCCCCTCCATTTAGAACTTATTTATAGCCTGATAATTCAAAGGTCCCTATGTTTATGAAAATCTGGACAGAAATAGCTCTAAGATCCAATTCAGAACTTGATATTAATCTAAGTCTTTTGGCTCCATTTATCCTGAGAGCAAAGAGTAGGACAAAGGATTTGAGTACTGTTAGTTTATCTGGGAGATTATCCAAGGTAGAAAAGAATGGGAAAGTGATACAGTGAAGAAACAACTTTGTCAAAGAGGTACATTGTTGATATAATTGTTGTGGATAGAAAATGAAGACTTGCTTTTACTGAAAGGTCCTGAGAAACTTCTTTAAGTTGTCCTCATGAAGACCTGAAAACTGACAATTTTATCTATGGCTCTTATTTCCACTTCACTGAGAGCTGTCCTCAGAGGACATTAACTCTCCTACACTTTTGGGTTGTGTTGGAGACATTCTAAAATGAGAGAGAGAACATGAGATGCTATCAGTGTTAAGTAACTGCAATTTCCCATGGAACTATCCACCACAGGTTTGGCTATAATCAAGTGTTGGGCCTTGATATCAGAGGGATTTGAGGCAGTATCATTTTAGGTTAATCATTATATCTGAAATTTCCAAAAACTTCAACTGATGAAACTTTGATTATAAATCTATAAATATAACAATAAATCTACAGTATTCAAATTATTATCATAGAAATACACAGACAAAGCATCAATGGATTAATATTTAAATGTTACAAAATACTGAACTGAAAGGATTTGGTCATAGAACAACGTGTAAGAAGTAGAACTTAGGTTTAGGTTAGAACTCAGGATGCATTTGAGACTCAGTTAAGAAATTGAATGGAGGGACGCCTGGGTGGCTCAGTGGGTTAAGCCACTGTCTTCGGCTCAGGTCATGATCCCAGGGTCCTGGGACCGAGCCCCAAGTCGGGCTCTCTACTCAGCAGGGAGCCTGCTTCCTCCTCTCTCTCTGCCTGCCTCTCTGCCTGCTTGTCATCTCTCTCTGTCAAATAAATAAATAAAATCTTAACAAAAAAGAAATTGAATGGATGTCTGACTATCTTATAGGTTTGCTAAAAATCAGTGACTTTGTGTTCACGTGTGGCTATGCAGGAATTTTTAACTTTCTCTAAGAAGTTATTAGATTTGATTATATAATGGCAGTAAAGGATGGGGAAAAGCAAAGTACAAACCCCATAAAGACAAAGACACTGAGTATGAGAAAAGAGTAATAGATAAGAAGAATCAATGCATTTGAGGAAAATGGGAATTGAAATACACAATGATTGTTGATTTTTTTAGATGGAGAAAACAAAACTAGCTTGCAAGAAGGAAATAACAGAAGACATGTTGTGATGTGATACAGAATCCTGGACAAGGCAGTAACGTGGAATAAAGGAGTAGGGAGAGCATATCAGGTAATTTGGATAGGAAGGAGTTAGGAGATAATTGCTTGATAAATTTTATATGGCCCACTTAAATGCACAGATTTCTCTTCTTTAATTTATATGGAGAACAGGGTGTCCTTTCTCTTCCCTTTCTGAGCACCAGAGGTGTACTCTTTCAGACTGAAAACCTGAAAAGCTCAGGACTCAGTTGCTTAAGCACAGCTGAGAGGACATATTTCAATTAAGATTTACATTTTGCTGTAGGTAGTAGACTTTCAAAAGTGGTTTAACCATATTTTTTCATTTAACAAGAAGACTACAGAGAGTGTTTTCTGGTGTTGGTTCAGCGTCTTAAGAAAGTGAAGTGAACTATCTTAGAGGTTTTCATGGCTTTTTATTCACAGTTGCAAAAATTGCTGTTGGAGTTCTCACTATTAAGCCCACATTTCTGGCAGAAAGATAGAGGTAAAGAGAATGATATATTGTACGACTGATACTTTGTCATGTGGTTACAATATAAATAGAAAAGAGACAATAAAATATTTGATGTTGTTTTAAGTTTCCTTGTTGTCAATCCCTCAGTGCTTTCTGAGATTCAAGGAAAAAGTAAATGGATATTGACCTGGCAACTATCAACACCTGTCAGTCTCTCTTGGATAACCAATATCTCTATAATCTCTTCTTCCCAGTAAAAAAAAATAAAATATATTCATAACCCACACTGTGCCATATCAAGTTACTGCACCAAGATAAAATTACAATGATTTTCAGTTGTTCCAAATGGACAGAATACCCTTCCTTATGATATCATGTCTTATAAGATAGATAATTGGCTTGCTACCAATATACCCAGATGTGACTGTGGAAGAGACAGGAAAAAAATAATAATATTTATTTATTCCTTGGGTTGACTCTGTTTACACAGATGCATTAGTATTAGAAAAGGTTGGTTTCGGACATTGGAATGAATTTACTTAATGGGTCTGTATGTAATTCTGTTGGAGGAAATTTTTAATTTCTACAAAAATTATTAGAATTCTATCTTATTCTCTTTTGTTAATTTTCACATGTTAACAAAGCCAACGTTTTTTCTAGCAGACAAGATCTTAAATCCTAACAAAACTCAATTTTTTCCTTTTTTTTTTTAAGTTTGAGAGCCTCATGTTCTCTCATGCTGCTTTAAATACAACTCAAAAAAAAAAAAGGAGCTAAATGGGGCAGTAAGACCAGACTTTTTATTTTATTTTATTTATCTTATTTTTAATTAAAAAATTAAAGATTGTATTTATTTATTTGAGAGAGAGAGCACGAGTGGGGCAGGGGGAGGTAGATGCAGAGAGAGACTGAGAAGTATACTCCCTAATGAGCAAAAAGCCCGATATGGAGCTCGATCCCAGGATCCTGACTGAGATCATGACCAGAGACAAAGGCAGATACATGTGCAAAATCCCTTTTTTTCTGGAAACAATACTTTACAAGAGATGTTTGAAAAAGTACTGGGAAATCCACTTTAATAGGAGATACAAACATTTAATTGACTTTTGTAAAGCTACAGGGATCCAAATGATGGGAATCCCAGCCCGTTTAGGTTGTGGACCACAGAGTATTCCTCTCTGTAATATTTTATTTTCTTCCATGTCTACTAACTCCAGTCCAAGTTCACTGATCTCTTTTTAGATAGTGCAAAACATGGCAAAGAATACCAAACGAGTGCCCAATATTCTACATTTATTATATCATTTCTAACATGTAGAAGTGTGTTATCAAGGCTGATTCTGTGAACGAACATAGTTACGCTAAAGTGTGTTTTGTTCTCCAAGAAATTAAATGCATGATTATCACACAATTATAAAATACTTGTGTCAAGAATTTTTATTCAAAAATTAATAAAAAGCAGATATTAAAACTAGTTCACATGGTTATTTGGGATATAAGCAGAGTTGTGCAGCAGAAGTGCTCTGGGCCCATCATTTGGGTTATAGAATTTATGTTTTCTAATGAAATATCACTAACTTGCATTATTGTTAACAAGAATCTTGTGCATTACCATCAGTTTTTTACATTATAACCTCTTGCTCTACAGTTTGTAACTAACTTTGTCTATAGCAAGCTAGTAATCAGGGTGACTCCAATGGATTGAGATAATCTCCAGAGTTTCTGCTACATAATACCCAGGACTCCATTGAAAGGACACCTAAGAATTTATTTTGCCCAAAAATTTGATCATTTTTTTCACTTTCCTTACCTATTTTCCAAACCTAGTCCTTTTGCTTCACCTTTCAGTCTACGGACAACCCTGTATCTGACTGACTTGTTAATTCTGGGAATGTCTTGCAGATTAGTTTGCTTGCCACAGGTGGTTCCTCTAATTGATGTCTAAGAACCTTAATTAGTTAAGAAAACTTTTTTTAAATTTTCATTGCTATTTATTATTATTATTATTATTATTGCTAATATCTCTATTATAAATAATTCACAAGGGCATCTTTCTGACAAAAGACAAAGAGCTGTCTACTAGTAGAAAAAGTACATTTGACTCTGTCAGTGAAAGTGGTAAAGGGATTTGAAAAAATAAGGCAAAGTACTGGAATTTTGTGTTAAAACTTTAAATATTATAGACACATTTACTTAATTTCTAATACTGTTGTTGCTTATAATTAAATAAGATGTTTTCCATGAACCACGCATTACAGCAAATATATTGTTTATACAGATTAAATTTTCATCAAAAGGGACGCCTGGGCGGCTCCGTTGGTTAAGCAGCTGCCTTTGGCTCAGGTCATGATCCCAGCATCCTGGGATCGAGTCCCACATTGGGCTCCTTGCTCGGCCGGGAGCCTGCTTCTCCCTCTGCCTCTGCCTGCCATTCTGTCTGCCTGTGCTTGCTCTCTCGCCCACTCTCTCTGATAAAGAAATAAAATCTTAAAATAAATAAATAAATTTTCATCAAAAAATAGTAAGTGTATTTTATTGTAGGATCATGATCAGCATTTTGCAGATGAGAAAAGTGAAATTTAGAAAAGTATGTCTCTTCAAATCCCTCATACAATATCTGGCCTAGATAGAAGGATATACTATCACAATTGAGGAAGATAATTGAGATTACTTAAAATGATAAACTTTACTGTATAGGGTTTTTAAAAGTTTGCCACAGATTCAGATTCTTTTAAAATATATATCTATTTTGTGTAAAGAGAATGTAAAAAGAAAGTGATATATCAGTGCTACCAACTAATGGCTATAATATCATCACCTTATTTATGAACAATGAAACAGTGTGCAATATTTAAATAAATTTAAATAAATTCCTATTTATTTTATATATTTATAAATTTAAATAAATTCCTATTTATTTATTATTAAAGAAATTCCTCTAACGAACAGTATGTTTTGAAGGTTGCTAGCAGGAAAGTGTTGTACTACATGGAAGTAATCAGAAAATGTGATCTAAAAGTCTGCCTTCAAGGGCGCCTGGGTGGCTCAGTGGGTAAAAATTCTGCTTTCAAGAAGCTATAACAGTAAGTACTGAGCTTTAGCTATTATATGCTATGGATGAATAACTGAAATCTACATTTGAAACTAATGGTAGACTATATGTTAACTAATTGAATTTTAAAAAATTAATTTAAAAAAACCACTATTTTATAAAACAATATTCCCAACAGGCTCTTATGCTTTAAAATACTCACTTTGTAATGAGAGTCATTACTTTTGTCTAGCCAATTCTTACACCACTGTTTATCCCTTCCCTTCTTTATCCCTTCCCAGTATCAATAAAGGCTCACTTGGGTTACCTAGAAGCCATGAGAAAGCTTGTAATAGATCTGGCTGGTTTTCACCAGCAATTTGACCACCATGTGCACAGGGAAGTCTATTGATAAAGGCTTTATTGCAATAAGTTGCAAATACATGGATGATTTTGAATTCTCTTTCTTGAGGTCTTGTTTCATGATAATAAATTTAGGGTGGCTTATTGAAATGGATGTTATTAACATATTTTCATAGTTCTAAGTACATGGAATTGTAAAATAGATTAATGAATGTGGCATTACTGACAACCGTCCTCATTTTGAAATCAAATTACAGTGTACTGAGCTGAGGAGGCAAAGCAGATTTGGGATTATGAGTGAAATAATTTAAAAAAGTCTTAGGGGTATGATCAGACTATTGGGTATTTCAGTAGAAAAATGTCAACTGATTGAGATTCTGTGTTCCCTGATTTCAGAGAGAAGTTAAGATAAATAACACGAGGAGACTAGGAAGCCAAACATAAGTGATACTTTTGTGCCAGGGTGTGTATACATCTGTTTATCTTCTTGCTTTACCACTAAGGTTGCTCCTAGAGGAGAGGTGAAATATGTGTTGGAGCTAACCTCTGTGGATTACACAAGAAACCACATCCTACAGCTCTCCCTGAAACACCCTTTATGATTTCAATGTAATTTGGTTTTTGCATTTTTAGAAATAACAAAATACTTTGCAAACTCATCTACTTTATTACCACCACAAGTGAGTCAGCTGACTCCACATTTTATCACAATGACAGTCACAGAGGAATGGAGGAATGAGTAGAGTTATCAATATATGTGCTTTAAAGAAGTATGACAGGGTAGCAGCTATTTCCAGGAACCAAAACATGGGTCAGCAGCTGTGCAGGAAAAGTGATGGAATAAATGACTCATTTCAGAGGAGTTCTATAACATATTAGTTCTATAATGTATCTTCAGCACCCAATTACCCGCTTTGATCTAAAGATAAGGATTTACAGTTAAGATCCCATTTATGATTTGTCTGGTAGGGTCTGAATCATGTTTACTATTGTTTTGACTATTACTTGAAACCTATAGTAGTACTTGGGATATGTGTTGTGTATTCTGTGCTATTTTTAGATTAGATAACTTCTGTCTCGAACTCCTGTTAATTTGTTTGCTTTTGTTTATTTGATAGTGCTTTCAGTAAATGGATATATCTGAAAAATTGCAAAGCCACTATTAAAATAAGTTATTATGATATATAGCATGGAATTGCACATTCCTCCTTTGAATCCGACAGAGCTTCACCATATCCTTAACAACTTGGGAAAAACATGCTATTATTTTTCTTTATAGAATTTCTCCTGTTAGGCTGTGATGGTTGTCATCAGCAGTAACTCCTCTGAAGGCTTTGTCAAAAGAGTTGAAAAAATTGGAAAGGTGTGAATGAAGCTGTTTGCTGAATATAAAGAAAAGAGCATTGAAGTACAATTCACACTCTTACTTCTCCTTCTATGCTTTCAGATGTTTGACATTTGAAAATTTTGCTTCTAGAAGAGATGCCCTATATAATTCTTACTTTAAGGAGCAAGTTGCTTTTATAATTTTTTTATTATTCTACCATTCAAGTATTTCCATTTAAATTACATTCTATACCATTTAAAAACAATCAAAAGTGCAGCCAGTATTCAATTCCTTGGCTAAATAATTTTAGAAAGCTTTGTGTTATTGAACCTACGGGGTTTTTCTGTAGTTTTAACTCTTTCTTTCTGTGATTTTTCCCATTAGTCACGTAAGTGACTGCAATATAACAGACATTGAAGATAAAGAAGGACTGAATAGAACAATCCTTGGCCTCATGAAGTTGAGAATCTAGCAAGGGAGTCAAACAATTCAATCATTCAGAGACAATTTATTGAGTGCCTGGCCTAAGATGAGCACAACAAAACCCCAGCACAGAGGAATCATTTTAATGGGAGAGATAGATAATAGGTAAGCCAACTTTAAAAAGAAAAAAATCGTACTGGTTTTTCTTTCATAGTGATGCATATTTGAACTAAATAAGCACATTTTAATAAGAGCAGTGATTGAGAAGAGGTTTTGTAACTGAGTGGTCCGAAAGGGCCTCCCTGAAAAAGTCTGTTTTGAACACATTTCTGAATAATATCAGCCAGGAAGCTGCGTAAAAATCTCAGGAATGGGTGATTTTTCCAGTCAAAAAACTGTAAAGGCTCCAAAGTCACAATACAGCTGTATGTTTCTCTATTAAAGTAACTTCTGACAAAGAATGAGAAGAAATAACTAACCCAGGTTTGAAAGAAAAGGGACAGACTTTCTATGGAATTCATATTTAATTAAAGCTCTAAAGGTCAAAAATACAATAGAGCAAAATTCTGGTCCCGCTGATATACCTAATGAAAGTTCATAAACAAGGTGTGGGTAGCAAAGAGTGTGTGGGAATGTTGGTAAGGACAGTGGGGAAGAGTCATCCCTGAACATGTTCTTAAATAAAGCAATTCTTGTGTTGTTTTAAAGGGTAAATTGGAGTTTGCCTAAGTGATTAGAGAAGGATGCCTCAGCTTATGGAAGTTCAAAGCCATAAAAATGTGATAAACTACTGCAGATATTTTCATGTATATTTGTTGTTGCTTCTAGTAATGGTGATCTAAAAACTCCTACTTAAGACAACTAAAAATCCAGACAAAATAGCTTTTAAAATTAAAAATATCAGAATGATTATAAAAATTAAGTGTGGGATTACTGGGCCAAAATACGAAATACAATGAGAGCCTAGAGATATATGCCCTGAAGCCATTTTAGCTATGAGAGCATTTGAAACTGCTAAAACACACTGAGCTGTGTTGTTAATAGACTCTTGATACTAGAGAAACAAAATTCATAATCCAGCAGCAATCAAATTTGAGGACTTTGGTACAACCCAAATTTAAGTTGAGATCCCCAAAGCACAAGGAGAAGCAGATATAAGACTATAGCCTACCTTGCCTTCTGTGTAAACTGAGAAAGTCAGTCACTGAATTTGGAGTATGATTGTCTTGTAGAGTCTCAGATATAAGAGAAAATCCTGCCAAGGAGGACCATACCATTATTATAGCTCTTAATTATCCCTACTCAATAAGAGTTTCAAATATAATGTCTTGAACATAGCAAAATGTAACAAAGCGCACAAAGAAAAACCATTAACAAAATTTGATAGACAAAATGGGATTAAGTATGATGTTAAAATGATCAATAAAGATTGTAAAATGGCTTAAGTACTCTGCTCAAAGAAATGAGAGGGGATGCAAATTGAACAAAAAACTGAAACTAAAAATGATATTGAGAAAGGTTTTATAAATGAACCAAATGGATACTCTAGAACTTTAAAGATATGACAGCTAATTTAAGATACCACAGGGGTGCCTGGGTGGCTCACTTAATTAAACCTCCAATTCTTTTTCCTTTTTTTTTTTTTTTACACCATAATTTTATTTTATTTCTTTCATTTTGGCTCAGGTCATGATGTCAGGCTTGTGAAATAGAGCCCAGAGTTGGGCTCTGTGCTGAGCCTGGAGCCTGCTTAAGATTCTTTTCCCTTCTTTTTCTATCCCTCCCTGCGCTTTCACTTGCTCGCTCTCTCTTGCTTGCAAATAAATAGATAGATAGATAATAGACAAAGCAAAATAAAAGCAGATTATGAAAATAAATATAAAGATTTTGAAATGAAAACAAGTTAAAAATAAAATAGAGAAGACCTACACAGCTAAAAGTTCATTCAGAAAATCTACTATTAAAGAAGTCAGTATGACACATGTTAAGATATCAAAAGATTGGAGCATGTACTTTACAGAAAGGTAATCCAAATGGCCACTCATATATAAAAACTGTTTATCTTTATTATGAATCTGGAATTAAATTAAATTAAAAATGAATTAAAACCTAAAATGACATACTATTACACACTTACCATATTGGGCAACAGTAAAATTGTCTTGCAAGAATGTGAAAGAATGAAAGTGCCCATAATAAAAACATTTGAGGTAAGTTGGACAATATTTAGAAAACTTAAAAATAAAAATAAAGATTTGGTCCATTCCTAGAAATACAACATGGAACTTAATGAATATTTTCACCAGGATATGCAAACAGATGATTATAGCTATTTCATTCATAACGGCATATCAGCAGTGGTATATTTGCACAATGTTACATTAAATAAGAGAGAATATTAACAAACTAGGAGGAGGGGCTAGGTTGTTATCATAAACAGATCTTCTATGGTGCTGATTATGTTCTATTTCTCAAAATCTTTAAGTTAAAAAAGTTTTCAAATTTATATCTAGATAGATAGATGATAGATGGACAGATATCCCAGAAGCTGCAATGCTAGTCTAAGACCAGGCTTTAAAGGGCTTTTCTATACTCTACTAAATACTTGAAACCATTCATTATATCATAGCTCAGTGTTCAAATCTCCATTTGTTTCCTCAGTTTCCTAATATTTATTTTAAGGTGACCTGATCCAGACTTTTGATCACCTTTGTCTAAATATTTCTATTTTAACAAAGTCCTTTTTAATACTCAGAGACTAAAACTTAGAAAAATACTCTGATTGTTATCTCACTAGAGTGGAAAATATATGGTTACCCATTAACTAATGATATCCATGTCTACATTAGATCCATGACATTTTTAATTCTTGGGAGCTTTTGGTTCAATGAATTTTTTAAGCTTCTTTAAATGAAGCTTTAAGCCATCACCACATGAATAAAATTAAAGAACTAAATGAAAACAAGCCAAGTATTTACAGAGTAATAGAATGTGCAGTGGAAACAGTACAATTCTGAAATCATAAAGCCTAAATTAGTGTGATGCATCTTTACTAGTCATGTAATCATAAACCAGTTATCTAAATGTGTTAGCCTCAGTTTTTTCACCCATGAAATGGTGATGATAATACTTATTATGCAGAGTTGTTGTGTGGATGTGATGAAGCATGGAGCATGAGAGTCTCATATTCCATGCTAAAATGATAGCTATTTTTATACTTATAATAATTCTAATAATAGTAATTAAATTGTTCAAAATGGTAATATTCATTTATATTGAGGCATTGTATTGACTATTCATAGGCACATTTACCAAAATAAATTTCATTTTACGTTACCCCCTCTGAGGATATGTATTCCCTAATTCAATATGAATCTCATTATGAATAATAATTATCATAATAAATATGCTGATTTTTCTTCTATTTATTTTTAGGGAAGTATCCTTTACTGTTGAACATAAAGAAACTTAAGCAAGTCTGTCTTATTCAAAATTTGCTTGCTGCTTTCTTATGAAACTAGATTATAGAGTTGTATGAAATAAATTCATGCAGTTAAGACATTTATGTTTGGAAAACTGGGTGGTCAGTTTAGTATTTCAAAAAAAGATTTTAAATTTAAACCTTAAAACTGAGCTCTTTCAGCCTTATTTATAGACCATCCTTCATGCTTCATAAGTACTCCTTTATTGTAAACTAAGTAATAGTTTTTGTCACAGTGTATATAACGAAAATGGATTTTATATTCTATTATTTCAGAGTTAGTTGCAGTTTCTACTTCCTTACTTCCTTTTTTGAAAAATAGATTAATTCTACAAAAAGTTTTTGCCAGCTTTATTGAAAAAAATCGACATATTATAATTTGTAAATTTAAGAAATGATTTCTTATAACACTGCAAACTTTTAACATTGTGTAAACTTTGTACAATTTGATAAATCGGTATACATCTTTATTGCAATATAATCTACATAAAAATGTTAATACATCTACTATCTCGTATAGTTGCCACTGTTTTTTATGCATGTATCGTAAGGAATTTTAAGATCTACTCTCTTAGCAACTTCTATGTATATAGTATAGTAGAGATAAACTTCAGAGGTCTTGTGGGTTTTGTTCCAGACCGCCTCAATAAAGTGATTATCTCAATATACTAAGTCAAATTATTATTATTTTTTTTTTGGTTTCCCAGTGCATATAAAAAATTATGTTTCCCAGTGCATATAAAAAATAAACACTATACTGTACTGTTCAAAAGCATTATGTTTTTAAAGAAAAACAGTGTATATACCTTAAGTAAACTTGTTCTGAGTTTTCAGTGGGTCATAATTACTGATCACAGATCACCATAACAAATACAATAATAATGAAAAAACTTGAAATATTGCAAGAATTACCAACATGTGACAGAGAGACACAAAATGAACAAATGTTGTTAGAAAAATGGTGGCAGCAGACCTCTTTTATACAAATTGATATAAACTTTCAACTAGTAAGAATGTGATATATGCAAAGTTTAATAAAGGGAAGCACAATAAAAAAAAGTATGTATATTTTATTAACTATGATCATCATGATCCCCAGAACTTTTTGGTATTATAGTTGCAAGTTTGCACCCTTTGACCACCTTACTCCACCCCAGGTTCACCCCTTGTCAACTCAACTCTAAGTTTCCATTAGTTTGCCTTTTCCTCAGATTCTGTATGTAAGGGATATCATAATACATAAATTTAAAAAATATATAAAATCTTTGAAATATTTCACTTAGTATAACACCTTCAAGATCCATCCATGCTGTTGTAAATGGCAGTATTTCTTAATTTTTCATGGGTAAGTAGTATTCCATAGTATATATTTACCATACTTATTTTATTCATTCATCCATTAATGGATACTGAAGTTATTTCCATCTCTTGCTTAGAGTTAATAATTTTATAATAAACATAAGAGTGCAGATATGTCTTTGAACAGTGACTTCGTTTCCTTTAGATATATCCCTAGAAGTGGGATTACTGAATCATATGGTAATTTTACTTTTAATAATATGAATAATCTCCATACTGTTTTCCATACAAATTTATATCCCTATCACAGTGCACAAGTTCCCCATTTTCCCCAATATTTACCAAAATTTTTTAGTTTCCATTTCTGGTACTATATATTCTAATAGGTAGTAATATCTTGCTATGTTTTTCAGAGGTAAACAACAACAACAACATCATAATGACTTTGCCCTGAGTTTTTTTTTTTTTTTAAAGATTTTATTTATTTATTTGACAGAGAGAAATCACAAGTAGATGGAGAGGCAGGCAGAGAGAGAGAGAGGAGGAAGCAGGCTCCCTGCCAAGCAGAGAGCCCGATGCGGGACTCGATCCCAGGACCCTGAGATCATGACCCGAGCCGAAGGCAGCGGCTTAACCCACTGAGCCACCCAGGCGCCCTGCCCTGAGTTTTTTACGTTGAGCACTTTTTAATGCTCCTGTTGGTCATTTATATAACTTTTTTGAAAAAAAAAAGTCTATTGAGATCCTTTTGCTATTTTTTTAATTATATATTTTTTCTATTTGTATCTGTTGGTTATTAACCTCTTTTCAGATATAAGATTTGTAAGTATTTTCTTCCATTCTGTGGATTGTGTTTTCATTCTCTCTCTCTCTCTTTTTTTGGCAATGCAGAAACTTTAGTTTGATGTAATACGATTTATTTATTTTTGCTTTTTTTGCTTGTGTTTTTGGTCTGGTATCCAAAAAACTATTGGCAAGACCAATGTCAAGGAGAATTTTTCCTGTGTTTTCCTTTAGGAAATGTAGTTTCATGCATCACCTTTAAGTCTTTAATCTATTTCAAGTTAAGACTTATGAGTGATATAAGGTTCCAGTTTCATACTGTTTATGTGACTGTTCAGTTTTAAATATCGTTTATTGAACAGACTATCTTTACCCATTACATATGTTGGCCCCTGTCAAATATTAGGTGACTGTATAAAAGGATTTATTTCTGTTCTACTTGTTTATTGGTCTGTTTTTATGCCAGTATACTTTATTGTTTTGAGCATGAGGGCTTTGTAGTATAGTTTCAAATCAAGAAGTGTAATTTCTCTTCTTCATTCTTTCTCAGAACTGCTTTGATTATTTGTTGTCTTTTATGGTCTCATATAAATTTTAGGATTTTTTACTTACTTCTGTAAAAAAATAATATTGGATTTTTTAAAGATTTTTAATTTATTTATTTGACAGAGAGAGATGACAAGCAGGCAGAGAGGCAGGCAGACAGAGAAGAGGAAGCAGGCTTCCTGCTGAGCAGAGAGCCTGATGCGGGGCTCGATCCCAGGACCCTGGAATCATGACCTGAGCCGAAGGCAGCGGCTTAACCCACTGAGCCACCCAGGCGCCCCTAACATTGGATTTTTGATAAGAATTGGATTTACAAGTGGTTTTCTGTAGTATGGATATTTTAACAATGTTAATTCTTACCATTCATAAATATGAGCTATCTTTCCATTTGTGTCTCCTTCAATTTCTTTATCAATGTCATAGTTTCATCTTCTTAGATAAATCTATTCCTAAGTATTTTATTATTTTTGATGCTATTGTGAATTAGATTGTTTTCTTTATTTTTTCAGATAGTTCATCATTAGAGTGTTAAAATGCTCCTGTCTTGTGCTTACTTTGGCTTACTTTGGATGACATGAAAAACAGGGAAGCATTCCATATTTAAAAAAATGAAACGAAACAAAGTTCTTGTCTTTTATATATTGTTCTTGTATTTGGCGGCTTTACTAAATTTGTTTATTCAAATTTTTTTGTGACGTTTTTAGGATTTTTTAACATGTAAGTTCATGTTATCCAAAAAAAAAAGAAAATTTTACTTCTTCCTTTTTTTTTTGGAGTCTCTTATTTCTTTGTGTTCCTTGTTTCTCTGGCTAGGACATCCCATACTATGTCAAATGAGAGTAGTGAAAGTGGACACACTTGTCTTTTTTCTGATCTTTAAGGGGAAAACTTTCAAACTTTTTTGATTGAATATGAGATGAGCTCTGGGCTTGCAATATGTGGTTTTTCTTTAATGGATTTTTTAAATTATTTTTTTAAAAATTTTTATAAACATATAATGTGTTTTTATCCCTAGGGGTACAGGTCTGTGAATCACCAGGTTTACACATTTCACAGCACTCACCATCACTCACCATAGCACCTGCCCTCCCCAATGTCTATACCCCCACCATCCTCTCCTAACACACCTCCCCCCAGCAACCCTCAGTCTGTTTTGTGAGATTCAGTCTTTTATGGTTTGTCTCCCTCCCAATCCCATCTTCTTTTATTTTTCTTTTTGTACTCCCGAAACCGCCTATGTTGCAATTCTACTTCATCATATCAGGGAGATCATAAGATAGTTGTCTTTCTCAGATTGATTTATATCGCCAAGCACAATACCCTCTAGTTCCATCCACGTCATCACAAATAGCAGGATTTCATTTCTTTTGATGGCTGCATAGTATCCCATTGTACATATATACCACATCTTTTTTATTGATTCATCTATTGAAGGACATTTAGGTTCTTTCCATAGTTTAACTATTGTGGACATTGCTGCT
Source organism: Mustela nivalis (assembly GCF_964662115.1). NCBI lineage: Eukaryota > Metazoa > Chordata > Mammalia > Carnivora > Mustelidae > Mustela > Mustela nivalis. The sequence goes on from NW_028136217.1 coordinate 92,375, forward strand.
ATAAACATTTAGGTGCATGTGCCCCTTCAGAATGCCACGTTTGTATCTGTACGGTATATACCCAGTACTACAATCACTGGGTCATAGGCTAGTTCTATTTTCAGCTTTTTGAGGCACCTCCACGCTGTTTTCCAGAGTGGTTGCACCAGCTTGCATTCCCACGTACAGTGTAGGAGGGTTGCCCTTTCTCCACATCCTCGCCAGCATCTGTCATTGACTGACTTGTTCATTTTAGCCATTCTGAAAGGTGTGAGGTGGTATCTCATTCTGGTTTTGATTTGTAGTTCCCTGATGCCGAGTGATGTGGAGCATTTTTTCATGTGTCTGTTGGCCATTTGGATGTATTCTTTGCAGAAATGTCTGTTCATGTCCTCTGCCCATTTCTTCATTGGATTATTTGTTCTTAGGGTGTTGAGTTTGATAAGCTCTTTATAGATTTTGGATAGATACTGGCCCTTTATCTGGTATGTCATTTGCAAATATCTTCTCCCAGATAACTTCTGACAGTCATCTTTTGGCTTTGTTAACTGTTTCCTTTGCTGGGCAAAAGCTTTTTGATCTGATGTAATCCCAAGAGTTCATTCTTGCCCTTGCTTCCCTTGCCTTTGGCGATGTTCCTAGGAAGAAGTTGCTGCTGCTGAGGTCAAAGAGGTTGCTACCTGTTCTCTCCTCAAAGATTTTGATGGATTCCTTTCTCACATTATGCTTCTTCATCCATTTCCAGTCTATTTTCATGTATGGTGTAAGGAAATGGTCCAATTTCATTTTTGTGCTTGTGGCTGTTCAGTTTTCCCGACCCTAAGGCCAGAGGCTCCTTCTCTACTGCTGTGCCTTCTCCCATGTACTCCTGGGGAACGCGGTGACAGTTGTGTGCGACCATGCTTCTCTCTCAGACAGAGGGGATGCTAGGGAAAAGAGTATTTTGTTCCATGCGGGTATCTTCCACCGTGCTGCGGAGACTAGCTCAGGCAAGCAGCAGCAGCATCCACAAACCCAATTCTGATTTCCCAACGAATGCTGTGCTTTCCCAGGGGAGATGCCCAGGCAAAGAGGCTTTCGCTGTATGCGGGTTTCTCCCACCGCGAGACTGGGCTCAGGCAAGCAGCAGCAGCCCGCAGATCATTTCTCAGCGAATGCTGTGCTTTTGCAGAGGCTTTGGCTTGGAGCTAACAGCACTTCGCCGCTGCTTCCTCAGCAAGGCTTCAGTCGCGTCAGGGAAGAAGAGCTGCGGGAGAGCTGGTGCCTCTTGGGCCTTGCTTTCCCGAGCTCCAAGATCGAACCGGGGTTCATCTTGCTAAGCCGAACTAAGCAGACACAGTCACAGCCCTGCAGCAGCTTGCGTGGCCTAGCATGGCACTCTATGCCTATTACCACCTTTTGGGGTAGGTAAGGCTTTGCATTTTACTCCGGCGCTCAGGAAGACGCGGGGTCTAGGCCAGTGCCTTCAGAACAGGAGAGAGGTTGCGACAGGATCCCTGCAAACGGCCCGTGCCTTGGATGGGGAACTGTGGGGGACAGTCTCCACTCCTTCCCCGGCACACCCCCTGCCACCCACATCGCTGCCACATCTTGGTGGAAGATGGCATCTGACTGCCCATTTCTCCCTGGGGTTGTTTCTGCGAGTTGTGGGTATGGCACCTGGTGTCAAGCCCAAATCTGCCCTTGGGACAGGTGGCCAAGGAGATGCTGTCCCCTTGGAACTAGAGGTACAAGACTGGCCTGCCTTCTGCCAAGTCTCCTACTTCAGAGGATAGCACGTGCCCCTGCCCTAGTCGTCCCCTCATGTCTCCTTAGCAGCCAGGCTTCCATCTCTCCGCACAGGGAGCGGGTGACACTTGTCTTGCCACCGGCCTGCTGTTCGTGACACGGCAGGCTATCCTGCTTCCCGAGCGTTTCCCGACCCCAAGGCCAAGGGCTCCTTCTCTTCTCCGGGGGCGGCTTGCTGCGCCTTCCCCACACTTGCTCCTGGGGAGCGCGGTGACAGACATGTGCAACCACGCTTCTCTCTCAGGCTGAAGGGATGCTAGGGCAAAGAGTATTTCGCTCCATGCGGGTATTTTCCACCGTGCTGCGGGGACTAGCTCAGGCATGCAGCAGCAGCATCCCCAAACCCAACTCAGATTTCCCAACAAATGCTGTCATTTTCCAGGGTAGATGACAAGGCAAAGAGGCTTTCGCTGTATGCGGGTGTCTCCAGCCGCGAGACTGGGCTCAGGCAAGCAGCAGTAGACCGCAGAACATTTCTCAACGAATGCTGTGCTTTCTCAGAGACTTTGGCTTGGAGCGAACAGCACTTCGCCGCTGCTTCCTCAGCAAGGCTTCAGTCGTGTCAGGGAAGCAGAGCTGCGGGAGAGCTGGTGCCTTTTGGGCCTTGCTTTCCCGGGCTCCATGTTCGCCTCCTGGATTCGCCCTGCCAGGCCGAATCAAGCAGACACAGCCACAACCCTGCAGTAGCGTGTGGAGCCTAGGATGGCACCCTATGCACACTACCATCTCCCGGTGTAGGCATCGCTTGGCCTTTTACTCTGGCGCTCAGGCGTTCTCGCGGACTAGCCCAGTGCTTTCCCCACAGGAAAAGAGACGTGACAGGATCCCTGCACACCCCCGTGCACTGAATAGGGAGCTTTCGGGGACTGTCCTCACACCATCACCTAAACCTCATGCCACCTCCAAGCATCCACATCCTGAAGGAAGACGGCATCTGACTCCCTGTTATTTCAGAAAGCTGTTTCTGCGAGTTCAGCGTAGGCTCCTGGTGGCTTGCGCATGTCTGCCCCAGGGACAGGTGGCCAAGGAGCTGCTGTCTCCTTGGGCCCAGAGGCTCAGGACAGGCATGCTTTCTGCCCAGACTCCTTTCTAAGAGTGGAGCACGCGCCCTGCCCTACTCATCCACTCTTCTGTAGCAGACAGGCTTCCGTCTCTCTGCACAGGGAGCGGGTGACACTTGTATTGCCACCGGCCGCTGTGCCTGCCTGGGCCGGCTCTCCTGTTTTACAACTGATTCCAGACCAGAAAGCCAACGGCTCCTGCTCTTCTCCCTGGGCACCGTGCTGCACCTTCCACAGACATGTTCCTGGGGAGCACAGTGATAGACGTGTCCCTTTCCTTAAGGCTCTTTCCACAGGCGCAACCGCGCTTCTCTCAGGCAGAGGGGTGATAGGGCAAAGAGGATTTCGCTCCAAGCGGGTATCTTCCACCGTGCTGCGGAGACTAGCTCAGGCATTACGCCACAGCATCGCACACATCCGATTCTGATTTCCCAACAAAAGCTGTGCTTTCCCAGAGGGGATGCCCGGGCAACGGGTTTTCGCTGTATGCGGGTTTCTCCCTCCGTGAGACTGGGCTCAGGCAAGCAGCAGAAGTGACCGCAGAAATGACTCTGATTTCCCAGCGACTGCTCTGCTTTCCCAGAGGTTTTCAACTTGGCGCGAACCGCACTATGCTGCGGCTTCCTCAGCAAGGCTTTGATCGTTCGCTCTGTCGCGGCAGGGAAGAAGAACCGCGGGAGAGCTGGTGCCTCTTGGGCCTTGCTTTCCCGGTCTCCAAGTTCACACCCGGGTTTCAACTTGCTATGCCGAACTAAGCAGACACAGTCACAGCCCTGCAGCAGCTTGCGTGGCCTAGCATGGCACTCTATGCCTATTACCATCTCCAGTGGTAGGTAAGACTTTGCCCTTTGCTCCGGCGATCAGGCAGACTCGGGGTCTAGGCCTGTGCCTTCAGCACAGGAGGGAGGAGGCGACAGAATCCCTGCACACGGCTCGTGAAATTGGATCGGGAACTGTGGGGGACAGTCTCCACTCCTTCCCCTGCACACCCGCTGCCACCCATATCGCTGCCACATCTTGGTGGAAGACGGCATCTGACTGTCCGTTTCTCCATGGGGTTGTTTCAACGAGTTTCGGTTATCGCACCTGGTGGCAAGCTCAAGTCTGCCATTGGGACAGGTGGCCTAGGAGATGCTGTCCCCTTGGGACCAGAGGCACAGGAAAGGTCTGCCTTCTGCCCAGACTCCTTCCTCAGAGTGGAGCTCACGCCCCTGCCCTAGTCGTCCCCTCATGTCTCCTTAGCAGCCAGGCTTCCATCTCTCCGCACAGGGAGCGGGTGACACTTGTCTTGCCACCGGCCTGCTGCTCGTGCCACGGCAGGCTATCCTGCTTCTCGAGCGTTTCCCGACCCCAAGGCCAAGGGCTCCTTCTCTTCTCCGGGGGCGGCGTGCTGCGCCTTCCCCACACTTGCTCCTGGGGAGCGCGGTGACAGACATGTGCAACCACGCTTCTCTCTCAGGCTGAAGGGATGCTAGGGCAAAGAGTATTTCGCTCCATGCGGGTATTTTCCACCGTGCTGCGGGGACTAGCTCAGGCATTCAGCGCAGAGATAGACGTGTCCCTTTCCTTAAGGCTCTTTCCACAGGCGCAACCGCGCTTCTCTCAGGCAGAGGGGTGATAGGGCAAAGAGGATTTCGCTCCAAGCGGGTATCTTCCACCGTGCTGCGGAGACTAGCTCAGGCATTACGCCGCAGCATCACACACATCCGATTCTGATTTCCCAACGAATGCTGTGCTTTCCCAGAGGAGATGCCCGGGCAAAGAGGCTTTTGCTGTATGCGGGTTTCTCCCACCGAGAGACTGGGCACAGGCAAGCAGCAGAAGAGCCCGCAGAACCGACTTCTGATTTCTCAGAAAATGCTGTGCTTTCGCAAAGGCTTTGGGTTGAAGCGAACAGCACTTCACCGCTGCTTCCTCAGCAAGGCTTCAGTCGCGTCAGGGAAGAAGTGCTGCCGGAGAGCTGGTGCCTTTTGGGGCCTTGCTATCCCGGGCTCCAAGTTCACAACCTGGGTTCATTCTTCCAAGCTGAAATAAGCAGACACAACCTCGACCCTGCAGCAGCGTGCGTGGCCTAGGATGGCACTCTGCTCACAATGCCATCTCTCAGCATAGGCACAACCGGCCCTTTTGCTCTGGCGTTCAGGTGGACAGGGGACTAGGCCAGTGCCGTCTCCATCCTTGAGGAGACATGAGAGGATCACTGCACACCGCCCGTGCCCTGGAATGGGGAGTAATCGGTAACTGTCCCTGTTTCCCCGGGACACCCCCTGCCTCCGCCAATGCTGCCACATCCTGGAGGAAGACGGCATCTGATTGCCCATTCCTCCAGGAGGTGTTTCTGCGAGTTCAGGGCCGGAAGCTTGGTGGCAAGCCCACGTCTGACCTCTGGACAGGTGGCCAAGGAGATGTTGTCCCCTTGGGTCCAGAGGCACAAGACAGGCCTGCCTTCTGCCCAGACTCCTTCCTCAGATTGGAGCACGTTCCCCGGCCCAATCGCCCCCTCATGTCTCCTTAGCAGCCAGGCTTCGTCTCTCTGCACAGGGAGTGGGTGACACTTGTCTTGCCACCGGCCCACTGTTCCTGCCAGGGCCAGCTCTCCAGCTTCGCGACCATTTCCCGACCACAAGGCCAATGGCTCCTTCTCTTCTCCTGGGCAGTTTGGTGCACTTTCCCCAGACAGGCTCCTGGGGAGCCCAGTGACAGACATGTCCCCTTCCTTAAGGTTCTTTCCACAGGCGCAACCACGGTTCTCTCTCAGGCAGTGGGGATGCCCAGGCAAAGAGGATTTCGCTCCATGCGGGTTTATTACACTGTGCTGTTGGGTCTTGCTCAGGCAAGCAGCAGCAGCATCCCACAGACCCGACTCTGATTTCCCAAAGAATGCTGTGCTTTTTCAGAGGAGATGCCCAGGCAAAGACCCTTTCACTGTATGAGGGTTTCTCCCGCCATGCTGCGAATACTAGGCTAAGGCAAGCAGCAACAGCAGCCCACAAAAACGACTCTGATTTCCCAGCGACTGCTATGCTTTCACAGAGCTTTTCAGCTTGGCGCGAACGGCACTTCGCTGCTGCTTCCTCAGCAAGGCTTTGGGTGTTCGCTCTGTCGCATCAGGGAAGAAGAGCTGCGGGAGAGCTGGTCCCTCTTGGGCCTTGCTTTCCCGGGCTCTATGTTGGCACCCTGGGTTCACCTGCCAGTCCGAACTAAGCAGACACAGCCACAACGCTGCAGCAGCGTGCGTGGCCTAGGATGGCACTCAATGCACACTACATTCTCCCAGTGTAGGCAACGCTTGGCCTTTTGCACAGGCCCTCAGGCGGACTCGCGGACAAGGCCAGTGCCTTCCCCACAGGAGAGGAGAGGCGACAGGATCCCTGAACACCGCCCGTTCACTGGAATGGGGAGCTTTGGGAGATTGTCCCCACTCCTTCCCCGGCAAACCCCCTGCCACCGAAAACGCTGTCACATCTTGGAGGAAGATGGCATCTGACTGCCCGTTTCTCGAGGGAGCTATTTCTGCGAGTTCCGGGTATGGGGCCTGGTAGCTAGCCCAAGTCGGCCCTACGGACAGGTGGTCAAGGAGATGCTGTCCCCTTGGGACCAGAGGCACAGGACAGGCCTGCCTTCTGCCCAGACTCCTTCCTCAGAGTGGAGCATACATCCCTGCCCTAGTCATCCCCTCATGTCTCCTTAGGAACCAGGCTTTGTCTCTCTGCACAGGGAGCGGGTGACACTTGTCTTGCCACCGGCCTGCTGTTCCTGCCACGGCAGGCTATTCTGCTTGCGACCTTTCCCAACCACAAGGCCAACGTATTCTTCTCTTCTCCTGGGGTGGCGTGCTGCACCTTCCCCAGACGTGCTCTTGGGGAGCGCAGTGACACACGTGTGCAACCACGCTTCTCTCTCAGATCTCAAATACCCAACATAACCCTACACCTAAAGGAGATGGAGAAAGAACAACAAAGAAAGCCTAAACCCAGCAGAAGAGAAATAATAAAGATCAGAGCAGAAATCAATGAAATAGAAACAAATAAACAAACAAATAAAAACCACAAAAAACCAACAACAACAACAAAAAACAATAGAACAAATCAACGAAACTAGGAGCTGGTCCTTTAAAGAATTAATAAGATTGATAAAACCCTTTCCAGACTTATCAAAAAGAAAAGAGAAAGAAACCAAATAAATAAAGTAATGAATGAAAGAGGAGAGATCACAACCAACACCAAAGAAATACTAACAATTATAAGAACATACTATGAGCAACTCTACGCCAACAAATTCAACAATCTGGAAGAAATGGATACATTCCTAGAGACATATAAACTACCACAACTGAACCAGGAAGAAATAGGAAACCTGAACAGACCCATAACCAGTACGGAGATTGAAACAGTCATCAAAAATCTCCAAACAAACAAAAGCCCCGGGCCAGATGGCTTCCCAGGGAAATTCTACCAAACATTTAAAGAAGAATTAATTCCTATTCTCATGATACTGTTCCAAAAAAATAGAAATGGAAGGAAAACTTCCAAACTCATTTTATGAGGCCAGCATCACCTTGATCCCAAAACCAGACAAGGATCCCATCAAAAAAGAGAACAGCAAACCAATATCCTTGATGAACACAGATGCGAAAATTCTCACCAAAATACTAGCCAATAGGATTCAACAGTACATTAAAAGGATTACTCACCACGACCAAGTGGGATTTATTCCAGGGCTACAAGGTTGGTTCAACATATGCAAATCAATCAATGTGATACAACACATTAATAAAAGAAAGAACAAGAACCACATGATACTCTCCATAGATGCTGAAAAAGCATTTGGCAAAGTGCAGTGTCCCTTCCTGATTAAAACTCTTCAAAGTGTAGGGATAGAGGGCACATATTATCAATGTTATCAAAGCCATCTATGAAAAACCCACTGCAAATATCATTCTCAATGGAGAAAAACTGAATACTTTTCCGCTGAGGTCAGGAACACGGCAGGGATGTCCGTTATCACCACTGCTATTCAACATCGTACTAGAAGTCCTAGCCTCAGCAATCAGACAACAAAAAGAAATTAAGGGCATCCAAATTTTGCCAAATTGGCAAAAGAGAAGTCAAACTATCCCTGCTTGCAGAGGATATGACACTGTATGTGGAAAACTTAAAGGACTCCACTCCAAATCTGCTATAACTTGTATAGGAATTCTGTAAAGTGTCAGAATATAAAATCAATGCACAGAAATTGGTTGCATTTTTTTAAACCAACAAGACTGAAGAAATAGAAATTAAGAAGTGAATCCCATTTACAATTGCACTCAAAACCCTAAGATACCTAGGAATAAACCTAACCAAAGAGACAAAGAATCTATACTCAGAAAACTCCAAAGTGAGTACTCATGAAAGAAATTGAAAAAGACACAAAGAAATGGAAAAATGTTCCATGCTCCTGTATTGGAAGAACAAATATTGTGAAAATGTCTATGCTACCTAAAGCAATCTACACATTTAATGCAATCCCTATCAAAATCTCGTCCATTTTTTTCAAAGAAATGGGACAAATCATCCTAAAATATATATGGAACCAGAAAATACCTCGAATAGCCAGAGGAATATTGAAAGAGAAAGCCAAAGTTGTTGGCATCACAATTCCAGACTTCAAGCACTATTACAAAGTTGTCATCATCAAGATGGTAGGGAACTGTCCCCAAAACAGACATAGATCAATGGAACAGAATAGAGAGCCCAGAAATACACCCTCCACTCTATGGTCAACTAATCGTCAACAAAGCAGGAAGGAATGTCCTATGGAAAAGAGACAGCCTCTTCAACAAATGGTGTTGGGAAAATTGAACAGCCAATGCAGAAAAATGAAGTTGGACCATTTCCTTACACCATACATGAAAATAGACTGGAAATGGATGAAGAAGCATAATGTGAGAAAGGAATCCATCAAAATCCTTGAGGAGAGAACAGGCAGCAAACTCTTTGACCTCACCAGCAGCAACTTCTTCGTAGGAACATCGCCAAAGGCAAGGGAAGCAAGGGCAAGAATGAACTCTTGCGATTTCATCAGATCAAAAAGCTTTTGCCCAGCAAAGGAAACAGTTAACAAAGCCAAAAGATGACTGTCAGAAGTTATCTGGGAGAAGATATTTGCAAATGACATACCAGATAAAGGGCCAGTATCTATCCAAAATCTATAAAGAGCTTATCAAACTCAACACCCTAAGAACAAATAATCCAATGAAGAAATGGGCAGAGGACATGAACAGACATTTCTGCAAAGAATACATCCAAATGGCCAACAGACACATGAAAAAATGCTCCACATCACTCGGCATCAGGGAACTACAAATCAAAACCAGAATGAGATACCACCTCACACCTTTCAGAATGGCTAAAATGAACAAGTCAGTCAATGACAGATGCTGGCGAGGATGTGGAGAAAGGGCAACCCTCCTACACTGTACGTGGGAATGCAAGCTGGTGCAACCACTCTCGAAAACAGCGTGGAGGTGCCTCAAAAAGCTGAAATAGAACTAGTTTATGACCCAGTGATTGCAGTACTGGGTATATACCCTAAAGATACAAACGTGGCATTCTGAAGGGGCACATGCACCCAAATGTTTATAGCAGCAATGTCCACAATAGTTAAATATGGAAAGAATCTAAATGTCCTTCAATAGATGAATCAATAAAAAAGATGTGGTATATATGTACAATGGGATACTATGCAGCCATCAAAAGAAATGAAATCCTGCTATTTGTGATGACGTGGATGGAACTAGAGGGTAATATGCTTGGCGAAATAAATCAATCTGAGAAAGACAACTATCCTATGATCTCCCTGATATGATGAAGTGGAGATGCAACATAGGCGGTTTCGGGCGTACGAAAAGAAAAATAAAAGATGGGATTGGGAGGGAGACAAACCATAAAAGACTGAATCTCACAAAACAGACTGAGGGTTGCTGGGGGGAGGTGTGTTGGGAGAGGATGGTGGGGGTATGGACATTGGGGAGGGCAGGTGCTATGGTGAGTGATGGTGAGTGCTGTGAAATGTGTAAACCTGGTGATTCACAGACCTGTACCCCTAGGGATAAAAACACATTATATGTTTATAAAAAATTTTTAAAAAATAATTTAAAAAATCCATTAAAGAAAAACCACATATTGCAAGCCCAGAGCTAATCTCATATTCAATCAAAAAAGTTTGAAAGTTTTCCCCTTAAAGATCAGAAAAAAGACAAGTGTGTCCACTTTCACTACTCTCATTTGACATAGTACTGGATGTCCTAGCCAGAGAAACAAGGAACACAAAGAAATAAGAGACTCCAAATAAAAAAAAAAGGAAGAAGTAAAATTTTCTTTTTTTGGATAACATGAACTTACATGTAAAAAAATCCTAAAAACTTCATAAAAATTTTTGAATAAACAAATTTAGTAAAGCTGCCAAATACAAGATCAATATATAGAAGACAAGAATTTTGTTTTTTTTCGTTTTTTTAATAGTTTTTCATGTCATCCTTGCTCAGTGATCACGCTAATCTTCTCTGCATCATTCCAATTTTAGTATATGTGCTGACAAAGTAAGCACAAGACAGGAGCATTTTAACACTCTAATGATGAACTATCTGAAAAAATAAAGAAAACAATCTAATTCACACAAGCATCAAAACTAATATAATACTTAGGATAAGATTTAACTAAGACTATGAAAGATCTGTACCCCATAATCTATGACATTGATAAAGAAATTGAAGGAGACACAAATAAAAAGATAGCTCATATTTATGAATGGTAAGAATTAACATTGTTAAAATGTCCATACTACCAAAAACCATCTGTAAATTCAATTCCTATCAAAAATCCAATGTTAGGGGCACCTTGGTGGCTCAGTGGGTTAAGCTGCTGCCTACGGCTCAGGTCATGATCCCAGGGTCCTGGGATCGAGCCCTGCATCAGCCTCTCTGCTCAGCAGGAAGCTGCTACCTCTTCTTTCTCTGCCTGCCTCTCTGCCTGCTTGTCATCTCTCTCTCTCAAATAAATAAATAAATAATCTTTTAAAAAATCCAATATTGTGTTTTTACAGAAGTAAGTAAAGAATCCTAAAATTTATATGAGACCATAAAAGACAACAAATAATCAAAGCAGTTCTGAGAAAGAATGAAGAAGCGAAATTACACTCTTGATTTGAAACTATACTACAAAGCCCTCATGCTCAAAACAATAAAGCATACTGGCATAAAAACAGACCAATAAACAAGTAGAACAGAATTGAGAGTCCAGAAATAAATCCTTTCATACAGTCACCTAATATTTGACAGGGGCCAACATATGTAATGGGTAAAGATAGTCTGTTCAGTAAATGATATTTAAAACTGAAGAGTCACATAAACAGTATGAAACTGGAACCTTATATCACTCATAAATCTTAACTTGAAATAGATTAAAGACTTAAATGTGATGCATGAAACTAAATTTCCTAAAGGAAAACATAGGAAAAATTCTTCTTGACATTGGTCTTGCCAATAGTTTTTTGGATACCAGACCAAAAACACAAGCAAAAATAAATAAATGGTATTACATCAAACTAAATTTTCTGCATTGCCAAAAAAAAAAAAAAGGGAATGAAAACACAATCCACAGAATGGAAGAAAATACAAAACTTATATCTGAAAAGAGGTTAATAACTAACAGATACAAAAAGAAAAAAATATATAATTAAAAAAAAGCAAAAGGATCTCAATAGACTTTTTTTTTCAAAAAAGTTATATAAATGACCAACAGGAGCATTAAAAAGTGCTCAACGTAAAAAACTCAGGGCAAAGTCATTATGTTGTTGTTTTTGTTTACCTCTGAAAAACACAGCAAGATATTACTACCTCTTAGAATATATACTACCAAAAAATTAAAACTAACAAATTTTGGTAAATATTGGGGAAAATGGGGAACTTATGCACTGTGATAGGGATATAAATTTGTATGGAAAACAGTATGGAGACTATTCATATTATTAAAAGTAAAATTACCATATGATTCAGTAATCCCACTTCTAGGGATATAGCTAAAGGAAACGAAGTCACTATTCAAAGACATCTCTGCACTCTTATGTTCATTATAAAATTATTAACTCTAAGCAAGAGATGGAAATAACTTCAGTATCCATTAATGGATGAATGAATAAAATAAGTATGGTAAATATATACTATGGAATACTACTTAACCATGAAAAATTAAGAAATACTGCCATTTACAATACCATGGATGGATCTTGAAGGTATTATACTAAGTGAAATATTTCAAAGATTTTATATATTTTTTAATTTATGTATTACGATATCCCTTACATACAGAATCTGAAGAAAAAGCAAACTAATGGAAACTTAGAGTTGAGTTGACAAGGGGTGAACCTGGGGTGGAATAAGGTGGTCAAAGGGTACAAACTTGCAACTATAATAGGAAAAAGTTCTGGGGATCTAATGTACAGCATGATGGTCATAGTTAATAATATATACATACTTTTTTAATTGTGCTTCCCTTTATTAAATTTTGCATATATTACATTCTTACAAGTTGAAAGTTTATAGCAATCTTGTATAAAATAGGTCTGCTGCCACCATTTTTCTAACACCATTTGTTCATTTTGTGTCTCTTTGTCACATGTTGGTAATTCTTGCAATATTTCAAGTTTTTTCATTATTATTGTATTTGTTATGGTGATCTGTGATCAGTATTTATGACCCACTGAAAACTCAGAACTAGTTTACTTAAGGTATATACATTGTTTTTCTTTAAAGACATAATGCTTTTGAACAGTACAGTATAGTGTTTATTTTTTATATGCACTGGGAAACATAATTTTTTATTTGCACTGGGAAACCAAAAAATAATAATAATGATTTGACTTAGTTTATCGAAATAATCACTTTATTGAGGCGGTCTGGAACAAAACCCACAAGATCTCTGAAGTTTATCTCTACTGTACTATATACATAAAAGTTGCTAAGAGAGTAGATCTTAAAATTCCTTACAATACATGCATAAAAAACAGAGGCAACTATATGAGATAGTAGATGTATTAACATTTTTATGTAGATTATATTGCAATGCAGATGTATACCAATTTATCAAATGGTACAAAATTTACACAATGTTAAAAGTTTGCAGTGTTATAAGAAATCATTTCTTAAATTTACAAATTATAATATGTCAATTATTTTTCAATAAAGCTGGAAATAACCTTTTGTAGAATTAATCTATTTTTCAAAAGAGGAAGTAAGGAAGTAGAAACTGCAACTAACTCTGAAATAATAGAATACAAAATCCATTTTAGTTATATACACACTGTGACAAACACTATTAGTTAGTTTACAATGAAGGAATACTTATGAAGCATGAAGGATGGTCTATAAATAAGGCTGAAAGAGCTCAGTTTTAAGGTTTAAATTTAAAATCTTCTTTTGAAATACTAAACTGACCACCCAGTTTTCCAAACATAAATGTCTTAACTGCATGAATTTATTTCATACAACTCTATAATCTAGTTTCATAAGAAAGCAGCATGCAAATTTTGAATATGACAGACTCGCTTAAGTTTCTTTATGTTCAACAGTAAAGGATACTTCCCTAAAAATAAATAGAAGAAAAATCAGCATATTTATAATGATAATTATTATTCATAATAAGATTGATATTGAATTAAGGAATATATAGCCTCAGAGGGGGTAAAGTAAAATGAAATTTATTTTGGTAAATGTGTCTATGAATAGTCAATACAATCCCTCAATATAAATGAATATTACCATTTTGAACAATTTAATTACTATTATTAGAATTATTATAAGTATAAAAATAGCTATCATTTTAGCATGGAATATGAGACTCTCATGCTCCATGCTTCATTACATCCACACAACAATTCTGCATAATAAGTATTATCATCACCATTTCATGGGTGAAAAAACTGAGGCTAACACATTTAGATAACTGGTTTATGATTACATGGCTAGTAAAGATGCATCACACTAATTTAGGCTTTATGATTTCAGAATTGTACTCTTTCCACTGCACATTCTATTACTCTATTACTTGGCTTGTTTTCATTTAGTTCTTTAATTTTATTCATGTGGTGATGGCTTAAAGCTTCATTTAAAGGAAGCTTAAAAAAATTCATTTAACCAAAAGCTCCCAAGAATGAAAAATGTCATGGAGCTAATGTAGACATGGATATCATTAGTTAATGGGTAACCATATATTTTCCACTCTAATGACATAACAATCAGAGTATTTTTCTAAGTTTTAGTCTCTGAGTATTAAAAAGGACTTTGTTAAAATAGAAATATTTAGACAAAGGTGATCAAAAGTCTGGATCAGGTCACCTTAAGATAAATATTAGAAAACTGAGGAAACAAATGGAGATTCGAACACTGAGCTATGATATAATGAATGGTTTAAAGTATTTAGTAGAATATAGAAAAGCCCTTTAAAGCCTGGTCTTAGCCTAGCACTGCAGCTCCTGGGATATCTGTCTATCTATCATCTATCTATCTATCTATCTATTTAGATATAAATTTGAAGATTTTTTAACTTAAAGATTTTGAGAAATAGAACATAATCAGCACCATAGAAGATCTGTTTATGATAACAACCTAGCCCCTTCTCCCAGTTTGTTAATATTCTCTCTTATTTAATGTAACATTGTGCAAATATACCACTGCTGATATGCCGTTATGAATGAAATAACTATAATCATCTGTTTTCATATCCTGGTGAAAATATTCATTTAGTTCCATGTTGTATTTCCAGGAATGGACAAAATTTTTTTTTAATTTTTAATTTTTCTAAATATTGTCCAACCTACCTCAAATGTTTTTATTATGGGCACTGTCATTCTTTCACATTCTTGCAAGACATTTTTACTGTTTCCCAATATGGTAAGTGTGTAATAGTATGCCATTCTAGGTTTTAATTTATTTTTAATTTAATTTAATTTAATTCCAGATTCATAATAAAGATAAACAGTTTTTACCTATGAGTGGCCATTTGGATTTCCCTTTCTGTAAAGTACATGCTTCAATCTTTTGATATCTTAACATTGCGTCATACTGACTTCTTTAAGAATAGATTTCCTGAATGAACTTTTAGCTGTGTAGGTCTTCTCTATTTTATTTTGAACTTGCTTTCATTTCAAAAACTTTATATTTATTTTCATAATCTGCTTTTATTTTGCTTTGTCTATTGTCTATTTATTTGCAAGCAAGAGAGAGCGAGCGAGTGAGAGTGCAGGGGAGGGAGAGAAAAAGAAAGGAAGAGAATCTTAAGCAGGCTCCAGGCTCAGCACAAAGCCCAACTCTGGGCTCTATTTCACAACCCTGACATCATGACCTGAGCCAAAAAGAAAGAAATAAAATAAAATTAAGGTGTTAAAAAAAAAGGAAAAAGAATTGGAGGTTTAATTAAGTGAGCCACCCAGGCACCCCTGGGGTATCTTAAATTGGCAGTCATATCTTTAAAGTTCTAGAGTATCCATTTGGTTCATTTATAAAATCTTTCTCAATATCATTTTTTAGTTTCAGTTTTTTGTTCAATTTGCTTCCCCTCTCATTTCTTTGAGCAGAGTAATCAAGCCATTTTACAATCTTTATTGATCATTTTAATATCATACTTAATCTCATTTTGTCTATCAAATCTTGTTAATGGTTTTTCTTTGTGTGCTTTGTTACATTTTGTTATGTTCAAGACATTATATTTGAAACTCTTATTGAGTAGGAATAATTAAGAGCTATAATAATGGTATGGTCCTCCTTGGCAGGATTTTCTCTTATATCTGAGACTTTACAAGACAATCATACTCCAAATTCAGTGGTTGACTTTCTCAGTTTACACAGAAGGCAAGGTAGGCTCTAGTCTTATTTCTGCTTCTCCTTGTGCTTTGGGGATCTCAACTTAAATTTGGGTTGTACCAAAGTCCTCAAATTTGATTGCTGCTGGATTTTGAATTTTTTTTCTCTAGTATCAAGTGTCTATTAAAAACACAGCTCAGTGTGTTTTAGCAGTTTCTAATGCTCTCATAGCTAAAATGGCTTCATGGCATATATCTCTAGGCTCTCATTGTGTTTCGTATTGGCCCAGTAATCCCTCACTTATTTTTATAATCATTCTGATATTTTTAACTTTAAAAGCTATTTTGTCTGGATTTTTAAGTTGTCTTAAAAAGGAGTTTTTAGATCACCATTACTAGAAGCAACAACAAATATACATGAAAATATCTGCAGTAGTTTATCACATCTTTATGGCTTTGAACTTCCATAAGCCGAGGCATCCTTCTCTAATCACTTAGGCAAACTCCAAGTTACCCTTTAAAACAACACAAGAATTGCTTCATTTAAGAACATGTTCAGGGATGACTCTTCCCCACTGTCCTTACCAACATTCCCACACACTCTTTGCTACCCACACCTTGTTTATGAACTTTCATTAGGTATATCAGCGGGACCAGAATTTTGCTCTATTGTATTTTTGTCCTTTAGAGCTTTAATTAAATATGAATTCCATAGAAAGTCTGTCCCTTTTCTTTCAAACCTGGGTTAGTTATTTCTTCTCATTCTTTGTCAGAAGTTACTTTATTAGAGAAACTTACAGCTGTATTGTGACTTTGGAGCCTTTACAGTTTTTTGACTGGAAAAATCACCCATCCCTGAGATTTTTACGCAGCTTCCTGGCTGATATTATTCAGAAATCTGTTCAAAACAGACTTTTTCAGGGAGGCCCTTTCAGACCACTCAGTTACAAAACCTCTTCTCAATCACTGCTCTTATTAAAATGTGCTTATTTAGTTCAAATATGCATCACTATTAAAGAAAAACCAGTACGATTTTTTTTCTTTTTAAAGTTGGCTTACCTATTATCTATCTCTCCCATTAAAATGATTCCTCTGGGCTGGGGTTTTGTTGTGCTCATCTTAGGTCAGGCACTCAATAAATTGTCTCTGAATGATTGAATTGTTTGACTCCCTTGCTAGATTCTCAACTTCATGAGGCCAAGGATTGTTCTATTCAGTCCTTTATACTCAATGTCTGTTATATTCAGTGTGCAATATTTAAATAAATTTAAATAAATTCCCATTTATTTTATACATTTATAAATTTAAATAAATTCCTATTTATTTATTATTAAAGAAATTCCTCTTACAAACAGTATGTTTTGAAGGTTGCTAGCAGGAAAGTGTTGTACTACATGGAAGTAATCAGAAAATGTGATCTAAAAGTCTGCTTTCAAGGGCGCCTGGGTGGCTCAGTGGGTTAAAATTCTGCTTTCAAGAAGCTATAACAGTAAGTACTGAGCTTTAGCTATTATATGCTATGGATGAATAACTGAAATCTACATTTGAAAGTAATGGTACACTATATGTTAACTAATGGAATTTTAAAGAGTTAATTAAAAAAAAACCACTATTTTATAAAACAATATTCCCAACAGGCTCTTTTGCTTTAAAATACAAACTTTGTAATGAGAGTCATTACTTTAGTCTAGCCAATTCTTACACCACTGTTTATCCCTTCCCTGCTTTATCCCTTCCCAGTATCAATAAAGGCTCACTTGGGTTACCTAGAAGCCATGAGAAAGCTTGTAATAGACCTGGCTGGTTTTCACCAGCAATTTGACCACCATGTGCACAGGGAAGTCTATTGATAAAGGCTTTATTGCAATAAGTTGCAAATACATGGATGATTTTAAATTCTCTTTCTTGAGGTCTTGTTTCATGATAATAAATTTAGGGTGGCTTATTGGAATGGATGTTATTAACATATCTTCATAGTTATAAGTACATGGAATTGTAAAATACATTAATGAATGTGGCATTACTGACTACCGTCCTCATTTTGAAATCAAATTACAGTGTACTAAGATGAGGAAGCAAAGCAGATTTGGGATTATGAGTGAAATAATTTTAAAAAGTCTTATGGGTATGATCAGACTATTGGGTAATTCAGTAGAAAAATGTCAACTGATTGAGATTCTGTGTTCCCTGATTTCAGAGAGAAGTTAAGATAAATAAGTAACACGAGGAGACTAGGAAGCCAAACATAAGTGATACTTTTGTGCCAGGGTGTGTATACATCTGTTTATCTTCTTGCTTTACCACTAAGGTTGCTCCTAGAGGAGAGTTTAAATATGTGTTGGAGCTAATCTCTGTGGATTACACAAGAAACCACATCCTACAGCTCTCCCTGAAACACCGCTTATGATTTCAATGTAATTTGGTTTTTGCATTTTTAGAAATAACAAAATACTTTGCAAACTCATCTACTTTATTACCACCACAAGTGAGTCAGCTGACTCCACATTTTATCACAATGACAGTCACAGAGGAATGGAGGAATGAGTAGAGTTATCAATATATGTGCTTTTAAGAAGTATGACAGGGTACCAGCTATTTCCAGGAACCAAAACATGGGTCAGCAGCTGTGCAGGAAAAGTGATGGAATAAATGACTCATTTCAGAGGAGTTCTATAACATATTAGTTCTATAATGGATCTTCAGCACCCAATTACCCGCTTTGATCTAAAGATAAGGATTTACAGTTAAGATCCCATTTATGATTTGTCTGGTAGGGTCTGAATCATGTTTACTATTGTTTTGACTATTACTTGAAACCTATAGTAGTACTTGGGATATGTGTTGTGTATTCTGTGAACATGTGCTATTTTTAGATTAGATAATTCCTGTCTCGAACCCCTGTTAATTTATTTGCTTTTGTTTATTTGATAGTGGTTTCAGTAAATAGATATATCTGAAAAATTGCAAAGCCACTATTAAAAGAAGTTATTATGATATATAGCATGGAATTGCACATTCCTCCTTTGAATCCGACAGAGCTTCACCATATCCTTAACAACTTGGGAAAAACATGCTATTATTTTTCTTTATAAAATTTCTCCTGTTAGGCTGTGATGGTTGTCATCAGCAGTAACTCCTCTGAAGGCTTTGTCAAAAGAGTTGAAAAAATTGGAAAGGTGTGAATGAAGCTGTTTGCTGAATATAAAGAAAAGAGCATTGAAGTACAATTCACACTCTTACTTCTCCTTCTATGCTTTCAGATGTTTGACATTTGAAAATTTTGCCTCTAGAAGAGATGCCCTATATAATTCTTACTTTAAGGAGCAAGTTGCTTTTATAATTTTTTTATTATTCTACCATTCAAGTATTTCCATTTAAATTACATTCTATACCATTTAAAAACAATCAAAAGTGCAGCCAGTATTCAATTCCTTGGCTAAATAATTTTAGAAAGCTTTGTGTTATTGAACCTACGGGGTTTTTCTGTAGTTTTAACTCTTTCTTTCTGTGATTTTTCCCATTAGTCACATAAGTGACTGCAATATAACAGATAAAGGACTGAATAGAACAATCCTTGGCCTCATGAAGTTGAGAATCTAGCAAGGGAGTCAAACAATTCAATCATTCAGAGACAATTTATTGAGTCTGGCCCAAGATGAGCACAACAAAACCCCAGCCCAGAGGAATAATTTTAATGGGAGAGATAGATAATAGGTAAGCCAACGTTAAAAAGAAAAAAATCGTACTGGTTTTTCTTTAATAGTGATGCATATTTGAACTAAATAATCACATTTTAAAAAGAGCAGTGATTGAGAAGAGGCTTTTTAACTGAGTGGTCCGAAAGGGCCTCCCTGAAAAAGTCTGTTTTGAACAGATTTCTGAATAATATCAGCTAGGAAGCTGTGTAAAAATCTCAGGGATGGGTGATTTTTCCAGTCAAAAAACTGTAAAGGCTCCAAAGTCACAATAGAGCCATACATTTCTCTAATAAAGTAACTTCTGACAAAGAATGAGAAGAAATAACTAACCCAGGTTTGAAAAAAAAGGGACAGAATTTCTATAGAATTCATATTTAATTAAAGCTCTAAAGGACAAAAATACAATAGAGCAAAATTCTGGTCCCGCTGATATACCTAATGAAAGTTCATAAACAAGGTGTGGGTAGCAAAGAGTGTGTGGGAATGTTGGTAAGAACAGTGGGGAAGAGTCATCCCTGAACATGTTCTTAAATAAAGCAATTCTTGTGCTGTTTTAAAGGGTAAATTGGAGTTTGCCTAAGTGATTAGAGAAGGATGCCTCAGCTTCCTTCAAAGCCATAAAGATGTGATAAACTACTGCAGATATTTTCATGTATATTTGTTGTTGCTTCTAGTAATGGTGATCTAAAAACTCCTACTTAAGACAACTAAAAATCCAGACAAAATAGCTTTTAAAGTTAAAAATATCAGAATGATTATAAAAATAAGTGAGGGATTACTGGGCCAAAATACGAAATACAATGAGAGCCTAGAGATATATGCCCTGAAGCCATTTTAGCTATGAGAGCATTTGAAACTGCTAAAACACACTGAGCTGTGTTGTTAATAGACTCTTGATACTAGAGAAACAATTTTCATAATCCAGCAGCAATCAAATTTGAGGACCTTGGTACAACCCAAATTTAAGTTGAGATCCCCAAAGCACAAGGAGAAGCAGAAATAAGACTAGAGCCTACCTTGCCTTCTGTGTAAACTGAGAAAGTCAACCACTGAATTTGGAGCATGATTGTCTTGTAGAGTCTCAGATATAAGAGAAAACCCTGCCAAGGAGGACCATACCATTATTATAGCTCTTAATTATCCCTACTCAATAAGAGTTTCAAATATAATGTCTTGAACATACCAAAATGTAACAAAGCACACAAAGAAAAACCATTAACAAGATTTGATAGACAAAATGGGATTAAGTATGATATTAAAATGATCAATAAAGATTGTAAAATGGCTTGAGTACTCTGCTCAAAGAAATGAGAGGGGAAGCAAATTGAACAAAACACTGAAACTAAAAAATGATATTGAGAAAGATTTTATAAGTAAACCAAATAGATACTCTAGAACTTTAAAGATATGACAGCCAATTTAAGATACCACAGGGGTGCCTGGGTGGCTCACTTAATTAAACCTCCAATTCTTTTTCCTTTTTTTTTAACACCTTAATTTTATTTTATTTCTTTCATTTTGGCTCAGGTCATGATGTCAGGGTTGTGAAATAGAGCCCAGAGTTGGGCTCTGTGCTGAGCCTGGACCCTGCTTAAGATTCTTTTCCCTTCTTTTTCTATCCCTCCCTGAGCTCTCACTTGCTCAATCTCTCTTGCTTGCAAATAAATAAATAAATAGATAGATAATAGACAAAGCAAAATAAAAGCAGATTATGAAAATAAATATAAAGTTTTTGAAATGAAAACAAGTTCAAAATAAAATAAAGAAGACCTACATAGCTAAAAGTTCATTCAGAAAATCTACTATTAAAGAAGTCAGTATGACACAATGTTAAGATATCAAAAGATTGGAGCATGTACTTTACAGTAAGTGTAATCCAAATGGCCACTCATATATAAAACTGTTTATCTTTATTATGAATCTGGAATTAAATTAAATTAAAAATGAATTAAAACCTAAAATGACATACTATTACACACTTACCATATTGGGCAACAGTAAAATTGTCTTGCAAGAATGTGAAAGAATGAAAGTGCCCATAATAAAAACATTTGAGGTAAGTTGGACAATATTTAGAAAACTTAAAAATAAAAATAAAGATTTGGTCCATTCCTAGAAATACAACATGGAACTAAATGAATATTTTCACCAGGATATGCAAACAGATGATTATAGCTATTTCATTCATAACGGCCGATCAGTAGTGGTCTATTTGCACAATGTTACATTAAATAAGAGAGAATATTAACAAACTAGGAGGAGGGGCTAGGTTGTTATCATAAACAGATCTTCTATGGTGCTGATTATGTTCTATTTCTCAAAATCTTTAAGTTAAAAAAGTTTTCAAATTTATATCTAGATAGATAGATGATAGATGGACATATCCCAGAAGCAGCAATGCTAGTCTAAGACCAGGCTTTAAAGGGCTTTTCTATACTCTACTAAATACTTGAAACCATTCGTTATATCATAGCTCAGTGTTCAAATCTCCATTTGTTTCCTCAGTTTCCTAATATTTATCTTAAGGTGACCTGATGCAGACTTTTGATGACCTTTGTCTAAATATTTCTATTTTAACAAAGTCCTCTTTAAGACTGAGAGACTAAAACTTAGAAAAATACTCTGATTGTTAACTCACTAGGGTGGAAAATATATAGTTACCCATTAACTAATGATATCCATGTCTACATTAGATCCATGACATTTTTAATTCTTGGGAGCTTTTGGTTAAATGAATTTTTTTAAGCTTCCTTTAAATGAAGCTTTAAGCCATCACCACATGAATAAAATTAAAGAACTAAATGAAAACAGGCCAAGTATTTACAGAGTAATAGAATGTGCAGTGGAAAGAGTACAATTCTGAAATCATAAAGCCTAAATTAGTGTGATGCATCTTTACTAGCCATGTAATCATAAACCAGTTATCTAAATGTGTTAGCCTCAGTTTTTTCACCCATAAAATGGTGATGATAATACTTATTATGCAGAGTTGTTGTGTGGATGTGATGAAGCATGGAGCATGAGAGTCTCATATTCCATGCTAAAATGATAGCTATTTTTATACTTATAATAATTCTAATAATAGTAATTAAATTGTTCAAAATGGTAATATTCATTTATATTGAGGCATTGTATTGACTATTCATAGGCACATTTACCAAAATAAATTTCATTTTACGTTACCCCCTCTGAGGATATGTATTCCCTAATTCAATATGAATCTCATTATGAATAATAATTATCATAATAAATATGCTGATTTTTCTTCTATTTATTTTTAGGGAAGTATCCTTTACTGTTGAACATAAAGAAACTTAAGCGAGTCTGTCTTATTCAAAATTTGCATGCTGCTTTCTTATGAAACTAGATTATAGAGTTGTATGAAATAAATTCTTGCAGTTAAGACATTTGGAAAACTGGGTGGGCAGTTTAGTATTTCAAAAGAAGATTTTAAATTTAAACCTTAAAACTGAGCTCTTTCAGCCTTATTTATAGACCATACTTTATGCTTCATAAGTACTCCTTCATTGTAAACTAAGTAATAGTTTTTGTCACAGTGTATATAACGAAAATGGATTTTATATTCTATTATTTCAGAGTTAGTTGCAGTTTCTACTTCCTTACTTCCTTTTTTGAAAAATAGATTAATTCTACAAAAAGTTTTTGCCAGCTTTATTGAAAAAATATCGACATATTATAATTTGTAAATTTAAGAAATGATTTCTTATAACATTGCAAACTTTTAACATTGTGTAAATTTTGTACAATTTGATAAATCGGTATACATCTTTATTGCAATATAATCTACATAAAAATGTTAATACATCTACTATCTCGTATAGTTGCCACTGTTTTTTATGCATGTATCGTAAGGAATTTTAAGATCTACTCTCTTAGCAACTTCTATGTATATAGTATAGTAGAGATAAACTTCAGAGGTCTTGTGGGTTTTGTTCCAGACTGCCTCAAAAAATTGATTATCTCAATAAACTAAGTCAAATTATTATTTTTTTTTTTGGTTTCCCAGTGCATATAAAAAATTATGTTTCCCAGTGCATATAAAAAATAAACACTATACTGTACTGTTCAAAAGCATTATGTTTTTAAAGAAAAACAATGTATATACCTTAAGTAAACTAGTTCTGAGTTTTCAGTGGGTCATAATTACTGATCACAGATCACCATAACAAATACAATAATAATGAAAAAACTTGAAATATTGCAAGAATTACCAACATGTGACAGAGAGACACAAAATGAACAAATGTTGTTAGAAAAATGGTGGCAGCAGACCTCTTTTATACAAGATTGCTATAAACTTTCAACTAGTAAGAATGTGATATATGCAAAGTTTAATAAAGGAAAGCACAATAAAAAAAAGTATGTATATTTTATTAACTATGATCATCATGCTGTACATTAGATCCCCATAACTTTTTTGTATTATAGTTGCAAGTTTGCACCCTTTGACCACCTTACTCCACCCCAGGTTCACCCCTTGTCAACTCAACTCTAAGTTTCCATTAGTTTGCCTTTTCCTCAGATTCTGTATGTAAGGGATATCATAATACATAAATTAAAAAATATATAAAATCTTTGAAATATTTCACTTAGTATAACACCTTCAAGATCCATCCATGCTATTGTAAAATTAAGTATTTCTTAATTTTTCATGGGTAAGTAGTATTCCATAGTATATATTTACCATACTTATTTTATTCATTCATCCACTAATGGATACTGAAGTTATTTCCATCTCTTGCTTAGAGTTAATAATTTTATAATAAACATAAGAGTGCAGATATGTCTTTGAACAGTGACTTCGTTTCCGTTAGATATATCCCTAAAAGTGGGATTACTGAATCATATGGTAATTTTACTTTTAATAATATGAATAGTCTCCATACTGGTTTCCATACAAATTTATATCCCTATCACAGTGCATAAGTTCCCCATTTTCCCCAATATTTACCAAAATGTGTTAGTTTCAATTTCTGGTAGTATATATGCTAATAGGTAGTAATATCTTGCTGTGTTTTTCAGAGGTAAACAACAACAACAGCATCATAATGACTTTGCCCTGAGTTTTTTACGTTGAGCACTTTTTAATGCTCCTGTTGGTCATTTATATAACTTTTTTGAAAAAAAAGTCTATTGAGATCCTTTTGATATTTTTTTAATTATATATTTTTTCTATTTGTATCTGTTGGTTATTAACCTCTTTTCAGATATAAGATTTGTAAGTATTTTTTTACATTCTGTGGATTGTGTTTTCATTCTCTCTCTCTCTTTTTTTTTGGCAATGCAAAAACTTTAGTTTGATGTAATACGATTTATTTATTTTTGCTCTTTTTGCTTGTGTTCTTGGTCTGGTATGCAAAAACTATTGGCAAGACCAATGTCAAGGAGAATTTTTCCTATGTTTTCCTTTAGGAAATGTAGTTTCATGCATCACCTTTAAGTCTTTAATCTATTTCAAGTTAAGCCTTATGAGTGATATAAGGTTCCAGTTTCATACTGTTTATGTGACTATTCAGTTTTAAATATCATTTATTGAACAGACTATCTTAACCCATTACATATGTTGGCCCCTGTCAAATATTAGGTGACTGTATGAAAGGATTTATTTCTGTTCTACTTGTTTATTGGTCTGTTTTTATGCCAGTATACTTTATTGTTTTGAGCATGAGGGCTTTGTAGTATAGTTTCAAATCAAGAAGTGTAATTTCTCTTCTTCATTCTTTCTCAGAACTGCTTTGATTATTTGTTGTCTTTTATGGTCTCATATAAATTTTAGGATTCTTTACTTACTTCTGTAAAAAATAATATTGGATTTTTTAAAGATTTTTAATTTATTTATTTGACAGAGAGAGATGACAAGCAGGCAGAGAGGCAGGCAGACAGAGAAGAGGAAGCAGGCTTCCTGCTGAGCAGAGAGCCTGATGCGGGGCTCGATCCCAGAACCCTGGAATCATGACCTGAGTCAAAGGCAGCGGCTTAACCCACTGAGCCACCCAGGCGCCCCTAACATTGGATTTTTGATAGGAATTGGATTTACAGATGGTTTTCGGTAGTATGGACATTTTAACAATGTTAATTCTTACCATTCATAAATATGAGCTATCTTTCCATTTGTGTCTCCTTCAATTTCTTTATCAATGTCCTAGTTTATGGAGTACAGATCTTTCATCTTCTTAGTTAAATCTATTCCTATTTTATTATTTTTGATGCTATTGTGAATTAGATTGTTTTCTTTATTTTTTCAGGTAGTTCATCATTAGAGTGTTAAAATGCTCCTGTCTTTTGCTTACTTTGGCTTACTTTGGATGATATGAAAAACAGGGAAGCATTCCATATTTAAAAAAATGAAACAAAACAAAATTCTTGTCTTTTATATATTGATCTTGTATTTGGCGGCTTTACTAAATTTGTTTATTCAAAATTTTTTTGTGTTTTTAGGATTTTTTAACATGTAAGTTCATGTTATCCAAAAAAAGAAAATTTTACTTCTTCCTTTTTTTTTGGAGTCTCATTTCTTTGTGTTCCTTGTTTCTCTGGCTAGGATATCCAGTATTATGTCAAATGAGAGTAGTGAAAGTGGACACACTTGTCTTTTTTCTGATCTTTAAGGGGAAAACTTTCAAACTTTTTTGATTGAATATGAGATTAGCTCTGGGCTTGCAATATGTGGTTTTTCTTTAATGGATTTTTTAAATTATTTTTTTAAAATTTTTTATAAACATATAATGTGTTTTTATCCCTAGGAGTACAGGTCTGTGAATCACCAGGTTTACACATTTCACAGCACTCACCACAGCACCTGCCCTCCCCAATGTCCATACCCCCACCATCCTCTCCCAACACACATCCCCCCAGCAACCCTCAGTCTGTTTTCTGAGATTTAGTCTTTTATGGTTTGTCTCCCTCCCAATCCCATCTTCTTTTATTTTTCTTTTTGTACTCCCGAAACCGCCTATGTTGCATCTCTACTTCATCATATCAGGGAGATCATAGGATAGTTGTCTTTCTCAGATTGATTTATTTCGCCAAGCATAATACCTCTAGTTCCATCCACGTCATCACAAATAGCAGGATTTCATTTCTTTTGATGGCTGCATAGTATCCCATTGTACATATATACCACATCTTATTTATTGATTCATCTGTTGAAGGACATTTAGGTTCTTTCCATAGTTTAACTATTGTGGACATTGCTGCTATAAACATTTGGGTGCATGTGCCCCTTCAGAATGCCACGTTTGTATCTGTAGGGTATATACCCAGTACTACAATCACTGGGTCATAGGCTAGTTCTATTTTCAGCTTTTTGAGGCACCTCCACGCTGTTTTCCAGAGTGGTCGCACCAGCTTGCATTCCCACGTACAGTGTAGGAGGGTTGCCCTTTCTCCACATCCTCGCCAGCATCTGTCATTGACTGACTTGTTCATTTTAGTCATTCTGATAGGTGTGAGGTGGTATCTCATTCTGGTTTTGATTTGTATTTCCCTGATGCCGAGTGATGTGGAGCATTTTTCATGTGTCTGTTGGCCATTTGGATGTATTCTTTGCAGAAATGTCTGTTCATGTCCTCTGCCCATTTCTTCATTCGATTATTTGTTCTTAGGGTGTTGAGTTTGATAAGCTCTTTATAGATTTTGGATACTGGTTCTTTACCTGGTATGTCATTTGCAAATATCTTCTCCCAGATAACTTCTGACAGTCATCTTTTGGCTTTGTTAACTGTTTCCTTTGCTGGGCAAAAGCTTTTTGATCTGATGAAATCCCAAGAGTTCATTCTTGCCCTTGCTTCCCTTGCCTTTGGCGATGTTCCTCGGAAGAAGTTGCTGCTGCTGAGGTCAAAGAGGTTGCTACCTGTTCTCTCCTCAAAGATTTTGATGGATTACTTTCTCACATTATGCTTCTTCATCCATTTCCAGTCTATTTTCATGTATGGTGTAAGGAAATGGTCCAATTTCATTTTTCTGCATGTGGCTGTTCAATTTTCCCGACCCTAAGGCCAGAGGCTCCTTCTCTACTCTGGGGGCGGCATGCTGTGCCCCATGTGCTCCTGAGGAGCGCGGTGACAGACGTGTGCGACCATGCTTCTCTCTCAGACAGAGGGGATGCTAGGGAAAAAGTATTTCGCTCCATGCGGGTATCTTCCACCGTGCTGCGGAGACTAGCTCAGGCAAGCAGCAGCAGCATCCACAAACCCAATTCTGATTTCCCAACGAAAGCTGTGGTTTCCCAGGGGAGATGCCCAGGCAAAGAGGCTTTCGCTGTATGCGGGTTTCTCCCACCGCAAGACTGGGCTCAGGCAAGCAGCAGCAGCCCGCAGATCATTTCTCAGCGAATGCTGTGCTTTCGCAGAGGCTTTGGCTTGGAGCGAACAGCACTTCGCCGCTGCTTCCTCAGCAAGGCTTCAGTCGCGTTAGGGAAGAAGAGCTGCAGGAGAGCTGGTGCCTCTTGGGCCTTGCTTTCCCGGGCTCCATGTTCGCGTCCTGGGTTCACCCTGCCAGGCCGAACTAAGCAGACACAGCCACAACCGTGAAGTAGCGTGCATAGCCTAGGGTGGCACTCTATGCACACTACCATCTCCCGGTTTAGGCATCGCTAGGCCTTTTACTCTAGCGCTCAGGCGGACTCGGGGACTAGGCCAGTGCTTTCCCCACCAGAAAGGAGAGGTGACAGGATCCCTGCACACCCCTGTGTGCACTGAATAGGGAGCTTTGGGGGACTGTCCCCACTCCTTCCCCTTAAACCCCATGCCTCCTCCAAGCTTCCACATCGTGGAGGAAGAAGGCATCTGATGGCAAGTTCTTTCTGGGAGTTGTTTCTCGAGTTCAGGGTAGGCACCTGGTAGCAAGCCCATGTCTGCCCCAGGGACAGGTGGCCAAGGAGCTGCTGTCTCCTTGAGCCCAAAGGTCAGGACCGGCATGCTTTCTTCCCAGACTCCTTCCTCAGAGTGGAGCCTTTTCCCCTGCCCTAATCTACCCGTCCTGTCTCTTAGCAGCCAGGCTTCCTTCGCTCTGCAGTGACAGACGTGTCCCTTTCCTTAAGGCTCTTTCCACAGGTGCCACCGAGCTTCTCTCTCAGGCAGAGGGGATGCCCAGGCAAAGAGGATTTCGCTCCAAGCGGGTTTAGTCCACCGTGCTGTGGAGACTAGCGGGGGCAAGCAGCAGGCAGCATCCCACAGACCCGACTCTGATTTCCCAAAGAATGCTGTGCTTTCCCAGAAGGGATGCCCTGGCAAAGAGGCTTTCGCTCTATGCGGGTTTCTCCCATCGTGCAGCGAATACTAGGCTAAGGCAAACAACAAAAGCAGCCCACAGAATCGACTTTGATTTCCCAGCGACTGCTCTGCTTTTGTAGAGGTTTTCAGCTTGGCGCGAATCGCACTTCGCTGCTGCTTCCTCAGCAAGGCTTTGGTCGTTCGCTCTATCGCAGCAGGGAAGAAGAGCCGCGGGAGAGCTGGTGCCTCTTGGGCCTTGCTTTCCCGGGCTCCAAGTTCGCGCCCGGGGTTCACCTTGCTAAGCCGAACTAAGCAGACACAGTCACAGCCCTGCAGCAGCGATCCTGGCCTAGCATGGCACTCTATGCCTATTACCACCTCCTGGTGACGGTAAAGCTTTGCTTTTTGCTCAGGCGCTCAGGGAGACTCGGGGACTAGGCCAGTGCCTTCACCACAGGAGAGAGGAGGCGACAGGATGCATGCACACGGCCCGTGCACCGGGATGGGGAACTGTGGGGGACTGTCACCACTCCTTCCCCGGCACACCCAATGCCAGCCACAACGCTGCCACATCTTGGTGGAACACGGCATCTGACTGCCCGTTTCTCCATGGGGTTGTTTCTGCGAGTTGCGGGTATGGCACCTGGGGGCAAGCCCAAGTCTGCCCTTGGGACAGGTGGCCAAGGAGATGCTGTCCCCTTGGGACTAGAGGCACAGGACAGGCCCGCCTTCTGCCCAGACTCCTTCCTCAGAGGATAGCACGCGCCCCTGCCCTAGTTGTCCCCACATGTCTCCTTAGCAGCGAGGCTTCCATCTCTCCCCGCAGGGAGCGGGTGACAATTGTCTTGCTACCGGCCTGCTGTTCGTGCCATGGCATGCTATCCTGCTTCCCGAGCGTTTCCCGAATCCAAGGCCAAGTGCTCCTTCTCTTCTCCGGAGGATGCTGTGCTTTCCCAGAAGGGATGCCCCGGCAAAGAGGCTTTCGCTCTATGCGGGTTTCTCCCATCGTGCAGCGAATACTAGGCTAAGGCAAGCAACAAAAGCAGCCCACAGAATCGACTTTGATTTCCCCGCGACTGCTCTGCTTTTGTAGAGGTTTTCAGCTTGGCGCGAATCGCACTTCGCTGCTGCTTCCTCAGCAAGGCTTTGGTCGTTCGCTCTATCGAAGCAGGGAAGAAGAGCCGCGGGAGAGCTGGTGCCACTTGGGCCTTGCTTTCCCGGGCTCCAAGTTCGCGCCCGGGGTTCACCTTGCTAAGCCGAACTAAGCAGACACAGTCACAGCCCTGCAGCAGCGATCCTGGCCTAGCATGGCACTCTATGCCTATTACCACCTCCTGGTGACGGTAAAGCTTTGCCTTTTGCTCAGGAGATCAGGCAGACTCGGGGACTAGGCCAGTGCCTTCACCACAGGAGAGAGGAGGCAACAGGATGCATGCACACGGCCCGTGCACCGGGATGGGGAACTGTGGGGGACTGTCACCACTCCTTCCCCGGCACACCCAATGCCAGCCACAACGCTGCCACATCTTGGTGGAACACGGCATCTGACTGCCCGTTTCTCCATGGGGTTGTTTCTGCGGGTTGCGCTTATGGCACCTGGGGGCAAGCCCGTCTTCCCTTCCACAGGTGGCAAACGAGATGCTGTCCCCTTGGGACCAGAGGCACAAGACAGGCCTGCCTTCTGCCCAGACTCCTTCCTCAGAGGATAGCACGCGCCCCTGCCCTAGTCGTCCCCTCATGTCTCCTTAGGAGCCAGGCTTCCATTTCTCCGCACAGGGAGCGGGTGACACTTGTATTGCCACAGGCCGCTGTGCCTGCCAGGGCCGGCTCTCCTGTTTCGCAACCGTTTCCAGATCAGAAAGCCAACGGCTCCTGCTCTTCTCCCTGGGCAGCGTGATGCACCTTCCACAGACATGCTCCTGGGGAGTGCAGTGATAGATGTGTCCCTTTCCTTAAGACTCTTTCCACAGGCGCAACCGCGCTTCTCTCTCAGGCAGAGGGGTTCTAGGGCAAAGGATTTCGCTCCATGCGGGTATCTTCCACCATGCTGCGGAGACTAGCTCAGGCATTAAGCTGCAGCATCACACACATGTGATTCGGATTTCCCAACGAATGCTGTGCTTTCCTAGAGGGGATGCCCGGGCAAAGGGGTTTCGCTGTATGCGGGTTTCTCCCACCGCAAGACTGGGCTTAGGCAAGCAGCAGAAGAGACCGTAGAACCGACTCTGATCTCCCAGCGACTGCTATGCTTTCCCAGAGGTTTTCAACTTGGCGTGAACCGCACTACGCTGCTCTCCTCAGCAAGGCTTTCGTCGTTCGTTCTGTCGCGGCAGGGAAGAAGAACAGCAGGAGAGCTGGTGCCTCGTGGGGCTTGCTTTCCCGGGCTCCAAGTACACACCCGGGTTTCAACTTGCTAAGCCGAACTAAGCAGACACCGTCACAGCCCGGCAGCAGCTTGCGTGGCCTAGCATGGCACTCTATGCCTATTACCATCTCCTGGGGTAGGTAAGGCTTTGCCTTTCACTCCGGCGCTCAGGCAGACTTGGGGACTAGGCCAGTGCCTTCAGCACAGGAGAGAGGAGGCGACAGGATCCCTGCACACGCCCCGTGCACTTGGATGGGGAACTGTGGGAGATAGTCTCCACTCCTTCCCCGGCACACACCGTGCCATTCACATCGCCTCCACATCTTGGTGGATGACGGCATCTGACTGCCCGTTACTCCATGGGGTTGTTTCTGCGAGTTGCGTGTATGGCACCTGGTGGCAAGACCAAGTTTGCCGTTGGGACAGGTGGCCAAGGAGATGCTGTCCCCTTGGGACTAGAGGCACAGGACAGGCCTGCCTTCTGCCCAGACTCCTTCCTCAGAGTGGAGCTCACGCCCCTGCTTTAGTCATCCCCTCATGTCTCCTTAGCATCCAGGCTTCCATCTCTCCGCACAGGGAGCGGGTGACACTTGTCTTGCCACCGGCCCGCTATTCGTGCCCCAGCAGGCTATCCTGCTTCCCGAGCGTTTCTCGTCCCCAAGGCCAAGGGCTCCTTCTCTTCTCCGGGGGCGGCGTGCTGCGCCTTCCCCACACTTGGTCCTGTGGAGCGCGCTGACAGACGTGTGCAACCACACTTCTCTCTCATGCAGAGGGGTGCTAGGGCAAAGAGGATTTCGCTCCATGCGGGTATCTTCCACCGTGCTGCGGGGAGTAGCTCAGGCAAGCAGCAGCAGTATCCCCAAACCCAACTCAGATATCCCAACCAATGCTGTGCTTTCCCAGAGGAGATGCCCTGGCAAAGAGCCTTTCGCTGTATGCGGGTTTCTCCCACTGTGAGATTGGCTCAGGCAACCAGCAGCAGCAGCCCACAGTACCGACTCTGATTTTCAGCGAATGTTGTGCTTTCATAGAGGTTTTGGGCTTGGAGCGAACCGCACTTCATTGCTGCTTCCTCAGCAAGGCTTCGTTCGCTTCAGGGAAGAAGAGCTGCGGGGGAGCTGGTGCCTCTTGGGTCTTGCTTTCCTGAGCTCCAAGGTCGCACCCAGGGTTCACCTTGCTAAGCCGAACTAAGCAGACACAGTCACAGCCCTGCAGCAGCTTGCGTGGCCTAGCATGGCACTCTATGCCTATTACCATCTCCTGGGGTAGGTAAGGCTTTGCCTTTTGCTCTGGCGCTCAGGGAGACTCAGGGTGTAGGCCAGTGCCTTCAGCACAAGAGAGAGGTGGCGATAGGATCCCTGCAAATGGCCCGTGCACTTGGATGGGGAACTGTGGGGGACAGTCTCCACTCCTTCCCAGTAACACCCCCTGCCACCCACATCGATGCCACATCTTGGTGGAAGACGGCATCTGACTGCCCGTTTCTCCATGGGGTTGTTTCTGCGAGTTGTGGGTATGGCACCTGGGGGCAAGCCCAAGTCTGCCCTTGGGACAGGTGGCCAAGGAGATGCTGTCCCCTTGGGACCAGAGGCACAAGACAGGCCTGCCTTCTGCCCAGACTCCTTCCTCAGAGGATAGCACGTGCCCCTGCCCTAGTCGTCCCCTCATGTCTCCTTAGCAGCCAGGCTTCCATCTCTCCGCACAGGGAGCGGGTGACACTTGTTTTGCTACCGGCCTGCTGTTCGTGCCATGGCAGGCTATCCTGCTTCCCGAGCGTTTCCCGACCCCAAGGCCTAGGGCTCCTTCTCTTCTCCGGAGGCGGCGTGATGCGCCTTCCACACACTTGCTCCTGGGGAGCGCGGTGACCGACGTGTGCAACCACGCGTCTCTCTCAGGCAGAAGGGATGCTAGGGCAAAGAGTATTTCGCTCCATGCGGGTTTTTTCCACCGTACTGCGGAGACTAGCTCAGGCAAGCAGCAGCAGCATCCCCAAACCCAAATCACATTTCCCAACGGATGCTGTGATTTCCCAGGGTAGATGACAAGGCAGAGAGGCCTACGCTATATGCGGGTTACTACAGCCACGAGACTGGGCTCAGGCAAGCAGCAGTAGCCCGCAGAACATTTCCAGCGAATGCTGTGCTTTCTCAGAGGCTTTGGCTTGGAGCGAACAGCACTTCGCCGCTGCTTCCTCAGCAAGGCTTCAGTCGCGTCAGGGAAGCAGAGCTGCAGGAGAGCTGGTGCCTTTTGGGCCGTGCTTTAACGGGCTCCATGTTCGCCTCCTGGGTTCACCCTGCCAGGCCGAATTAAGCAGACACAGCCACAACCCTGCAGTAGCGTGCGGAGCCTAGGATGGCACCCTATGCACACTACCATCTCCCGGTATAGGCATCGCTTGGCCTTTTACTCTGGCGCTCAGGCGTTCTCGCGGACTAGCCCAGTGCTTTCCCCACAGGAAA
This sequence comes from Mustela nivalis, assembly GCF_964662115.1. Taxonomy (NCBI): domain Eukaryota; kingdom Metazoa; phylum Chordata; class Mammalia; order Carnivora; family Mustelidae; genus Mustela; species Mustela nivalis. The sequence goes on from NW_028136217.1 coordinate 125,795, forward strand.
GGAGACGTGACAGTATCCCTGCACACCGCCCGTGCACTGAATAGGGAGCTTTTGGGGAAGTCCTCACCCCATCACCCTAAACTCCATGCCACCTCCAAGCTTCCACATCCTGAAGGAAAACGGCATCTGACTCCTTGTTATTTCAGGGAGCTGTTTCTGCGAGTTTAGCGTAGGCTCCAGGTGGCTAGCGCATGTCTGCCCCAGGGACAGGTGGCCAAGGAGCTGCTGTCTCCTTGGGCCCAGAGGCTCAGGACAGGCATGCTTTCTGCCCAGACTCTTTCCTAAGAGTGGAGCATGCGTCCTGCCTTACACATCCCCACCTTTCTCTGTAGCAGACAGGCCTCCGTCTCTCTGCACAGGGAGCAGGTGGCACTTGTATTACCACCGGCCGCTATGCCTGCCAGGTCCGGCTCTCCTGTTTCGCAACCGTTTCCAGACCAGAAAGCCAACGACTCCTGCTCTTCTCCTTGGGCAGCGTGCTGCAACTTCTACAGACATGCTCCTGGGGAGCGCAGTGATAGACGTGTCCCTTTCCTTAAGGTTCTTTCCAGAGGCGCAAGCGCGCTTCTCTCTGAGGCTGAGGGGTGCTAGGGCAAAGAGGATTTTGCTCCATGCGGGTATCTTCCACCGTGCTGCGGAGACTAGCTCAGGCAAGCAGCAGCAGCAGCCCAAACCCAAATCACATTTCCCAACGAATGCTGTGATTTCCCAGGGTAGATGACAAGGCAAAGAGGTTTTCTCTGTATGCGGGTTTCTCCAGCCGTGAGACTGGGCTCAGGCAAGCAGCAGTAGCCCGCAGAACATTTCTCAGCGAATGCTGTGCTTTCTCAGAGGCTTTGGCTTGGAGCGAACAGCACTTCGCTGCTGCTTCCTCAGCAAGGCTTCAGTCGCGTCAGGGAAGCAGAGCTGCAGGAGAGCTGGTGCCTTTTGGGCCGTGCTTTAACGGGCTCCATGTTCGCCTCCTGGGTTCACCCTGCCAGGCCGAATTAAGCAGACACAGCCACAACCCTGCAGTAGCGTGCGGAGCCTAGGATGGCACCCTATGCACACTACCATCTCCCGGTGTAGGCATCGCTTGGCCTTTTACTCTGGCGCTCAGGCGTTCTCGCGGACTAGCCCAGTGCTTTCCCCACAGGAAAGGAGACGTGACAGTATCCCTGCACACCGCCCGTGCACTGAATAGGGAGCTTTTGGGGAAGTCCTCACCCCATCACCCTAAACTCCATGCCACCTCCAAGCTTCCACATCCTGAAGGAAAACGGCATCTGACTCCTTGTTATTTCAGGGAGCTGTTTCTGCGAGTTTAGCGTAGGCTCCAGGTGGCTAGCGCATGTCTGCCCCAGGGACAGGTGGCCAAGGAGCTGCTGTCTCCTTGGGCCCAGAGGCTCAGGACAGGCATGCTTTCTGCCCAGACTCTTTCCTAAGAGTGGAGCATGCGCCCTGCCTTACACATCCCCACCTTTCTCTGTAGCAGACAGGCCTCCGTCTCTCTGCACAGGGAGCAGGTGGCACTTGTATTACCACCGGCCGCTATGCCTGCCAGGTCCGGCTCTCCTGTTTCGCAACCGTTTCCAGACCAGAAAGCCAACGACTCCTGCTCTTCTCCTTGGGCAGCGTGCTGCAACTTCTACAGACATGCTCCTGGGGAGCGCAGTGATAGACGTGTCCCTTTCCTTAAGGTTCTTTCCAGAGGCGCAACCGCGCTTCTCTCTGAGGCCGAGGGGTGCTAGGGCAAAGAGGATTTTGCTCCATGCGGGTATCTTCCACCGTGCTGCGGAGACTAGCTCAGGCAAGCAGCAGCAGCAGCCCAAACCCAAATCACATTTCCCAACGAATGCTGTGATTTCCCAGGGTAGATGACAAGGCAAAGAGGTTTTCTCTGTATGCGGGTTTCTCCAGCCGTGAGACTGGGCTCAGGCAAGCAGCAGTAGCCCGCAGAACATTTCTCAGCGAATGCTGTGCTTTCTCAGAGGCTTTGGCTTGGAGCGAACAGCACTTCACCGCTGCTTCCTCAGCAAGCCTTCAGTCGCGTCAGGGAAGCAGAGCTGCGGGAGAGCTGGTGCCTTTTGGGCCTTGCTTTCCCGGGCTCCATGTTCGCTTCCCGGGCTCACTGTGCCAGGCTGTATTAAGCAGACACAGCCACAACACTGTAGTAGCGTGCGGAGCCTAGGATGGCACCCTGTGCACACTATCATCTCCCGGTGTAGGCATCGCTTGGCTTTTTACTCTGGCGCTCAGGCGTTCTCGCGGACTAGCCCAGTGCTTTCCCCACAGGAAAGGAGACGTGACAGGATCCCTGCACACCGCCCGTGCACTGAATTGGGAGCTTTCGGGGACTGTCCTCACCCCATCCCCTTAAACCCCATGCCACCTCCAAGCTGCCACATCCTGACGGAAGACGGCATCTGACTCCCTGTTATTTCAGGGAGCTGCTTCTGTGAGTTCAGCGTAGGCTCCTGGTGGCTAGCGCATGTCTGCCCCAGGGACAGGTGGCCAAGGAGCTGCTGTCTCCTTGGGCCCAGAGGCTCAGGACAGGCATGCTTTCTGCCCAGACTCCTTCTTAAGAGTGGAGCATGCGCCCTGCCCTACACATCCCCTCCTCTCTCCATAGCAGACAGGCTTCCGTCTCTCTGCACAGGGAGCTGGTGACACTTGTATTGCCACCGGCCGCTGTGCCTGCCAGGGCCGGCTCTCCTGTTTCGCAACCGTTTCCAGACCAGAAAGTCAACGGCTCCTGCTCTTCTCCCTGAGCAGCGTGCTGCACCTTCCACAGACATGCTCCTGGGGAGTGCAGTGATAGACGTGTGCCTTTCCTTAAGTCTCTTTCCACAGGCGCAACCGCGCTTCTCTCTCAGGTAGAGGGGTGCTAGGGCAAAGGATTTCGCTCCATGCGGGTATCTTCCACCATGCTGCGGAGACTAGCTCAGGCATTAAGTTGCAGCATCACACACATGTGATTCGGATTTCCCAACGAATGCTGTGCTTTCCTAGAGGGGGATGCCCGGGCAAAGGGGTTTCGCTGTATGCGGGTTTCTCCCACCTCGAGTCTGGGCTCAGGCAAGGAGCAGAAGAGACGGCAGAACCGACTCTGATTTCCCAGCGACTGCTATGCTTTCCCAGAGGCTTTCAACTTGGCGCGAACCGCACTACGCTGCTGTCCTCAGCAAGGCTTGGTCTTTCGCTCTTTTGCGGCAGGGAAGAACAGCGGGAGAGCTGGTGCCTCGTGGGCCTTGCTTTCCCGAGCTCCAAGATCGCACCCTGGGTTCACCTTGCTATGCCGAACTAAGCAGACACAGTCACAGCCCTGCAGCAGCTTGCGTGGATCCCTGCACACGGCCCGTGCACTTGGATGGGGAACTGTGGGGGACAGTCTCCACTCCTTCCCCGGCACACCCCCTGCCACCCACATCGCTGCCACATCTTGGTGGAAGACGGCATCTGACTGCCCGTTTCTCCATGGGGTTGTTTCTGCGAGTTTCGGTTATCTCACCTGGTGGCAAGCCCAAGTCTGCCCTTGGGACAGGTGCCAAGGAGATGCTGTCCCCTTGGGTCCAGAGGCACAAGACAGGCCTGCCTTCTGCCCAGTCTCCTTCCTCAGAGTGGAGCTCATGCCTCTGCCCTAGTCGTCCCCTCATGTCTCCTTAGCATCCAGGCTTCCATCTCTCCGCACAGGGAGCGGGTGAAACTTGTCTTGCCACCGGCCTGCTGTTCGTGCCATGGCAGGCTATCCTGCTTCCCGAGCGTTTGCCGACCCCAAGGCCAAGGGCTCCTTCTCTTCTCCGGGGGCTTCATGCTGCGCCTTCACCACATTTGATCCTGGGGAGCGCGGTGACAGATATGTGCAACCACACTTCTCTCTCAGGCAGAAGGGATGCTAGGGCAAAGAGTATTTTGCTCCATTCAGGTATCTTCCCCTGTGCTGCGGAGACTAGCTCAGGCATTCAGCTGCTGCATCCCACACATTCGATTCTGATTTCCCAACGAATGCTGTGCTTCCCAGAGGAGGTGCCCAGACAAAGAGGCTTTCGCTGTATGCGGGTTTCTCCCACCGAGTGACTGGGCACAGGCAAGCAGCAGAAGAGCCCGCAGAACCGACTACTGATTTCTCAGCCAATGCTGTGCTTTCACAGAGGCTTTGGCTTGAAGCGAACAGCACTTCACCGCTGCTTCCTCAGCAAGGCTTCAGTCGCATCAGGGAAGAAGTGCTGCCGGAGAGCTGGTGCCTCTTGGGGCCTTGCTATCCCGGGCTCCAAGTTCACAACCTGGGTTCATTCTTCCAAGCTGAAATAAGCAGACACAACCTCGACCCTGAGCAGCGTGGGTGGCCTAGGATGGCACTCTGCTCACAATGCCATCTCTCAGCATAGGCACGGCCGTCCCTTTTGCTCTGGCGTTCAGGTGGACAGGGGACTAGGCCAGTGCCTTCTCCATCCTTGAGGAGACGTGAGAGGATCACTGCACACCACCCATGCCCTGGAATGGGGTGTAATCGGTAACTGTCCCTGTTTCCCCGGGGCACCCCCTGCCTCCGCCAATGCTGCCACATCCTGGAGGAAGACGGCATCTGATTGCCCGTTCCTCCAGGAGGTGTTTCTGCGAGTTCACGGCAGGAAGCTTGGTGGCAAGCCCACGTCTGCCCTCTGGACAGGTGGCCAAGGAGATGCTTTCCACTTGGGACCAGAGGCACAGGAAAGGCCTTCCTTCTGCCCAGACTCCTTCCTCAGATTGGAGCACGTTCCCCGGCCCAATCGCCCCCTCAAGTCTCCTTAGCAGCCAGGCTTCACCTCTCTGCACAGGGAGTGGGTGACACTTGCCTTGCCACCGGCCCGCTGTTCCTGCCAGGGCCAGCTCTCTAGCTTCGCGACCATTTCCCGACCACAAGGCCAACGGCTCCTTCTCTTCTCCTGTGCAGCTTGCTGCACTTTCCCCAGACAGGCTCCTGGGGAGCCCAGTGACAGACATGTCCCCTTCCTTAAGGTTCTTTCCACAGGCGCAACCACGGTTCTCTCTCAGGCAGTGGGGATGCCCAGGCAAAGAGGATTTCGCTCCATGCGGGTTTATTACACCGTGCTGTTGGGTCTTGCTCAGGCAAGCAGCAGCAGCATCCCACAGACCCGACTCTCATTTCCCAAAGAATGCTGTGCTTTCCCAGAGGAGATGCCCAGGCAAAGACCCTTTCGCTGTATGAGGGTTTCTCCCGCCGTGCTGCGAATACTAGGCTAAGGCAAGCAGCAACAGCAGCCCACAAAAACTCTGATTTCCCAGCGACTGCTATGCTTTCACAGAGGTTTTCAGCTTGGCACGAACGGCACTTCGCTGCTGCTTCCTCAGCAAGGCTTTGGGTGTTCGCTCTGTCGCATCAGGGAAGAAGAGCTGCGGGAGAGCTGGTCCCTCTTGGGCCTTGCTTTCCCGGGCTCTATGTTGGCACCCTGGGTTCACCCTGCCAGTCCGAACTAAGCAGACACAGCCACAACGCTGCAGCAGCGTGCGTGGCCTAGGATGGCACTCAATGCACACTACATTCTCCCAGTGTAGGCAACACTTGGCCTTTTGCACAGGCCCTCAGGCGGACTCGCGGTTAAGGCCAGTGCCTTCCCCACAGGAGAGGAGAGGCGACAGGATCCCTGAACACCGCCCGTTCACTGGAATGGGGAGCTTTGGGAGATTGTCCCCACTCCTTCCCCGGCAAACCCCCTGCCACCGAAAACGCTGTCACATCTTTGAGGAAGATGGCATCTGACTGCCCGTTTCTCGAGGGAGCTATTTCTGCGACTTCCGGGTATGGCGCCTGGTAGCTAGCCCAAGTCGGCCCTACAGACAGGTGGTCAAGGAGATGCTGTCCCCTTGGGACCAGAGGCACAGGACAGGCCTGCCTTCTGCCCAGACTCCTTCCTCAGAGTGGAGCATGCATCTCTGCCCTAGTCATCCCCTCATGTCTCCTTAGGAACCAGGCTTTGTCTCTCTGCACAGGGAGCGGGTGACACTTGTCTTGCCACCGGCCTGCTGTTCCTGCCATGGCAGGCTATTCTGCTTCCCGACCTTTCCCGACCACAAGGCCAACGTATCCTTCTCTTCTCCTGGGGTGGCGTGCTGCACCTTCCCCAGACGTGCTCTTGGGGAGCGCAGTGACACACGTGTGCAACCACGCTTCTCTCTCAGATCTCAAATACCCAACATAACCCTACACCTAAAGGAGATGGAGAAAGAACAACAAAGAAAGCCTAACCCAGCAGAAGAGGAATAATAAAGATCAGAGCAGAAATCAATGAAATAGAAACAAATAAACAAACAAATAAAAACCACAAAAAACCAACAACAACAACAAAAAACAATAGAACAAATCAACGAAACTAGGAGCTGGTTCTTTGAAAGAATTAATAAGATTGATAAAACCCTTTCCAGACTTATCAAAAAGAAAAGAGAAAGAACCCAAATAAATAAATTAATGAATGAAAGAGGAGAGATCACAACCAACACCAAAGAAATACAAACAATTATAAGAACATACTATGAGCAACTCTACGCCAACAAATTCAACAATCTGGAAGAAATGGATACATTCCTAGAGACATATAAACTACCACAACTGAACCAGGAAGAAATAGGAAACCTAAACAGACCCATAACCAGTACGGAGATTGATACAGTCATCAAAAATCTCCAAACAAACAAAAGCCCCGGGCCAGATGGCTTCCCAGGGAAATTCTACCAAACATTTAAAGAAGAATTAATTCTTATTCTCATGATACTGTTCCAAAAAATAGAAATGGAAGGAAAACTTCCAAACTCATTTTATGGGGCCAGCATCACCTTGATCCCAAAACCAGACAAGGATCCCATCAAAAAAGAGAACAGCAAACCAATATCCTTGATGAACACAGATGCGAAAATTCTCACCAAAATACTAGCCAATAGGATTCAACAGTGCATTAAAAGAATTATTCACCACGACCAAGTGGGATTTATTCCAGGGCTACAAGGTTGGTTCAACATATGCAAATCAATCAATGTGATACAACGCATTAATAAAAGAAAGAACAAGAACCACATGATACTCTCCATAGATGCTGAAAAAGCATTTGGCAAAGTGCAGTGTCCCTTCCTGATTAAAACTCTTCAAAGTGTAGGGATAGAGGGCACATATTATCAATATTATCAAAGCCATCTATGAAAAACCCACTGCAAATATCATTCTCAATGGAGAAAAATGGAATACTTTTCCGCTGAGGTCAGGAACACGGCAGGGATGTCCGTTATCACCACTGCTATTCAACATCGTACTAGAAGTCCTAGCCTCAGCAATCAGACAACAAAAAGAAATTAAGGGCATCCAAATTTTGCCAAATTGGCAAAAGAGAAGTCAAACTATCCCTGCTTGCAGAGGATATGACACTGTATGTGGAAAACTTAAAGGACTCCACTCCAAATCTGCTATAACTTGTATAGGAATTCTATAAAGTGTCAGAATATAAAATCAATGCACAGAAATTGGTTGCATTTTTTTTAAACCAACAAGACTGAAGAAATAGAAATTAAGGAGTGAATCCCATTTAAAATTGCACTCAAAACCCTAAGATACCTAGGAATAAACCTAACCAAAGAGACAAAGAATCTATACTCAGAAAACTCCAAAGTGAGTACTCATGAAAGAAATTGAAGAAGACACAAAGAAATGGAAAAATGTTCCATGCTCCCGTATTGGAAGAACAAATATTGTGAAAATGTCTATGCTACCTAAAGCAATCTACACATTTAATGCAAACCCTATCAAAATCTCGTCCATTTTTTTCAAAGAAATGGGACAAATCATCCTAAAATATATATGGAACCAGAAAATACCTCGAATAGACAGAGGAATATTGAAAGAGAAAGCCAAAGTTGTTGGCATCACAATTCCAGACTTCAAGCTCTATTACAAAGTTGTCATCATAAAGATGGTAGGGAACTGTCCCCAAAACAGACATAGATCAATGGAACAGAATAGAGAGCCCAGAAATAGACCCTCCACTCTATGGTCAACTAATCGTCAACAAAGCAGGAAGGAATGTCCTATGGAAAAGACACAGCCTCTTCAACAAATGGTGTTGGGAAAATTGAACAGCCACATGCAGAAAAATGAAGTTGGACCATTTCCTTACACCATACATGAAAATAGACTGTAAATGGATGAAAAAGCATAATGTGAGAAAGGAATCCATCAAAATCCTTGAGGAGAGAACAGGCAGCAAACTCTTTGACCTCACCAGCAGCAACTTCTTCACAGGAACATCACCAAAGGCAAGGGAAGCAAGGGCAAGAATGAACTCTTGGGATTTCATCAGATCAAAAAGCTTTTGCCCAGCAAAGGAAACAGTTAACAAAGCCAAAAGATGACTGTCAGAAGTTATCTGGAAGAAGATATTTGCAAATGACATACCAGATAAAGGGCCAGTATCTATCCAAAATCTATAAAGAGCTTATCAAACTCAACACCCTAAGAACAAATAATCCAATGAAGAAATGGGCAGAGGACATGTATTCTTTCTGCAAAGAATACATCCAAATGGCCAACAGACACATGAAAAAATGCTCCACATCACTCGGCATCAGGGAACTACAAATCAAAACCAGAATGAGATACCACCTCACACCTTTCAGAATGGCTAAAATGAACAAGACAGTCAATGACAGATGCTGGCGAGGATGTGGAGAAAGGGCAACCCTCCTACACTGTACGTGGGAATGCAAGCTGGTGCAACCACTCTGGAAAACAGCGTGGAGGTGCCTCAAAAAGCTGAAAATAGAACTAGTTTATGACCCAGTGATTGCAGTACTGAGTATATACCCTAAAGATACAAACGTGGCATTCTGAAGGGGCACATGCACCCAAATGTTTATAGCAGCAATGTCCACAATAGTTAAACTATGGAAAGAACCTAAATGTCCTTCAATAGATGAATTAATAAATAAGATGTGGTATATATGTACAATGGGATACTATGCAGCCATCAAAAGAAATGAAATCCTGCTATTTGTGATGACGTGGATGGAACTAGAGGGTATTATGCTTGGCGAAATAAATCAATCTGAGAAAGACAGCTATCCTATGATCTCCCTGATATGATGAAGTGGAGATTCAACATAGGCGGTTTCGGGCATACGAAAAGAAAAATAAAAGATGATGGGATTGGGAGGGAGACAAACCATAAAAGACTGAATCTCACAAAACAGACTGAGGGTTGCTGGGGGGAGTTGTGTTGGGAGAGGATGGTGGGGGTATGGACATTGGGGAGGGCAGGTGCTATGGTGAGTGATGGTGAGTGCTGTGAAATGTGTAAACCTGGTGATTCACAGACCTATACCCCTAGGGATAAAAACACATTATATGTTTATAAAAAATTTTAAAAAAATAATTTAAAAAATCCATTAAAGAAAAACCACATATTGCAAGCCCAGAGCTCATCTCATATTCAATCAAAAAAGTTTGAAAGTTTTCCCATTAAAGATCAGAAAAAAGACAAGTGTGTCCACTTTCACTACTCTCATTTGACATAATACTGGATGTCCTAGCCAGAGAAACAAGGAACACAAAGAAATAAGAGACTCCAAATAAAAAAAAAAGGAAGAAGTAAAATTTTCTTTTTTTGGATAACATGAACTTACATGTAAAAACATCCTAAAAACTTCATAAAAATTTTTTAATAAACAAATTTAGTAAAGCTGCCAAATACAAGATCAATATATAGAAGACAAGAATTTTGTTTTGTTTCGTTTTTTTAATAGTTTTTCATGTCATCCTTGCTCAGTGATCACGCTAATCTTCTCTGCATCATTCCAATTTTAGTATATGTGCTGACAAAGTAAGCACAAGACAGGAGCATTTTAACACTCTAATGATGAACTATCTGAATAAATAAAGAAAACAATCTAATTCACACTAGCATCAAAACTAATATAATACTTAGGATAAGATTTAACTAAGACTATGAAAGATCTGTACCCCATAATCTATGACATTGATAAAGAAATTGAAGGAGACACAAATGGAAAGATAGCTCATATTTATGAATGGTAAGAATTAACATTGTTAAAATGTCCATACTACCGAAAACCATCTGTAAATTCAATTCCTATCAAAAATCCAATGTTAGGGGCACCTGGGTGGCTCAGTGGGTTAAGCTGCTGCCTACGGCTCAGGTCATGATCCCAGGGTCCTGGGATCGAGCCCCGCATCAGCCTCTCTGCTCAGCAGGAAGCTGCTACCTCTTCTCTCTCTGCCTGCCTCTCTGCCTGCTTGTCATCTCTCTCTCTCAAATAAATTAATAAATAATCTTTAAAAAAATCCAATATTGTGTTTTTACAGAAGTAAGTAAAGAATCCTAAAATTTATATGAGACCATAAAAGACAACAAATAATCAAAGCAGTTCTGAGAAAGAATGAAGAAGCGAAATTACACTCTTGATTTGAAACTATACTACAAAGCCCTCACGCTCAAAACAATAAAGTATACTGGCATAAAAACAGACCAATAAACAAGTAGAACAGAATTGAGAGTCCAGAAATAAATCCTTTCATACAGTCACCTAATATTTGACAGGGGCCAACATATGTAATGGGTAAAGATAGTGTGTTCAGTAAATGATATTTAAAACTGAAGAGTCACATAAACAGTATGAAACTGGAACGTTATATCACTCATAAATCTTAACTTGAAATAGATTAAAGACTTAAATGTGATGCATGAAACTAAATTTCCTAAAGGAAAACATAGGAAAAATTCTCCTTGACATTGGTCTTGCCAATAGTTTTTTGGATACCAGACCAAAAACACAAGCAAAAATAAATAAATGGTATTACATCAAACTAAACTTTCTGCATTGCCAAAAAAAAGAGGGAATGAAAACACAATCCACAGAATGGAAGAAAATACTTACAAAACTTATATCTGAAAAGAGGTTAATAACTAACAGATACAAAAAGAAAAAAATATATAATTAAAAAAATAGCAAAAGGATCTCAATAGACTTTTTTTTCAAAAAAGTTATATAAATGACCAACAGGAGCATTAAAAAGTGCTCAACGTAAAAAACTCAGGGCAAAGTCATTATGTTGTTGTTTTTGTTTACCTCTGAAAAACACAGCAAGATATTACTACCTATTAGAATATAATACTACCAAAAAATTAAAACTAACAAATTTTGGTAAATATTGGGGAAAATGGGGAACTTATGCACTGTGATAGGGATATAAATTTGTATGGAAAACAGTATGGAGACTATTCATATTATTAAAAGTAAAATTACCATATGATTCAGTAATCCCACTTCTAGGGATATAGCTAAAGGAAACGAAGTCACTATTCGAAGACATCTCTGCACTCTTATGTTCATTATAAAATTATTAACTCTAAGCAAGAGATGGAAATAACTTCAGTATCCATTAATGGATGAATGAATAAAATAAGTATGGTAAATATATACTATGGAATACTACTTAACCATGAAAAATTAAGAAATACTGCCATTTACAATACCATGGATGGATCTTGAAGGTATTATACTAAGTGAAATATTTCAAAGATTTTATATATTTTTTAATTTATGTATTACGATATCCCTTACATACAGAACCTGAAGAAAAAGCAAACTAATGGAAACTTAGAGTTGAGTTGACAAGGGGTGAACCTGGGGTGGAATAAGGTGGTCAAAGGGTACAAACTTGCAACTATAATAGGATAAAGTTCTGGGGATCTAATGTACAGCATGATGGTCATAGTTAATAATATATACATACTTTTTTAATTGTGCTTCCCTTTATTAAATTTTGCATATATCACATTCTTACAAGTTGAAAGTTTATAGCAATCTTGTATAAAATAGGTCTGCTGCCACCATTTTTCTAACACCATTTGTTCATTTTGTGTCTCTCTGTCACATGTTGGTAATTCTTGCAATATTTCAAGTTTTTTCATTATTATTGTATTTGTTATGGTGATCTGTGATCAGTATTTATGACCCACTGAAAACTCAGAACTAGTTTACTTAAGGTATATACATTGTTTTTCTTTAAAGACATAATGCTTTTGAACAGTACAGTATAGTGTTTATTTTTAATATGCACTGGGAAACATAATTTTTTATTTGCACTGGGAAACCAAAAAATAATAATAATGATTTGACTTAGTTTATTGAAATAATTACTTTATTGAGGCGGTCTGGAACAAAACCCACAAGACCTCTGAAGTTTATCTCTACTGTACTATATACATAAAAGTTGCTAAGAGAGTAGATCTTAAAATTCCTTACAATACATGCATAAAAACAGAGGCAACTATATGAGATAGTAGATGTATTAACATTTTTATGTAGATTATATTGCAATGCAGATGTATACCAATTTATCAAATGGTACAAAATTTATACAATGTTAAAAGTTTGCAGTGTTATAAGAAATCATTTCTTAAATTTACAAATTATAATATGTCAATTATTTTTCAATAAAGCTGGAAATAACCTTTTGTAGAATTAATCTATTTTTCAAAAGAGGAAGTAAGGAAGTAGAAACTGCAACTAACTCTGAAATAATAGAATACAAAATCCATTTTAGTTATATACACACTGTGACAAACACTATTAGTTAGTTTACAATGAAGGAATACTTATGAAGCATGAAGGATGGTCTATAAATAAGGCTGAAAGAGCTCAGTTTTAAGGTTTAAATTTAAAATCTTCTTTTGAAATACTAAACTGACCACCCAGTTTTCCAAACATAAATGTCTTAACTGCATGAATTTATTTCATACAACTCTATAATCTAGTTTCATAAGAAAGCAGCATGCAAATTTTGAATAAGACAGACTTGCTTAAGTTTCTTTATGTTCAACAGTAAAGGATACTTTCCTAAAAATAAATAGAAGAAAAATCAGCATATTTATCATGATAATTATTATTCATAATAAGATTCATATTGAATTAAGGAATATATAGCCTCAGAGGGGGTAAAGTAAAATGAAATTTATTTTGGTAAATGTGTCTATGAATAGTCAATACAATGCCTCAATATAAATGAATATTATCATTTTGAACAATTTAATTACTATTATTAGAATTATTATAAGTAAAAAATAGCTATTATTTTAGCATGGAATATGAGACTCTCATGCTCCATGCTTCATTACATCCACACAACAATTCTGCATAATAAGTATTATCATCACCATTTCATGGGTGAAAAATCTGAGGCTAACACATTTAGATAACTGGTTTATGATTACATGGCTAGTAAAGATGCATCACACTAATTTAGGCTTTATGATTTCAGAATTGTACTCTTTCCACTGCACATTCTATTACTCTATTACTTGGCTTGTTTTCATTTAGTTCTTTAATTTTATTCATGTGGTGATGGCTTAAAGCTTCATTTAAAGGAAGCTTAAAAAAATTCATTTAACCAAAAGCTCCCAAGAATGAAAAATGTCATGGAGCTAATGTAGACATGGATATCATTAGTTAATGGGTAACCATATATTTTCCACTCTAGTGAGATAAAAATCAGAGTGTTTTTCTAAGTTTTAGTCTCTGAGTATTAAAAAGGACTTTGTTAAAATAGAAATATTTAGACAAAGGTCATCAAAAGTCTGCATCAGGTCACCTTAAGATAAATATTAGAAAACAGAGGAAACAAATGGAGATTCGAACTCTGAGCTATAATATAATGAATGGTTTAAAGTATTTAGTAGAATATAGAAAAGCCCTTTAAAGCCTGGTCTTAGCCTAGCATTGCAGCTTCTGGGATATCTGTCAATCTATCATCTATCTATCTATCTATTTAGATATAAATTTGAAAATTTTTTAACTTAAAGATTTTGAGAAATAGAACATAATCAGCATCGTAGAAGATCTGTTTATGATAACAACCTAGCCCCTTCTCCCAGTTTGTTAATATTCTCTCTTATTTAATGTAACATTGTGCAAATAGACCACTGCTGATCTGCCGTTATGAATGAAATAACTATAATCATCTGTTTTCATATCCTGGTGAAAATATTCATTTAATTCAATGTTGTATTTCCAGGAATGGACCAAATTTTTTTTTTAATTTTTAAGTTTTCTAAATATTGTCCAACCTACCTCAAATGTTTTTATTATGGGCACTGTCATTCTTTCACATTCTTGCAAGACATTTTTACTGTTTCCCAATATGGTAAGTGTGTAATAGTATGCCATTCTAGGTTTTAATTTATTTTTAATTTAATTTAATTTAATTCCAGATTCATAATAAAGATAAACAGTTTTTACCTATGAGTGGCCATTTGGATTACCCTTTCTGTAAAGTACATGCTCCAATCTTTTGATATCTTAACATTGTGTCATACTGACTTCTTTAATAATAGATTTCCTGAATGAACTTTTAGCTGTGTAGGTCTTCTCTATTTTATTTTTAACTTGTTTTCATTTCAAAAACTTTATATTTATTTTCATAATCTGCTTTTATTTTGTTTTGTCTATTATCTATCTATTTATTTATTTATTTGCAAGCAAGAGAGAGCGAGCGAGTGAGAGCGCAGGGAGGGATAGAAAAAGAAGGGAAAAGAATCTTAAGCAGGCTCCAGGCTCAGCACAGAGCCCAACTCTGGGCTCTATTTCACAAGCCTGACATCATGACCTGAGCCAAAATGAAAGAAATAAAATAAAATTAAGGTGTTAAAAAAAAGGAAAAAGAATTGGAGGTTTAATTAAGTGAGCCACCCAGGCACCCCTGTGGTATCTTAAATTGGCTGTCATATCTTTAAAGTTCTAGAGTATCCATTTGGTTCACTTATAAAATCTTTCTCAATATCATTTTTTAGTTTCAGTTTTTTGTTCAATTTGCTTCCCCTCTCATTTCTTTGAGCAGAGTAATCAAGCCATTTTACAATCTTTATTGATCATTTTAATATCATACTTAATCCCATTTTGTCTATCAAATCTTGTTAATGGTTTTTCTTTGTGTGCTTTGTTACATTTTGTTATGTTCAAGACATTATATTTGAAACTCTTATTGAGTAGGAATAATTAAGAGCTATAATAATGGTATGGTCCTCCTTGGCAGGATTTTCTCTTATATCTGAGACTTTACAAGACAATCATACTCCAAATTCAGTGGTTGACTTTCTCAGTTTACACAGAAGGCAAGGTAGGCTCTAGTCTTATTTCTGCTTCTCCTTGTGCTTTGGGGATCTCAACTTAAATTTGGGTTGTACCAAAGTCCTCAAATTTGATTGCTGCTGGATTTTGAATTTTTTTTCTCTAGTATCAAGTGTCTATTAAAAACACAGCTCAGTGTGTTTTAGCAGTTTCTAATGCTCTCATTGCTAAAATGGCTTCAGGGCATATATCTCTAGGCTCTCATTGTGTTTCGTATTGGCCCAGTAATCCCTCACTTATTTTTATAATCATTCTGATATTTTTAACTTTAAAAGCTATTTTGTCTGGATTTTTAAGTTGTCTTAAGTAGGAGTTTTTAGATCACCATTACTAGAAGCAACAACAAATATACATGAAAATATCTGCAGTAGTTTATCACATCTTTATGGCTTTGAACTTTCATAAGCCGAGGCATCCTTCTCTAATCACTTAGGCAAACTCCAAATTACCCTTTAAAACAACACAAGAATTGCTTCATTTAAGAACATGTTCAGGGATGACTCTTGCCCACTGTCCTTACCAACATTCCCACACACTCTTTGCTACCCACACCTTGTTTATGAACTTTCATTAGGTATATCAGCGGGACCAGAATTTTGCTCTATTGTATTTTTGTCCTTTAGAGCTTTAATTAAATATGAATTCCATAGAAAGTCTGTCCCTTTTCTTTCAAACCTGGGTTAGTTATTTCTTCTCATTCTTTGTCAGAAGTTACTTTATTAGAGAAATGTATGGCTCTATTGTGACTTTGGAGCCTTTACAGTTTTTTGACTGGAAAAATCACCCATCCCTGAGATTTTTACGCAGCTTCCTGGCTGATATTATTCAGAAATCTGTTCAAAACAGACTTTTTCAGGGAGGCCCTTTCGGACCACTCAGTTACAAAACCTCTTCTCAATCACTGCTCTTATTAAAATGTGCTTATTTAGTTCAAATATGCATCACTATTAAAGAAAAACCAGTACGATTTTTTTCTTTTTAACGTTGGCTTACCTATTATCTATCTCTCCCATTAAAATTATTCCTCTGGGCTGGGGTTTTGTTGTGCTCATCTTGGGCCAGACTCAATAAATTGTCTCTGAATGATTGAATTGTTTGACTCCCTTGCTAGATTCTCAACTTCATGAGGCCAAGGATTGTTCTATTCAGTCCTTTATCTGTTATATTGCAGTCACTTATGTGACTAATGGGAAAAATCACAGAAAGAAAGAGTTAAAACTACAGAAAAACCCCGTAGGTTCAATAACACAAAGCTTTCTAAAATTATTTAGCCAAGGAATTGAATACTGGCTGCACTTTTGATTGTTTTTAAATGGTATAGAATGTAATTTAAATGGAAATACTTGAATGGTAGAATAATAAAAAAATTATAAAAGCAACTTGCTCCTTAAAGTAAGAATTATATAGGGCATCTCTTCTAGAGGCAAAATTTTCAAATGTCAAACATCTGAAAGCATAGAAGGAGAAGTAAGAGTGTGAATTGTACTTCAATGCTCTTTTCTTTATATTCAGCAAACAGCTTCATTCACACCTTTCCAATTTTTTCAACTCTTTTGACAAAGCCTTCAGAGGAGTTACTGCTGATGACAACCATCACAGCCTAACAGGAGAAATTTTATGAAGAAAAATAATAGCGTGTTTTTCCCAAATTGTCAAGGATATGGTGAAGCTCTGTCGGATTCAAAGGACGAATGTGCAATTCCATGCTATATATCATAATAACTTATTTTAATAGTGGCTTTGCAATTTTTCAGATATATCCATTTACTGAAAGCACTATCAAATAAACAAAAGCAAACAAATTAACAGGAGTTCGAGACAGAAGTTATCTAATCTAAAAATAGCACAGAATACACAACACATATCCCAAGTACTACTATAGGTTTCAAGTAATAGTCAAAACAATAGTAAACATGATTCAGACCCTACCAGACAAATCATAAATGGGATCTTAACTGTAAATCCTTATCTTTAGATCAAAGCGGGTAATTGGGTGCTGAAGATCCATTATAGAACTAATATGTTATAGAACTCCTCTGAAATGAGTCATTTATTCCATCACTTTTCCTGCACAGCTGCTGACCCATGTTTTGGTTCCTGGAAATAGCTGCTACCCTGTCATACTTCTTTAAAGCACATATATTGATAACTCTACTCACTCCTCCATTCCTCTGTGACTGTCACTGTGTTAAAATGTGGAGTCAGCTGACTCACTTGTGGTGGTAATAAAGTAGATGAGTTTGCAAAGTATTTTGTTATTTCTAAAAATGCAAAAACCAAATTACATTGAAATCATAAGCGGTGTTTCAGGGAGAGCTGTAGGATGTGGTTTCTTGTGTAATCCACAGAGATTAGCTCCAACACATATTTAAACTCTCCTCTAGGAGCAACCTTAGTGGTAAAGCAAGAAGATAAACAGATGTATACACACCCTGGCACAAAAGTATCACTTATGTTTGGCTTCCTAGTCTCCTCGTGTTACTTATTTATCTTAACGTCTCTCTGAAATCAGGGAACACAGAATCTCAATCAGTTGATATTTTTCTACTGAATTACCCAATAGTCTGATCATACCCCTAAGACTTTTTAAAATTATTTCACTCATAATCCCAAATCTGCTTTGCCTCCTCAGCTCAGTACACTGTAATTTGATTTCAAAATGAGGACGGTTGTCAGTAATGCCACATTCATTTATCTATTTTACAATTCCATGTACTTAGAACTATGAAGATATGTTAATAACATCCATTCCAAAAAGCCACCCTACATTTATTATCATGAAACAAGACCTCAAGAAAGAGAATTCAAAATCATCCATGTATTTGCAATTTATTGCAATAAAGCCTTTATCAATAGACTTCCCTGTGCACATGGTGGTCAAATTGCTGGTGAAAACCAGCCAGATCTATTACAAGCTTTCTCATGGCTTCTAGGTAATCCAAGTGAGCCTTTCTTGATACTGGGAAGGGATAAAGCAGGGAAGGGATAAACAGTGATGTAAGAATTTGCTGGACAAAAGTAATGACTCTCATTACAGAGTGAGTATTTTAAAGCAAAAGAGCCTGTTGGGAATATTGTTTTATAAAATAGTGGTTTTTTATTAACTTTTTAAAATTCAATTAGTTATCATATAGTGTACCATTAGTTTCAAATGTAGATTTCAGTTATTCATCCATAGCATATAATAGCTAATGCTCAGTACTTACTGTTATAGCTTCTTGAAAGCAGAATTTTAACCCACTGAGCCACCCAGGCGCCCTTGAAAGCAGAAATTTAGATCATATTTTCTGATTACTTCCATGAAGTACAACACTTTCCTGCTAGCAACCTTCAAAACATACTGTTTGTTAGAGGAATTTCTTTCATAATAAATAAATAGGAATTTATTTAAATTTATAAATATATAAAATAAATAGGAATTTATTTAAATTTATTTAAATATTGCACACTGTTTCATTGTTCATAAATAAGGTGATGATATATAGCCATTAGTTGGTAGCACTGATATATCACTTTCTTTTTACTTCTCAGTGCATTCTCTTTACACAAAATAGATATATATTTTAAAAGAATCTGAATCTGTGGCAAACTTTTAAAAACCCTATAAAGTTTATCATTTTAAGTAATCTCAATTATCTTCCTCAATTGTGATAGTATATCCTTCTATCTAGGCCAGATATTGTATGAGGGATTTGAAGAGACATACTTTTCTAAATTTCACTTTTCTCATCTGCAAAATGCTGATCATGATCCTACAATAAAATACACTTACAATTTTTTGATGAAAATTTATTTATTTATTTTAAGATTTTATTTATTTATCAGAGAGAGTGGGCGAGAGAGCAAGCAGAGGCAGACAGAATGGCAGGCAGGGGCAGAGGGAGAAGCAGGCTCCCGGCCGAGCAAGGAGCCCAATGTGGGACTCGATCTCAGGATGCTGGGATCATGACCTGAGCCAAAGGCAGCTGCTTAACCAACTGAGCCTCCCAGGTGTCCCTTTTGATGAAAATTTAATCTGTATAAACAATATATTTGCTGTATGCGTGGTTCATAGAAAACATCTTATTTAATTATAAGCAACAACAGTATTAGAAATTAAGTAAATGTGTCTATAATATTTAAAGTTTTAACACATAATTCCAGTGCTTTGCCTTATTTTCTCAAATCCCTTTACCACTTTCACTGACAGAGTCAAAAGTACTTTTTCTACTAGTAGCCAGCTCTTTGTCTTTTGTCAGAAAGATGCCCTTGTGAATTATTTATAATAGAGATATTAGCAATAATAATAATAATAATAATAATAATAATAATAAATAGCAATGAAAATTTTAAAAAAGTTTTCTTAACTAATTAAGGTTCTTAGACATCAATTAGAGGAACCACCTGTGGCAAGCAAACTAATCTGCAAGACATTCCCAGAATTAACAAGTCAGTCAGATACAGGGTTGTCCGTAGACTGAAAGGTGAAGCAAAAGGACTAGGTTTGGAAAATAGGTAAGGACAGTGAAAAAAATGATCAAATTTTTGGGCAAAATAAATTCTTAGGTGTCCTTTCAATGGAGTCCTGGGCATTATGTAGCAGAAACTCTGGAGATTATCTCAATCCATTGGAGTCACCCTGTTTACTAGCTTGCTATTGACAAAGTTATTTACAAACTGTAGAGCAAGAGGTTATAATGTAGAAAACTGATGGTAATGCACAAGATTCTTGTTAACAATAATGCAAGTTAGTGATATTTCATTAGAAAACATAAATTCTATAACCCAAATGATGGGCCCAGAGCACTTCTGCTGCACAACTCTGCTTATATCCCAAATAACCATGTGAACTAGTTTTAATATCTGCTTCTTATTAATTTTTGAATAAAAATTCTTGACACAAGTATTTTATAATTGTGTGATAATCATGCATTTAATTTCTTGGAGAACAAAACACACTTTAACGTAACTATGTTTGTTCACAGAACCAGCCTTGATAACACACTTCTATATGTTAGAAATGATATAAGAAATGTAGAATATTGGGCACTCGTTTGGTATTCTTTGCCATGTTTTGCACTATCTAAAAAGAGATCAGTGAACTTGGACTGGAGTTAGTAGACATGGAAGAAAATAAAATATTACAGAGAGGAATACTCTGTGGTCCACAACCTAAACGGGCTGGGATTTCCATCATTTGGATCCCTGTAGCTTTACAAAAGTCAATAAAATTTTTGTATCTCCTATTAAAGTGGATTTCCCAGTACTTTTTCAAACATCTCTTGTAAAGTATTGTTTCCCAGAAAAAAAGGGATTTTGCACATGTATCTGCCTTTGTCTCTGGTCATGATCTCAGTCAGGATCCTGGGATCGAGCTCCATATCGGGCTTTTTGCTCATTAGGAAGTATACTTCTCAGTCTGTCTCTGCAGCTACCTCCCCCTGCCCCACTCATGCTCTCTCTCTCTCTCAAATAAATAAATAAATACAATCTTTAATTTTTTAATTAAAAATAAGATAAATAAAATAAAATAAAAAGTCTGGTCTTACTGCCCCATTTAGCTCCTTTTTTTTGAGTGGTATTTAAAGCAGCATGAGAGAACATGAGGCTCTCAAACTTAAAAAAAAAAAAGGAAAAAATTGAGTTTTGTTAGGATTTAAGATCTTGTCTTCTAGAAAAAACATTGGCTTTGTTAACATGTGAAAATTAACAAAAGATAATAAGATAGAATTCTAATAATTTTTGTAGAAATTAAAAATTTCCTCCAACACAATTACATCAGACCCATTAAGTAAATTCATTCCAATGTCCGAAACCAACCTTTTCTAATACTAATGCATCTGTGTAAACAGAGTCAACCCAAGGAATAAATAAATATTATTTTTTTCCTGTCTCTTCCACAGTCACATCTGGGTATATTGGTAGCAAGCCAATTATCTATCTTATAAGACATGATATCATAAGGAAGGGTATTCTGTCCATTTGGAACAACTGAAAATCATTGTAATTTTATCTTGGTGCAGTAACTTGATATGGCACAGTGTGGGTTATGAATATATTTTATTTTTTTTACTGGGAAGAAGAGATTATAGAGATATTGGTTATCCAAGAGAGACTGACAGGTGTTGATAGTTGCCAGGTCAATATCCATTTACTTTTTCCTTGAATCTCAGAAAGCATTGAGGGATTGACAACAAGGAAACTTAAAACAACATCAAATATTTTATTGTCTCTTTTCTATTTATATTGTAACCACATGACAAAGTATCAGTCGTACAATATATCATTCTCTTTACCTCTATCTTTCTGCCAGAAATGTGGGCTTAATAGTGAGAACTCCAACAGCAATTTTTGCAACTGTGAATAAAAAGCCATGAAAACCTCTAAGATAGTTCACTTCACTTTCTTAAGACGCTGAACCAACACCAGAAAACACTCTCTGTAGTCTTCTTGTTAAATGAAAAAATATGGTTAAACCACTTTTGAAAGTCTACTACCTACAGCAAAATGTAAATCTTAATTGAAATATGTCCTCTCAGCTGTGCTTAAGCAACTGAGTCCTGAGCTTTTCAGGTTTTCAGTCTGAAAGAGTACACCTCTGGTGCTCAGAAAGGGAAGAGAAAGGACACCCTGTTCTCCATATAAATTAAAGAAGAGAAATCTGTGCATTTAAGTGGGCCATATAAAATTTATCAAGCAATTATCTCCTAACTCCTTCCTATCCAAATTACCTGATATGCTCTCCCTACTCCTTTATTCCACGTTACTGCCTTGTCCGGGATTCTGTCTCACATCACAACATGTCTTCTGTTATTTCCTTCTTGCAAGCTAGTTTTGTTTTCTCCATCTAAAAAAATCAACAATCATTGTGTATTTCAATTCCCATTTTCCTCAAATGCATTGATTCTTCTTATCTATTACTCTTTTCTCATACTCAGTGTCTTTGTCTTTATGGGGTTTGTACTTTGCTTTTCCCCATCCTTTACTGCCATTATATAATCAAATCTAATAACTTCTTAGAGAAAGTTAAAAATTCCTGCATAGCCACACGTGAACACAAAGTCACTGATTTTTAGCAAACCTATAAGATAGTCAGACATCCATTCAATTTCTTTTTTGTTAAGATTTTATTTATTTATTTGACAGAGAGAGATGACAAGCAGGCAGAGAGGCAGGCAGAGAGAGAGGAGGAAGCAGGCTCCCTGCTGAGTAGAGAGCCCGACTTGGGGCTCGGTCCCAGGACCCTGGGATCATGACCTGAGCCGAAGACAGTGGCTTAACCCACTGAGCCACCCAGGCGTCCCTCCATTCAATTTCTTAACTGAGTCTCAAATGCATCCTGAGTTCTAACCTAAACCTAAGTTCTACTTCTTACACGTTGTTCTATGACCAAATCCTTTCAGTTCAGTATTTTGTAACATTTAAATATTAATCAATTGATGCTTTGTCTGTGTATTTCTATGATAATAATTTGAATACTGTAGATTTATTGTTATATTTATAGATTTATAATCAAAGTTTCATCAGTTGAAGTTTTTGGAAATTTCAGATATAATGATTAACCTAAAATGATACTGCCTCAAATCCCTCTGATATCAAGGCCCAACACTTGATTATAGCCAAACCTGTGGTGGATAGTTCCATGGGAAATTGCAGTTACTTAACACTGATAGCATCTCATGTTCTCTCTCTCATTTTAGAATGTCTCCAACACAACCCAAAAGTGTAGGAGAGTTAATGTCCTCTGAGGACAGCTCTCAGTGAAGTGGAAATAAGAGCCATAGATAAAATTGTCAGTTTTCAGGTCTTCATGAGGACAACTTAAAGAAGTTTCTCAGGACCTTTCAGTAAATGCAAGCCTTCATTTTCTATCCACAACAATTATATCAACAATGTACCTCTTTGACAAAGTTGTTTCTTCACTGTATCACTTTCCCATTCTTTTCTACCTTGGATAATCTCCCAGATAAACTAACAGTACTCAAATCCTTTGTCCTACTCTTTGCTCTCAGGATAAATGGAGCCAAAAGACTTAGATTAATATCAAGTTCTGAATGGGATCTTAGAGCTATTTCTGTCCAGATTTTCATAAACATAGGGACCTTTGAATTATCAGGCTATAAATAAGTTCTAAATGGAGGGGGCAAAAGCAAAAAGTAGAAATTTTTATGTTTGATTTTTAATCATGATTAAAAATAATGTTAGTACATTATAAAAGTGTGGATCTTTGTAAAACAATGTCATAATGTAAGAAATAGGTTGCATAGTCCTTTTGAGAATATGAAACCAAGTGTTCAGGTGCCATCTAATTTCTTGTTTAATCCAGAACTTTGGTGTGCATTATCTTGAGGAATAGAATTTTGAAGTCCAGACAGACTAACAGAAAACTGACCCAAATGTGTGTGTTTATATTTCTGCTTTTGTTGTAAAAATCAAAGTGTGATTGCTGGTTTAAAATGGTAAAACTAATAATGTTCATGGACTCTATTATAAATTTTCTAATTGTATGGGAAGAATCAAAGAAACATAGAATTAATTGATTTGCAAATCCTCAAAGAGCTACAGGATCAGGTAGTGGTATGTTCTGATTCAACAGCATCATAATGCAGCATTTTATATGTGTGGCTAATGGATATTTTCATAAATGTTTGCTAGCTAGTCAGCCAATACAGAGAAATATTAGGTAGGGTCATTACTCACAGTTGTGTTTAATAAAATGAGAGAAAATTATCAAATGACACTAATAATAATAATCCTATAGCAGGCTAAATAATTCAATGATAATTACAAGTATTAATCTAGCTTTCTTCCCTGATTATGACTCTTCTCTCCTTTATCATAATGGGAGTAGCAGATTGTCTGCAATGAATTGTGAAAACCCAGCAGTGACTTTGGCAGTGAAGGCCTCCCATCAATTTTGATAGGTTAAAATGATTCTGGATGGTCTTGAGCAAATGTGTCAATTTTTTTTCTGTGTGTGTAATAAAAAGAAAGAAGCAATAGTAAATTCTTGCTGTTATTCCATGGAGCCAATAAAATCATACTGCCAACAAGAGGCTGTTGACATCGTAAGTGTGGTTAACTGTCTTGAAATACTAGGCCTCGAAATAAAATTCCAATATTTCACATAACCTCTTTTTTAAAAGAAAAAAAAAAAAACAAAACAAAACAACTATACTGCTTACATTTAGGGCCCTGCTGTTGTGTAACTATTTTTGAACATGTCTACTGTAAGTGTATATGTATATATTTTTTTTTCTGTGCAATAAATTCATTTAGAGATAAATTTAGATTGCAAATTATTTGGGAGGAGGCATGGTATTTGTGGCTAGTCTTACAAGTAAAAAGGACTAAAAGAAAGAAGAAAAACATTTTTTATTACAGCATATTTACATCTGTCCAAAGTACTTATTTACTATCATACTGACTAATGTATAATACTGTACACAAAGAAAGAAGTTAAATGAGTTATAATTCAGTCGAAGTATAGCTGGCCATTTTAAAACTTACCACTGAATCTTTCTGGTATGAAATGTGATATCTGGCAATCTGGTCCAGTTCATTACATCAGGTCATTTGTATGTTCTTATTACCATTTTGATAGCATAGCACATTTTATAACCCAGACATTTTACAATGGAACTATGATGCATGTATTTTCAAAAGTATAGACATACATGAAGCTATGAGGTCAAAAAAGATGAATGTCCGTAGTACCATATAGACTCAACAAATAAAAATGTCCAAGGCTCTGAGTGAGATTTATGAATATTGTATAAGATTAGGCCAACATGTGGTTTTGATATAAATCATCTGTTCTTAAATTAGAATTACAATCGTTGAGTACAGTGTTGAAAATGGCAGATAGATTTTAGCTATCTTTGCTCAGTAGGGAAAATGGAAAAATGTTTAGTTTGGTCAGAATTTCACTTAACTTCTGAAAAATCTTACGTTTGAGAGAACCCTTCTGAAATAAGAATCCTTAAAGACATAACCCCTTTGGCACAAGTTTTCAAGAAACTTGTTGGATGTTGTAGACAATTATATGGCACACGTACTGTTCTAGATGTTTCATGCCAATAATATGTAAGCCATACCAAGGCTACATATACATATAGAGATGTTCCTCAGCTTACAAGGGGGCTATGTACAGAGAAACACATAAAAAACTGAAAATGCATTTAATACCCCTAAACTATCAAATGTCATAGCTTACCTTAAGCTTATTTCAACATACTCAGAACACTTACATTTGCCTGCATTTGGGCAAAATCATCTTAAGCAAAGCCTATTTTATAACAAGGTATCAAATATCACATGCAATTTATTAAATATTACACTAAAAAAAAGAAGAATGGTTATATATAGAATGGTTGTAAGAATATCAGGTGTTCATCCCTGTAATCTTTTAGCTGACTGGGAGCTGTGGCTCACTGCCCCTGCCCAGCATCACAAGACGGCACCATACCCATTGTCACTGGCCCTTTTTATAAAGACCCAAATTCAAAATTCAAAGTACAGTTTCTACTGAATCACTTTCACTTTCACATCTTTGCCAAATATATTGTAAGTTGAATCATTGTAAATCAGGAGCCATCTTATTTGAAAGTTAAATCACAGTCACCCGTATACACACAAAAAAAGGCCTTCATGTAGGGCCATCTATGTATCTCTAAACAACATAGCATGACCTATCAACAGCAAAAAATGGATGTGAAGGGGACAATTGCTTTGCGTCAGTACTCTGAGCAGTAACATACATGGCCTTACTCACCTAGCAGAACTCCAGAGCTAGCTGATGGCAAGGAATTTTACAAATGTTTGCTGAACAGCTTAAGCACTATTATTTTTAAATTAGTGTGCATATCTGTTTTCTAAAGATATGTTAATTTATTTTATGGACGTATTACAAAACCAAATAATTTCCTCTTATTTAAGTGGCAGGTAAATAGAATTCTTTTTAATTTAAATCAAATGGCTTTTTAGGGAAAATATACTAAAAATTCTGAAACTTGTATTGCTTATGAATCTTTTATTGGAATCCTTATCAAGTTGTATTTTTCAAGTTTTTCCTAAATAATCTTCAATGAATTGAAAATATTTTTTGGATTTTATTCAAGGCTATTAACTCACAATTTCACTTTGTTAAATATAGTGCTAAACGTTCAACCAAAACGTTGTGTCTTTTTTTTTCCACTACCACATCCTCCATCTACTGACTGGATTCTCTCCCCAACTAACACATATATACCATTGTCTATCTTTAGGATAAGTAAGGGTCATCTTTTGTCTTTATTCTATTCCTCGCATGCTTCTGAACTTGTTGAATTTTAATATAGTCACACCATAAGCATCACATATTTGATTCCCCTTTCAATAGTAAACAGTGCACAACCAGAGCATACCTTCAAAGCTATTAATAGACTTACTCTGATATATTATTTTTGTATTTTTGTAAATTAAAATAATTAAATTATAGAACAAGAGTTTCAGGTGGTAGGTGTTGTAAGTTTTACCCAAACTGACTTTTGTCAAACTCGTTTTTGTCATCATATATGACAAGTAGTTTTCTCACGTTTGTTTTTAGAATATCCTTGTATAATGAATATTTACACTGATATCTAGTATAAAAATCTTGCAATTTATTTTAGAAACATTAAGATATTGAAAATCAATCTATTTCTTTGATTCATTAAAGACATTTTTGGCTTGTTTCCAGTACTTTCTTACTGGTTAAAAAATGAATTTGAAGTAGTCTGAATTTCATTATTATATGGCACTTTCCCTTTGATGAATACAAAGACGATATTCTATATTAGCTATCTGAGAAGAATTTGTTTTTTTAATTTTATTTATTTGTGAGTGAGAGAGAGCACAAGCAGGGGGAGCAGCAGGGTGAGGGAGAAGCAAACTCCCGGCTAAGCAGGGATTCTGTTGCAGAACTGAGTCCCAGGACCCTAAGATCATGACCTGAGCTAAAGGCTCAGGCGTTTAACTGACTGAGCCACCCAGGTGTCCCAATCTGAGAAGAGTTCTGTATGTTATTCCTATTAATATGCAGTTTAAAGTCTAGGTGATTAACTTAATATTTTAGTGGCTATTACATAGATAGCACTATGTTCCAGGCAGAGAGTAAGAAAGAAATAGTAAATCAACCATATTCTATGCATTCTAAATGAAAATAATTAATCAATCATAATAAATCCTTCTATTTATGGAATATCAACTTATAAGCTTTCCTCCATATGAAAAATGCCAAATACCAGAATAAAGGGTCATCTAATACAAATAAAGGATAGAATTAAAGAATTCTGGTAAGCCATTTAATTTTGAAAAATGGTGCTATATTGTTGCTGAGTTGTGGTTTTCAGTTACATAATATCTGATAAGTGTAGAAGTAACATGAGTGTTACGTGAGATGAGAAATGGTTTATAATTAAGATAATTTTAAAAGTACAGATAAATACAAATTTGTAAACATAGCATTATGGAGGAATAAAAATAAATGATAGCTACACACTCTAAAG
Source organism: Mustela nivalis (assembly GCF_964662115.1). Classification (NCBI taxonomy): domain Eukaryota; kingdom Metazoa; phylum Chordata; class Mammalia; order Carnivora; family Mustelidae; genus Mustela; species Mustela nivalis. Next base: position 153,466 of record NW_028136217.1, read on the forward strand.
TGAATAAATCTTGGAAAGTTAATAGAGAAGTAAAACAAGGGCAGTGCAAAAAGTATGGTACATTTTTATGAAGTTCAAACAAATTCTGTGAAACCATAGATGGACTTAAAGATACTATTATGTATCAAATATTGTAAAAATTAAGCAAGGAAATAGCAAACATAAAATAACCAAAGCATACAAACTTGGGTAGATACAATAGTTGTGATCATGTTCTACTTCAAAAAGAGATGAGTTAATAGATAAATAGAAGTATCTAGACTTTTTAGAAGTTAATAAAACTTTGCCTGTTATTTCTTAGTAATATAAAATATATGGTTTTCTAACAAAAACGTTTATCTTAAAAATATTTAAAAATAAATTTCAGGCTACTCATAAGGTTCTATTTACTTTTCCACTGAAGGAAAAGCTGGTTGTTGTAGTTGTAGTTGTTTGTTTGTTTTAGTCTCCTCCTGGTTTTTATTATTATAATGTTAGAATAAGGAATGTTAGATTGAAAAGTGAATTATTTTATAGACAAAATCATTACTTGATTCACCTCCTGGTACAGCAGATGGAACTCCTGAAAATATGCCCTTTTGCCTTACAGAAGAGTAACAGTTATGCTTACTTCTGAAACATACTTGGTGGTGGCCCTAAATAGTGACACCATAGTAAACATTTTGAATATTTGCAATTAATTTTTATAGTCATAGGGCTCCAAAAGGCACTGCTGGTATCTTAGCAGGTATTTCAATAAAGCTAAAAGTTGCCTGACTGTTTAAAAATATTAACAAGGCACAAAACGGCAGAAGTATTGTCCTCAGATATTATTTTTTTCCATATGCTCCTGATTCCAGACATGACAAGTTATTTTTTTTAATTTTTTTATAAAAGATTTTATTTATTTATTTGACAGAGATCACAAGTAGGCAGAGTCAGGCAGAGAGAGAGGAAGAAGCAGGAACCCTGCTGAGCTGAGAGCTCAATGTGGGACTCGATCCAAGAATCCTGGGATCATGACCTGAGCCGAAGGCAGAGGCTTTAACCCACTGGGCCACCCAGGCGCCCCCATGACAAGTTATTTTTGATAGCTATATATACAATGTATTTTCCAGTTATAAGAAAAATGGTTCTGCTATTTTTAACATTTTTTAAAAATTACATAATTTTTTAAATTAAAATTTTATTTTTTAATGTTTTAATTTTCTTTTCTTTTTTTTAAAAGATTTTATTTATTTATTTGAAAGACAGAGATCACAAGTAGGCAGAGAGGCAGGCAGAGAGAGAGAGAGAGGGAAGCAGGCTTCCTGCGGAGCAGGGAGCCCGATGCTGGGCTCAATCCCAGGACCCTGAGATTATGACCCGAGCCAAAGGCAGCAGCCCAAACCACTGAGCCACCCAGGCACCCCAATGTTTTACTGTTCAATATACTACTTAGAATATAAAACCTATTCCATTTGGTAAGATATTTACCATTTAAAAAATGGTAATTTTCTCATAGTGTGTTCCCCTCACATTGCTTTATTTTGAATAAAAAAAATTTCACAATAAACATAACTGATGCTTTCCTTTTGATTGTCCCTCTGTTGGTCATACTGTATATGAGCCATGACAATTAGTTTTACAAAATTCATTCATGTTTGTTGATATGTTTTATCATAACTAATTTTCCCTCCCTTATCTAGATTCCCCAGCTTTCAGACAGGTGGACACTTCAATAAACCATACCCAAGGGATGTATCAAGTACTTCTTAGACATCTCTCAGATTCTTGAGGTCTCGTTTTACCTAGGGATTTGCAAAAGGTTCTGCCAGAGGCACCACTGTGACAACTGATGACCATGGTCTATCTCCTGCTAAGCTCAAGAGGTCACTGGTTTCCAAGTTTATCTATACAATTAATGCATTCCAGCAAGTTCTTTGTTTTTTAATATTAACAAACTTACTTTAAAGTTTATATGAAGAGGCAAAGACTCACAATAGTCAACATAGTGTTGAAGGAGAACAAAGACTGAGGACTGACTTCAAAGTTTACCATAACGATGGGGCGCCTGGGTGGCTCAGTGGGTTAAGCCTCTACCTTCGGCTCAGGTCATGATCCCAGGGGCCTGGGATCGAGTCCTGCATTGGGCTCTCTGCTCAGCAGGGAGCCTGCTTCTCCTCATCTCTCTCTCTGTCTGTCTCTCTGCCTATTTGTGATCCCTCTCTGTCAAATAAATAAATAAAATCTTTTTAAAAAAGTTGACCATAATGATAATTGTAAGCAAGATATTGTAATACCACAGAAAGACTAGATTAAAGGAACAGAATATATATTATCAATTATATTTTATATTTAATATAAAAGCAAAAGCAATACAAGAGAGCAAAATACAATCTTTTAAACAAATGGTTCTGGAGTAATGGTGAAGCTAAATGTAAAAATATAAAATAAAAATAAAATAAAATAATAAAATAAAATAAAATAAATCCAGGCAGATATCATACACTCTTCACAAAAATTAACTCAGATTGGATTATAAACCTAAACATGAAACATGTAGAAGGTAATATAGAAGAAAATTTAAATGACCTTGGTTTTGGCAATAACTTTAGCTACAAAAGCACAAGCACTGAATTTTAAAATGTCTACTCTGTGAAACACAATGCCGAGAGAATGAAAAGGCAAAGCACAGACTATGAGAAAAAATTTGCAAAATACACATCTGGCAAAGGACTGTTAATCAAAAATACACAAAGACCCCTTAAAACTAAACAATGGGGGAAAAACCTGATTAAAAATGAGCCAAAGACCTTAGCAGATACCTCACAAAAGAAAATATTACAGATGGCAAATAAGCATATAAAAAGATGCTTCACATCATATGTCATCAGGAAAATGCAAATTAAAACAAAAAAGAGACACCCGTACATACCCAGAATTCAGAACACTGAAAACAGAACACGAAATGTTGGAGAGGATGTGGAGCAACAGGAATGTTCTTCCATGTCTATTGAGAATAAAGAATGGAAAACAACTTGGCAGTTTCTTACAAAACTAATCATATTCTTGCCAGATGATTCAGCAGTAGCAGTTCTTGGTATTTATCCAAAGAAGATGAAATCTATACCCACAAAGAGGTCTATAGTAGTTTTATTCATAACTGACAAAAGCTTGGAAGCAACCAGGATATCATTCCACAGGTGAAAGGTCAAATAAAGTGTAGTACATGCAAACAATGGAATATTATTTAATGCTAGAGAAATGAATTACCAAGCCATGAAAAGATATGGATATAAATATTTAATAAATATTTGATTTTAGGCTTCTACCAGTCTATCAATAGTATTAGTATATTTTAACAGTGAATGCTCAGCATTCATGAATTTACCTAATAAAATATTTTGGGTTCAATATTTTAAATACTTCAACCTCTATGATTATATTCCTAATAATTTTGAATTGGGGTAAATAAACCTTAACTTTTTGTAACTTGTTTCAATATGCAAAAGAGCTCAATAAACTTTTAGAAAATAAAAATTTACAAAAAAAAGTTTAGTTTACTATTGCCAAATAATTTAAAACTTTACCTTATATTCAAATACATATATTTTTCTAAATTGATTTATATGCTACTAAAACCAAAAACTTTTGGTTATACTAGATTTCATATCATGCCATCAATGCCAGAAAGCCATCTGTCGATGACTTGTCTTAAATAGAGTTAAGATGGGCGTTATTACAATGCAAGATGGAAACAAAGATAGTATAACAATTGAGTGTTACATAACTTTTCTGTTTTGATCAAGTTACTAATCTACAAAAGGCTTTTATCGGTGACCGACTTGGGAATTTAACAAAACTTTTAAACTAGCATGTGCGACTCATTCCTAGAAAACAACACAATCAATAACACTTTATTTAGATTAAATCATGACTATTTCTCCATTTGAATAAAAAAGGTTGCAACTCCAATAAGTTTATTGAACGTGAAAAGTTGAAATGCTGTAATGCTCCTAAGGAATCAAATAATCCAGTCATGAATTACAAAAAAATGATATAAATACCAAAGTGTTTGTATAATTGTAATGTACAACTGCCCATTAGCGTTCAATAGTGTAGGCTTGTACAAGAACTCTATAAAAGAACTCCACTTCTAAACTGTGGAAAATATGTTCCCTTTCTCCCTATATACAACTATTAAGCCATTCATTTAGCTTTTAAAATGTCCACTTAATACAGGCTTTTTACTCATTTGAACCCGGCAGCAGGGTTCTATTCTTATTGCTTACATCTGAAGGATAGACTTCTAGCGTAAGAGGTAAAGCCCATAAAGGAGCCCAATAATAACAACAAAATACAGTTTAGTGATCCCTTACAATCTGCCAGCTACCTTTCTGAGAATACTTCAATTAATAAAACATATAAAATAGCTGACCACAAAGAGCTTACATTCTTTTGAAATATAATAGTGAAATAAACCAATAATAGAGGGGCGCTTCGGTGGCTCAGTCCATTGAGTGACTGCCTCTGGCTTGGGTCATGATCTCAGGGTCCTGGGATGTAACTCCCCAGCAGGCTTTCTAGGCAGTGGGGTGTTTTCTTCTTCCTCTGCGCACCCTCCCAATTCTCTCTCTCTCTGTCTCAAATAAGGAAATAAACCAGTAATAGAATAATGATTGATGGTTGATGGTGATAAGTGTTACAAAGAAATACAAGAAAGGTAAAAGCCATTGGAGAATGCTGGGATGAAAGTTAATTTTATTTTGTGTCGGGTGGTTATATCTCATTTAGGAGATGTTATTTGCACAAAGACCCAGGAAGTGAAGGAGGGTGTTATACAAATATGAAAGAAAAAGATTGCTCTAGGCAGAGCAAGTAAGTATATAGACTTTGTGTGAAAAGCTTGTCTGTTACTTTTGAGGAAAAGCAAGGAGGCCAATGAGGAGTTCATAGTGGTGGAGAGAGGAAGAACGTATTGTACCTTCTAGTACATTGAAATGCCTTCAGTTTTTATTTAATATGAAAGGGGAAGATACCAAAAGACTTTCAACAGCAGAATAAGATCATCTGACTTGATTTTTAGGTTAAGTTGCTGTACCAAAATAAATTTGCAGGGAGAAAGGAGTGCAGTATGTGTGGAAGTGGGGCTATCAATCAAGTCAATAATTCAGGAACATATGATGGTGTTTTTAGCATGCTGGGTGGTAATAGAAGTGGTGAGGTATGGTTTTTATTTTGTATATATTTTGATGGTGAATATTCCGGTGAACAGGATGGGGTATGTGCAGGACAGACAATATCAACATTTATTTTACCTGCACAAACAGAAGGGTGGAGTCTTCATTCCCTGATATGGAGAGAACTCTGAGTTCAATTGTTCTTTGTCATTAAATGGCATAGTGATGATGAGGATTTAGTCAGACAGTGAAAGAGAACAGTAAGCATAGTGTTAAGCGGTAAGACATTATAATACATTTGAACAACAAAAAACGTTGTGTTGGATCATGTGTTTGTGTGAGTAAATAAATAAATAAAGCTTCCTGGGCTTCTGATAGAGGTAAAGAAGACTAGTATATGATCCAAAGGGGCACGTGCACCAAATGTTTATAGCAGCAATATCCACAATAGCCAAACTATGGAAAGAACCTAGATGTCCATCAACAAATGAATGGTATAAATATATATATATATATATATATGATGGAATACTATGCAGCCATCAAAAGAAATGAAATCTTGCCATTTGTGATGACATGGATGGAATTAGAGGGTATTATGCTTAGCAAAATAAGTCAACAAGAGAAAGACACTATCTTATGATCTCTCTGATATGAGGAAATGGAGGTGCAATGTGGGTGCTTGGGGACAGGAAAAGAGTAAATGAAACGAGATGGGATCAGGAGGGAGACAAACCATAGGAGACCCTTAATCTCACAAAACAAACTGAGAGTTGCCAGGGGGAGGGGAGGGTAGGGAGAGGGTGGTGGGGTTATGAACATTGGGGAGGGTATGTGCTGTGGTGAGTGCTGTGAAGTGTGTAAACCTGGCGATTCACAGACCTGTACCCCTGGGGCTAATAATACATTATATGTTAATTTAAAAAAAAAGAGGAAGAAGAAGACTACTATAAATCAAATGCTATGGTTTTCAGCAAAGAGTGTGTAATCAGGCATATTTTATTAAAGTAACCATGTAAAATGATGGTTGAAAATTGGAATAACAGAAAACATAAAAATTAGAGATTTTAAAAAGAGATCTGGGACAGTGTAGAGAATATAATCAATGATATTATAATAGTGTTATATGGTGACAGATGGTGGCTATATTTGTAGTGATCATAGAATAATGTATGGAGATATTGAATACCTGAAACCAATGTAACACTGACTATCACTATACTCAAATAAAAAAATAGTAAAAATAAAACATTTTATTTTAAAAAGATAAAAAGAGGGACAAGAATTTGTAAAGTGAATTTCAAAAAGCTTAAAGATGAGGCTAAGACATACTCTGAACCTTGAGGAAAACACCATTTTGAAAATTCTTCCCATTTTGAGAAAACTCAAATGAATCAATACCATAAAAGAACCCATTTTAACTGAGAGATGTAATGAATGCTCAAGAAATAATTTTATGACAGGATAATTCTTCCCTATGAAACAGCATACAGAAACCAGGGGAAACACCTGGAAGCAAAATAAACTATACTGAAAATAAGAATTAGGAAAAAGATAAATGATGAAAGATAAGAAAATTAGAACTGCGAGAGAGACCTAGTGAATAGAATTTTTAGCTTGTGGTTTAATGTTTTTGAGGATAATCTAGAGTTCATTACTGCCTTGAGACAGGCTGGTTGTAGGCAGTTTAGGCAGACCCCTAAGACAGGCCTACTTTGGGCAGATGGTGTTGGAGGAGGCCATTGGGCTGGACAAAGACAAATCCAACCATTTGACTAAAGTGTCTGTGAAGATGTTGAAGTCAGATGCAACAGAGAAAGACCTGTTAAACCTAATCTCAGAAATGGAGATGATGAAGATGATTGGACAGCACAAGGACACCATCATCCTGCTGGGTCCTGCACACAGGATGGTCCTTCGTACACTCTCATGGAATATGCCTCCAAAGACAACATACAGGAGTACCTGCAGGCCCAGAGGCCTCCTGACCTGGTGTACTGTTACAATATCAGCCACAATGCAGCAGAGCAACTCTCCTCCAAGGACCTGGTATCCTGTGCCTATCAGGTAGCCTGAGGCATGGAGTACCTTGCCTCCAAGAAGTGCATACACCAAGACCTGGCCACCAGGGAAGTGCTGGTGACAAAGGACAACATGATGAAGATCTCTGACTTCAGCCTTGCCAGAGATATCACCACATCAGTTACTATAAAAAGACAACCAACAGTGGACTGCCTGTGAAGTGGATGGTCCCTAAGGCCATGTTTGACCAGAGCTACATCCACCAGAGTGACTTCTGGTCTTTTGGGGTGATCCTGTGCAAAATCTTCAATCTGGAAGCCTCCCATATCCTGGAGTGCCTGTGGAGGTGGCTTTCAAGCTGCTGAAGGAGTCATTTGATGGATAAGCCAATAAGTGCACCAGTTATACACAATAATGAGGGGTGGCTGGCATGTGGTTCCTTCAAGCTGCTGGTAGAAGACCTGGATCATACTGTGGCCTTGACCTCCAACCAGGAGTACCTGGACCTGTCCTTGGCCCTGGAACAATACTGTCTATGCTTTCCCAACACCTGAAGCTCCACCTGCTCCTCAGAGAAGAATTCCACCTTCTCTCATGTGCCGTTGCCCAGGGAGGCCTATCTGCCCTGACACCCAGCCCAGCTTGCCAATGGTGGACTCAAATGACTAGTATCCCTATTACTCCTGTCCAGATTACGTCATAAGCTGTAACCCTTACCCCCCACCCTCCCTGCAAGACTCACTGCCTTCTCCTTTGTCCCTTTCCTACTGGCAGGAGCCAGAAGCCTACCTGAGGCCTTCACCCCTTGAAGTTCACCTCTCTTCCCCTTCCTCTTCCTCCTCCTTACAACCTGCTCATAAAAGAAAGGCACAGAGAGGCAGGTACTTGCTTGTGGCTACTTCCTTCCCGCCCATATGTTGGACCAAGACCCCTCCCTGGAATCTGGTACTGCCTGGACTTTGAGGGAGTGGGAGATGAGGCATGCCAGTGAAAGCTGTTGGAGCTTTCCTGTTTTGGTTTTGTCTGCTTAGCATAACATGTAAGACTGAGTTCTGGTAGCAGGGACCTAGTCCTTGGTGCTATAGCACTAGCGAGGGGAGGTCAACTGCTGTGGGCCTTGGCTAAGAGCAACCCCTGCTCCAGAGATATGGTGCCAAGGGCTTATTAATTTTGATACTAATTTGCTTTGCTGATCAAATACCTGGTATCAAAAGATGGGAAGGCAAAGACTGAAAGCAGTGTTGTGACCATGGGGTCCAGCCCCAAACTATGAAGAAAACACAAAGTGTATAAATCTGAGTAAGAATATATTTACACACCTTTTTAAATAGGTTGTTATCAAAGATTTAATCAATGGGTAATATGCTCCTCGTGGCTGGGAAGCATCAGTTGCCATATATTAAAAAAAAAGAAAAGAGGTGTCTGGGTGGCTTCCTCCATAAGTGTCCCTTCTTTTCAGGTCATGATCCCAGGGTCCTGGGATGGAGCCCCACATCAGGCTCTCTGCTCAGTGGGAAACCTGCTTCTCCTTTTCCCTCTGCCCTGCTTATAGTTCCTCTTCCTATCTCTCTGTCTCTCAAATAAATAAAATATTTTAAAAAAAGAAAGAAACAAAATGTTTTTGAAAGGTCTTTTTTTTTTTAAATTTTCTAGGGGTGCCTGGATGACTCAGTTGTTTAAGCAGATGTTTGCCTTTGGCTGAGGTCATGATTCCAGTGTACAGGGCTCCAGCCCTGCATGGGACTACTTGCACCCCAAGGAGCTTGCTTCTTCCTCTCCCTTTGCACGTGATTCCCCCCGCTTGTGCGCTTCCACTCTCTCTCTCTCTCTTTCTCTCTCTTGCTGTCAATAAACAAAATAAAATCTTTTCTTAAATAAATAAATAAATAAATAAATTTCTAAACCTACTTTCAGTTTAGGTCCCTTAACAAAAATTGCTACTGCTTCATTTAAAAAAAAAAAAAGATAATTTAGAAATGTGCTTCCAGAGCTAAAAAGCTGTTTTGTTTTTTTTGTCAGGATTAAATATAGAAGTGCTTTAAAAAGTAAAAGAAAAAATATGCTATATTAACACTAATCACACTATAACTTTGGTGGTTATATCAAGATAATGAAAAGTGATTTTAAAGCAAATTTCATTATCAGACATAAAGATCAAGTCAAAATTACAGAAGAGTAAAAGGATGAATTCATCAGGGAGTATAATAATTCTTGACTTTTAATACTTAATAACAGATTTGGTGATATATAGGGAAAAACTAAGAACAAAAATCATAACTTCTACCTTAGAAGAGAAATGGAAAAAAATTTCAACACTTTTATTTTAAGATTATATAGACAAATGGTCATCAAATTGGTAAGATATGTAAGACTTGAACAAAATTATCAACTAACTAGATATGCTTGATATTACAGAACACTCCCAACAACCGCAGACTACATATATCTTAAGCCTTGATTTTCTTTGCAAAGGTCAACATTGATAATGTTCTAGTCATACATCCGTGTACCAGGAAAGAAGTAGCATATTTCTTGAAAGACACAGCTATCAAAGCTCCATTGCGAAACCGTAAAGATGGAGAAGGGATTTGAAAATTATATATCTGATAATGGACATCTATTCTGATTATTAAAAAATGAATAAAAATAAAAAACCTTACTAATAACCAAACAGAGTATCCAATTTTACATGTGAAGAAAATTATTGCAGAGACATGTCACCAAAAGGATATGGATGGCTTATAAGCACATGACAAATTTCTCAACATTTAGACATTAAAGAAATACAAATTAAAATCATAATGAGACATGCTTACATATCTATTAGAATGGCTAAAATTATAAAGGCTAATTGTACTTCGTCTGAGCTAGATTGAGAAGCAACAAAAAATCTAAACTGTTGTTGGCATATATCATGATACCACCACTTTGGAAAATATCTGCCATATAATAGGTTCAGTAGACAATTTGTAAATTTCAGAAAAAAATAATGTTGAGAGTATACTGAATTTCATAAGTCATTTCAATATTTTTTTCCAAAAAAGAAACTATGTAAAACATGCCTTAAATTTACTTTCAAAATATTTTATAGCATATAATGGACAATATACATAAGCCTTAAAGAAACAATCATATAAATAACCATTTCATACCTACTTAAAAATTGCATAATACCACACTCCTCAATCCTCTCTGAATGCTCTAAAATAACCCTTCAAAGGAAATACATTTTTAAAAATGACAGATTTTTTTTGGCAAATAATTTAATAAATAAAAGTTTCATTCATCTTCGTAGATCATAATAAATGTTTTTACTAAGCATGAAATTATAACTCTGAAGTGTGCTAAAATGAAACCACCTGCTAAGGGTGAGAGAACAAAAATAAACATCATTTTTCCAAATAAGAGGAATTTATTACCTTTGAATCAAAGCATGTGGATTTGTTCAAACTGGCAATAAAGGTATATGGAAACACAAACCATAGAAAGTCATATTTTAGATTTCTAAAAGACTTCAAAGTGAAGAGTATACATTTTTTAAATGTTACATAATGCTACATAATGACAAGATGACAGGTTGTGACAAATAGCATTTTAAAAGCTCTACTCATAATGGAACGGAAGGTGTCATTTCCCTATAATTTTATATATGTCATTAATTTACTATATCTGGATACAACATATTACCAAACAGATGTTCATCAAAGAATAAATCATTTTTAATGGAACATAATAATTTGAACCTACATGTATTAATCATTTTTTTCGATCAAACATTTATAGTCTCGCTAAACTTTTTATCAGTTGTCGACAAAATTAAAAAACAATAGGATAAAAAGTCGAGTTTGGAAAAGTAGATTTTCTTTGAAATTTGCATTTAAATGAAAATATTTGCTGATATTTTTAAAACTTTAAATGTAATTTTATATATATGTATACTCAAATGATATAAAATTTTTGGAGACTTAATATAGTTTGGGGCACATGGTAAGCAATAATCAATTTTTTTGTTGAACCAAGTGTTCTTGTATGATTTTTCTTAATTATTCTAGTACCACAATTTATACTTCTAAGATTTTTCCACCCCCCCATTTTAATATCTCTTAAGGTGGCACTCACCTTGCACTTGATGACATATCCTAGTTTAACTGACAGCCTTTCTCTTTCTTAGTCGAACATAAACTATAGTGCATCTTACCCTTGATGAAAGCTAGGATGCAATTAAATACACTATTATGGTTACGATTCTGATATTTGAAATCCTCCGGTAGCTCCCTGTGCCCCCACAGTGTAGTACCTCACCTCCTCGCCATAGTATACAAACCTTCTCACCCCCAGTGTTAACCCCGGGGCTCAGCCTCCATCCCCAGGTGATGCTGCCAGATCAGCTGTCGGTTGTCATGAACTTGCTGTAGTTACCCGAATGCACTGTGCTGCCTCCTGGCACTCTGAAACTTGACACACTCATCCTCATTCTTCGCTTTGCCCTTCTCTATCACCTCCCCTGAAAATCTGTTCCTAAGTGGCTTTTCCCAGCTCCAACATACCCTTGGCAGTCTTTTATCTCCCTGTGGTAAAGCCTGTCACACTGCACCATGGACATGCCCGTTGTCCCCCTGAGAAGAGAAAAGGGACAGTGAGGGCCCCCCAGCATTTGCAGCTCTAGTGCAGAGCCCCATGCCTGGCTTGCAGGAAATGCCGAATCATGAAGACAAACAGAGATCATCCTCTGGCTAAAACCAGCTCTTCTTTGCCTACCACAGGATCTGAATCAATAAAGGGCAACCAGTTATTATTGCTGTTTGTCTAGGGATTTTTACCCCATATATTTCCCAGGTCTTTACTCTTTTTATATCACTTTAATTCAGGCTTCAACCACTTCTTAGTCAGATCAGGTGAAATCATTTTCCTTCCCATACCCTCGATGTATTTCACATCTAGTAATTCTTTATTTAAAGATCTTATTTACCCATTTGACAGACAGATCACAAGTAGGTAGAGAGGGAGGCAGAGAGAGAAGGGGGAAGCAGGCTCCCCGCTGAGCAGAGAGCCCGATGTGGGGCTCAATCCCAGGACCCTGAAATCATGACATGAGCCGAAGGCAGAGGCCTAAACCACTGAGCCACCCAGGAGACCCCATATCTGGTAATTTTTAATCAACGTGGATATGCTGCATCAAATAGTTCCTTCTTCTTCAAATATAAATATATAAATATATTGATCAAGTCACTCGCATGTCTTAGGAGAATGTCATGCCTTTAGTAGCAAACTTTAAATCTTGGCCATTGGTTTTGATTTTTGATTTTTGTTTTGGTTTGATTTGGTTCGGTTTTTGTAATTTTAAAAATGCCTCCAGCCCTTGGCTCTGTCTGACCTGATTGCTTTCAGCTGTTTCTGCAACAAAATCGTCCAGGCAGCGAAAACTCTCATTGTTTACAGTGGCGCCCCCTTCTGAACACTTTGTTAATAAAAAGCTTTTTTTTTTTTTTTTGGCTATGATAAATGTGGAACAACAATGAGGTATTTCAAAGAGGTGAACCACAGATAAATTTCTCTAAGCGTGGGGTGAGGGTTACTCAAAAAGGAACTTAACAAGGCTTTTAAAGATATCGACAATCATTATAACATCTTGTGACTGATTGTTACCGTGCTCTTAACTGGGCAAACACTTGTTGGCTTCCAAGAAAGACTAACATAGTTGAGATGGTTCTAGCGGCCTTCTAGCACAGGGTCTCATGAGGCAGGGATTCTAGCCACTGGCTGTGCAAGGCATGAGGCCTGTTAGTGATTCTATTTTTTCCTCTGCAGAATGGGTCTTTCTACATTCCAGGTCCTTTCTACCCCAATAAATAATGCGGCAATTCTCTCAGTGATTTGTACTTTTGGTTTAAACAGCCAACTGTCTCTTAAAAAGGACTTTTGTTTAAATTCCTTAAAAAAAAAGTCTTTTTAAAAAAATCTTTTTCTTATTTTTAATTTTTTAATCCCATATGTTTACTCTGATCATGGAACTTTGTCATTATGGCCTTCTCGGCTGAATAAAATATTCACCATCAGCACCTACTGCTCTCCTCTCCTGGTGGTCTCTCCAGAAGGGGACTTCTCTAGCTCTTCTAGCCGGAGATGGGCACTTCCCCTCTACCCCTGTTGCCGGACCAGCCTTACCTATCCTGCAGGGTCAGGTCGTTCTGGCCTTTTATCTGTTGTTCTCTTCTGAGTGGTTAGTTTTTCATAGATACCGTGCTTTGCTTTTGTCAGGATTTACCCTGGACTATCAAAACCCTTTTCTTGTGCCAGTGAAGCTTAAGAAACAGTCGGATGAGAGAACCAGGAACTCGAACAGATCATATTTATCCTGAATGTTCTGTCCAAAATGAAAAATACATTTCTGAGGAGCCTCAAGATCTCTGAGAAGAGAAGTTTCACCAACTCTGTCATGTAGGGGCATCAATTCCGATTCTGTGTCAATTTTCCTACTTTCCCAGCTAATAATTCTCTACCTCATAAAGCCCAATCTCAACCGTTTCCTCTCTCAAATGCAGTTGCTCTTAGAGTCTTCACATGGCACTTGGGGCCTGCTGGTCATTGGCTACTGCGCTCTGTACTTTGGGTCTAACAGCTGCGCGGCATCAAGATGAGAACGTCTCTTGTTCTAAGACTTAATATAGTTTGGGGCACATGGTAAGCAATAATCACAATTTTAGTTGATCCAAGTGTTCAAACTTTTCTTAATTATTCTAGTACCACAATTTATACTTCTAAGATTTTTCCACCCCCCCATTTTAATATCTCTTAAGATGGCACTCACCTTGCACTTGATGACATATCCTAGTTTAACTGACAGCATTTCTCTTTCCTAGTCGAACATAAACTATAGTGCATCTTACCCTTGATGAAAGCTAGGATGCAATTAAATACACTATTATGGTTACGATTCTGATATTTGAAATCCTCCGGTAGCTCCCTGTGCCCCCACAGTGTAGTACCTCACCTCCTCGCCATAGTCTACAAACCATCTCACCCCCAGTGTTAACCGCGGGGCTCAGCCTCCATCCCCAGGTGATGCTGCCAGATCAGCTGTCGGTTGTCATGAACTTGCTGTAGTTTCCTGAATGCACTGTGCTGCTTCCTGGCACTTTGAAACTTGACACACTCATCCTCGTTCTTCACTTTGCCCTTGTCTATCACCTCCCCTGAAAATCTGTTCCTAAGTGGTTTTTCCTAGCTCCAACCTACCCTTGGCAGTCTTTTATATCCTTGTGGTAAAGCCTGTCACACTGCACCATGGACATGCCCGTTGTCCCTCTGAGAAGAGAAAAGGAACAGTGAGGGCCCCCCAGCATTTGCAGCTCTAGTGCAGAGCCCCATGCCTGGCTTGCAGGAAATGCCAGATCATGAAGACAAACGGAGATCATCCTCTGGCTAAAACCAGCTCTTCTTTGCCTACCGCAGGACCTGGATCAATAAAGAACAGCCAGTTATTATAGCTGTTTTTCTAGGGATATTTCCCCCATATATTTCGGGGGTTTCTTGTTAGCCCCAGAGGGCAATGTTTTTTCTTCTGGAGGGCAGGCAGAGGGCTGCATTGTAGTTCTGGAACTGCCAAACTGGAGGGCTTGTGGGCCAGGAGTTGAGGACAGAAGTCTGAGAACACAAGCAACCTTAGGGTCTGGGCAAGGACATGGCAGGTACGCTCTGCAGATGAAACAAGATCTCGTGCATCTGAAATCAGGTGAGGATCTGACAAACGCTCAGGTTGGATTTTTTGTCCCTTATGGCCCTCTTCATGAAGAGGTGGTGGATCACGAGGCCATGGAATTTTTCCCACGATGGGAGTTGTGAGATTCTCCAAACCGTAAAGATTCTTCTGCAGGGCGATTGAGACCTGTTGGTTGGCTCCAGGACTTCCCATACGGATCGATTCCAAGTAGGGTTCTAAGGATGGATGGCTGGGGAGCCCGACTCTCATTCCTCTTGTGTCCTAGTGACAAGACAGGTTAGATCTGCTGGATCTGGGGGAGAAACCGAGAGGGTTGAGTTGAAATGGACTCTCTTGTGGATGGGTCCTAATGTGGGTTTGTGTCCATGGAGAACTTGGAATGAGGCAGTGGCACAGGGTCCCTGAAGGGTTCTCCTAACCAGAGGCTTTGACTCAGCTCCAACGTGCAAGATTCCCACGTGGAGACGAGATTTCTTCTGATGGGTGCCTCAAGAAACAGCCATATGCTGCTATTGGAATCCAGGCCTCTGAGGAGAGATGCCTGGACAACAAAGCAATGGATCCGATTAAGATCTAGGGGCCTGCTCACTGCAATTTACCTCTGGGGACATCTGTCCACGGGTCTAAGTGCAGGTAGATGCTCAGCTGGTGTCAGACCGCCCTTGTTTTTCCTGGGCAGTCAACACTATTGGGATGGCCCCGGGCACTTTGGAGGTTTATCATCCTATTTCTAGGTTTGTGGCCAATGGAATGGGCAGAATTCCCAGGTACAGTCCTCAGGTTTGGCTCCAAGAACCTGTGCCTGTAGGTTTTGTGGGCCAGGGCTGTGGGGACAGTTGTCTGAAAACACAAACTCGGCTTAGGTTTCGGGTCGTAGGTATTGCAGGACTGATCTACAGACAGTGAGGAGAACTCTTCAGGATATGAACAAGGGGGCAAGTGTGAGACGCTTGCTCAAGATTTTGTCTCTGGATATTGTGTCACTGATGGCCGTGGAATGTCCGGGTGGCCTCATGGGCCATGGACGAGTCTTCCTCTCTGGGCATTTGGCCCGATCCGAAGAGTTTGGGGTTATTCTTTGAGATGGGAGGAGTTGGTTTTGTTTTGTTTTTACCTCAGGTGTCCCACCAAAAGAGAGTTTCCAGAGCAGAGCCCTGGGGAGGGGCGAGGGGACAACCAGAAAGCTGGTTAAAACTTGGGGCCTAGGGGCATGGCAAGCCCATTATGACGTCTAATGGTCCAGCCACTGAGAAGACTTACTAGAGGACAGGACTCACGCTGAGGGTCAAAATGCGTGTTTGTGCCCTCTTCGTACCTAAGCATGGGCGGGGCATAATGTGTCAGGGTCAGTGTCAGCGTTTGGGTTAGGGTTTGGGGCAGGCTCACAGTCAGTGTCAGGGTCAGGGTTAGTGGTTACTGTTAGGGTTAGCCCCGCTCCTGGGTCATGGACCCATCCGTTCAGGGTCTCAGGATAAACCCTGTGCAGAAGGGTCTAGACCCTCCACCTGATCCCACTTAACCAGCCTTAAACTGGTGTGTGAACATAACTTGCCCACCAGACATCTAAACCCTCATCAGCCTGATCCTGCTTGGGGCATCTTCTCCCACGATGGCATGGCAAGGTCCTCTTTACACACAGACACACAGACACCCAGAGGCACACACACACACACAGAAACGGGGAAGAGACCTAGGGCTACACCCGTGGATCAGAAGGTGTGGGACTCTCTGACTCTGAGCCCCCTGGTGTCACCTTTTGATTTTATTAGCCAAAGGGTCTGAGGCATTGGGGAAACATGATATGACCTGAAGGGAGGCGACGTGTCTGGCGGGTGAGCTCTCTTCTCCCTGCATCCTCCCGGCTTCAGTACAGCAGAAGAACATGTCGCTTCCTTTAGGATGTGCCTAGAAATGAGCTGGGCAGGGGTTTTTTCTCTGTAATGGGTTGCCTGGATACATGGGTTGCAATTCCGTTGGGCTCTGTCATCAGGGAAGTGAGGCCACCACTGCCTGGGGGCTCCTTACCGAACTTCCTGCTGTAGCAAAGCTCCCTGAGCCACCGGTGCGCAAGCTGCTCAGGCTCACACTCCACTCAATGCAGTGCCCATCCAGTGACCCCCATTCAGACTCCACCCAGCCCTTGGGAGGCCTGGGTGCAGCTATTGTCCCTGCTGGAGGCAACAGAGCTGGGTTTAGACTAGGTTAGTGTTAGGGTTAGGGTTTAGAAAGACTTAGGGTCAGGGTTAGGTTTAGACCTCGTTGGGGTCAGGGTTAGCGTAAGGCTTAGGGTAGGGGTCAGGGTTAGGGTTAGGTTCATGGTTAGGTTTAGGGTCAGGCTCACAGTAGGGTCACGGTTAGCGTAACGATCAGAGTCAGGGTCAGGGTCAGTGTTAGGGTGACGGTTAGGTTTAGGGTCAGGTTCAGGGTCATGGTCAGATTTAGGGTCAGGTTCAAGTTTTGGTTTGGGGGCAAGGTTCATGTCAGGGTTAGGGTTAGGTTTGGGACAGGTTTAGTGTCAGGGTTAGGGTCAGGGTCAGGGTTAGGTTCATGGTTATGGTAAGGTCAGCTTTATGTTTAGGATCTGTTTTATGAGTAGGTTAAGAATCAGGGTTAGCTTTAGGGTTACGATTATGTTCAGGATCTTGGATTGGGTCAGAGTTAGGTGTACATTCAGGGTTAGGGTCAGTGTTAAGGTCAAGGCCAGGGTAAGGTTTAAGGTTAAGGTCTGACATAGGCAAAGTTCAGAGATAGGGGTATGATATGATGAGGGTCAGGATTATTGTTAAAGTGGGGTTAGGGTTAGGGCTAGGTAGGTTGAGGGTTAGGGTTAGACCAGGTTAGGGTCAGTGTCAGTGATAATGTTAGGGGTTAGTTTTAGGGTTAGGTTCAGCATTAGGTTTCGGGTCAGGGCCCGTGTTAGTGTCAGGGTCAGGATTACGTTTAGGGTTACAGTTAGGGTCAGGCTCACATTCAGTGTCAGGGTTATGGTTAGGGTCAGGGTCAGGGTCACTGTTAGGGTCAGGGTTACGTTTCTGGTGTTTGCCTGGGTCAGGGTCAGGGTGAAGTCTAGGGCCAGTGTCAGGTTTACGGTCAGGATCAGGTATTGTTTTAATGTCCACATTCGGGTCAGCGACAGGGTTATATCGTTGTCAGTGTTAGGGTCATGGTTAGGTTTCGGCTCAGGGCCAGGATGAGGTATAGGGTCAGGGTCTGGTATAGGCAAAGTTCAGAGATAGGGTTATGATCATAGTCAAGTATAGGGTCAAAGTTAAAGTTAAAGTTTAGGGTTAGTGTTAGGGTTAGCGTTTGGTGGACGGTTAGGGTTAGAACTTGTTAGGATCAGGGTCCGTGGTAGGGTTAGGGATTAGTGCTAGGGTTGGTTCAGCGATAGGATTCTGGGGAGGACCCGTGTTACTGTCAGGGTCACGGTTGCATTTAGGGTTAGAGTTAGGGTCAGGTTCACAGTCAGGGTCAGGTTTAGTGTTCAGGTCAGGGTCAGGGTACTGCCAGGGTCAGGGTTAGATTTATGGTCATGGTCTGGGTCAGGGTCAGGGTGAAGTCTTGGGCCAGTGTCAGGTTTACGGTCTGGATCAGGTATTGGTTTAAAGTCCACATTCAGGTCAGCGACAGGGTTATGTAGTGGTCAGTGTTAGGGTCATGGTTAGGTTTAGGCTCAGGGCCAGGGTCACGTATAGGGTCCGGGTCTGGTATAGGCAAAGTTCAGGGTTAGGGTTATGATCATAGTCAGGTATAGGGTCAGGGTTATTGTTAAAGTTAGGGTTAGTGTTAGGGTTAGCGTTTGGTTGACGTTTAGGGTTAGAGCTTGTTAGGATCAGGGTCTGTGGTAGGGTTAGTGGTTAGTGTTAGGGTTGGGACCAGCGATAGGATTCGGGGGAGGGCCCGTGTTAGTGTCAGGGTCAGGGTTACATTTAGGGTTAGTGTTAGGGTCAGACTCACAGTCAGGGTCAGGTTTAGTGTTCAGGTCAGGGTCGGCGTCACTGTTAGCGTCAGGGTTAGATTTATGGTCATGGTCTGGGTGAGGGTCAGGGTGAAGTTTAGCACCAGTGTCAGGTTTAGGGTCAGGTATAGGTATTGGTTTAAAGTCCACATTCGGGTCAGGGACAGGATTGTGTAGTGGTTAGTGTTAGTGTCATGGTTAGGATAAGGGTCAGGGTCAGGGTCAGGTGAAGGTCAGGGCCAGGGTCAGGTTTAGGGTCAGGCTTTGGTATACGGTCAATGTTCGGTTCAGTGTCACAGTTAGGTTTGTCGGTAGCATTTGGGATTGGGGTTAGAGTTAGAGTTAGAAATAGGGTTATGGTTAGGGTTAGCGTTAGACAGCGTAAGGTCAGGGTTAGGATTTGGTTTAGGGTAGGGGTTAGTGTTAGGGTCAGGGTCAGCGTTAGGTTTAGGTTCAGGGTCCGTATTAGGGTCATGGTTAGAGATACATTTAGGTTTAGGGTTAGTGTCAGGCTCACAGTCACGGTCATGGGTAGGGTTAGGGTCAGGGTTATGTCCGCGTCAGGGTTAGGATTAGGGTCATGGTCAGGGTCATGGTTAGTTATGAGTCTTGGTTACAGTAATATCAATGTTAGGTTTAGGTTCAGGGTCCACATCAGGGTCAGTGTCAGGCTTAGGTTTAGGTTTAGGGTTCCGGTCAGGATCACAGATAGGGTCAGGGTCAGGGTCAAGGTTTGGGTTAGGGTTTGGGGCAGGCTCACAGTCAGTGTCAGGGTCAGGATTAGTGGTTACTGTTAGGGTTATCCCCGCTCCTGGGTCATGGACCCATCCGTTCAGGGTCTCAGGATAAACCCTGTGCAGAAGGGTGTAGAAACGGGGAAGAGACCTAGGGCTACACCCGTGGATCAGAAGGTGTGGGACTCTCTGTCTCTGAGCCCCCTGGTGTCACCTTTTGATTTTTTTAGCCAAAGGGCCTTGGGCGTTGGGGAAACCTGATATGACCTGCCATGGAGGGGACGTGTCTGGCAGGCGAGCTCTCTTCTCCCTGCATCCTCCCGGCTTCAGTACAGCAGAAGAACATGTCGCTTCCTTTAGGATTTGCTTTGAAATGAGCTTGGATGGGGGGTTTTCTCTGTAATGGCGTGCCTGGATACAAAGGTTCCTATTTCGTTGGGTTCTGTCGTCAGGTAAGTGAGTTCAACACTGCCTGGGGGCTCCTTACCAAACTTTCTGCTTCACCAGAGCTCCCTGTTCCACCGGTCCCCAAGCTGCTCAAGGCTCACCCTCCACTTAATGCAGTGCCAATCCAATGACCCCCATACAGCCTCCCCCAAGCTCCTGGGAACCTGGGTGCAGCTGTTGTCCTCACTGGAGAGAACAGAGCTGGGTATAGACTAGGTTAGTGTTAGGTTTAGGGTTAAGAAAGACTTAGGATCAGGGTTAGGGTTAGACGTCATTGGGGTCAGGGTTAGCGTAAGGCTTAGGGTAGGGGTCAGGGTTAGGGTTAGGTTCATGGTTAGGTTTAGGGTCAGACTCACAGTAGGGTCACGGTTAAGGTTATGGTCAGAGTCAGGGTCAGGGTCAGTGTTAGTGACGGTTAGGTTTAGGTTCAGGTTCAGGGTCATGGTCAGATTTAGGGTCAGGTTCAAGTTTAGGTTTGGGGGCAAGGTTCATGTCAGGGTCAGGGTTAGGTTTGGGACAGGTTTAGTGTCAGGGTTAGGTTCAGGTTCAGGGTTAGGTTCATGGTTATGGTAAGGTCAGCTTTAAGTTTAGGTTCTGTTTTATGTGTAGGTTCAGGATCAGGGTTAGCTTTAGTGTTATGATTCTGTCAGGATCATGGATTGGGTGAGAGTTAGGTTTACAGTCAGGGTTAGGGTCAGTGTTAAGGTCAAAGCCAGGGTCAGGTTTAAGGTTAAGGGCTGACATAGGCAAAGTTCAGAGTTAGGGTTATGATCAGGTTCAGGGAGAGGGTCAGGATTATTGTTAAAGTGGGGTTAGGGGTAGGGTTAGAGGTAGGTTGAGGGTTAGGGTTAGACCGGGTTAGGGTCAGGGTCAGTGATAATGTTAGGGGTTAGTTTTAGGGTTAGGTTCAGCGTTAGGTTTCGGGTTAGGGCCCGTGTTAGTGTCAGGGTCATGGTTACGTTTAGGGTTAGAGTTAGGGTCAGGCTCACAGTCGGGGTCAGGTTCAGTGTTCAGGTCAGGGACGGGTCACTGTTAGGGTCAGGGTTAGATTTATGGTCATGGTCTGGGTCAGGGTCAGGGTGAAATCTTGGGCCAGTGTCAGGGTTACTGTCAGGATCAGGTATTGGTTTAAAGTCCACATTCGGGTCAGCGACAGGGTTATGTAGTGGTCAGTGTTAGGGTCATGGTTAGGTTTAGGCTCAGGGCCAGGGTCACGTATAGTGTCAGGGTCTGGTATAGGCAAAGTTCAGGGTTAGGGTTATGATCATAGTCAGGTATAGGGTCAGGGTTATTGTTAAAGTTAGGGTTAGTGTTAGGGTTAGCATTTGGTTGACGTTTAGGGTTAGAGCTTGTTAGGATCAGGGTCTGTGGTAGGGTTAGTGGTTAGTGTTAAGGGTTGGGTTCAGCGATAGGATTCTGGGGAAGGCCCGTGTTAGTGTCAGGGTCAGGATTACATTTAGGGTTAGTGTTAGGGTCAGGCTCACAGTCAGGGTCAGTTTGTTGTTCAGGTCAGGGTCAGGGTCACTGTAAGGGTCAGGGTTAGGTTTATGGTCATGGTCTGGGTCAGGGTCAGGGTGAAGTTTAGCGCCAGTGTCAGGTTTAGGGTCAGGTATAGGTATTGGTTTAAAGTCCACATTCCGGTCAGGGACAGGATTATGTAGTGGTCAGTGTTAGTGTCATGGTTAGGATTAGGGTCAGGGTCTGGGTCAGGTGAAGGTCAGGGACAGGGTCAGGTTTAGCGTCAGGATTTGGTTTAGGGTCAATGTTCGGTTCAGTGTCACAGTTAGGTTTTGGCGGTAGGGTTTGGGATTGGGGTTAGGGTTAGAGTTAGAAGTAGGGTTATGATAGGGTTAGGGTTAGACAGCGTAAGGTCAGTGTTAGGGTTTGGTTTAGGGTAGGGGTTAGTGTTAGGGTCAGGGTCAGCGTTAGGTTTAGGTTCAGGGTCCGTATTAGGGTCATGGTTAGAGTTACCTTTAGGTTTAGGCACGGGTCAGGCTGACAGTCACGGTCTGTGTTAGGGTTAGTGTCAGGGTTAGGTCAGCGTCAGGGTTAGGATTAGGGTCAGGGTCTGTGTCATGATTAGGTTTGAGTCATGGTTACGGTAAGGTCAGATTTAAGTTTAGTTCAGGGTCCACATCAGGGTGAGTGTCAGGCTTAGGTTTAGGTTTAGGGTTCAGGTCAGGATCACATACAGGGTCAGGGTCAGGGCTTGGGTTAGGGTTTGGCGTAGGCTCACAGTCAGTGTCAGGGTCAGGGTTAGTGGTTACTGTTGGGGTTAGCCCCGCTCCTGGCTATGGACCCATCTCTTCAAGGTCTCAGGATAATCCCTGAGCAGAAGGGTGTAGACCCTACACCCGATCCCACTTAACCAGCCTTAAACAGGGTGTGAACATGACTTGCCCACCAGACATCTAAACCCTCATCAGCCTGATCCTGCTTGGGTCATCTCCACCCATGATGGCATGGCCAGGTCTCTATACACACAAAGACACAGACACTCAGAGGCGCACACACACACACACACACACACACACAAACACACACACACACACAGTGAGAGAGAGACTGCGAAGAGACCTAGGGCTACACCAGTGGATCAGAAGGTGTGGGACTCTCTGACTCTGAGCCCCCTGGTGTCACCTTTTGATTTAATTAGCCAAAGGGCCTGAGGCATTGGTGAAACCTGATATGACCTGCCAGGGAGGGGACGTGTCAAGCGGCGAGCTCTCTTCTCCCTGCATCCTTTCGGCTTCAGTACGGCAGAAAAACATGTCGCTTCCTTTAGGATGTTTCTAGAAATGAGCTGGACAGGAGGGTTTTCTCTTTATGGGGTGCCTGGATACGTGGGTTCCAATTCTGTTGGGCTCTGTTGTCAGGGAAGTGAGGTCACCACTGCCTGGGGGCTCCTTACCAAACTTTCTGCTCCACCAGAGCTCCCTGAGCCGCTGGTCCCCAAGCTGCTCAAGGCTCACACTCCACTCAATGCAGTGCCCATCCAGTGACCCCCATACAGCCTTCCCCCAGCCCTTGGGAGGCCTGGGTACAGCTGCTGTCCCCACTGGAGGGAACAGAGCTGGGTTTAGACCAGGTTAGTGTTAGGGTTAGGGAGAAGAAAGACTTAGGGTCAGGTTTAGGTTTAGACCTCGTTGGGGTCAGGGTTAGCGAGGCTTAGGGTAGGGGTCAGGGTTAGGGTTAGGTTCATGGTTAGGTTTAGGGTCAGGCTCACAGTAGGGTCAGGGTTAGGGTTTTGGTCAGAGTCAGGGTCAGGGTCAGTGTTAGGGTGACTATTAGGTTTAGTGTCAGGTTCAGGATGATGGTCAGATTTAGGGTCAGGTTCAAGTTTTTGTTTGGGGGCAAGGTCATGTCAGTTCAGGGTTAGGTTTAGGACAGGTTTAGTGTCACGGTAGGGTCAGGGTCAGGGTTAGGTTCATGGTTATGGTAAGGTCAGCTTTATGTTTAGGTTCTGTTTTATGAGTAGGTTCAGGATCAGGGTTAGCTTTAGGGTTACGATTCTGTTCAGCATCACGGTTTGCGTCAGAGTTAGGATTACAGTCTGGGTTAGGGTCAGAGTTAAGGTCAAGGCCAGGGTCAGGTTTAAGTTTAAGATCTGACAAAGGCAAATTTCAGAGTTAGGGTTATGATCATGGTCAGGGAGAGGTTCGGGATTATTGTTAAAGTGTGGTTAGGGTTAGGGAAGAGGTAGGTTGAGGGTTAGGGTTAGACCGGGTTAGGGTCATAGTCAGGGATAATGTTAGGGGTTAGTTTTAGGGTTAGGTTCAGCGTTAGGTTTCGGGTCAGGGTCCGTGTTAGTGTCAGGGAGGGTTAGGTTTAGGGTTAGAGTTAGGGTCAGGCTCACATTCAGTGTCAGGGTTAGTGTTAGGGTCAGGGTCAGGGTCAATTTTAGGTTTAGAGTTAGGTTTCTGGTGTTTGCCTTAGTCAAGGTCAGGTGAAGTCTAGAGCCAGGGTCAGGTTTACGGTCAGGATCAGGTATTGGTTTAAAGTCCACATTAGTATCAACGACAGGGTTATGTAGTAGTCAGTGTTAGAGTAATGGATTGGATTAGGATCATAACCATAATAGAGTATTTAATGCATCCTAGCTTTCATCAAGTGTAAGATGCACTATAGTTTATGTTCGACTAAGAAAGAGAAATGCTGTCAGTTAAAGTAGGATATGTCATCAAGTGCAAGGTGAGTGCCACCTTAAGAGATATTAAAATGGGGGTGGGAGACAAATCTTAGAAGAAGTAAATTGTGGTAGTAGAATAAATCATAAAGGTCCAACACTTGGATCAACTAAAGAAGTGATTATTGCTTACCATGTGCCCCAAACTATATTAAGTCCTAGAACAAGAGACGTGCTCATCTTGATGCCCCGCAGCTGTTAGACCCAAGGTACAGTTGCCTGTAGCCAACGACCAGCAGGCCCCAAGTGCCATGTGCAGACTCTAAGAGCAACTGCCTTTGAGAGAGGAAACGGTTGAGAGTGGGCTTTCTGAGGTAGAGAATTACTAGCTGGGAAAGTAGTAAAATTGACACAGAATCGGAATTGATGCCCCTACATGACAGAGTTGGTGAAACTTCCCTTCTCAGAAATCTTGAGGCTCCTCAGAAATGTATTTTTCATTTTGGACAGAACATTCAGGATAAATATGATCTGTTCGAGTTCCTGGTTCTCTCATCCGGACTGTTTCTTAAGCTTCACTGGCACAAGAAAAGGGTTTTGATAATCCAGGGTAAATCCTGACAAAAGCAAAGCAAGGTATCTATGAAAACTAACCACTCAGAAGAGAACAACAGATAACATGCCAGGCCGACCTGACCCTGCAGGATAGGTAAGGCTGGTCTGGAAACAGGGGTAGAGGGGAAGTGCCCATCTCCTGCTAGAAGAGCTAGAGAAGACCCCTTCCGGAGAGACCACCAGGAGAGGGGAGCAGTAGGTGCTTATGATGAAGAATATTTTATCAGCAGAGAAGGTCAAAATGACAAAGTTCCATGATCAGAGTAAACCTATGGGATTAAAAAATAAAAAATAAAAAAAAGATTTTTTTGAAAGGACTTTTTTTTAAAGGAATTTAAGCAAAAGTCCTTTAAAGAGATAGTTGGCTGTTTAAACCAATAGTACAACTCACTGAGAGAATCGCCGCATTATTTATTGGGGTAGAAAGGACCTGGAATGTAGAAAGACCCATTCTGCAGAGGAAAAAAGAGAATCACTAACAGGCCTCATGCCTTGCACAGCCAGTGGCTAGAATCTCTGCCTCATGAGACCCTGTACTAGAAGGCCGCTAGAACAATCTCAACTATGTTAGTCTTTCGTGGAAGCCAACAAGTGTTTCCCCAGTTAATTGCATGGTAAGAATCAGTCACGTTATGTTATAATGATTGTCGATATCTTTAAAAGCCTTGTCAAGTTCCTTTTTGAATAACCTTCACCCACCCTTAGAGAAATTTATCTGTGGTTCACCTCTTTGAAATACCGGATGGTTGTTCCACATTTTCCGTAGCCGAAAAACAAAAACAAACAAACAAACAAAAGCTTTTTATTAACAAAGTGTTCAGAAGGGGGCGCCACTGTAAACAATGAGAGTTTTCGCTGCCGGGACAATTTTGTTGCAGAAACAGCTGAAAGCAATCAGGTCAAACAGAGCCAAGGGCTGGAGGGATTTTTAAAATGACAAAAACCGAACCAAATCTAACCAAAACAAAAATCAAAACCAATGGCCAAGATTTCAAGTTTGCTACTAAAGGTATGACATTCTCCTAAGACATGCGAGTGACTTGATCACTTTATTTATATATTTATATTTGAAGAAGAAGGAACTATTTGATGCAGCAAATCCACGTTGGTTAAAAATTACCAGATATGGGGGCTCCTGGGTGGCTCAGTGGTTTAGGCCTCTGCCTTCGGCTCAGGTCATGATTTCAGGGTCCTGGGATGGAGCCCCACATCGGGCTCTCTGCTCAGCGGGGAGCCTGCTTCCCCCCTCTCTCTCTGCCTCCCTCTCTACCTACTTGTGATCTGTCTGTCAAATGGGTAAATAAGATCTTTAAATAAAGAATTACTAGATGTGAAATACATCGAGGGTATGGGAAGGAAAATGATTTCACCTGATCTGACTAAGAAGTGGTTGAAGCCTGAATTAAAGTGCTACAAATAGAGTAGAGATCTGGGACATATATGGGGTAAAAATCCCTAGACAAACAGCAATAATAACTGGCTGCTCTTTATTGACCAGATCCTGCGGTAGGCAAAGAAGAGCTGGTTTTACCCAGAGGATGATCTCCGTTTGTCTTCATGATCTGGCATTTCCTGCAAGCCAGGCATGGGGCTCTGCACTAGAGCTGCAAATGCTGGGTCCCTCATTGTCCCTTTTCTCTTCTCAGGGGGACAACGGGCATGTCCATGATGCAGTGTGACAGGCTTTACCACAGGGAGATAATAGACTGCCAAGGATAGGTGGGAGCTGGGAAAAGCCACTTAGGAACAGATTTTC
Source organism: Mustela nivalis (assembly GCF_964662115.1). NCBI lineage: Eukaryota > Metazoa > Chordata > Mammalia > Carnivora > Mustelidae > Mustela > Mustela nivalis. The sequence goes on from NW_028136217.1 coordinate 179,985, forward strand.
AGGGGAGGTGATAGACAAGGGCAAAGTGAAGAATGAGGATGAGTGTGTCAAGTTTCAGAGTGCCAGGAGGCAGCACAGTGCATTCGGGAAACTACAGCAAGTTCATGACAACCGACAGCTGATCTGGCAGCATCACCTGGGGATGGAGGCTAAGCCCCGGGGTTAACACTGGGGGTGAGAAGGTTTGTATACTATGGCGAGGAGGTGAGGTACTACACTGTGGGGGCACAGGGAGCTACCGGAGGATTTCAAATATCAGAATCGTAACCATAATAGAGTATTTCATTGCATCCTAGCTTTCATCAAGTGTAAGATGCACTATAGTTTATGTTCGACTAAGAAAGAGAAATGCTGTCAGTTAAAGTAGGATATGTCATCAACTGCAAGGTGAGTGCCACCTTAAGAGATATTAAAATGGGGGGGGGGACAAATCTTAGAACAAGTAAATTGTGGTAGTAGAATAATTAAGAAAGATCCAACACTTGGATCAACTAAAGAAGTGATTATTGCTTACCATGTGCCCCAAACTATATTAAGTCCTAGAACAAGAGACGTGCTCATCTTGAAGCCTTGCAGCTGTTAGACGCAAGGTACAGTGGGCAGTAGCCAATGACCAGCAGGCCCCAAGTGCCATGTGCAGACTCTAAGAGCAACTGCCTTTGAAAGAGAAAACGGTTGACAGTGGGCTTTCTGAGGTAGAGAATTACTAGCTGGGAAAGTAGTAAAATTGACACAGAATCGGAATTGATGCCCCTACATGACAGAGTTGGTGAAACTTCCCTTCTCAGAGATCTTGAGGCACCTCAGAAATGAATTTTTCATTTTGGACAGAACATTCAGGATAAATATGATCTGTTTGAATTCCTGGTTTCTCATTAGGACAGATTCTTAGGCTTCACTGGCAGAAGAAAAGGGTTTTGATAATCCAGGGTAAATCCTGACAAAAGCAAAGCACGGTATCTATGAAAAACTAACCCCTAAGAGGAGAACAACAGATAAAGGGCCAGGCCTACCTGACCCTGCGGGATAGGTAAGGTTAGTCTGGCAACAGGGGTATTTGGGAACTGCCCATCTCCTGCTAGAAGAGCTAGAGAAGACCCCTTCCGGAGAGACCACCAAGAGAGGAGAGCAGTAGGTGCTAATGATGAAGAATATTTTAATCAGGGGCGCCTGGGTGGCTCAGTGGATTAAGCCTCTGCCTTCGGCTCGGGCCATGATCTCAGTGTCCTGGGATTGAGCCCCGCATCGGGCTCTTTGCTCAGCAGGAGCCTGCTTTTCTATCTCTCTCTGCCTGACTCTCTGCCTACTTGTGATTTCTCTCTCTGTCAAATAAATACAGAAAATCTTTAAAAAAAAAAAAGAATATTTTAATCAGCAGAGATGGTCAAAATGACAAAGTTCCATGATCAGAGTAAACATATGGGATTTAAAAATAAAAAATAAAAAAATTTTTTTGAAAGGACTTTTCTTTAAAGGAATTTAAACAAAAGACCTTTTTAAGAGACAGTTGGCTGTTTAAACCCAAAGTACAACTCACTGAGAGAATCGCCGCATTATTTATTGGGGTAGAAAGGACCTGGAATGTAGAAAGACCCATTCTGCAGAGGAAAAAATAGAATCACTAACAGGCCTCATGCCTTGCACAGCCAGTGGCTAGAATACCTACCCCATCATACCCTGTGCTAGAAGGCCACTAGAACCATTTCAACTATGTTAGTTTTTCTTGGAAGCCAACAAGTGTTTGCCCAGTTAAGAGCACGGTAACAATCAGTCACGTTATGTTATAATGATTGTCGATATCTTTAAAAGCCTTGTCAAGTTCCTTTTTGAGTAACCCTCACCCCACCCTTAGAGAAATTTATCTGTGGTTCACCTCTTTGAAGTACCTCATTGTTGTTCCACATTTACCATAGCCGAAAAACAAACAAACAAACAAAAAAAGCTTTTTATTAACAAAGTGTTCAGAAGGGGGCGCCACTGTAAACAATGAGAGTTTTCGCTGCCGGGACAATTTTGTTTCAGAAACAGCTGAAAGCAATCAGGTCAGACAGAGCCAAGGGCTGGAGGGATTTTTAAAATGACAAAAACCGAACCAAATCTAACCAAAACAAAAATCAAAACCAATGGCCAAGATTTCAAGTTTGCTACTAAAGGTATGACATTCTCCTAAGACATGCGAGTGACTTGATCACTTTATTTATATATTTATATTTGAAGAAGAAGGAACTATTTGATGCAGCAAATCCACGTTGGTTAAAAATTACCAGATATGGGGGCTCCTGGGTGGCTCAGTGGTTTAGGCCTCTGCCTTCGGCTCAGGTCATGATTTCAGGGTCCTGGAATGGAGCCCCACATCGGGCTCTCTGCTCAGCGGGGAGCCTGCTTCCCCCCTCTCTCTCTGCCTCCCTCTCTACCTACTTGTGATCTGTCTGTCAAATGGGTAAATAAGATCTTTAAATAAAGAATTACTAGATGTGAAATACATCGAGGGTATGGGAAGGAAAATGATTTCACCTGATCTGACTAGGAAGTGGTTGAAGCCTGAATTAAAGTGCCACAAAAAGAGTAGAGACCTGGGAAATATATGGGGTAAAAATCCCTAGAAAAACAGCAATAATAACTGGCTGCTCTTTATTGATCCAGATCCTGCGGTAGGCAAAGAAGAGCTGGTTTTAGCCAGAGGATGATCTCCGTTTGTCTTCATGATCTGGCATTTCCTGCAAGCCAGGCATGGGGCTCTGCACTAGAGCTGCAAATGCTGGGGGCCCTCATTGTCCCTTTTCTCTTCTCAGGGGGACAACGGGCATGTCCATGGTGCAGTGTGACAGGCTTTACCACAGGGAGATAATAGACTGCCAAGGGTAGGTGGGAGCTGGGAAAAGCCACTTAGGAACAGATTTTCAAGGGAGGTGATAGACAAGGGCAAAGCGAAGAATGAGGATGAGTGTGTCAAGTTTCAGAGTGCCAGGAGGCAGCACAGTGCATTCGGGAAACTACAGCAAGTTCATGACAACCGACAGCTGATCTGGCAGCGTCACCTGTGGATGGAGGCTGAGCCCCGGGGTTAACACTGGGGGTGAGAAGGTTTGTATACTATGGCGAGGAGGTGAGGTACTACACTGTGGGGGCACAGGGAGCTACCGGAGGATTTCAAATATCAGAATCGTAACCATAATAGAGTATTTCATTGCATCCTAGCTTTCATCAAGTGTAAGATGCACTATAGTTTATGTTCGACTAAGAAAGAGAAATGCTGTCAGTTAAAGTAGGATATGTCATCAAGTGCAAGGTGAGTGCCACCTTAAGAGATATTAAAATGGGGAGGGGGACAAATCTTAGAACAAGTAAATTGTGGTAGTAGAATAATTAAGAAAGATCCAACACTTGGATCAACTAAAGAAGTGATTATTGCTTACCATGTGCCCCAAACTATATTAAGTCCTAGAACAAGAGACGTGCTCATCTTGAAGCCTTGCAGCTGTTAGACCCAAGGTACAGAGGGCAGTAGCCAACGACCAGCAGGCCCCAAGTGCCATGTGAAGACTCTAAGAGCAACTGCCTTTGAAAGAGAAAACGGTTGACAGTGGGCATTCTGAGGTAGAGAATTACTAGCTGGGAAAGTAGTAAAATTGACACAGAATCGGAATTGATGCCCCTACATGACAGCTTTGGTGAAACTTCCCTTCTCAGAGATCTTGAGGCACCTCAGAAATGAATTTTTCATTTTGGACAGAACATTCAGGATAAATATGATCTGTTTGAATTCCTGGTTTCTCATTAGGACAGTTTCTTAGGCTTCACTGGCAGAAGAAAAGGGTTTTGATAATCCAGGGTAAATCCTGACAAAAGCAACGCACGGTATCTATGAAAAACTAACCCCTCAGAGGAGAACAACAGATAAAGGGCCAGGCCTACCTGACCCTGCAGGATAGGTAAGGTTAGTCTGGCAACAGGGGTATTTGGGAACTGCCCATCTCCTGCTAGAAGAGCTAGAGAAGACCCCTTCCGGAGAGACCACCAAGAGAGGAGAGCAGTAGGTGCTAATGATGAAGAATATTTTAATCAGGGGCGCCTGGGTGGCTCAGTGGATTAAGCCTCTGCCTTCGGCTCGGGCCATGATCTCAGTGTCCTGGGATTGAGCCCCGCATCGGGCTCTTTGCTCAGCAGGAGCCTGCTTTTCTATCTCTCTCTGCCTGACTCTCCGCCTACTTGTGATTTCTCTCTCTGTCAAATAAATACAGAAAATCTTTAAAAAAAAAAAAAGAATATTTTAATCAGCAGAGATGGTCAAAATGACAAAGTTCCATGATCAGAGTAAACATATGGGATTTAAAAATAAAAAATAAAAAAATTTTTTTGAAAGGACTTTTCTTTAAAGGAATTTAAACAAAAGACCTTTTTAAGAGACAGTTGGCTGTTTAAACCCAAAGTACAACTCACTGAGAGAATCGCCGCATTATTTATTGGGGTAGAAAGGACCTGGAATGTAGAAAGACCCATTCTGCAGAGGAAAAAATAGAATCACTAACAGGCCTCATGCCTTGCACAGCCAGTGGCTAGAATACCTACCCCATCATACCCTGTGCTAGAAGGCCACTAGAACCATTTCAACTATGTTAGTTTTTCTTGGAAGCCAACAAGTGTTTGCCCAGTTAAGAGCGCGGTAACAATCAGTCACGTTATGTTATAATGATTGTCGATATCTTTAAAAGCCTTGTCAAGTTCCTTTTTGAGTAACCCTCACCCCACCCTTAGAGAAATTTATCTGTGGTTCACCTCTTTGAAGTACCTCATTGTTGTTCCACATTTACCATAGCCGAAAAACAAACAAACAAACAAAAAAAGCTTTTTATTAACAAAGTGTTCAGAAGGGGGCGCCACTGTAAACAATGAGAGTTTTCGCTGCCGGGACAATTTTGTTTCAGAAACAGCTGAAAGCAATCAGGTCAGACAGAGCCAAGGGCTGGAGGGATTTTTAAAATGACAAAAACCGAACCAAATCTAACCAAAACAAAAATCAAAACCAATGGCCAAGATTTCAAGTTTGCTACTAAAGGTATGACATTCTCCTAAGACATGCGAGTGACTTGATCACTTTATTTATATATTTATATTTGAAGAAGAAGGAACTATTTGATGCAGCAAATCCACGTTGGTTAAAAATTACCAGATATGGGGGCTCCTGGGTGGCTCAGTGGTTTAGGCCTCTGCCTTCGGCTCAGGTCATGATTTCAGGGTCCTGGGATGGAGCCCCACATCGGGCTCTCTGCTCAGCGGGGAGCCTGCTTCCCCCCTCTCTCTCTGCCTCCCTCTCTACCTACTTGTGATCTGTCTGTCAAATGGGTAAATAAGATCTTTAAATAAAGAATTACTAGATGTGAAATACATCGAGGGTATGGGAAGGAAAATGATTTCACCTGATCTGACTAGGAAGTGGTTGAAGCCTGAATTAAAGTGCCACAAAAAGAGTAGAGACCTGGGAAATATATGGGGTAAAAATCCCTAGAAAAACAGCAATAATAACTGGCTGCTCTTTATTGATCCAGATCCTGCGGTAGGCAAAGAAGAGCTGGTTTTAGCCAGAGGATGATCTCCGTTTGTCTTCATGATGTGGCATTTCCTGCAAGCCAGGCATGGGGCTCTGCACTAGAGCTGCAAATGCTGGGGGCCCTCATTGTCCCTTTTCTCTTCTCAGGGGGACAACGGGCATGTCCATGGTGCAGTGTGACAGGCTTTACCACAGGGAGATAATAGACTGCCAAGGGTAGGTGGGAGCTGGGAAAAGCCACTTAGGAACAGATTTTCAAGGGAGGTGATAGACAAGGGCAAAGCGAAGAATGAGGATGAGTGTGTCAAGTTTCAGAGTGCCAGGAGGCAGCACAGTGCATTCGGGAAACTACAGCAAGTTCATGACAACCGACAGCTGATCTGGCAGCGTCACCTGTGGATGGAGGCTGAGCCCCGGGGTTAACACTGGGGGTGAGAAGGTTTGTATACTATGGCGAGGAGGTGAGGTACTACACTGTGGGGGCACAGGGAGCTACCGGAGGATTTCAAATATCAGAATCGTAACCATAATAGAGTATTTCATTGCATCCTAGCTTTCATCAAGTGTAAGATGCACTATAGTTTATGTTCGACTAAGAAAGAGAAATGCTGTCAGTTAAAGTAGGATATGTCATCAAGTGCAAGGTGAGTGCCACCTTAAGAGATATTAAAATGGAGGGGGGGGAACCAATCTTAGAACAAGTAAATTGTGGTAGTAGAATAATTAAGAATGATCCAACACTTGGATCAACTAAAGAAGTGATCATTGCTTACCATGTGCCCCAAACTATATTAAGTCCTAGAACAAGAGACGTGCTCATCTTGATGCCCTTTAGCTGTTAGACCCAAGGTACAGAGGGCAGTAGCCAAGGACCAGCAGGCTCCAAGTGTCATGTGCATACTCTAAGAGCAACTGCCTTTGAAAGAGAAAACGGTTGACAGTGGGCTTTCTGAGGTAGAGAATTACTAGCTGGGAAAGTAATAAAATTGACACAGAATCGGAATTGATGCCCCTACATGACAGAGTTGGTGAAACTTCCCTTCTCAGAGATCTTGAGGCTCCTCAGAAAGGAATTTTTCATTTTGGACAGAACATTCAGGATAAATATGATCTGTTTGAGTTCCTGGTTCTCTCATTAGGACTGTTTCTTAGGCTTCACTGGCACAAGGAAAGGGTTTTGATAATCCAGGGTAAATCCTGACAAAAGCAAAGCACAGTTTCTATGAAATACTAACCACTCAGAGGAGAGCAACATATAAAGGGCCAGGCCTACCTGACCCTGCAGGATAGGTAAGGTTAGTCTGGCAACAGTGGTAGAGGGGAAGTGCCCCTTTAGGTTGGCATGGACAAAACCCTCAATCAACTTTCTGTGCCTTTGCGACAGTTATGAGAAGTTCTGGTAAGTCCCCAATTAATGAAAACAGTCTGCTCTGACGCCTGTTGTCCTCTTCGGCTTTCCTCTAAGAATTCTTTTCATCTGTTAGTTTGGTGGTACTGGTGGTTGTATTTTAACGGTTCATGGTTATAATATTCACCTTCAGAAGTGTTGTAAATGATTTTGTTTTTGCATATGCTAAAAACCTAAAAAAACATGTTCGAATTGAAGAAGACCTATTCTCAGAGTAGACAACCTTAAAATGTCAGGGGAGAGGAAGCATATTTCCAAATTCAACTTATTAATGCCACTTTGGTCATATGTAAGTGGTTTCTAACTTACGAATGACTTGTATTATAACAGTTTGTAATCTTGTAAAGATCCCCCCCCCCCCCACCGCATGTAAGCTACGTGTGGTTAGGTTCCTGGGCTGATCTACAAAAACTGTGTAATCCCTAATGGAACTGAAGGATAATATAAATAAAATGTAATACTTAATAAATGTTACATTTGCATGTTCTCTCAGAAAAATCTCTGTTGTGGGAATGGGACTCCCCACCTCTAAGCCATTGGGAATAGGAACTCCACCTGGGTGAACAGTGGAGGGGCAGTTGTGGCATCACTTCTAACAGAAAACTGTGCTGCCCTGTCTCCCCTCCGGCCCCCCTCCCCGTCTGTGTCTGGTGCCCTGACTTACGGCCTCTGTCCATTCTGATGCCCTGTCGTAAACTTGTCAAAAACAACACCATCCTTCCTTGTGTGTCTCCTCTAGCTTGAGTGGCCTCTTGCGTCCCTCCCCTAAGACAGTGCCTGCATCCTAGAGAGAATATAAAGAGAACATAATTTAAGGGAAGACACAGTACATGGTTAGAACCAAAAAAAATGCGAAGTAATGGAAATATCAGTGCTGAGAAGCCTAGGGGAGGGGCAGGCAGGAAAGAGTTCGTGAAACAGGTAAAAATCTTGAGTTGTGCCTTGAGGTAGCCAATACTTTCCATGGTTTATGTCTCATTTGAATTTTACAAAATCTTGTTAAAGATACTTTTCCTTGGAATGGAAGGGATTTTCATGGTTCGCTGTTGGATTCCACACCAGCCGCTGTGGGGCTCTCCCACTGCCTCCTTGGTGTGCCTCTTCCTCCCGGGGCCTCATAGTGGTGTTGTTTCCCAAGCCTAGCCTTCCTTTGGCCTCCCACTCTTCTCTCGAACCCCCTCCCTGGAGGCAGATTTGCTCTACTCACACAGGCTCCCGTCCCACCTCACCCCCTGCCATCACCATATACCCTCCCTTTTCCATGGCCTGTTTTTATGGCCACTTTGGTCCTGCTCAGCCACAGGCCTGACCTGCCTTTCTGGTCCCAACTCTGAAGCTGTTCTGTGAGATTCTCAGATCACTGAGGGATACGACTATATCTGTCTTCATTGCATCCCTGTAGGCTGCCACAATACTGACGTCCAGGAGGTGTTTCATAATGTTGATGGAGTGAATTAATTCACCTTCCTGTGGAATTTTTGTGATCTGCCTACTTCATTCTAGTTGTTTCTGTTAACCTTTGTTTTGGCCCTAATTCCTAATTATCTCTTTATTCATTAGCTTCTGGACATGTTTCTCTACCTCTGTGCTCTGCCTTTTTCTGGTCTTCTGTTCTTCATTCTTGATTCCTGGTATTTCCATACCCACATTTCATCATCATGCATCAGTGCTTTGACATTCTTTCATTCTCCAAAATATGCAGAATCTAAAAAATTCATCTCAGTGAAGTTGGCCCTCCATTCCTATTTCTGCTTCTCTCCAGAAGGAAGCCTGCAGTGCACATGGCTGTGTGCCTGTCTGACCCTGCCCCTGAGTGTGTGTGCACTTACATCTGCTCCCCATCCCCTCCCCACCTCGGCAGCTGTGTACACATGGCTTTCAGAGTCCGATTCGAGCCCCGTCGCATTTCCAGACTCTCCTGTACTTTGCTTCATATTATCTGTTCTCCATTCTAAGCCCCCTCATCCCCATAACTTTCACTGTATATGTCATTCTTCTTCTAGCCATGCGACCCTGCCTTCGTGTCATTATGCCCCCAGGTCATGAGTCCCCTCAACAGTAACTGTGTCTGGTATATCATGTTTTGTTTTTTTTTTTTGTCAATATCTGCATAGTACTGGTGCACAGGTATTAATTTCTGTGGAATTGAATGAGATGTAGGAAATTGATAATGTGACAAAACAATGTCTGTAATACATTTTCTTTATTATTCTTTTAAAGAGTCTCAGGTCATCAGTCAGTGAAGGAATTCGGGCAGTAGATGAACGAATGTGTAAACAAGAGGACATAAGGAAGAAAAAGGTACCCTCCAGTAGATTTCTTATGCTGCATGCCAGTTGAAGCCCTCTCCTCTTGTCTCCGCGAACTTGTCAGCACTATTCAGCTTTTTTTCTTTTTTTTTTTTTTAAATTTAGCTTTTTTTCAAAGCTCTCACGCATGTGCATTTTATGCATTATGTCACGTTATCTACCTGAAATAAGAAGACAGAATTTCAGAGGTACCCACACGATCTCAAGATCACCCACTTTTTCCAGAACAAGAAACAGTGATAACTGTTGTCAGTGCAGCGCTTGACAGTTAATGACTGTATAAATTGTCAGCGGCCCTGTAAAGAAAATAGGCCTATATTAGAGACTAGGGGAGAAGTGGGCTTTCCAAAGCAAACTCAGGATTCTGCCGTAGGTTTGCTGTTATTTTCTGATCCTGTGTTCTTTATGTTCTGGTGTTCACTTTAATTTTTTCAATTCCCAGTAGTTAGCATGCGGTGTTGGCTTAGTTTCAGGTGTGTGAGACAGGCAATGGCTCTGTACATCTGAGGGCTCACCCCGGGAGTGTGCCCCTTAGTGCTATCTCCAGTTCCAAGTGTCCCCGATATCATTCATGAGCATAACGATGTAGGGGCACAGCGGGCATTGGAAGTCTGGGCTTCTGACTCTCGCCTGCTGCTCTGTACAATGTTTTCTATGTGTATTATTAGCATATTTGTTAAAATCTCAGTGGGGAGAAGCCTGTTTGAGGGACCTTCTGTTTAATTCGCCTCTGGATCTCCTCACAGCTTTTGTCCAAAGAATGCTTGTCGTGCGCTTCCAGACAAAACAGTAAGCTTTGTGAGAGCAGGGTGTATTTCTTGCTTTATTTTCTCGTGCCCCCCCCACCCCCCGTTGGAATGAATATCGAGCTCCCAGGGGTGTTCATTATTATTATTATTTATTGAATGGATGACTTTGTATTTTTTTGTTCTTTAAGGATGACAGTTTTCATAATGTCCCTCAACCTCTTTGATAATATTTGTAGTGTAAAAGGTCTTTAATGATTTGGTGCTTGGGCATATAGGTATATGCACATGTAAACTGAGAGGGCCAGTACAATCGGAAGCCAAAGTTAAAACATGAATAAAGGGCCATAAGAAAACAAATGGAGGGGCGCCTGGTGGCTCAGTTGGTTAAACGTCCGACTCTTGATTTTGGCTCAGGTCATGATCTCAGGATCATGAGATTGAGCCCCGCATTGAGCTCTGTGCTCAGCAGGATGTCTGCTCGAGATTCTCTCTCTCCCTCTGCCCCTCCCCTGCACGCGCACATGCAGTCTCTCTCTCTCTCAAATAAACAAATCTTTTTTAAGAAAATAGGAAAGAAATGCCCATAGAAAGATTCAGGATGGGGAAAAAAAGAAATAAGAGTATAGAATATGAGAAAGCAAAGTCTAGGGTTTTTTTTTTCCTCTATAAACTTGCAATAGAATATGGAAGTATGCTTATTCTAGAACTAAGATTTGCATTCTTGAGAATTCTGTGTTTCATAGAAATATTCAAAATATAGCATGCCCTATATATTTGAAGTTAACTTTTGGTCTTATATTTTCCTGCATTTAGCATGGGAAATAAAGATGATTAAGAGTAAAGATGGTGACGTTTTTTGTTTGCTTAATTTTTATTTTTATAGATGTGTGTGTTGAGGCTTATACAAGTTATTTGATCAGTGGAAAAGATTGAAAAAATCTTAAATTCACAAAGTTCGAAAGAAACCTCTGCACTAGAAGCAAGCAGGTAAGCATTTTTTTTTAACTAAGTAGCACATAAATTAATACTTCACATCCAATCTAATTAGGCGGGGACGGCTTAGTTAGAATTCATTTCTTTTTTTTTTTTTTTTTAAAGATTTTATTTATTTACTTGACAGAGAGAGATCACAAGTAGGCATAGAGGCAGGCAGAGAGAGAGAGGAGGAAGCAGGCTCCCTGCTGAGCAGCGAGCCCGATGCGGGACTCGATCTCAGGACCCTGAGATCATGACCTGAGCCGAAGGCAGCGGCTTAACCCACTGAGCCACCCAGGCGCCCCTAGAATTCATTTCTGAACAAGAAGAAAATCCAGGTTTGTGGCTAGAATGTAGCTCCAGGAGAGTGGAGAGCATGAAATGGTAAAATCTATAACACGTTCCTATAAACGCTTTGGTTATAGACCACAGTTCCAACACGTCATTATGCTTGCAGTGTAAAAGTATATTTGGAATCACCTTCCCTGAGGACTAGCAAAGTCCTGTTGATCTTTAAGGCATACCTACCATTCATCTTGGTTTTTCTCCATCTCATTTTTTTTCCTAGACATGCCCAGAGTATTACCATTGATGTATTTTGCACCAGCATTATATTATTATGAAACAGTATAGGACATATCCAGTTGAAATTTACAAACAGGAAAGGAAAAACTTATGAAATAGGAAAAAGATGATGGCTCTCTTTGTTACACTGTGATTGTCTTGTTCCCTTCCTGGTGTGAATTTTCAATCATCCAGGGTAGATGAGTGACTCAGAAAATGAGTAGTTAGGTCCTGTCAGCACTGTGAGACGCACAGTGGTGCAGTGGGAGTAGCCGGGGCCGGTCCTACACATACCAGCTGGGCTGCCTGCGTCAAGGTCGCCTGGTGCCCTGAGTGCTCTGTTGTGTGACGCTAACAGTCCCTCCCCTTGCAGGCGGAGTTAGGTTTCTAAATTTTAGGAATTAAGGTTTTAGATTTGGAAGGAACTTGAGAGACCATATGCTCCGCATGTCTCATGATGGAGATTAAGAACGGACACATCCCAAAGGAAGCGATTCTCTGGTCCTAGGTCTCTGTCCCCTTTCACATCAAGGCATTCAACTAAGTGGTCAGCCTCCACTGTGCTTGTGTCTCTAGCCCATTGCACTCGTGCTTCTGCCCCGTTCGTCCACACTTAGCAGACAGTCTGCACGCGGCCCTTCTGCAGCCCGTGTGTCTCCAGCGGCTCTGCTTCACTGCGGCCCTTGGCAGCGCCTGCAGCCCCTCCAGCCATGTCCACGTTCGGCCCCTGGGGAGCTGGCCCTCCAGTGTTCTTCCCGTCTTTTCTGTTGCTGCTGTGCTCATCGGATAGAAACACCTCAGTGAGCTCTGTGTCTACAATCCTGTCCCTTTGCAACACTGTCCTTGATAAACAGACATTGTGCACTTTCTTGCTCAGAATTACCTTGGAGGACTTTTTTCTCCAGAAGAGCAGCTCTGAGCTCTAGAGTCAGGAAAGCCAGAGCAGCGTCAGTGCACAGTAAATCCATCATGCTCTGCCAGGCCCAGAAATGCCGAGAAAAGGATAAATAGGAAATGCACATGGGATCAGTCAGTAGAGGTTGGGATTAGGATTCTGCATTGGTCGTGCCAAGCGCTTGCCTTCCCTCCACACCAGTTCTGATGCTCTGGGATGGGGCACACCATGGCAGGTCTCCAGCGATTTTGGGTTTTCTTACAGTGTGTTTCCTTACTACCTGACTGCCCATCCTCAGATGTGGGATGCCTCATAGAGCCCAGCAGGGGCTTTGGGGCCTTTGTTGTGTGTTTTTTTTTCTTTCACTGTTCGACTTCCTTTTGAATGGGGTTGACGCTTTCTAATGTGGGGGGCAAGAGGGAAGTGTATCCAGTCCACTTGATGGCAGATGCACTGTGAGTGATTTCTCACCAGCTCCCGGAGCACCGAGCTTGCTCTTTCTGCCGTTGGGTAAATTTAAACTTGGAGTCCGCTGCTCTGAGCGATTTCCCAGGTTGCTGCTAGGCGGTCAGTTTTAGCTGATTGAGGAGACAGCAGTAGTTGGTACTGGGGAGGTACTTGGGAGGGAGAATGAGGCAGGCAGAGAAGAAGAGGGGGCTTCGGGTATGAACGGTAGGACAGGGCAAGAGAGAGGAGGGGGTTAGAGAATGGGAGAAGAAGGGAGAAGAAGGGCACAAATGGGAGAGCCCGAGGAACGTGGAGGAATCATGCAGTTGTACCCACACTGACCTAAAATAGCTCCATCCCCTTGCCTGGGCCCTGTGGCCCGGGCCAGGCTGCGTCGGTGGCTTCTACGACCTCCCCGCTCCTCACCCCTTGCACTGGGGCCTGCTGCACAGACAGTTTGTCATGAAAATTGATGGCGTTCAGGTGCAGGTGCCTGAGCGCTGTAAGGCATGTGGGGCGGTGGGGGTGGCAGGTTTTTAACTTTGGGAATTACATTTCTCTAATTGTCTCTACTAGCCCTCTCTGGACTAGACAGATTTTGGAGAGAATTGCCACAGAATTTAACCAGTTACACTTTCATGCTGTTCAGAGCAAAGGCATGCCTCTTCTGGACAAAGTAAGACCAGCAAGTGTTGGTTTCGATTTTCAATTTGCTGTTTGCGAATTTCCTGGATGATTTTGGTTTGACCTAGCATTGCCCCTGATAATTGCTACTCTACAGGATTTTGAAGCTAGCTTTGAATTCTTTTTTTTTCAGTGTTTCCTGCTTGGGACCCTGCTGCCATTATGTCACACTAGATAGATTTTGTGTAAAGACACAAGCGTAGTCTCCAAACTATGCAAGTAAAATTCATTCTGAATTTCATGTAACTTGACACATCATATGATGTAGTCAGAGTTCATTTATCCAAAGCCCTTGACTGGGTTTAAATGCACGTTTGTCAGATTTACTCCGTAGCTTAAGAGGCAAATAACTTTTTGTCATTCCGTAATTGTCTGAACTTCACTTTGATGAAGCCGACTTACTTTCAAAGAAATCATAGGGAGGGGACGCCTCAGTGGCTCAGTCAGTTAAGCCACTGCCTCTGGCTTAGGTCATGATCCCAGGGTCCTGGGATTGAGTCCCACCTTGGGCTCCTTGCTTGGCAGGAAGCCTGCTTCTCTTTCTGCCTGTGTCTCCTTGTGTGCTTGTGCTCTCTCTCAACAAATAAATAAATAAAAACCTTTAAAAAAAAAAAAAGAAAGAAAGCAATCATGGGGAGAAGAGATTCATTGTTATTCTCTAGGAAATGTTGGGATTTTAATCTTACATATATTCTGGTAGAATTAGAGGCTCGCTTTATATATATAACACATATGTATATAAATTATACACATATATTTGAGCTTTTAGAAACTGTGGTACCTGAACCTTCTTTCCTGGTCTCTCTGTTCTTGCAGCGTATAGCCCACATTACGGCCATGCTGCAGCAGTCCCTGGGAGGCCTGCTGCTAGAAGGGCTTCAGACTTCCAATGTGGACATCATACGGCACTGCCTCCAGACTTACGCTACAATTGACAAGACACGGGATGCAGAGGCGTTAGTCGGTCAAGTACTGGTGAAACCATACATGGATGAGGTTTGTGCCCCCATGCACCTCATTCCACAAACACAGAGCATCTAATCTGGCTTTGTTTCTTGACTGGGTGCGAGAGAGCTCAGGGCTCTTCCTTGAAGATGCTCTTAGTTCCTGATCTTCTGGTTGTAAGAAAAGGTTGGTCCCGCTTGGTGCCCATCAGCATGGCAGGAATCAGGCATGCGCTCTGGTCTCTTCCAGTGATGCCATAACCCAGGGATCATCTTAATTTAGTAGGGGTGAGGGACTTGCCTAGGAAGAAGGTACGGATCAGAACATTTTCAGGTCAATTTCCATTTCCATAAGTTATACGTTAATGAAGTTGCCGAAAAGCGTGACCCCACCAAGGCGCCCGTGCCCACTGGAGGAGCTGGAAGACAGCTCTGTGCGCAGGGAAAGTCTGTGAGGGGAAGCGTCTTTGCAGAATTGATGTGGCCTAAGTCTTGAAGACCATGGGGGAGTTTGCCAGGCTAGGAAGGTGGGAGGGAGGGAATATTCAAAGATAAAGGGCTTTGAAGGGCGAGTTAGCCGGGTAGTACCTTAAGTCCAGAACTTGGTTACCCAGTGTTCTTGACCTATAAGGATACAGTAAAATACAGGGAGTCAGTGTATCCTGCCTCTGAGCGGCCGGAGTATGGGCTGCACCATGTGAGGCCGCCAGCAATCAGCAGCTTCCAACTTAGAGAGCGTCGGTTTCATCTAGTTCAAGCGGACAGAAGTCATGAAGCCAGTCTCAGCGTTTGAGGGCTTTCTTCCAGTCACCTGCCAGTGCGAGTGTTCTTTCTGTCTGGTAAGTATAAAGCTACCCACCATGACTTCAGGATGAAAGGCTTCCAGTTTTAAAACGAGACAGTATCCCAGTGATAGAAATGAAATTGAAGGATTAATTTCAGTAATCTTCTCAGCTTCATTAAGACTACTAAAAGTAAATGATCTGTCAGTTCTTTGTATGTATCCTATTATAGTTCATAGCTCTCTCTGTGGGGGTGAAAAAGATCACATTATTCTTTGTCACTAAATGAAAATATTTTAGTTATTTAATTTATGCCCTTTTCATTGAACTGAATCTAATATGCTAAATTGGGGAAGTACTTTACGTTTCCATGTCATTAAATGAACTGTGGCCACGTTTGTATTTTAAGTTTGTATGCTTGTCATTCACCTCCTGCAACTCAGCCTCACCAAAAAAAATTAAATACTAAAGCAAAATAAGATGTGTTTTCTTCCATCACTTTCCATCTCAGCCCTTTCCCTGTTCTGGAGACGGTAGAGGATAAGGCCAGGGTGAAGGTGATACAGAGCTGTTGTCTACAGATACAGTATTTTGCTTTTAAGCTCAGAAGGGAAGCAGATGAGTGTGTGTGATGTTTTAGCTTCAGGCCAGTCTCTGTCCCTCAGCCTCTGTGTCCCCCAGGGTTGGAGCAGTATTCCCAAATCCCAGGACCTAGATTTTCATGCCAATGTTACTTACCTCCTGTTTAGAAAGCATACTGAGTGGGGAGGAGGAAGGACGAAGTGCATTTTTAAGGTTTACACGATTCTTTTCTCTGTAGTGTATAGTTCATACTTCTCTTTTAGGTGCTTTAAAAACAAACAAAAACACAAACAAACAAACAAATAAATAAATAAAAATAAAACGCTCTTCCTTCTGCTAGGTGATTGTAGAGCAGATCGTTGAGTCTCATCCAGATGGCCTGAAGATCATGTATGCTAATAAGCTCCTGGAGTTCGTTCCTCACCACTGCCACCTTCTTCGAGAGGTCACAAGAGGAGCCATCTCAAGGTGACGTAAAATGCTGTGTATGCACCTGAGCTCAGTTTAGTGTCCACCTGTCACCTCCTCATGTGCCGCTGATCCCTGGCTGTCCTGTCTGACCCGGGAACGTGGGAACGTGTGCTCTTCCCTATTTGTTACCAGTGCTGTGAGGCAGGTGTCACTTGCCTGGGTTTACAGGGAAGGGAATGAAGAGTGGGGACGTATCTCAATGGTGACATTTGTGTGACTCCAGAGCCTCTGCTTTTCTCTTGTCTATACTGTCTCCTTAACCAGGCTCAAAATCAAAATTGGTTTCCTTCCATTATTGTGCTGTCATCATCGGTCTAGAAATACCAATTCATTTTAATTCAACATGTTTTATACTGATGGCAATTAAAGTCATGAACGGTTTTCCCTCCCTCTCTTATTTCATTTCCATGGCTTTCCAGTTCTGTTTCATGAATATCCCATTACCTTCCACCATCTCCATCATCCCAGTCCAGACCTTTGTTGCCTTTTGTTCGAGGGTAGCGGGCTCTCCCCACCTGGTCTCCCAGCTCCACCTGTCCCTCTTCATTGCAGCCCTCAGCTGTCCCACCTGCCCAGAGCTCTTCAGCCTTCCTGAGTCGCTCGTGGCTTCTCATCGCCCACAGAAGAGCATCCAGTCTTCCTGGTGTAACCTGTGACCGTTGGTGCTAGAGTCCTAGTGGTTCTCCGCTGTAGAACTTTCTACTGTGGAACTTTCCCCCATACCACTATGGTTCCTGGCCAGACAGGAGCACTTGACCTTCCCTAACACACCTGGTACAGAAGATCCCTGACTTCACCTTGGTTCAGTTTATGGTTTTTTGACTTTTTATAATAGTGCAGAAGTGATATGCATTTAGTTTGGATCTTTTCCCAGGCTGGCGATCTACAGTAGGGTCCTCTTTTGTAATGCTGGGCAGAGGCAGCGAGCACAGCCCCCAGGCAAACCACGTGATCACGAGGGTCAGCAACCAACACACTTGAACCGTCCTGTTCTGGCTTTCTGTGCAGTGTTCAGTAAGTTACATGAGATACCAGACACTTTATTGTGAAATAGGCTTTGTGTTAGAGGATTTTGCCCAACTGTGCAATACTGTAAGTGTTCTCAAGACATTTAAGTTTGGCGGGGCTAAGCTCTGATGTTCAGTCGCTTAGGTGTTTTCCATGCATTTTCAACTAAAGAGATTTCCAGCTGAACAATGGGTTTATTAGAAGCCGAGGCCGTCATAAGCTGAGGAACATCTGTCTATACTGTGCGCCTCTGAGTTTTCCTTCATTGCTTCCTGTCTCTTATTCCTTTGTCTTTCTGTTGATCTGTCACTCCACATGAAGCTCCAGTCAAATACAACTTCTTTTTTTTTTGGTTTATTTATTGATTTACTTATTAGAGAAAGCATAAGCAGAGGGGGAGGCAAAGAGTGAAGCAGGCTCCCCACTGAGCAGGGAGCCCGATGTGGAACTCAATCCCAGGACCCTGAGATCATGACCTGAGCCACCCAAGCGCCCCCAGGCTATGGTTATTTCAAGAAAAAGTCCTATTTGTGAATTCTTCATCTAGTGAAGATAAATTAAAATCAGAAAGTCAACTCTGCCACCTTTAAAAACCCAGGAACAGAAAAAAATTCCACGAGCAGATATAACCCTATCCACAATAAATCACTTTCAATCCAGTCCTGAAAACTAATACAGAGTAGGAAGAAAGCATTACAGAAAAATTTTGTTTTCATTAATCAAGCTGGAAAATAACGGGCCTTACATGAATGCCCTTTAGGAAGGCAGTTCTTATAGTTTTATATTGATAGAAACTCACATTACATTTGAAATGCATGTTAAAACCATGACTGTAGATTAACTACCACTTTCAGTCGTCAGAAGATGAAAAATGGTCAAGAGTCACCCAAACTGAATCCTGGTTCCTCCTGGAAAATGTGTTCCTAAATATTTTCCCCCTGAACTACTGTGCTCTTTCTGTATCTTACACAGCAGACACTGCGATGCACAAACACATCCAGAAGGCCTTTGAGGGTTGACAGCCTGCTGGAACAATGAGGAATTCACCTGGGTTTCTGCCTTTCTGCCGGGCCCAGAAAGTTCTGGGTAACCCAGGTGACGTGTCATGAGAATACATGTGTAGCTCACACCATATGTATTATCTCCTTAGGGTAGACACCAAAATCCATGTTCCTATATGAATATCCGAGATGCGTACAGAAATCAAGAGTGATTCTGTCATCTTGAAAGAAAAACACACTGTTGCGCTGCCACATGCCTCGTTTCTCCTTGAGTGACTGCAGGAAGTAGCAATTGCAGTCAGAAATCTCAGAAAGAAAAATTAGAGTAAGGGCAACACCTGAAGTTTATTCCTGAAAATACTTGGAGAACGACTGTGACCAATAAACCAGGGCTTAGTTCATGAGACTGTCAATGAGCTTATAACATCCCATGTCCTGGTCAAACCCTCATGTCTGGGAGATGGAGGGACGTCTTCATCTTCCAGAGCTACTATTAGGGAAAAAGGTGGAGACAATACTGACTGAGTCCCTACTTCAGCAGGAGAGCCAAAAACACCTTGCCCCTCCATAATCCCAAATGAAAATAAACATCTCGGGGCGCCTGGGTGGTTTAAGCTTCTGCCTTTGGCTGGGATCAAGCCCCACGTCGGGTTCTTTGCTCAGCGGGGAGCCCACTTCCCTCCTTCTCTCTCTGCCTGCCTCTCTGCCTACTTGTAATCTCTGCCTGTCAAATAAATAAAATAAATAAAATCTTTAAAAAAGAAGAGAAAAGAAACATCTCATTTTACTAGTGTGCAGCAGTGACTATGCAGGAGAAATTATTATTATTTTATTATTAGATGATATATTATTATTATTATTATTATTATTGTACTATATTGTTAACCTTTTGAATTCGGACACCTAAAATTTTTAATAAAATATGAAGGCCTTTTTTTTTTAAGATTTTATTTATTTGAAAGACAGAGATCACAAGTAGGCAGAGAGGCAGGCAGAGAGGGGGAAGCAGGCTCCCCACTGAACAGAGAATCCGATGCAGGACTTGATCCCAGGACCCTGGGAACATGACCTGGGCTGAAGGCAAGAGGCTTTAGCCCACTGAGCCACCCAGGCGCCCCCTGAAGGCTTTTTTTTTTTTTTTAAGATTTTACCTATTTATTTGACAGAGAGATCACAAGTAGGCAGAGAGGCAGGCAGAGAGAGAGAGAGGAGGAAGCAGGCTCCCCGCTGAGCAAAGAGCCCGACATGGGACTTGATCCCAGGACCCTGAGATCATGACCTGAGCCGAAGGCAGCGGCTTAACCCACTGAGCCACCCAGGCGCCCCATGAAGGCTTTTTTTAAAGAACAAAAACTTCAGACTATATCTTTATCCTATCAGTTCCCACTACAACTGGCTTCTGTCTTGGCCAACATTTAGCCATTCAGATAAAGTCCGTATTTAGTGCTTCGTGTGTATGCATGTGTAAAATAAGCGGACAGTCATAAATCTTTAAGATTGTGTATAATAACCGTGAAATAAGGATTCTTGATACACAAGGTCTCGTCTGGGGAAAACAGCTGGAGAACAGTATGCAGTTTTCAAATGACGAAGGGGAAATATGCATTCGGTTATGAGAAAGGGAAGGAGAACAAGACCAAATATTAATAAAAGGGAAAAAAGCTTTTTCTGCCATCTTTCCGTGCCGCAGTAACAGTGTGAACAAATGTCCCACAGATGCCCTCAAGAACATTAACACTGCTGAAAGGGGGGGCGAAGGTCAGGTTCTTAGGAGGCCCTGCACCAAAGTCATCGTCCCGTTTCCTAACTGTGATGACGAAGCATGAGTACATTGGCAAATTTGAAATTATTGATGACCACAGAGCTGGGAAAACTGCTGTGAATTTCACGGGCAAGTTAAACAAGTGTGGCATGACCAGCCCTAGACTTGTATAACTGAAAGATCTAGAAAAGTGGCAGAATATTTCCATCCCCTCAGTTTGGTTTCACTGCATGGAAAAATTCTTCTGGCATCATGCACCATGAAGAAGGAAGAATCCAGGCAGGAGGGAAAATCCTGGGATTCCTTTTTCTTAGAAATATAATATACATGGCACGTGAAATGCCTCAATGGGGGAAAAAAAAAGGAAAATAAATTACAGTCAACTAATGTTTGACAAGACTCCCAAACAATTCAATGGGGGTAAGAACAGTATTTTACTCCCAAGCAGCCACATGCAAATAATGAAACAGGAGTCCTGCCTAACACCATACAGAGAAAATAACCCCAAATGCATCAAAGACATAAGTGTAAGCATTAAAATGATAAAGTTCGAGATGCCTGGGTAGCTCAGTTGGTTGGATGGCTGCCTTCTGCTCAGGTCATGATCCCGGAGATCCCGGATTGAGTCCTGCATCAGGCTCCAAGCTCCACAGAGCTTGCTTCTCCCTCTGACCTTCTCCTCGCTCATGCTCTCTCTCATTGTCTCTTTCTCAAATAAATAAAATCTTTTAAAAAATAAAAATAAAGTAAAATGATAAAGTTTTCAGAAGAAAACACAAAGGTAAATGTTAGTGGTCTTGAATCTAACAACGGCTCCTCAGCCAAACACCAAAGTACAAGCAACTTAAAAAAAATAATAAACAAATAAATGCGACTCAACCAAAATATCCCAGTTTTGTGCTTCCAAGGACCCCATTGACAAAGTCAAAAGACAAGCCACTAAATGGGAGAAAATATTTGCAGGTCATATATAAGGAACATGCATTCAGACTGTGTGAAGAATTCTTTTTTTTTTTTTTAGATTTTTTTTTATATTTATTTGAAAGAGAGAAATCACAAGTAGATGGAGAGGCAGGCAGAGAGAGAGAGAGGGAAGCAGGCTCCCTGCTGAGCAGAGAGCCCGATGCGGGCCTCGATCCCAGGACCCTGAGATCATGACCCGAGCCGAAGGCAGCGGCTTAACCCACTGAGCCACCCAGGCACACAAGAATTCTTACAACTCAAATAAAAAGACAACCAAGTTAAGAAATGAGCAAAGAGGGGCGCCTGGGTGGCTCAGCGGGTTAAGCTGCTGCCTTCCGCTCAGGTCTTGAACTCAGAGTCCTGGGATCGAGCCCCGGGCTTTCTGCTCAGCAGGGAGCCTGCTTCTTCCTCTCTCTCTGCCTGCCTCTCTGCCTGCTTGTGATCTCTCTCAATAAATCTCTCTCAAATAAATAAATAAAATCTCTTAAAAAATGAGCAAAGAACTTGAATATACATTTCTCTAATATTCAAATGTATACATTAATATATAAATGTATATATAAATATATTTTACATGATCATATATTTATATAAACATATTTATGTAAATATATTTACATTCTTAAATATGTATTTAAATATAAATAAAATATGAAATCTATAATATATATTTAAAGATACATATAAGGTATATATAAAATATATGGGACAATAAGCACGTGTAAATATGCTCAACATCACTAATCATTCGGGAAATGCAAATCAAAACCATGGTGAGATACCACCTCCCACCCACGTGGATGGCTTCTATCAAAAACCCCAAAAGCAGGTGTTGGAAGGATGTGAAGAGCTGGAACCTGTAAATTGCTGGTGGGCTTGGAAAATGGCACAGCCACATTAGAAATGGTTTAGTAGCTCCTCAAAATGCAGAACACAGAGTTGCCATATGACACACCAATATCACTCCTGTGTATAGAGCCAAGAAAAAAACTATGCCCACACAAAAACTTGTGCATGAAGGTTTAGGGTTTATTCGTAATAGCGAAAAGGTGAGAACAACCCTGATGTTCATCAACTGATGAAGAGATAAATAAAATGTGATCCATCCAGCCTGTGGAATATTATTCAGCCTTGAAAAGGAATAGAATTTTGATATGTGCCACGACACAGAGGAGCCTTGAAAACATTCTGCTGATTGAGAGAAGTCAGTCACAGAAGACCACGTATTGCATAATTTGATTTATATGGAATTTCCAGAATAGCTAAATCTACAGAGACCGAAAGTAGATTAGCGGTTGCCTAAGACTGGTGGTGATGGCTAAAGTTTTCTTTTGAGGATGATGAAAATGTGTAGGTAGTTCAGTATAGTATAGTTAAATATAGTGAAAGCCATTAAATTGTCCACATTAGATGGTGAGTGGTATGGCCTGTGAATTATATCTCAATTAAGCTGTCATCGAAAAATGCAAAGAACTTCTCTATTTATCAAGTACAAAAAGAATGAACTTGATTAAAAACATCAAAAATGGGGAAAATAAAAACAAAATAAGATGGGAGGAATAAAATTATGACTGTTTATCATTAATTTAAATGTGTACAGACTGACTTTTTCTATTAAAGCGCCTATCAGGAGGTTACAGATCCACGCTGTTCAAGAAACATACTTAAAATGCAAAAGGGATTGAGAATGTATCAGGTGAGGAGATACCATGCAAAAGAGAAAGCCGGAATGGCAAAATTCATCGCAGACAAGTTGGGTCTAAAGTTATAGGTACTGGGACGCCTGGGTGGCTAAGTGGGTTAAGCCACTGCCTTCGGCTCAGGTCATGATCTCAGCGTCCTGGGATCGAGCCCCGAATCGGGCTCTCTGCTCAGCAGGGAGCCTGCTTCCTCCTCTCTCTCTGCCTGCCTCTCTGCCTGCCTGTAATCTCTGTCTGTCAAATAAATAAATAAAATCTTTAAAAAAAAATAAAGTTATAGGTACTAAGATGAAGAGGGACATTTTTAAAGGCAGAGTTTGGAAAGAAGATGTAAAAGGTATAAGCAGGTATACATCTAACAACATAATACCTGAAGACTCTAAAAATGCAATAACAAGGTAACATTTTAGCTTTTCAAATGGGAGTATCTACTAGAAGGAGGGAAAAACAATGACACACAGAAAATAGACATCCTGGGGCGCCTGGGTGGCTCAGTGGGTTAAAGCCTCTGCCTTCGGCTCAGGTCATGATCCCAGGGTCCTAGGATCGAGCCCCACATCGGTCTCTCTGCTCCGCGGGGAGCCTGCTTCCTCCTCTCTCTCACTCTCTGCCTGCCTCTCTGCCTACTTGTGATCTCTGTCTGTCAAATAAATAAATAAAATCTTAAAAAAAAAAAAAAGAAAATAGACATCCTTATTTCCCTCGGAAAACATTTCTTTCTTACACCTAAGGAAAGCCATATTTGTAAAGATTAATTGCATACTAGGCAACAAAGGAAACCTTTACAAGCCTTCCAAATTAAAGATTTAAAGAACAGTTCTTTGATCACAATCCGGTAGAATCAGAATTAGATAACCTGGTAACAAAAAATTGAAACTACATACAAGTTAAGAAATACAGTCTTCAGTCAAAGAAGAAATCATAAGACAACTGAAGAAAATCTTGAAAGCAATGGAAAGGAGACTATTTCATACCAAAACTTACAGAAGACACCAGAAGTTATACTCTAAGGAGACTTTAGTGTCAAATGTCTTCAATTTCAAACATTTTTTTAAATAAAAGAAAGTACTCATTTAAACCCATCAGAAAAGGGCAGCTCAATCCAAAGAAAGGAAGTAATTATAATAAAGATAAATTTTTAAACTAATAAAAAATATCAGAGGCAAATAAACTCAAAGTTGTTTCTATGAAAGACTAATGAAATAATAATAATAAAAAAAAACTTCACATGCCCTATTAAGGATAAGAGAGGGGGAAGATGTGGTGTGGGAGGAGGTGGGGAGAGGGAAGGGGAATGGGGAAAGGGGGGTTTCAGGGAGGAGGGGACAGAGAGAGGGAGAGAGTTGCAAAACAGATAAGGATTGGGAACAGAGATATAAAAGCAAATGCATAATATAAAAGAATCACTAAACTGCAAGGCACTTTATACTAATCAATTTGATAACCTAGAAGAAACGATGATTTCCTAGGAAAACAAAATCATCCAAATGATTCAAGAATGGAAAATTAAGAAGATGAGTTCCAAGATCAGACAGGTTTGCAGCTGGATAACTGTCATTCTACTGTTAAATGGCAACAGGCAATTAAACAATAGTAAGTCAATTCACTTGATGAAGCTGAGCACAATTTTAATACCCAAACCTGAGAGGGAGGAACGGGGAAGCTATTAACAAATCTGGCTTAGGACAGATTAGTTAATAGAAACTGAACTAATGTTAGCAAATAACAGAAGTCAGGCATCTATCAAAGGACTATATCCTGAGACCAACTTGGATTCATTCCAGGAAAATAAAGGGAGCTCAAGACCAGAAAATCAATAAGATTTACCTCATCACTAAATTAACTGTGAAAAAACTCTTAAGACCATAGCAATAAATGCATTTGATAAAAAAATAAAGGCACCTGATAAAAGGTGAGCAACCATTCTTTATAAAAATGAAGATAAAAACAGAAGGACGTTATGCAGGAGGGATTATTAACTGGGAAGCACTAGATCAAGAGGTAGATAAAATGAGCCCATATTTGTTAAACAGTGACAGAGCCCCATGCGTGCGTGGATAGAGGCGAATGAGCTCATGGATGAGCACCAGGCTGTCAACAGGTATTATAGGGACAAAGGCAGCGGTGAGGAGAGGAGAGTCTTAACAACAGGGAAGAAGGTAAAAGGAGGATTGCAGTTAAAAATTGTGCATGATACAAACACATGCAAATAAGACCGGATATTTTCCGGTATATAGTTTTTTAAAACCCTGCACACATTACTGGAACTACCAACTCTTGCTTTCAGCTCCGCAGCCCTCGCGTGCTTTCCCAGTACCAGGATGCAGGGGTAGATCCTCCGTTGGTGACATCCTATGTCATTGTACTCCTAAAGGGACAGGTGAAACAGCGCAGGGGCTTGAGGTCGGAACTTAGGCATCGCTGCGCCCACCCCAGCTCCCTGCTCGCCCAGCCCCCACTCTGAAGCGGCGGGCACTTGGAGCTGTTAAGAAGCAGGGATCTGAGCAGTTCTCTGGTTTCCCCTGGAGCCATCTGCATCCATCATATTTCCCACAGCTCTCCCCGAGTGTTGGTGCTGGCTCCCCCCGAGTATTCCTTTAATTCCAGGCATACCCTTCTTATGACAGCACCTAGTACTCCCCGTCACAGTGCTCTGTCTGTCACATGCATCCATTGATCAACTTTGTGCTGGTTGAGGGCTGGAGCCCCCTCCTGTTAACTTCTCAAGTCCGTTTCTAATGCAGCAGCCCCTGGCACTTAAGCACCCTGTCAGTACCTGCCAAATGAATGAAATGTACTCAAAACATAGTATGAAGTCTGCGTTCTGAAACTCCTTTTTGGAGCTGTTTGCTATCATTTTCCCAGGCAATTAAAAAAATTTCCAGCCTTGCTGCCAACAACCTGAAGGGGTAAAGGAATGCCGGGATGCCCCATGGGACATGTCACTCTGGATGGTCCTTCAGCAGCAGAGACTTAGATAGCGCTCTTCCAAACCCAGCAGGATGGTGGAATGGGTACGTGGCTGAGTGCCTCCTGGGTCTGACCCTGTGTGACGCCACCCGGTGCCTGCAGCTGCCCTCTGGAAGGTGTTGCTTTTGCGGCAGAGCCAGAGGGCACCAAGCATGTGTCTGTCTCCAAAGTCCTGGGCACCACATCACAATGCCTTCCTGAGAAGCAGAATCAAGGACAGTTGCTGATCTTCATTCCTTCCCACCAAAGGTATCTCATACACCATCTTTGGAAGTTGGAGCCAGGGGGTGCCTGGGTGGCTCAGTCGGTTAAGTGTCTGCCTTCAGCTCAGGTCATGAACCCAGGGTCCTGGGATCGAGTCCCACACATTTGCCTCCCTGCTCAGCGGGGAGCCTGCTTCCCCTTCTCCCTCTGCCATTCCCCCCACTTGTGCTTTCTGGCTCTCTTTGTGTCAAATAAGTGAATAAAATTTTTTTAAAAAGTTTGGGCCATACTCTTTAGCCATTCTACTTTCCCTGGGGTAATTTGCCACCTCCCTGAATTTACCTGAATCTTTCCCAAAATCTACTTATCTTCCAGCCTTCTTGACCATAATGAGTCTATAAATTTTCAATAGACAGTGTGAACTTACACTTGCTAATATTTGCATAACATGCACCTCTTTCGATCTCAAAGAAAAGCTTTGCACCGCAATGGTCTCTAATCTCCAATTAGGTTCTGTTCCAGGATCCCACTGGAATTCTACGCGCCTGTCCCCTAAGATCCCATAAATTGTGGTCCAGTTTCCCAGCCAGCCAAGGAAAGCACATGGGAAATCTTGCTGAAGTATGAGTAAGAGCCAACGAAAGGGAACATATTTATCTGCCTCGAATGCTGGGACCTGAGGAAAGCAAGTTTCATTACAGACAAATCAGGAAGGAGGTGCAGATTGCTTTTTATGTCACTCTGGAGTGGAGGTCTGCCATTGATCATTAAGGCCATTTCCTGCAATGCACTCACCAAAGTGATACTCACTTCGGAGTGGACAAAACTTAGGAAATGGCCAAGGGGAGCTCTGCTTACACTTTACACTCTCAGCATTTATTTGTATTATTTTCTTTATAGGGCAGTATAGAGACTTGAGACCACATTGAAAAAGCAAAGCTTGTCATCCTGTGGCCTTGGGTCAAGAATAGAGATAGTGCTGCTCATGTCAGTTTCAACCTCCAGTGGCCAAGGGTTTGATCTGATGCTCTTTCAAGTTTTCACCATAGCCTTTCTCAAGCTCAATGGCCAATAATCCCACAGGAGGAGATTTTAGGGCCCTCTCAAACTTCTGTTTTGCTATCTCTCCCCAGCCTGCTTCCTCTGCAAAAGTCACCACTTTGCCTGTGCATCTACCACCTCTTAGAGCCTTTGGAATCAGCCACGAATTGCAGTGCTGATTCCTTCCATGACCACATATTGTTTACAGGAAAACTCTTCTTCGTTATGCCTTGCCAATCAGAGTGACGGTTTCATCCGCAACCTGGACCAGGTTCGGGAATGTTCTACACATAAATGTGAGCAAATGTCTTCTGTATTGAGAGACATGTACAATCTGTAAATGGAATCTATTGAAAAACCAGTACATAGGGTACACTTATGTCCTGACCCAGCTGGAAGGAGGCAATTCATTTCTATCTTTCAGAAAATTGGTGTAACACATTGATTTTCATAACAAAGAAAGCAGTTTTGTGTCCTCTACCAAAAGACTGTCATAGTAAGCAATAAATTGCCTCTTTGGGGTGAACAAATTAATAAGATATTTTCTAATTTTCAAAATAACAAAGACAGAACGATGTCTGTAATGCTAAGTGCATCCCCTTAGTGGCAGGGCACTGTGTCATGGACCACCTGAGCAATGACACATGGCGGCCGGTAGTCTGATTTGTACATCAATTCACCTGGCAACCTGTTAAAAGAAAGTCTTGCACATGACAAGCTTTCAATAAGACACTGACAAGATGGCCAGGAAGCCCCCTTAGCTGGCTTTTTCAGGTGTCCAGACATCTAGTCAACCTACCTCACCAACTCATCACCATGCTTACTGGAGTAAACCCAATCTCTTCCTTCCCCCCTGGAGATGGGAGAAGAGCCACTCACACGTTTGTATGGAATTCTCATTCCCCCTCGCTCTGTCCCCACATGGCGCTGTCCGTGTAATAAATAAACAAATCTTTATGTCACCCGGAAGTTCCTGGGTCACAACTCGGACAATTTTGGGTCACTACAGCCTTTTGTTTTTCTCTCCACCTTAAGCCTTCTGGGTGACCAACAACTATCTAAAACTCATGTTGCTGCCATATGCTGTTGTTCTGCTTCATCTTCCCAGTAAAGTTCAGTATTTTTCCCGAAAGTTTGGTTTATCAGTATCTCCAGCGTCTATCTCCAGCTAGGGTCATGATCCCAGGTCCTGGGATCAAGTCCCACTCTGGACTTCCTGCTCTGCGAGAAGCCTGCTTCTGTCTCTGCCTCCCATCTCTTATGAATAAATAAAGAAAATCTTTAAAAAAAATTAAAAAAACCATTTCTATCTTCCCACTTTTAAAGATTAATTCTAGGGGCGCCTGGGTGGCTCAGTGGGTTAAGCCGCTGCCTTCGGCTCAGGTCATGATCTCAGGGTCCTGGGATCGAGTCCCGCATCGGGCTCTCTGCTCAGCAGGGGGCCTGCTTCCCTCTCTCTCTCACTGCCTGCCTCTCTGTCTACTTGTGATTTCTCTCTGTCAAATAAATAAATAAAATCTTTAAAAAAAAATAAATAAAGATTAATTCT
This sequence comes from Mustela nivalis, assembly GCF_964662115.1. NCBI lineage: Eukaryota > Metazoa > Chordata > Mammalia > Carnivora > Mustelidae > Mustela > Mustela nivalis. Next base: position 208,541 of record NW_028136217.1, read on the forward strand.
AGGAATTATTGCTATAAATCCAGTGTCCTATCTCTTTCTTAAAAAGTCTTCTCCAGGGCACCTGGGTGTCTCAGTTGATTAAATGTCTGACTCAAAATTTTGGCTCAAGTCATGATTTCAGGATCATGGGATTGAGCCCTTAGTGAGGCCTCTGTGCTCAATGGGGAGTCTGCTTCTCTCCTTTTCCCTTTGCCCCACCCCCCCTACTCACATGTGCACACACGTGTTGTCTCTCTCTCTCTCAATAAATAAATAAACAAATCTTTAAAAAGTCTTCTCCAAAGGGAGTTTGACAAATAGTCCAGTAAGGGGCTGGAAGAAAATATTATAAGTTTTATTCATATTTCATGTCATCCATTTAACTGTTTAGCTTTTGCATGCCTTTTATAATAATTTAGTAGAGTAGTAGAGTTTATAATTTATCAAAAATTTGCTTAAATTTGTGCTATGTCCGCAATATTTTTTGTATGTATGTATGTATGTATGTATGTATGTATGTATGTATTTATTTATTTTTGTGAAAGAGAGGTGCACAGTAATAAAAGGAGATCACTGCTCCAGGGACCCAGATATTTCCCCAAGTCCTGTTTCCTTCCATTCCCTCTGGGCTTCATTAGACCCCCTTAACACCAATCTTGTCCCTAAAACACGCCCTCTGCAGCACCAAGTTCAAATGCTTAACTCGGGCCATCACTGCAGGCTGTACCGGGATGACCTTAGGGAAAAGGGTGGTGGGTCTCACGGGTTAGCTGTGTCACCTCCATGAACAGTCCTTTGTTCTGAACAGCTAGTGCAGCCCACGTTTGCAATCACAGGCTCTGGCACCAGAGTGGGCGTAGATCCCAGCTGGCCCCTCAGTAGCAATATGGCTTTGGGAAAGTTGTGTCATTTCTGGCCCAGACTTAAGGCTCATCCATAACGTGGAGGAGAAGACAGTGTGACCCTCAGTGGGCTGTTGAAAGGATCACGAGATGGTTCGACTCAGGTGCTCCGAGGTACCCAGCACACAGTAGGCCCACAGTAGAACAAAAAGTTGTTCTATTGATCTTATAGTTACTATTACTCCTACTAACAAAACTAACTGATCATTTGAGATGATTTTCAAGCGAAGTGTCTTCGCCTGGATTTCTAAGATTAACCTACTTCAAAATGAATTCTGCTCTACTGTGAAAAACGAGCTAACCAGCAGGTTTCTTCTGCATCTTTTCTGAACTTTTTAGGATCCTCTCTAGAGAAAGGTTCTAAAGGAAGGCAAAGTGCAGAAATACTCTTGCTTCAAAGGATGTGTAGGAAATGATTAATTTTGCCAAAAAACAGTGCCTTGAACATAAAAGATGTTTGACGAAGCTCACTGTAGACAGTGTATCCCTCCAGGATTCATAAGTTGAAAACTCAATGTCCAAAGGGACATAACTAGGAGATGGGGTCCTTGGGAGATGTTTAGGTCATGAGGGTGGAGTCCTCATGGGCGAGATTAGTGTCTCCATAAGAGAGACCCCACAGAGATCCCTCGCCTCCTCCACCTTGGAGGTTATAGGGAGAAGATGGTCATCTGTGACCCAGGAAGTGGGCACTTGAACAGACACGGAATCTTCCAGGGTCTTGATCGTAGACTTCCCAGCTTCCAGAACTGAGAGAAATAAGTATGTCTTTAAAGCACCTAGTTTATGGTGCTCTTGTTACATCAGCCCAAACTAAGGTAAAGCTTGTCTCTTATACTGAAAAATAACACAAATGCTAACAACAATTTAAAAAAGGAACATTGTGGCCAATGACATGTAAGGAACATCATCTCTCCTCTACAGAGCCAAGAGCTTAATTAGTTTCGGGCAACTCAGTAGAGTATGATTAAACCAAAGAGCAGCAAGATGTCTAAATGCTCAAGTCCTCTGCCTCCTACTTTTCTGCCAAAACAAAAGAAAAGCCCTAGGCTGGTTTTGGTTACCACCAAGCACAAAACAGCCAAATTCCAAATTAAAAAGCTCTGGGGTTTAATTGTGGATGTATGGAATTACATAGAAGCTCTCTTTGATCATTCCAAAGGATGTTTCCCTCAAAGGTTACAAATACATCTCAGCCTACCAACCATCTCAGGCCTACCACAAAAATTATATATATACACTTTTAGCATTTTAAAATGTGTCTATATTTCAGTTTCGGATCCAGTTTTGACTATTGTTATGGGCTTAGTTGGATGCCCCCAGATTCCTACGTTGACGTCCTAACAACCAGCATCTCAGAATGTGGCAGTATTCAGAGACAGGATTTTTAAAGAGGTGATAAAGGGAAAACGAGCTCACTGGGGGTGGGCACCAAGCCAACAGGACTGGTGTGCTTACAAGAAGAAATTAGGACACAGACAGTACAGACTGAAGGACAATCGTTTGAAGACAGAGTGGAGAACACAGCTATCTGCAAGCCAAGGAGAGACGTTTGAAGAATCGAACCCTACTGCCACCTTGATCTTGGACTTCCAGCGCCCAGAACCATGAGAAAATAAATTGTATGTTGCCTAAGCCACCCGGCTGTTATTTTGTTTACGACAGCCCATGACTCAGAAATTTGAGGACCTCCCCACCAGACTTTATCCTGAAGTTCTGTTTCAGCTTCAGGGTCTTGTGTAATACTACTGTATCAAGGAGGGAGACTCCTGCCATTCCCTGCACTGGGTCATTGAGACACTGCACAGCTGTCCCCAGGGCTGGCTACATAATTTACAAGCCCCATGCAAAATGAAGATATAGGGCCCTTTGGGCAAAAACAGGGAGGAAGTGTTTGTTAAAGGTACTAAAATAGAAAGCTCATTTCCTCCACCATCTGTCTTCTGAAGGGGCATGGCTGCTGTTTTCTATTTGCATTTAATGTCATTCCAAGCAAATAAAAATTTTATAATGTGATTATGGGCATGATTTATGCCATTCATCTTCGCAGGGTGCAATGTCAGTGTTAAATAATTCACGCAGGGAATTCCACAGCTGGGGCACACCCACGTGCCCTCTTCTTATCAGAACCGTAGAAATCCTGCACAAGACCAGCTCTGCCATCTTTACCTCACCTGGGGACTCACACCTGTTCCACCAACCCTGCTGCCCTCGGCTTCCTGATGATTACGGAACTTGACAGGATCAGGAGCCAGGGGCTGCCTTTCTTTCCCTTCCCTCCTAAGTCACCACTTCCAAGGCTTGGCTAACACAGGGAGGTGACATGAGTGAGAAAGGACAAGACAGGGTTCTGGGCTGCTCACAAGAGGCCACCGCCTCCTGCCGGTGCTCAGAGCAAGCTCTGGTCTGTAGGGAAGGCGAGCTCCGGTTGACTCGGTCATAGACATCACGTGGTCAGTGAGTCTCGTTGACCACCACTCACGAGGTGTCCATTTCCATGCTGTGCTCACCGGGCAGGGCGAGCAGTACATGCAAATGAGCAGTACAGGCAAGGAATGGTGGATACCCACAGTGGGCTGTCCCCTCCACTATGTACGTGCTCCACTATCCCACCTGTTATGCCCCAATAATGGGTCCATGATTAAAAGAGCGAGACTGATACAAAGCGAAGGTCAAACAAAGCTTTATTTTGCACCAAGCATCAAGAATCAAACTGACCAGCCAGGGCCGCTTTTCTTACAGAGAAGTCAACCCCTCTCTCCTTTACAGACTAGCTTTTAAGGACATAGGCCATGCGGTTGGGCCTGGTCATGCACAGGTGGCCAATGAAATTGTAACACACAGAGAAAGCTGCACAGTGATGCTAGGTGACCAATTGAATTACAACTTACCTTTTAGTAGATATTTGACCTAGCCTATCACCTTGGTTAGGATTTTCGCCCAAAAGACTCACAAAGGGCGGGACCCATACTCCTTGGTAGCTAGGGAGACAGTATGCAGCCCTCCACTGATCAGATGTCTTACCTGGCCTGACCCACCCTTGTATTTGGGCTTTGTTACCTGAGGTTGATTTCCGGGACTTGTTTTTAAGTTAAGTCCCCTGGGAGAAGGGGAGCAGGGACAGCTTAAGGGTTAAACAACAAGGTTATTGTGTAACCTCAATGGAAGCCTCTGGCTAAAATATAAAAATATAAAGTAGGTCCTTACACCACCCACTTCGCTCAAAAAACACAAAGTCAAAAATAAAACTGAGTAATTCCTAGACATTGAGAGAGAAGCACACTGACTTCACCTTAGAACCCTTCTGAGGGCGGTGCTTGGCAGGGTAGGGGGGTGTGAGGGGGTTGGGGGTGGATAATGGGACCTCTGAGGGTGTGGCCAAAGGTCAGGGCCATTTGGGAAGGGGCTTTCTGGGGGAGGGTCCCTTCTGGGAGCAAAGCCCTGGGTGGGGGCATTCCCTCTGGGGGCAGGGCTGGGAGCAACCCCAGAAACCTGGCCCACAGAGAAGCTGGTCCTTTCTCTCCCTCTGCCCCCTTTCCCCAGGGACCCCTAGGCTTTGGAGACTAAAGTCAAAATTAAAGCCATATGTCTAAATGGTTCATACTGTGGTTGGGTAGTGTTTTTAACATATTAATTGACTGGTTTTTCTCAGTATTTGTCAAACCTTAACCAACTCAAGGCTTTCTCTTAAGCAGCAGCGCAAGGCAGGCCGTTCAGTTGGGTCAAGCTGTTTGGTGATTCTTTGTAAAAACCCACCCTCTTGCGCTGCTCAGGAGGGCAGTGTTGCATCCTAGGATAAACATAAATATATATCAAATGTGTTTACAAGTTATATTTATATGTATACATTCAATTCTCTGTTTACATATATATGTATAAAATAAAAATATAAATATTGTTTAAAAGGCTGTTTTACGGGGTGCCTGGTGGCTCGGTGGGTTAAAGCCTCTGCCTTCAGCTCAGGTCATGATCCCAGGGTCCTGGGATGGAGCCCCTCATTGGGCTCTCTGCTCAGCGGGGAGCCTGCTTCTCCCTCTCTCTCTGCCTGATTCTCTGCCTACTTGTGATCTCTGTCGGTCAAATTAATAAATAAAATCTTTTAAAAAAAATGCTGTTTTGCAGGGAACCTGGGTGCCTCAGTCCTTAAAGCGTCGTTTTTCCACTCAGATCATAATCTTAGGGTCTTGGGATGGAGGCCCACATTGGGCTCCCTGCTCAACAGGAAGACTTCTTCTCCCTCTCCCACTGCCCTGCTTGTATTCCTGCTCTGTCTCTCTGTCAAATAAATAATTTTTAAAAAGAAATACTTTATTAAAAAAATATATGTAAAATGCTATTTTGCCCTCTATCCTGGTAAGATTGAACACATTCCTAACAAGAGATCTTTCTTGACTCCGTGATAAAAATTTAACATTGGATTAATGAATCCTCACAACATCCGCCTCCCCAACCCTTCTCAGATGTTACAATTAAGGTTCAGTGAAGTCCAAACACTGGGCCTGAGGTAATATATCCAGTATGTGGCCTCTTGGCATAGTCTAGCAGCCCAAATTGGGGGCGAGGGTGTTTGAGTGTCGTTGGCCAGGATGAAAAATCTGAAAGATGAAAAGAAGGGTAGTCTTGCTTTTTGTCCCAAAAAAAGATTTAGAAAGAAAGAGACCTGTCGCCCAAAGGAGGAGGCTCCCCACTGATCCCGGCTGGGCAGGAGTCAGAGCAGAAGGAAAACTCCCATCACCAAGGAGAATGGGCTTCTCCTTCATACAAAAGCATAGGATCCCTCTCACCTGATATGTTTCTGTCCCATAGTCATCCCCCTGTGCCTGCCCCATAATAGCATTCACAGGAAATGGCTGAGAGATACATTCAACTTGCAGAATTATAGCAAATAAAGTAATCTTTGACCCATCCTGGGAGCTTCTGATTACTGGGAGGGGCCAAGCCATCCTAGGGCAAGTGCACTCATTTCAAGAACCAGTAAAATGACTCCAAGAGTATCATAAGGGCTAGTGATCATGACTGGTCCAGAAATATTTCTGGGAGTCCCTTTTAACATCCCTCCCATCATTTCTTCTCATCTTCAAGGGAATGGTACTTAGGTATTCTGAAAGAAATATGCATGACTAGTAAACTGTGTGTGACCCCTGCCGCCTAATTCATCCCTCACCAGCCATTAACACTGATGGTTTGAAGGATGGCTACTCCCCTGGCAGGGCAAGAGCTGAAGCAGAACGTATGGGGCGAGGCGGCTCTTCCCCCTGGATATAAATAATTAAACCCAGTAGCCACCCTTCCTGCCTGGCCACTGTCATTTAGGTATGGCTGATTATCCCTAAATGGGAATGAGATGGGGGCGGGGGTGGGGGAGGGAAGCAGGTGACGGTCAAAAAAACTACAGTAGCTGCCACTGAGGGTCCAACCTGGCATTAGACTGAGCTCAAGTCCTGATTCCATCATATACGAGCTGTATGAACTTGGAAAACTGAGTTCAACTCTCGAAGCATCTGCTTTGCCCCCCCCTTGGAGTGAGAATAGTCAGTAGTATTGACTTCACAGGGCTTGTTAGGAGGATTAAATTAGATACTGTTCATTTAGCACAGTTCCTGGCCTATAGAAGGCACACATAAAAGTTGATTATCGTTTTTATGGACCTCCAACTTTAAGCCTTCTATAAAGAACCAAATGATATCTCTGAAAAATACCAACTGCCTACAAGGTTGTAGGGAAAGTGGTATCTATGTTGACCTGATTAGAAAAAAGTGGAAAATCTCTCTTGTTTAAGCCTTGTTGAAAATTTTCTAAACTCTGTCCACTCTTCTGCTTTAGTAATTAGAACAAACGTTGGAGACTCGTGATTTTCTGATAATTGAGTTGCTCGTTGTAACGCAGGGCAATTCGACATTAGTGTTTATTTAAAAAATTACCGCAAATGAAGATAAATGGTGAGACGTGCACTAAATTTGATGAAAATCCTGACGTGAGTGTTTCTTCTTGGGATTCTCTCTCTCTCTTTTTTCTCCTATGATCTGAGAGCGGATTACATTCTACTTGGGTGATGGCTCAGGTCAAATGTGTGGTTTTGCAGGTGCCTAGCCTTTCACAGACAATCTTGGAAGAACCATCATTGTCTCTGTAAGAAAACGGAGGGAAAGATGTGATTTTAACACTCAGCCTACAACAGTTCAACAATCTACCAATGTGAATTTAGAAACGCTGAGCAAGTCCCCCTTCTAGTAACGAATATCTCTCCCGTTTTCTTATAATAGCTGAGTTTCTACAACTGAGCAATCTACTCTTTTGTGTAAAACAGCTTCCCAGGATTGTTTCTCCTTTAAACGCAAGTGAACTTTGGGGATGGCACTCAGATCCCTTTCTTTTACTGGACAACTGTGGAGCAGGGGTTGGGTGTGCTTCAAGAGGGAAAATATCCACAAGGGGACAGAAAAAGGACATAAATGTACAAAATCCCATTTTCCAAGAATGTAAAAAGCTAACTTCCAGGGGAGCCTGGGTAGCTCAATTGTTAAGCATCTGCTCTTTGGCTCAGGTCATGATCCCAGGGGCCTGAGAATCCAGCCCCGCATCGGGCTCCCTTCTCAGAGGAAAAACCTGCTTCTCCCTCTCCCAATGCTTGTATTCCCTATCTCATTGTGTCTCTGTCAAATAAATAAATAAAATCTTAAAAAAAATGCGAACTTCCAATATTTATTTTTTTTCCTTTGCTCTAAATATCTCAATGTTCACTTGTTGAAAGCAATTGATTGAAACCCTGGGAAGAAGTGGTAGATTGAAGCACTCATCAGAGTTGTTTGTGCTGCTTTGCAGGGGTCTGGCTGCACTAAATTATTTCAAGAAGTATTAATTATCTAAGTCACTCAGAAGAATCCATTTACCTATTTCATTTTCTTTTTTTGAAGAGAATCTTTTTTTTAAAGATTTTATTTATTTGTCAGAGAGAGAGAGGGAGCAAGAGCGAGCCCAGGCAGACAGAGTGGCAGGCAGAGACTGAGGGAGAAGCAGGCTCCCTGCCGAGCAAGGAGCCTGATGTGGGACTTGATCCCAGGACGCTGGGATCATGGCCTGAGCGGAAGGCAGCTGCTTAACCAACTGAGCCATCCATGCGTCCCCCTATTTCATTTTCTGTGGTTCTTGATCCTTACCCCAAATTCTCACAGGCCTCCGCAGCTGGCACAGAGTCCACTCCCATAACTATAATCCCTGTCCCATACTCTCACCTCCATCATACATCATACATACCTGATAAAACCCCACCCTGGTAAAAACCCAAACTTCTGTCCACCCTATGTCTGCCCCTGGCAGCTGAAGGTGGTTGGTGAGAAAAGCAACAATGCTGGAAGCTTTCACATTAAATTCTTTTTTTTTTTAAGATTTTATTTATTTATTTGACAGAGAGAGATCACAGTAGGAGAGAGGAAGGGAAGAGATCACAAAAAGAGGAAGGGAAGCAGGCCCCCTGCTGAGCAGAGAGCCCAATGTGGGACTCGATCCCAGGACCCTGAGATCATGACCTGAGCCGAAGGCAGCGGCTTAACCCACTGAGCCTACCAGGCGCCCCTTTCACATTAAATTCTCAGCCACAAATCCAAGTATGTTTCTCTGACCGACAGAATCTCCATTCTTCTCGTGAAATATTTTGACTATTTCACATCTTCTTTCCTCCAACCTTAAGCCAGGGCTTCTCAACACTGGCCACACTTTTGAATCACCTGGAAGACTTTAAAACACAGGAGTGCCCACCTCCAAAGGACCTGATCTAATTGGTGTAGAACCAATTAGATTAATATCCAATTAGGGTCTGGATATAAGTGTGCTTTTAAAATTCTCCCAGTGATTCTAATGTACAGCCATTTTGTTCAGAGTGAGAATTGAACACCTTCCATCAGATACAGCTGATGACCGACCATTCTGATGACTTCACTGAGAAAAGTAAATTGAGGGCACCTGGGTGGCTTCAGCTCAGATCCTGGTCTCAGGGTCTCGGGCTCTCGCATCAGGCTCTCTGCTCAGCAGGAAACCTGCTTCTCCCTCTCCCTCTGCCTGCCTCTCTGCCTACTTGTGATCTCTCTCTCTCTCTCTTTCTCTCTGTGTCAAATAAATAAATGAATAAATTATTTTAAAAAAAGAATGAAAAACAAACTGGGTGGGTGTCTAGGTGGCTAAGTGGTTAAGCGTGTGAATCTTGGCTCAGGTCATGAGCTCAGGGTTATGGAGTCAAGCCCCACGTCAGGCTCCATGCTCAGCGGGGAATCTGATTGAGATTCTCTCCCTCTCCTTCTGTCTCTTCCCCCTGCATGTGTGTGCTCCTGCTCTCTCTCTCTCTCTCTCTCTCAAATAAATCTTGAAAAGAAAAATCGGTAAGGAAAGAAGACCCACAGAATCCCACTAAGTTTACCTGGGTGGAACCCTTACTCCAATCCCTTCTGAGTGAGGACAAGCCCCTCCACTTGGGGTTTCTTCTCATTTCCCTGATCTCTGAGTATGAATGTGCTCCAGGACCCAACCTCAGACTTCTCCTCTGTCTACACTGAGTCCTTGGTGACTGTCCCTCTTCTACCATCTATCTCCTGATGACTCCACATCTCCACCTCCAGTCCAGACCTGGATTTTGAGCTTTCTTCCACTGCCTGCTTTCCAGATCTACCTAGATGAGTTAAACCCAACATGTTCAAAACCAAGCTCTTATTCTTCTCGAGCTCTGCTGGTCTTGCAATAGCTCAAACAGGAAACTGTAGAGTCATTCTTGATTCATCTCTTTCTTTCACTGCCCATGTTTAATTCTTTGGTAGAAGCTGTGGATTCTATCTTCAAAATATATTCTAAATCTGACCAGTTCTCCACATTTCAGTTACTCCCACTGTGGTCCAAAACACCGTCTTCTATGAGTTATTGTAATAGTCTCCTATCTGGTCTTCTGGATTCCATCTTTGCTCTGTTCTAGTTTATTTTCCACTCAGCAGTTAAAGCAATCCGTTTAAGACAAAAGTCAGACCTTGTTATTTCTCTGCTCTAAGATCTCCAATGGCTCCCCAATTCACTCAATACAAAATTCAGTCTTACAAAATTTAACACTCAACTTCCTTCTCAATTCATCTCCTACCTCTTCACTCAGCTGTCTCTGCCTCCGCTCACCAGCCTCCTTAGTGTTTAACAGAGTACAGCAAGTGCGTGCCTTTCTTGGGGCGTTGCACTTGTTTCCTCTTCTTAAATGTACCCATCTTGTTCTCTGAATCCACTCAAGGATCTGCCAATGTCTTCTTATCAGAGTAATCTCCCCTAACTGCACACACAGCCAGCACCAGCACCATCACAATCAACATAGTTTCTGTCCCTCTCTACTTTTGACTTCTTATCAACAGCTGACATATTATATATTTATTTATTTACTGTCTGTTCTCTCTCTTCTATTTGAATGCATGTGCTATAAAAATGGTATTTGTGGGTTTTTTTCCTTATTTATTCTGTGTTCAGAAGAGGATTTGATACATAATACTCAGTACATAATTGTTGAACGAATGAATGAATGAATGAATGAATGAATGAATGGAAATATCAGGTTATCTCAATCATAAGAGAGATTTCTCTCAAGCATTTTCTATAGTATTGCCCTATTTCATTCTCTGCATCTCTGGGTTGATTAGTAGATAAAATCATCATGTAAAATCAGTTTGAGCAAGGTTGGATCCTTAAGCTTCTATGTCACCTAGGACTCCAAATGTCACGGTGTACCATGCACATTTGCCTCCAGCCTTCTCCCCCATATTTTGGTCATGGTTCAGCAGCTGTGGCATCGTTCAACTTTCTTTTCCCCTCCCCTGTCTCAGTTCCAGGAGGTCCTCCTTGGCTTTGGGCCCCCTTCCTGTGGGTGATGAAGGCAATGTAGGGAGAAGCAGCAGCTTCCCTGACTCACCCCTGCTTTCTCCATTCATACTGATCCAGTAACGCATAGCCTGTGCAGTACAGGGCTGACCAGGTCAGTCTCTGCCACCTTAGGACCTCATTTTTGTTCCCTGCGGCAGCTTGGCCATTTGCAAAATCAGAAATTGTAAAAGTACAAACAGGAGACAATATGCCATATTTTATGGATTTTAAGATGCCCCTCCCCTCCCATTTTCTTTCACATCTCCAATGTCAGGAATTGTCTTATAGTTGGGGCTGAGCAGGTGGAAGTCCCTATAAAGTTACCACAGCTTGACCCTGTGCCATGTGGTTACTGCTCCTAGGGCACAACTGATCATCTACATCCCTTGGCATGCCAAGCCACAGGCCTTTTGAGGACCATTTAAAGAAAGAAAATAAACTGGTTATTATATGAAAATCTCAGATAAGGAAAAAAAAAAGAAAAAAGAAAAAGAGAAACCCTACCAGCATCAAACCAAGCAGAATGGATGACCTCAGAATACTTTTATAAGAAGTGTAGCATGCAAAACAATCTTGAGAAAGGAGAACAAAGCTGGAGGTATCAGTTTCTTGGATTTCAAGATATACTACAACGTTATAGTAATCAAAACAGTAGGGTACTGGGAGAAAATATACGCATAAATCAACGGAAACAGGATAGAGAGCCCAGAAATAAATCCACAATTATATGGTCAATTAATCTTTGACAAAGGAGGCAAGTATATGTAACAGAAGAAAGTCTCCTCAAAAACAGTGTTGGGAAAACTGGAGAGCCATTTGCAAAAGAATGAAACTAGACCACATTCTTTTACCATAGATGTAAAGAAACTCAAAATGGATCAAAGATCTAAATGTGAAGTGTGAGGTGTGCCTGTCTTGCTCAGCCTTTACAGCATGTGACTCTTATTCTTGAGGCTGTGAGTTTAGGTCCCACATTCAGTGTAAAGCTTACTTAAAAAAAAAATTAAATGAATAAATGAGAGCCCTGAAACCATAAAACTCCTAAAAGACAATAAGCAGTAATCACTTGGAGATTGGTTTTAGCAACATTATTTGTGGGTATGTCTGCTTAGGCAAGGGAAACAAGAACAAAAATAAATTATTAAGACTACAACAAAATAAAAAGCTTTTGCACAGTAAGGGAAACCCGCAACAAAACCAAAAGGGAACCTACAGAATGGGAGAAGACAGTGGTGAATGATAAATAAAATAAAGAATTAATAACCAAAATATGTAAAGAACACACACACACACACACACACACACCAAACCCCCAAAAAACCCAAACCCCAACATATAATCCAATTGAAAAATGGGCAGAGGACTTAATAGACATTTTTCCAAAAAATACATACAGACACCCAATAGACATGTGAAAAGATGCTCAATATCACTCATCATCAGGAAAATAAAATCAAAACCACAGGGAGATCTATCACCTTATACTTGTCAGAATGGCTAGTATTAAAAAGACAAGAAAGAACAAGTGTTGGCCAGGATGTGGAGAAAAAGGAACCTCTGTACATTTTTAGTGGGAATGTAAATTGGTGCAACAACTGTGGAAAACAGTATGGAGGTTCCTCAAAAAATTAAAAATAGATTTACCATATGCTTTAGTAATTCTAGTACTTGATATTTACCCAAAGGAAATAAAAACACTTGATTCAAAAAGATATATGCCCTCCTAGGTTTTCTGCAGCACTATTTATAATAGCCAGTATATGGAAGCAGTTCAGGTGTTTATCAGTAGATGAATGGGTAAAGATATGGTGTATATAGATATATAATGGAATATTATCCAGCTATAAAAAAGAATGAGATCTTGCTATTTGTGACAATATGGCTGGATCTAGAAGGTATTAGGTTAAGAGAAATAAGTCAGACCGAGAAAGGCAAATACCATATGATTTCACTTCCTTTTTTTTTTCTTTTTAAGATTTTATTTATTTATTTGAAAGAGAGAGAGATCACAAGTAGGCAGAGAGACAGGCAGAGAGGCAGGTGAAGCAGGGTCCCCACCGAGCAGAGAGCCCGACTCGGGGCTCGATTCCAGGAACATGGTATCATGACCTGAGCCAAAGGCAGAGGCTTTAACCCACTAAGCCACCCAGGGGCCCCTGTAATTTCACGTCTATATGGAATATAAAAAAAGAAACAAGTGAACAGACCAAAAAAAAAACAAAACAAAAATAGACTCTTAAATACAAAGAACAAACTGGTGGTTATGGGAGGGAAGGTGGATGGGGGATGAGTGAAATAGGTGAAGGGGATTAAGAGGTACAAATTTCCTGTTATAAAATAAATAAAATAATTTCCTGTTCTCATCTGGAGATGAAAAGTACAGCATTGGGAATACAGCCAATGATATTATAATAAGTTTATATGGTGACGTGATGATATACTTACTGTGGTGATCACTGAGTAATGTATAGAATTGTCAAATTACTATGTTGTACACCTGAAACTAATTTAACATTGAATGTCAGGTATATGTCTAATAATAATTTTTTAAGTGCAGCATGACAAAAGCTCTGGGTGGCTCAGAGGAACATATTGTGAGAAAAATCTGGGCACTGAAATCTCTCAGTTAGAAAGTAAATAAAAGTAGTGAGATTCTTAATGTGAGGTTTGGAAAAACGTTAACCCAAAATTTTAACTTTTATTTTATGTATGCATTAAGGCCATATGTAATAAAAATCTGTCTAAATACTTACCAAAGAGCTTTTTGAATACATTTAAATTAAAATATTAATGAAAAGAAAACATTGTATCATAGTTTGAATGGTAGCATTTTTTGTTTCTTATTAAACTATACCAGGAAAGGAGGCCAAGACTCAATGAAATATGGCTATTATCCCCAGTTTCACAAGAGCATGAACCTCTCTGGCTTAACAAAGCCTAAGGAATCTACTACAGAAATGGGTTGTTCTTACTACCCTGGAGACTTTTGTGCAGACTATGAACCAAAAGCTCAATATTAATTATAATTAATCTTAAAATTAATTATATTACAAAGTTGTATTATTTGGAAGATGTGTTTAAATGACTCAAAGTTAAAAGATCTCAGTATAATGCTGGTTCTATAATTATCCTGTCAGAAAACATTACTTGTAAAACTTAATGATGTAGAACCATAATCATAGCATCGAGTAGGAGGTTGCCAAGCAGATGGGAAAGCTTTTTGGTTTTTGTTTTCCAGTTGTTTTCTTCTCTTTCCTCCCCTCCTTTCACAAGGAGAATCAGCCACCTGTTTTTAAAGGCTGAAGTATTTTTACTGTTCTTGGTCGGAAACATTTGTTTAAACAAAGTAGCACTTGGTTGCTAAACCCTTGATTCTAAATGGACATAGCCATCTCATTTTTGTTGGGCCAGGGTTTGGATAACAATTTGATTTCCCAGTCTGTTTCTTTTGTGACCATATAATCCTCTTCCAGTGTTGCATGCTCTGTGAGCTACAAGCACTTGAGAGCTCAGAAGCACAAAGACTCTAAGGTTTCTTTGGGATTAGTACCATACAAATGCAGATTTGGCACAATGGAAGACTGATTCCATCCTTGTAACTGTTACTGCTCTACTTCCTGCTTCCTCTGGGTAGCAAAGCTAGCCACTGTTTTTAAAATACTTACTTTAGCTGCTGACTTTTTCATTGGCTGCCTGGAGAAGAGAAGGAGTTCTTGCCTATGTATTTCAGTGTTTTGATCCCTTTCAATCATTTTTTAAAATATATGTCATTAAATTTTACAGGAGTATTACAGAATTCCTAATTGCAGAATTTGAACTTGAGCTACGCAATCTTACTTTTCGTCTTTAATCTATGTGTCAATGACCTTTTTAAGTCTGATTACCTGTATGAACTCTCTTCAGAATCTTTCCCTGGTTAACACAGTATAGAGAAGTGCTGGAAACCAGTTCTTTTCTGTGACACAATTCTTCCAACGGAGTTGAAATGCTTTGCAAACAATTTCACGTATATCAGCCAATTCATATACAAAGCAATGTCATGTGAATCCTTTCCTTTTTATATATCATCTTTCAGTGATGATCAGGAATTCATGCTGGTATAGAGACTCTGGTTTGGGAGGAGGAAACAGGGGCTTGCGAGGGGAGGGCGAGAGCAGAAGCAGCTCACCTGCTGTTAGAACGACCTTAGCTGGTGGTACCAACATCTTCACCCTTTATGCATCTGCATCCTTTATGCATGAAATAGCAATATGCCTTTCCCTGTCGTGTAATCCTTATTTAGTTAATACCCAGTAGGATTTGCAAGCCCTTCACATCTCTGTGGATTTATTTTATTTCAGAGTGCAAGTGACTTTATGGCCCAATTACCATCATTGTGACTTATTGCATTATTGTGGGAGGGAGAGAGGAGCAAGAAACGCCTGATCACGTGTATCGTCATCAATGGAATGAGTGCCACGCACTCCTGGCCAAGGCAGAGGGATGAATGAAACCTTTCTGATCTATTGTTTATCAGAACACTGAAGCCTGGGTGATTGTGCCGTACTTTAACAGACAAGTGTGTCAAATGTATGGGTGAAGATGTTGCAGTGGTGGTGTTAGAGTAATTAATATTTGGAAGGTAATGAATATTTTGATTTTAAAGATGTCAAAGGTCAAAGACGGAAGGAATGACTAAGATCGGATGTTGACCCCCTCAAATTACAGGGGTATTGAAGCGAGACTGAGTCACCACCTGACCCCAGGAATGAACCAGCGAGGAGGGCTCCTTATTAGAGCAAGGCTCCCGGAAGCCAGATAGCCCTTGTGCTTGCAAGAGCTCAAGGTACAGCCGGCTGTGGAGCACCGAAGCAGCAGCAGCCACAGCAGCCACGGGAATCGTGACCCTCAGGCCCAGCGCCTACCTGGAATTTCCGCAGCGCCTGGTTCAGAACCACCGGGGCGGACAGCTCCCCGCCGCCGCCGGCGCCGACTGCGGAAGGGGACCGAGAGCGAGGGCTTCACGCTCCGTGAGCCGGCTGGGGCGGCGGGAAGACGGGCTGCGTCCCCCCCAACCCCCGACACCCACTCGGTTCCTCCCTTCCCCCTGCGGGGCTGCGCGGGGCCTGCGGGTGGCCGTCCCGGGCCACACATCCCGCAGGCGAGGAAGCCACCGGCCGCCCTCCCCCCTACCGCCACCGCCGCCGCAGCTGCTCTCCTTGCCCCGCTCGGCCAAGGGGTGTGGGACGTGCCCCGCGCGGGCCCCGCCCTGGCCTGCTCCCCATTGGCCGGCGGGCGGGCCGGATGTGCGAGGAGGCGGGGCCGTCTCTGGCGGCTCGCGCCCGGGAAGGTAGGCCAGGGAGCGCGGGGTGCGGAGGGAGGGCGCGCGGGGAAGCAGCGGGCGCGGAGGAGACGCAGCGGCGGCGGTAGCGGCGGCACCTGGGCCCGGCCGCAGCCCATGCCTCCCGCCCTCGCGCCCTGCGTCCCTCGCGGCCTGCAGCCTGCGGCGCCCGAGCTCCGAGGGCGCGTCCGAGGGCGCTGGGCACGAGGCGGCCAAGATGGCGGGCCGGCCGGGCGTGGGGCGGCAGGCGCTGTGCTGCGGGCTGCGCTGGTGGGGGGCGGCGGGCCGCGCTGGTGGGGGGCGGCGGGCCGCGCTGGTGGGGGGCGGCGGGCCGCGGCGCGGGCCCGGTGCCCGGCGCGTGCGGCTGGGAGGCGCTCTGGGGGGCGGGAGCGCGGGCGGCGGCCGGGGCCAGGGCCCAGGTCGGCGGGAGCGCGCGGAGGAGGGCGCCGGCGCTGCTCGAGGCGGCCCTCGCGCGCCAGGAGAGCCTGCACATCTGGGACGAAGTGCACGTCCGCCGCCTCGCGCTCCACGTCCGCCGCCTCGCGCTCCTCCTCCGCCGCCTCCTCGGACGCCAAACACAAGGGCCCCGGCCCCCTGCTGCCTCCCGACGCCCCCGAAGGGCAGGAGTCCGACGAGGACGAGGCCAGCGCGGGTTGGAGTGCTACGCTGCGGGACCGCCCGCCCCCGCGCTTCGTGGACACTGGCGGTAAGGCGCGGCCCGCGGGTGCGGGGGCTGCCTGGGGAGGCGTGAGCGCGGGGCTGGGAGAACTCCGGATGCTCCGCGGGCCGGCTGCTTGAGGGCGGCTTTTCGGTCAGCACACAGATGGGGCCCTGGCAGCGGGGATTTGAAGTGCGAGAATCTGGTTGCGTGGTGGTGGTTGGTGGGGGCCGCTCCGACTTCTTCGCGGATGGAGAGGATGAGGCGGAGGCCCAGGTGGCACCCTGCCGCTGGCAAGGACCCAAGGGGAGGGCCTTTCCTCCCTTGCTGGGAGTGTCCAACCCAGTCACACCTGTGGGGTTGTTGTTAGGGGTGCGTTTCAGTTAGGTTCCTAAAGCCCGATGCAGCTAGTGTGTGTGTGTGTGTGTGTGTGTGTGTGTGTGTGTGTGTCTGTTTGTTTTGGGTGGGGGGTACGTAAATTGTTTTGTGTGGATGGCCCCAGAGCAGCGTTACCCAGGTGCCAGGGGTGGGGCAGCCAGCCTTTGGAGGGAGGCCTAGTGCGAGCCGGGACGTCTTCACTGGCTCGTGTTTTCTCCAGTGAATCTGACCAACTTTGTCCATCCCTTTCAGGATCACTTGCTGAGAGCAGAGAAGAGTGAGAGGACCAGTTATCAGCGTTAAGCTGTCTTCTCTCGCTCCAGAAGGCACTTGTGTGTTCTGCTTACCGACACGGTCATGGTCAAGCCCCTGATATCTGGAGGTCGCAGGCCTGCTGATGGTTGTGGCTGCTTGAAATCCTCCTTTACTGCCTACTTTTTGGGAAGGTAATTCTGACACGTCTCTGCTTAGCCTGCAGAAGCTCTGCGGCCTCTGCCCTCTGGGAGAGGTGGAGACCAGCCAGCAGTCCCACCTGTCCCCTGATGCTTTCTGTTCCTTGCTCGACAGCCTACTGTGGCAGGCCCTTGTTTCTGCACACCATTTTCTTGTGTTGAAGAGTGTGCAACCAGTGTTGTGGAGGACCAGGGAGTGGCCATACTGGACCCAATGCCGCTCTCCCTGTGGCTCTCCATGATTGTTGTTCAACCATAAGAGAGCAGGCCAAAGGGAACCCTGGCTGGTGCCTGGGCTAGGATCTGGACCTTGTGCCACAGCCTGCTGGTAGGCTGATTGGGTTGGCTGGACTCTCTCAGCAGGGAGTGGTCTGCAGACCTCCCACAGACAGGCTGCAGTGTGGACACCCTGAGCTACAGCTGGGCTCTAGGGTCCGAGTCAACTGTGCTGTGTTTTGGAATGGGTGAATTTAACATATTCTCATTTAGGCTTCAGTTCAGAGTTTGGGAATTTTGAAAGTCACATCACCCTGCATAATCCTTTTAAAGCCCATACATTTCCCAGAATGTCATAAGGGTTTCCAGCCCCAGATGGCTGTTTTCCATTCAATTAGCTCTTTAAGAATTGTACGTACCCAGAGCTCTGGTTTGGCAGACTTGATGCTGTGAGTGCTGTGATCCAGTTTTTGATCTTGGAACATGAGAGACATGTCCTCTTGTTTCCCTCCCTCTCTGGGGAAAATAGGGGAATCGTGTTAGCTTAAGCCTGGTTATGACTAAGAGCCCATGAGTGTTTGTCTGAGAAGGATGAGCGCACCTAAATACATTTTCAAGCAATATTATGTTTCTCAGTAACCTATACTTGGGAGAAATTCTGCATCAGAGCAATTTAGTCTAGCCACTGTGGCACTTAAATGGTCATGAAGTTCAGGATCATTTGTCATTTAGCATCAGGTTCAAATTCTGCTTCCTTTGGATGTGCACTGAGCTCACATCTGGACCTGAGAATCACAGGCAGGCAGGTGCTTTAACCAAAGACATTTAGTGGTTATTGGATGGTATTTATACCCAATTTTGTTTTCTGGTTTTTTGTGGAAGCTTGCTTTTAAAATCCAGCCCTAATGAAGAATTTCCTTTTCTTCTTGAAACAGTCTTTCCCTGTGGGAAATTCGGGGTGGTGGCGGAAGGGTGAGGTGGATGGTTTATTAAGCATGAGTTCAGATGGCCTGGAACAATGGGATATGATTTATGGGGCCTGGAAATAGATGCCGGGCAGAGAAAACCCTTGTGCCCCGCGGTGGGGGGAGGAGAGATGGACGGGTTTGGTAAGAGTGAGAGCTGCACCCTGGCCAGTCTGAGAGCAGAGAGGCTCAGGCTCTGAGGTTTATTAAAGTGTCAAATATAACCCCACTTTAGGAAGGCAGCTTGGGCCTGTCTTCCATCTTTGTTCCCTGGTTCACTGACAGACGTCAGCGGGCCGGTGGGGTAGGAAAGGGTGGCAAACAGGATGGTGGCATTTGGATCTGTGATCAACCCTCGAATAGGAAAATCCGTAGCAGAAATGGCTGTTGCTGCTAGAAGCAGATGAGGAAAGCAAAGGACTTAGGGAACAGGTTTCATGCCTGCCTTCTGCTGCAAAAGCGTGTGTGTGTGTGTGTGTGTGTGTGTGTGTGTGTGTAGATAAGTGAATGTGTATGTGTGCATAGGTGTCTTACACATAAATATGTATTGCTTGTGCGGGATTGGGCTGGTTGGGGATTTTGGTTTTGGTTTTAAATTAGAGATCACAGGTGCTGTCTAGGAGTCCCGCTGATGCCCTAGAGTCCCTGCGCCGGAGAGAGGCATCGGCACTGGGCACCCCTGAGCTTGGATCTGCATCTGGAGTGCAGTAGGGAGGCACCTGGTGCCCAGCCGAGGGGAGGAGGGCAGGGAGGCAGAGGTGTTTCTGTGGTTCAGGTTGAGACTAGTCCACGAACAGCTCTTCTAGTCTTCCAGTCTTCCCAGATTCTTCCTTCTGTTCTGTCCACACATTTAGCTTCCTGGATCAGGCGCTCCAGAAGTGCAGCCAGCAGATAGGAGTGGAGGTACCCTCTCCCTCTCCCCCTTCCCTCTCCTCCCTGGCTTCTGGTTGTGCCTGGAGATATGGGCCCCCTTGAGGTGATTTAAATACAAAGACCATGCTTGCCCTGCTGCCTCTTAAACCCTGTCTGAAGGGAGGGTCAGCTTGGAAGCTGGAGATGCGTGCTGGGACCCCAGGGTCCAGAACCTTCTCCTCATCAGTCTTACAGCTCTCCCTCTAAAATAACCCCTTCAAGCTGTCAGCCTCACCTGCCCACTGTGTAAATAACTGACACAGCAGCACAGCAGGCGGGCTCACTCCTTGGAAGCAGCACGAAATTCAGGACGCGCTGGTTTCTGGGCTTCTGCCCTTCTCATTTCCCATTCTGAGCAGTCTTGTGACTCGTTTCCTCTGAGGAGGCAAAGGAACAGGCAGATTCCCAGATGCTCAGGGGCTCCTCTGTGTTTGGCTTTGTCGGTGGTTCCTTTGCCGTGGCTGGCTGCATTCTGAGCTGTTTGCTTTTTCTCTTAGAGGCTGGACATCCTAAGAGTTTTTTTTTTTTTTCTGTGTACCCTGTCAGCAACCCTCGGTAATCATTCAGCAGGGAGGTGTGACCTTGAGAAGCTGAAGACGACCGTAGGCCTTAGGAAATTAACACGGTTAAATGTTTTATCTTAGGGTTTGTTGTTGGTTTACTCAGCTTAAAGTCTTTTTTGACTGAGAAGTAAGAGGAGAAACATCTTAAAGCTAGAGTTAAATGTATATGCTTGTAATGGGTTTGTGAGCTGAGGTACCTGAGCCCTCATCATTGGTGTCCACGGTGAGCCACTGCTCCCAGCTTTAGCTCTGTATGGCATTCAGTGGCTCCGGGAGGAGCTGGGCGTCTGGGCAAGCGACAGGGTACGCCTTATGCAGTGCTCCCTAATAGTCAGCCACGTGCCCCTACCACACAGAATTCAGAGAAGGGAGCTTCCTGGAGGGAGGTGGTGTTCAGGCTGTGGGCATGACGGTGACCACAACCAGCGGGCCCCGGTCATAGTGTTTCGTTTCATAATCACGCCAAACCTTTGCGAGTACTCCGAGAGAGCTGCGATCACCTCCACTTCACAGAGAAACATGGTTTCGTCTGAGGCGATGAGATTACCTGGGGAAGTGGTAGCCTTCTCTCGAGGGAGACTTGATTAATCAGGGAAGGTTGTGCCTTTTTAGTTTTTTTTTTCTTTACAGCATCTGAAAACTTTTGCTGTCAGAAATACTTTTGTATTTTTACAGGGAATTGCTTTACAGGGTCTTTTTCTCAGGGTGTACGCAGTTCAGTGAGATCTAATGCATGTATGGATTTGGATTTGTGTAACCAATCTGCACAGTCGGATAAGAGACAGGAAATCTGCAATGTTATCTCTTTATTTAATCTGTCTCAGCCACTCTGATGAGCGTCGATAGAGCGCTTCTGCAGGCAGCAGGGCTCTGAATCCATGAGGAATCTGGGAGTTGTGTGGGGTCTGGTACTCAGTTTTATTTTATTTATTTAAAGATTTTATTTATTTTATTTGACAGATAGAGATCACAAGTAGGCAGAGAGGCAGGCAGAGAGAGGGACGAGGAAGCAGACTCCCTGCTGAGCAGAGAGCCCGATGCGGGGCTGGATCCCAGGACCCTGAGATCATGACCTGAGCCGAAGGCAGAGGCTTTAACCCACTGAACCACCCAGGCGCCCCTGGTACTCAGTTTTAGAGTTGAAAACTCACCTTTATTTTTAAGAAGTGTGATTGTGTATTTTTTCTTATTAATAAGTAATATATGTACATTTTAGGGGAAAATGATAAAATTTTAAGAAATCCCATAACCCCTCATGACCTTAGCTAATCATAGATAATCATATTGAGTATATTCTTCATATATCTTAGGTGTCAGCTTGTTGGGTGACCTGCTCTTTAATTGTAATTAATATATTGTAGTCGTTTTCCATTTACATTTTTAAATGTCGATTTTAATGAGTCCGTGGTATCACACAGTTTCCTCTGGGTCCGTGTTGTTGCTGCCTCCCTCTATGTTTGTTGAATAAAGGAACTAACAGAAGACCAGATGAACCAGATGAACACACAGCTAGATTGTTAAAAATGAGGATGGAATGAGCACCAATGGAGAAATGTCTAAACGTTTTCTACATCCCAAATAGTGGAAGAGAGGTTGGACCACTCTTGAGGGAACGGATTCCCTACTAGGAAGGCAGCGAAGCAAGTCTGGGATGTGTTTTACAGGTTTTCTGTCCTGCATAGAAAACTGAACTTGGCCTCGGAGGAACTCTACAATCTTGGGCTTCTGAGGCCTCCCCACTTCCTAAGAGCTAGAGACCCCCAGACAGGAGCCTATTAGAAATCTGAAGGGAAGCCAGCCTCTTGTACCCTTTTATCTGTTTAACAAGTGCTTGTGTGTCCTGTACTATGTGCATATCGTGTTCTAAGAACTTCGTTTTTTTTTAAAGATTTTATTTATATATTTGAGAGAGAGAGAGAGAGGGCAGGAAGTGAAGAGGGAGGGAGAGGGACATGCAGACTCCTCGCTGAGCAAGGAGCCTGACACGGCCCTCTCCCAGGACCATGAGATCATGACCTAAGCTGAAGTCAGATGCTTACCCACTGAGCCACCCAGGTGCCTCTAAACACTTTGTAACGTGTGTGCTCCTCAAAACAATCTTGTGATGTATTGTTATCCTCATTTTTAGTATAAGGAAACTGAGTCACCGATTGGTCAAGTGATCTCAGGTGAAAGAGTTCCTTTGATTAGGGCTCGAGGAAACCCCATCCTTACGGCGTGAATGTGGAACACAGTATATCTGTTCAGATCTGCTACTTAATGGTATTTCCCTTGTGAGGGGCCCTTGAAGGCCAGTGTCATTCTCCAGATCTGTCTGACCTGCTGCCTCTCTTCCTGGTGGCGGCACCTCATTGCTCAGCACCCTTTGTCGTGAGACGGGGCCGCTGCCTGGATTCAGCGCGGTGGAAAATGAGCCCAAGGGTGGGCTCCACTCTCAGGCCTGGCCGCGGGGAGGCCCTTGGGAGCCACACGTCAGGGATGTTGGGGGCTGGCAGGCAAAACGACCTCGTATCGAAATCACCATTTGGAGAAAAGCTGCTCCTGCATCAGCCACAGCTCTCAGGGATTAAAGGCTTGTCGGCCAGAAATGAACTTCTTCCCCCGTTGGTTCTTGGTACGTTTGGTGGGGGGTGTTAGAGGAGCCGGGTTTGCAGACACAGACGCTGAAGAAAAGCGGATTCCTCCAGGGAAGTGGATTCAGGGCAGTAGGGCCCACACGGAATTGCTGCGTGGGGACTCCTGAGGGGCTACGAGGGAAGACAACCCAGAGGATAAAAATCGATTCCCTGTCTCCTTGCTGCGACATTCCCACGGTGATTTTGGGATCGGACACGGAAGGGTGCTGGGAAGCCACGTGCATCCTGCGCTCTGGAGTTGGGTGCTGAACCGCACGTCAGTGGTTTGAGGCTGTAGACGGTTTGGAAGGGGCTAGGGGGTCAGTTTATGGCTGGAGAGGACCTGGAGCAGGAGGCCTGGGCTGTGCGTGGGCTCCCCCTGTGACTTTGCACCAAGGGGCTCCTTCCCAGGGTTCTGAAGGTCAGGAAAGATGTGCGGGGAAGCCCAGAGCTGCTGGCTCATTCTGGGGAGCTTTATCTTTCTTCCTTTAAACTCCCTCTGTCCCGTGTGGCCAAAATGCACATGATGGCTTTTGTGCTACTTAGGAGATTTTCAGACCTTTGCAGCAACCAGGAACCTTAAAGAGGGCAAACCCAGGGTACCTATATGAGGCAGGGGAAAGCAGGCGCTGTCTTTGAAGTTGGGAGTGGGAGGGCCCCAGAGCCCCCCACCCCAGGGTGCTTCTACACCCCATCCCGCTCAGTTCCTCATACTCTAATGTGAAGGACCTTTGGCTGGGACCTGGGTCAGGAGGGGAGAGAGGCCTCTGAGAGGCACCCAGTCCTTTTCTGAGATGGTGAAGAGGACACTGATAAGTCAATGAGATTCTGGTGTTTCAAAGCCACCCAAAAGTGTCTATGGCAAAGTGATTAAAAATTGAATTATTTGGGGGCTTCCTGGGTGCCTCAGTTGGTTAAGCATCTGCCTTCGTTCAGGTCATGGTCTCAGGGTCCTGGGATCGAGCCCCAAATAGGGCTTCCTGCTCAGTGGGAGAGTCTGCTTGTCCCTCTGCATATGTGCTCTGTCTCAACAAATCACAAATTTTTTTTTAATTTTAAAGATTTTTATTTTATTATTTTGGATGGAACTGGAATGGGAGGACACCTGTTTCCTTCTTTAGGAAACTGTTACAAAAAGAAGATCATGGATTGGGAGAGAGGATGATTTTCTAGGAAGAAAAAAGGTAAATAAGTGTAATTTTCTAAAAGTGGTGACAGTCTTGCTTGTAGATGTTCCTCCTGCATTTTGGGAAGTTGGAGAATCCGTAATACTTTCAATTAAAGTTTTCCTGAGAATCCCCAGCTGACTTTGGGGGTGGGGGGCATTGTCCTTTGTGCAGATTTTGAGCTTCTGTGAGTGAGCAGACCTCCACTCCAGAGTGACATAAAAAGCAATCTGCACCTCCTTCCTGATTTGTCTGTAATGAAACTTGCTTTCCTCAGGTCCCAGCATTCGAGGCAGATAAATATGTTCCCTTTCGTTGGCTCTTACTCATACTTCAGCAAGATTTCCCATGTGCTTTCCTTGGCTGGCTGGGAAACTGGACCACAATTTATGGGATCTTAGGGGACAGGCGCATAGAATTCCAGTGGGATCCCAGAACAGAAACTAATTGGAGATTAGAGACCATTGTGGTGTGAAGCTTTTCTTTGAGATCGAAAGAAGTGCATGTTATGCAAATATTAGCAAGTGTAAGTTCACACTATTGAAAATTTATAGACTCATTATGGTCACGAAGGCAGGAAGATAAGTAGATTTTGGGAAAGATGCAGGTAAATTCAGGGAGGTGGCAAATTACCCCAGGGAAAGTAGAATGGCTAAAGAGTATGGCCCACACTTTTTTTTTTAAAGATTTTATTTATTTGCCAGAGATAGAGAGAGAGAGTACCCACAAGCAGGCAGAGAGGCAGGCAGAGGCAGCGAGAGAAGCAGGCTTTCCGCTGAGCAAGGAGCCCAATGTGGAACTCGATCCCAGGACCTTGGAATCATGACCCGAGCCGAAGGCAGCGGCTTAACCAACTGAGCCACCCAGGCATCCCTGGCCCAAACTTTTTTTTTTTTTTTTTAAGATTTTATTTATTTATTTGACAGAGAAAAATCACAAGTAGATGGAGAGGCAGTCAGAGAGAGAGAGAGAGAGAGGGAAGCAGGCTCCCTCCCGAGCAGAGAGCCCGATGCGGGACTCAATCCCAGGACTCTGAGATCATGACCTGAGCTGAAGGCAGCGGCTTAACCCACTGAGCCACCCAGGCGCCCCCTGGCCCAAACTTTTTAAAAAGATTTTATTCACTTATTTTACACACAGAGAGCCAGAAAGCACAAGTTGGGGGAATGGCAGAGGGAGAAGGAGAAGCAGGCTCAGGGGAGCTGAGCAGGGAGGCAAATGTGTGGGACTCCATCCCAGGAGCCTGGGATCATGACCTGAGCTGAAGAAAGACACTTAACCAACTGAGCCACCCAGGCGCCCCCCGGCTCCAACTTCCAATTATGGTGTATGAGATACCTTTGGTAGGAAGGAATGAAGATCAGCAACTGTCCTTGATTCTGCTTCTCAGGAAGGCATTGTGATGTGGTGCCCAGGACTTTGGAGACACACACATGCCTGGTGCCCTCCGGCTCTGCCACTAAAGCAACACCTTCCAGAGGGCAGCTGCAGGCACCAGGTGGCGTCACACAGGGTCAGACCCGGGAGGCACTCAGCCATGTACCCCTTCCACCATCCTGCTGGGGTTAAAAAAATTACCTATATATATAAAAAAAAAAAGGACCAGAATAGTGGGAATGAATGAAAGATAAAAGTTTCCTATGTAGTAGTGGTAGTTCTCTTGTAGTACTTTCTCTCTCTCTCTCTCTCTTTTTTTTTTTTCTTTCTTGGTTTGTTTTCTGGGGAAGGGGCCTGCCATGTGGGTTTTCAGTCAATGATGTTCCCTGACTTAAGACCTACCGCCCCCCTCAAGGGGGTGGGCTCTGAGGAAACTTTTTTTTTTTTTCAGGCTTTTGTTCTCTGGCGGTTTTTTGTTTGTTCACGTTTTTTTTCTCACTTTGACCGCTTTTGATGGTTTTTGTAGTTTTAGAGGAAAACGAACCGCACCCTGATCTCCCTCTCAGAGAGAAGCCTCAGTCTGGCTGCAGAGCCCAAATAAGTTCCCCCTTGGCCGCTGGCAGAGCAGGTTCCAAGTCGCTGTCCCTGGGGATGGAGGATCTTTTGCTTGTACCCAAAAGCACGGCAGCAGCAGCTTTGGGCACCTCTAGACCGCTAGAGAGGTTCCAAGCAGCAATCGCACACTGAGATTTTCCCGCTGGCCCGGGCTGGGAGTGCCCGGTCTTTCTGGGTCTAAGAGCGCCCACCTTACATGCACCAATTTCAGGGAAGGCAGAGGTTCGCGCGCGGGTCTCAGGCTCTGAGAATGAGGCACAGGTCCGAGAGCACCAGGCTGGGCCTTCGTGCACCTCTCTGGGGCGAGAGTTTGATGCAGGCTCTGAAACAAGGGCGTTTATCAAAGGGCACCGGCTGGGCCTTTATACCTCTTTCAGGGGAGTATCTCAGGCTCTATAGCAGGACTCTTGCATTCTGCCGCCTGGTGTGGCTCCCATTCCCTCACAGGAAGCGGACCCCATGCATTCTCCTTGCACTGGCAGCTTAGGGACCAAGAGCTGGTTTCTCTGCCGCACTCTCTCTGACTCAGTGCCAAGGGAGGCTGTCCTGGGACCAGGGACTTAAGCCCTTGTCCCTAGCCGCCCCGATTCCCACAATTTCCCCAGAGATGCTTTGCTCTTTTGGAGTGCTTTCAACCAGTCTCCGAGTTAATGCTGGTCCCCAGACGCAGGGCACTCTCGCTTGTATTGGGGTATTACTTTCCAACTGTTTGCCTCTGGTAGCTCCCTCCCCCTTTTGTTTATCTTCTGATATCAGTTCACAGTTCCCACTCCGCTTTACCTGCCCACTGGCTTCTCCCCCTGTAGAGATCCACACATGTATAATTTTGATCTCAGGCTGATTTCATGGGTGATTGGAGTTCATGGGTGATTGGTAGGTAATCAGCTCATTTTGGGGTACAAGTTGAAAAGACGCCTTCTAATTCCGCGCCATTTTGTCCCCCCTCTTAACTTTTTTTTTTTATTTTATTTGACAGCACAAGTAGAGGGAGAGGATGAAAGAGAAGCAGGATCTGCACTGAGCAGGGAGCCAGATGCAGGGCTGGATCCCAGGACCCTGGACAGATGCTGCACTGAGGGAGCCACCCAGACACCCTTTTAGACCTAGGATGCAGGTAGGAGAAGCAAGCCAGGGGTTCCTTGGCCCAACACTAATGACCATGGCTCAGACAAATCCATCTTCCACTGCAGGCTTCCAGATACTCTGCGAAGGAGACATTCCCCTTCCTGTCCCTGAATGCTCTGCCAGTTCAAGGCAGATCCATGTTTCTGAGGGTTCCTCTTTGGTCATTCTGTCAGGGACAGCCAAGAGGGCTCCAAGCCTGTGTGGACCCCATGCCTGGGGATCCCAGCCCTGAACTCTTTGCTCTGCCCTTGATGACCCCAGAATAGATCAATTCAGCAACTGTCAATCCATGCCAGGCCAGGGAACAAACACAGCAGTACACAAGATCAACTCGCCTTGGTCCCAGGAGCCTGGATTCCCCAAGGAGGGCTTCACCTGGTCTCTGAAGGGGATTCCAGGGGTTCCAAGATGGCCATGGGTGGAGCCCACCAGGTAGAGAGGCCCCTGGAGAGTGTCCACTGGCACTGAGCAGACGGAAGATCCCCTCAGGCCTTCCCTCGTGGCTCCACTGTGCCCTGGGGAGAGAAAAGGGCCAGCCACACCGCACCAGGGCCGCAGCTCGGCCACCCAGGATCAGCAGCGGGCCTAGCCTGGAGCTCAAGCAGCAGCAGGGAGCGGCAGGGAAGCCAGGACTGGGCAGGGCCTGGGGTCCTGGAGTCAGCAGAAGAGCAGCGGGAAACAGCAGGGGGCGCAGCCAGCCCCCTCACCAGACAGGACAGAACAGGAGGCTGGGCGAGTGCGCGCGGGCCTGCAGAGAGGCCTGCACTGCTGTTTGCCGCCCCCCACCCGCCACAGCTCGCCCGCACCTGCCTGCCCCGCCCACCGCCTTCTGTGGGCCCAGCAAACTCACTGCGCAAGTAGCGCCTCCCGGGAAGGCAGGGGTTCTGGGCTGGCTGGGCAAGGCGCAGGGGAGTGCATCGGTGCCCCGCTGACTCAGGTACTGAGGGGCTGGGGAGGGGTAGGGGCGCTAGGCAGAGAGGGAGACTGGGGCCCTGCTGCCCGCTGCCACCTGCTGCTTCGTCCAAGGGAGCGGGAGGGGGGCCTGGCGGACAGGCTCCTGGCGGCCTGGTGCTCCTACGCCCCCATAGCCCTTGCCCCACAGCCCTCGCTCCACTTCTCGGTATCCAGGGAACCCGTGGGGCCCTACTGACATCAAGGGGCCCAGCACCACTGGGCTCGTCTGGACCCCGGAGAGACGCCTGTGCTGACAGGCTTCTTTTCCAGAACTTGATGGAAAATTTTGTCCCTCAGAATCGCCGGGCTCCCCAGCCTGAGAGGTGCTGGCTCAGCCCGCGCAGCCTGGGCCCCACTGGGCCCCCTCCACCTCAAGTGCCTTTTACCCAGGAGCCCCAGGATACCATTTTTTTCTGGCCCATGGACCCCTTTCCCCCACCCCCACCCCCACACCTCTACTTTGGGCCTGCAACCACCCTGGGATCACTTCCATCTCCGGCCCCCTACCCTTGTTGGTGGTCCTTGTCCACCTCCAGGCATGACCCCTGGCCCCTCTCACCTCTGGAGTTACTGAAACCCTTCCACTTGGGGGCCACTGGCATCTGTGATCTCAGACTCCCGGAACTCCCCTCCACCTTGGAGCTCCCTACCCTGTTTCCTCTAGGAACTGCTGTGCCTAGAGCACCAAAACCCCACATTCTCAAGCCAGCTGTCTTTGGGCCAAGGACTCAGGTATCCTCAGGGACCCTCCTTTCCAGGGCACATGCTCCTCTCTGTGCAGGAGAGACCAGAGAGAGCAGGCTTGGGGATCCTTCACTCCAGCTGGATGGAGGGGCAGAAGCTGGGGTGTGTGTGAGGGGCTGCTCACAGGTGGCCTCCCTGGGTAAGGAGCTTCCAGGAGGAAACTTCAGAGTGAGGCTATGATGTGGAAGCCTCAGGAAGCACTGGCTGCACAGACTCCAGGCTCCTGGCTTGGGCAGTGGGCATTTAGTGGCCAGAGCCCTACAGGACCAACCCTGTCCAAACCCACCCCACCATGGCCGGCTTTTTTGTCTTTAATTTGCACAGCAACCTTTTCTCCAGTATGAAATTGAAAGCTTTGCTTTGGAAAGTTTTGTGTCCAGGAGGCTCCTGGGCATCCACTTACTTTATTTCCGGAGGCTAGTTGAGGAGGGTGGAGTCTTTGGGACCTTAACAGCAGGTCTCCTGATCCTTCCTGACTTCCTTTTTTTTTTTTTTTTTTGATTTATTTATTTGAGAGAGATAAAGAGCACACCACAGAACACATGCAGGCACAGGTGAATGGGCCAGGTGAATGGACCTGTGCCAAAACAAAGAGTCAGATGCTCAACCAGCTGCAACCACCACCCCCCGTCCACCTTTTACAGATGGGTTACATCTACACACTGTTAGGCGCTTTGCCTGGACCCGGCTAGTCTTACAGAAGTCCTAGGACACTGTCTCTTGCCCAGTGTCTCTGGTCAGTACCAACCCATGCCTCAAGTGTGGGAATGACTTCTTCCTGACTCCTTTTTTTTTTTTTTAAGATTTTTTATTTTATTTTATTTATTTGACAGAGAGAGATCACAAGTAGGCAGAGAGGCAGGCGGAGAGAGAGAGAGGAGGAAGCAGGCTCGCTGCTGAGCAGAGAGCCTGATGCGGGACTCGATCCCAGGACCCTGAGATCATGACCTGAGCCGAAGGCAGCGGCTTAACCCACTGAGCCACCCAGGCGCCCTTCCTGACTCCTTCTTAACTCCCTGTCCAGCCTGGGTTGCCCACCCCCCTCCAGGCTGTCCTAGTTGTATATATTGGATCTCTGTAGATAGTGGGCACCATCAGATCCTCACCTGTCGTGGCCGGCGCAACAAATCAACCAGGAACATGAGGGTAAGAGGATGAAGAAAAGAACTCGAGAAGCAGAGAGATGGGGGACAGGAGGAGCACTGAGGAGGATGTCCAACAGTGCTAAGTTTATTCAAAGCCTTAAGGCCATATATATAGTGACATTACATCTGTGTTTAGTTAAGCAACTATGGTTCCTCATGACGCCAAATGGCTGATGCCAGTACAAATACAGCAAACCTGAAAGTAAATTATGGGTTGTACTAAGGCAGCAAGGACCAGCAACGAACTTTTTAGCCCAACCGAATTGTTCTCATTTGTTTAGTAAGCGTGTGGGAAGTCACGTAGGCGAGCGCACAACACATAGCACAGACTCTTGCCCAGTGCTACTGAACTTTTCCCGTCCTAAACCTTTTGTTAGGTTATTTGGACTTTAAAGGAGGCACAAGTCAGGGTCTGGTTTGGTTCTCGTCTCAAGCCTTATTGCGGCCTCCCACACTCACCGAAATGAGAACATGGCTCAGGGTTATGGAGTGAATATACCCTTTAGGAAACATTAAAGGACATAGCATAACTGGTCCGGGGTCACCCAGCCTGTGAGAGGCATGGGTGAGATTCAGACTGCACTGGGTGCCACAGCCATTTTCAGCTCACCTTAGTGTCCAACCTGGTCCCAGAAGGTTCCTGCTCAGGACTTTGCTTTGTGCTGAGCTGGGCTTGCTTCCTGCCTTTGAAGCCATTTTCACAGTGTATCCCCAGCCCACCTTCTCACATTGAGCATCAGTGCTGCCTTGGCTGGCCTCTGTTGATCGTGCCATTCCTCTCAATCCCTCTGTCACTCCTCCGGCCCACTGTCCTACTGCCCTCTGTCCGGTGGGCCAAGTTCTGAGTTTCTTACCTGCACTTCCTCTTAACTGTGCTCTGTTGAAATCCTCTCTAACAGGGAAGACCTGCTTATCAGAGCAGCTTGATTTGGAATCCATCTCCCCTGGAGGTCAGAGCTTCTGACCATCATGTCCCCAGCCTCAGCACTGGGGATGCCTGCCCAGCCTATTCTGGGTGCTCGTGGAGCTCTGGGATCTTGGAGAAGATTTGCCATGAAAATAAGCATTTATACATAACACGGAAGAGAAGATTTGAGGAAATTGAGTGAGTGTCATCTGGTAATGTTTGTGTTAGGATGGTTCTGAAATTTCTGGGCCCTGAGTTACCAAGAACCCTAGGTTGCCCAGCTGGAAGGACCTCAGATAGATCAGCTGGGCTCCTCACCTCATTTGACAGATGGGAAGTTGAGGCCCAGAGCTTAGTGCCACAGAGCAGGAGTGAGGAGAGATGTTAGTGACAGGAAGAAATCATAGGGTAAGCACAAAGTGGCTGAGCCTGGGCTTTGTTTATGCAAATGAGTTGCTAAAACAGTGGGCCTGAGGCTGCTGACTATCTAGTGGCCAGCAAGAAGTAACACTAGCCCACACCTTCTGACGTTTAACTCATGCCAGGAATGATTCTCAATGTTTTATTTGTGGGCACCTGGGTGGCTCAGTTGTTCAGCTGAGGTTATGCTCCCAGGGTGCAGGGATCTAATCCTCACCAGGCTTCCTGCTCAGTGGGAATCCTGCTTCTCCCTTTCACACTCCCCCTGTGTGTGTTCCCTCTCACCCTGTCTCTCTCTCTCTGTCAAATAAATAATAAAATCTTAAAACAAGAACAACAACACCAAAATGCTTTATTTGCCTTAGGAGATAGGGTCTGTTATGGCTACCATTTTAATGCATGGAAATATGGGCAGAGGGGAGCTAAAGGAGTCCAAGGTCACACAGCTTGCAAGTGGAGGAGCCAAGATTTGAACCCTGGGCAGCCTGCCTCCAGAAACTGTATTATTTTTTCCCCTTGTGTATGTCATTTTTATAAACCTTTCCCTGAATTCTAACAGAGATGTGTAAACATTGTTAAGCATGCAGTTTATTGATCATCACAAAGCTTAGGTTCTGAAGCATTGCAACAAGCTGGGGTGGGCTATGATGTCAGAACTGGTTGGAATCCAGTTTCTGGTGCTGCATGATCTTAGGTGACTTACTCAGCCTCAGTTTCTGCACTGAGTTTGGCAGCCTTGTGATGAGTAGAGCGTGTGACAGTGCCTAGCGGGTTTGGTGCCTGGCGAGTGTTTAATAAATGGTTTTCTCTTCTTAATCATGAAAATTCTAAGTTGTGTTGGTTTTGTTAAGCAGTCCGAATACCTTCCTCATCGGTCAGTTGCCTGTCAGTCGCCTTGTAGGTACTTGTGATGAGTCACTTTGGTAAGTCACTATATATAGCTGAAACATTTGGGGGTAGTTGGGGGACACCCCCCCCCGCCCCCACTGCCCCTGCATTGAAAGTCTGTAATTTAAAATGTTCCACCTGTGCCTTTTTTTTTTTTAAACATAACCACTTTGGGACAGTGAAAGTTATATGTCTTCTCCTTAGGGTTGTGACGGAGCCTTTGGGGACCTGCAACAGCTTACTTCCAGTTTCTGTCTGGCATACTGATGGGCCAGAACTTATTTTAACAACATTCCATCACATTCCAGGCACCTGGAAGGAGGAATATGTTGAACTTCTCGGAAATTATTTTTTGGAACTGTTTTTATCCTGAGGAATAACCCATTTAAAAATTGAATGACCTTTATGGTTGACTTTTCCACTCTACATAATGCAAACTGAAAAACTCATTGTTTTCAGCTGCTTCTGCAGCAGTGGGAAGAGCAAGCCTGTGGGAGTCCTCCCCCGGTTGGCCCCAGCACAGAGCTGCATCATTCTACACACCCCTCATGCCTTGTCTCCTTGTCTGTGAGGTGGTAATGATGGTGCAGGGAGCTCCAGGGGTTGTCGTGAAGGTTACAGAGATGGGGGGTGTAAACTTTGAACAGTGTGCCCCACATAAAATGCAGATCTGGTGAGCAGAGGCAGCTGCTCACATTAATTGTTGATGCCAAGGCACTGCAGTTCCACAACAGCCTATGCCTTTCTTTCCTGGGTCCTTTTTGTCTCAGCCACCACCTTAGAGAAAGTGACTCAGCAAGGCTGGTGCTTGTGGAGCCCTCTACAAATCCAGCTAATTCACACGGGCGATGCCCTGGAGATAAGGGGCTTTTCCTGGGTGGTAGGACCCCATTTCAGAGGCTTAACTAGCTGCTTTCTCCTAACTGGTCCTGTCCTCCAGGGTCAAGTTGAAGGCCTGCCAGGAGACTGGTGGTCTCACCAGAGTTTTCCACTGGAAGCATGAAGGACCCCATGGGGCCTCGTGCAGAATGACATGGGTGTTGGGGAGAGAACAGAGGGGACATCGCCTGTACCATCATGGGCAGGTCACTATATCTGGCTCACGCCGGCTTTCTTCCCATCTGGGAAATGGCAGAAGACCATGCTTTTTCACAGGAGGGATGAGGGTTTAGGGAGGTATTTGATGACTGTGTTGGGGCTGCATGAGTAACAGAGTTGACGGAGGGGCCTTGGAGTCACAGACTTGGGTTCATGCCCCTGCTGCTGCCACATAAAAGTAGATCACTTGGGTAAGCCATGGACCTCAGTGTCCTCCTCTGTGCACTGTGGATAATACCTAGCATGTAGGTCTGTGACGGGTACAAAATAGAAGGCCATATTAGGAGCTTAGAGCAGAGCCTGGTACTCACTAGATTGTAGTTTTATGGAGATACTCTGGCATCACTGGTGTTGCAGACCTGGTCCTACCCTCTGGAAACTTTGGCTGTGTGACAGATGGCTTATGAGGCCATGGCTGACAGAAAGAAGCGGTGTCTGTGTTTTCTTAAGATTAAGGGTACAGAGGGGTGCCTGGTGGCTCCGTCGTTGAGGCATCCAACTCTTGGTTTCAGCTAAGGTCATGATCTCAGGGTGGTGGGATTGAGCCCTGAGGTGTGCTCTGCTCTCAGTGTAGAATCTGCTGGAGGTTCTATCTCCCTGTATTTGTGTGTGTGTGCTCTCTCTGTATCTCTCTCTCTCTGTCTATCTCTCCCTAAAATAAATGAAGCTGTAAAAATAAATAAATACATACATGCATAAGTTAATTAATTATGGGTACAGAAATCAGTGATGGAGCTGGGCTGATGGGACGCTTGGCAGCAAAGACAGGTGCACCCTGCTTGAAGGCTCGGGGGTAGCTGCGGTGTCACCAGTGGTGATGGGGGTGTGAGGAAGTTGCCTCGTGCAGCATCCAGAGAGGAACTTAGATGGGGGGGGGGTGGTTCCAGGGAGTAAATGCCCATGGGTAGGAAGCATCTTCAGATGAATGTCAGAGGGTGTCCTCATGGATGGGGAGGCACCCTTTCTCCCTGAAGCTGCCCACGAGTGGAGGTGTGCCTGCTGGGGACATAACTAAATCATTGGGGTTTAGCCTCCTAAGCTGTTAATTTATGAAGATGTGGCCAAGACCTTGTCTCACTGCTTTTTAAAGAGAAGTAAATTAAACTGTTGTTTGGGATGGTGTTGTCTTCCAAAGGCTCATTCAGAGTCAGTGGCAGAGCTGCTGTGGGCTTTCCAACTTGTCTTGAAAGCCTGGTCCAGGCAAGGGTGAGGGATATTCCCATCTCTTGGGGTCTCTTGCCCTCTCTGTTTATGGCAGAACGTGGTTTTGTGACTGGTAAATAAACAGGCATCCTGTGCAGATCCTTCAGCTCTTCGTGTGGCTGCAGTAGAGGAAATTCCCATTCACTGGGCGCAGACTGTGGCTGGACGGGCGGTGTGGCGGGGCTCTCACTGAGCATTCTCCTTTCACGTAATCCCCGACCAGATATGAATTTTGTGGTGTTGCCACTTTCCTGCTGGCCAGGAGGGAAGTTGAGGCCCAGGAAAGTTACACTTTCTCGCTGTGGTAAGCGGCAGAGCCATGTCAGCCGGTCCAGGCCCTGGCTTTCAGGTCTGTTTGCTGTGAGCATTTCCTCTTGTGTTTCCAGCTTTTGGCCTGTTGGACCTATCAAACTACTGATGGTGTATTGATAATTCTAATACTCTCGACATTGTGAAAGATTAGCTCTTCACTTTGTGCTAGAAATGTTTCTTGCTGTATTTCTCTTTTAATTAAAAAAAAAAGTCAAAGTCCCACGTTTCTGCCCATTTGAATCTCCCTGAGTCTCCCTGTTGTGAAGTGGTTGGGTTTGGGGATTTCTAGGGCAGGGGCCTAGTTGGTGGTGGCTTTGCCTGGAGGAGCCCATGGCTCAGGACTTAGAGTGAGGACTGGAGCAGTGTGAACTGTGGCCTGAAAATGTGTTCATGTGTGCTGAGGTGGTGCCCAGATTCTTTTGGAGGATGAACTGAGGTTTTGATCAGTAGGTTAGAGAAACACTTGATGGAATAACACTGATAATTTTGTTTTTGTATTCAATCCTAATTTTGTGTTTT
Organism: Mustela nivalis; assembly: GCF_964662115.1. NCBI lineage: Eukaryota > Metazoa > Chordata > Mammalia > Carnivora > Mustelidae > Mustela > Mustela nivalis. Next base: position 243,850 of record NW_028136217.1, read on the forward strand.
CGTTTTCGTGTAGTGCAGTGTGCTCTATGTTCTAAGAAAAAATTGGCAATCAATTCATACAGTATCATGATTTAATAATCCTTCCTCACTCACCGGGTCATATTTCAGGTTTTTATATGTAGTTTTTATATCTGTAGTTCTGTTTCTGAATTCTGCATTTTGATTCATTCCTTCATTTTTAAATTTCTTATTTTAAAGATTTTATTTATTTGAGAGAGAGAGAGAATGAGCTAGGAGCAGGGGCAGAGGGAGAAGGAAAGGGAGACTCCTCACTGAGCATGGAGCCTGATGTGGGTCTCAGATCCCAGGTCTCTGAGATCAGGACCTGACCCAAAGGCAGATGCTTAACAGACTGAGCTACCCAGGTGCAGCCACATTCCTTCATATTTTTATTTTTACTCCAGTGCTGCACTGTTTGGCTGGTTGCTTCAGTTTCTGGGAGGGAGGGAGATGACCCCCTCCCCTGTTCTTCTAACAAGTTTGCTTTTGCTGCGTTGACTGGAGAAGGGCCAGGCTTCCTGAAGATGAGTAGGATGATTCAGTGACACCCAAAAGGCAGTGGCTATCATTGTTCCCACTGTGCTTCAACAACTTCACCCACTGACTCTTTGATGATGGCAGCCACCAGCAAATCTTCTGCAGAGGACTGCTGCCTTGGGATGCTTTTCTTGTGGTGCTGGACTTCATTCCCCCTGGCAGCCAGTACAGCTAGGATTAGAACCTAGGAAAAGTCCCATTAGAACCCAAGAAAGTGGGGTGCCTGGGTGGCTTAATCGATTGTCTGCCTTTGGCTCAGTTCATGGTCTTAGGGTCCTTAGATCAAACCCTGCACTAGTGTCCGTGCTGGCTGTGGAACCTACTTAAATTCAACAAACAGAAATCAGCCCAAGAAAGTACAATCCTTTGTGTTGTTCTATACTGTGGATCAGATTTTATTTTTCTTTTCTTTTTTTTCTTTCTTCTTTCTTTTTAAAGATTATTTATTTGTCAGTGAGAGAGCACAAGCAGGGGGAGCAACAGGCAGAGGGAGAGGCAGGCTTCTGGTTGGGTAAGGGGTCTGATGCCGGACTTGATCCCAGGACCCTGTGATCATGACCTGAGTCATGTTAGGCTGCTGCCTAACAGACTGAGCCAACCAGGCATCCCCCAGGATCAGACTTCAATAACCCTACCAGATTTCTTTAGCTTTGACATTTTAAAGGACAATGAAAGCTAGCTAAACCTACACCAGGATTCTGCATCTGCTGGGGCTGTGCTGTCCGGGCCTATGTGCCTCCTGTTCTTCTAACCCCATCAATTCCACCCATGTTTTAGCCAGAGAACTGTAGGCAGGTGTGGGTGTGTCACTGAAAGCTTTGACTCATCATTCATATCTTTATTGTAAGCTTATAATCTTTATTTTTTTCTTTTTTTTTGGGTAAGATTTTATTGATTTGTTTGTTTATGAGAATGAATGGGGAGCAGAGGCAGAGGGAGAAGCAGACTCCCTGCTGAGCAGGAAGTCTGACATAGGGCAAGATCCCAGGATTATTTATGACCTGAGCCCAATGCAGATGCTTAACCGACTGAGCCACCCAGGCGCCTCTTTATTTTTCCTTTATTGATTATCTGCCTTTCTGAGGCAGCGTTCTACCTGGGTTTTCATAACTCCACACTAAGGTATTCTTCCACTAGTGTGGCCTGTTTTGAGGTAATTCCTATACATTCTGGCTATCCTGCTAAATGATGCTATGATCTTGGACTCTTTTTTTTTTTTTTTTTAACCTCTCTGAGCCTTGGTTTCCTCTGTGCTAATGTGGATAATATACCCTCTCTTGCAGATGTGTGGAGGGCCATGGCTGACTTGGATGCAGTTGGAGTCATCTCACGGCACATGGAATACACAATTTATCTTGCTTCCTGTCTTGCTAACGACATCTTGGTTTTCATGCTGTCTTAGAACAAGTAGAACTTGACTTACATGTAAGTTGTGAATTCACGTACTTTTGACAGAGGTGTTATTTTAGTTTAGTTTAGTTTAGTTTAAAGCAGGCTCCACACCCAGTGCAGAGCCCAGTGTGGAACTCAAACTCACCACCGTGAGATCAAGATCCGAGCTGAGATCAAGAGTTGGCCGCTCAACCAGCCTAGTCACCCAGGCATCCCTTCTGTTTATCATTTTTCAAAAAATGTGACAAGTAACACTTTCTCTGCTTGGACCTGTCCTCACACCTGCTATGCTGGTCTGGGGGTCAGACGTGTAGCTGGTGTGGTGCTGGTGATGTTGAGCAAGACAGTTGTTAAGTCTTTTTACCCTAATTGCTGTTGTCCTATTATTTCCTTTTTTTTTTTAAAGATTTTATTTTATATCGTGGTGATATATGCTAAAACTGTTGCTTCTGGTCCTGCCTTAAAACTTGAATATGTAGGGCATTTTTTAAGGATTCATCCCTGGAGATACAGTATTTGTTTTTCTCTGTCTGACTTATTTTGCTTAGCACAATACCCTCTAGGTACATCCATACTGTTGTAAATATCAGGATCTCATCCTTTTTGATGGCTGAGTAATATACCATTGTGTGTATGTACCACTTTGTCTTCTGTTGCTGGACACTTGGGCTGCTTCCATATCTCGGCTATGGAAAAAAAAATGCTGCAGTAGGCTTAGGGGTGCCTCTGTGCTTTCAGAATGTTGAGTCTGATGTGTCAACTGCCACAACAGTCATGGCAACTCAGGAAGGGAGCCAGGTGCAGGAGGTAAGAGGAGGAGTGCAGCTTTAGGCAATCTGAGTTGAGGTGTCTGTTGGACGTGCAGGTGTAGGTTCTGGTTGGACAGTCAAAATGTAGGAATGGGTGCTTGGGGGAAGAGAGATGCAATCATGCTGTTGCCAAGGGATATATTCCTTGTAGAGAGAGTGACAGTTAAGGATTTAGGGTAATTCCTTCTTTTCTTGGGCAGATAAAGGGGAAGAATAAAGGAGTAGTGGATGGAAGGGGAGGGACATGGCTTTGATGCCAGGAAGGCATTTTTGCACAGATGTCTAGAGAAGAGAGATTTCAAGGAATGAAATGTCAGCAATGTTCGATGATGTGAAAAGTTGCAAAGCAGCTTGATTAGGGGGTGGGGGTAGATCGAGGAGGTTGTCACTGAGTACTGAAAGAAAATGGGAGGTGAGTAGTGGAGTCCTAAGCCAGACATAGAGATAGAGTGCCTGGGCGTGAGACCATGGAGGTCACACACAAGAATAGCCTTTTAGAAAGTTTGATGGTAAAGACACAGACGATCATAACTCCAGACATAGCTTGGACAAGGGTGGGTTTTACAGGCTGTGTTTACCTATTTGCAGGTTGACTGAAGGGAGATGACAGATGGTGCATGCTGCTGGATGTTGTGGGTTGAGATGGGATCAGGTATACAGAAAAGCACACAGAGAGGAGTGTATGGATGCCCTGACTGCTTCTGTAGAACACAAGGCCAACATTAGGCATGGAGGGAATGGAACGTGGCTCAAGGAGATGTGCAGTCTCAGATACAGACCACATGGCTCAGAGTCTTACAGGGCTCTCCTTGCCTCCGCGTGGCCCTTCTCACAGGGTTTAAGTTTTGAAGAGTCCTTTTGTTTCTCTGGGTTTGGGGTGTGACTGGAGAGACATAGCAGAGAGCAAGGGCTGAGGAAAGACCAAGAGGGCAGGAACTCACAGAGGGGAGTCTACTACCCTCTCTGCCTTTTCTGGTATGGGCTCTCTCCTGATCTGGATGGACGGATGACCTGCCATTACTTCTTTTAAAAATGCATTTGGCTTTACCCTGCCAGAAAGCAACACATGTTTATTGAAGAATAGTGGGAAACCCCAGAGAAACTGAAGGAAGAAAATAAGCACTCAGCTGAAGACAACCATTCAAAAGTTCTGGCACCTTTTCCTCCCAACTTTCACTGAAGTTGAACAGATAAATGTATGTATATGAAGTGATTTCTGGGAAAGACCAAAAAAAAAAAAAAAAAAAGATACCAACAACAAGAAAACAAAAAAGAGAACAAAGCAGAAGAAAACGGTGTTCATTTTCTTCCTGAGGCTGCCCTTCCTCGATACTGCTACTTGGTTTTACTACCTGCTTTTCTCCCTGGGCTTTCTTGACAAAACATGGTTCCACTACTTTTACCTTCTTCAAAGTGTTTGACAGAGTCGTTTGCTTTCAACATGGAGTTTGAGCAAAATGGACTATTGTTTTAAAATATTCTATCATGTGTGCTGTAATATCTCATCCTGGACATGATACAAATGCTATGATAAAAAGAAGAGATGCTTTTAAAGTGATCACCAGAGTTGTGAAATTCATTGGCATGATCCTTCTTTTTTTTAAAAAAAGATTTTATTTATTTATTTGACAGACAGAGATCACAAGTAGGCAGAGAGGCAGGCAGAGAGAGGAGAAAGCAGGCTCCCTGCAGAGCAGAAAGCCCGATGCGGGGCTCGATCGCAGTACCCTGGGATCATGACCTGAGCTGAGGGCAGAGGCTTAACCCACTGAACCACCCAAGCGCCCCGACATGATCCTTCTTTTGAGGGTCATAATTTGTTTAATTTTTTTCTGCTCCAGCTTAACCTTCGCAGTCTTCAGTTGTTATGTGCATTAGACACAGTATTAGCAGTAGTGGCAGTAAAAATACTCCTGTCACCCTTTACAGGTACCATTTTACTAGCATCTCCTTACCACTGTAGCAGCTTTAAACCCTGTTTCCACCCTGTTCATTCCTTTAAATGCCTTTTCCTTAAAACCTTTTCTTAGTTTTTGGTGTTCTATAGCTTTACCACAAAATGTTTAATTGAAGATTTCTAATCTTGCTTGGTATCTGTGCATTTCCTGTATTTCTGGATTTATCATTTCTGTAATATCCTCAGCTGTTTTCTTCTGAAATTTTGACTCTGTCCTTCTGCTGTACTTCCCAGGATTCTTATTTAAACCTCCCGTCTGTTGTTCGTGTCTCTCAAGCTGGCGTTCATCCTCTTCTCCTGCCTCCTTGTGTTGCATTCTGGGGAATGTCTTCACTTCTTGGTGCAGTGTTGTGAAGTCCTTCATTCGGGGCTCATCTACTGCCCCACCATTCTGGTGTGTTTTCTGTTGTGTTTTAAGTCTCAGTGATTTTTGGTCCCTGTTTAACTTCTTTCAGTTCCATGTTCACACTTGGCCTGTTGCTTTTGATAGGCTCTTGATCCTTCTTTATTTTTAAACCTCTTTTGTGTTCTTAAACAATTAACATGTAATATTTTCTATTCTGTATCTGATCATTCCAGTGTCTAAAGTCTTCATTTTCCCTCAGTCTTCTGTCTCTCACAGTGGCCTCATTTCTTGCATGCTCTGTGAAGGGATTTTGAGACCAGATTTATTGGAACATAGATGTAATCTCTTTTAATTCTGTTTTTTGGTGGTTTTTTGTTTGTTTGTTTGTTTGTTTGTCTGTCTGTTTTTTCCTGGAGGGTTTGTCTTTCCTTTGCCAGGAGGCTGGGAGTGTTCTTGATTGGGATCACTTTGGTTCCATTTGAGGGTCCTGGTTTATTAAGGAAATCTCAGGTTCAGTTCCCCCAACTTACCGTGTGGTGGGAACGGGGTCTGGAGGGCACAGGCCTGTAGAGATCCTGCAGTGAAAATGGCATTTGTTCTCTGGCACCCTGATTTGTTTCTCTTGAGCTTGTTGCTTACAGATCAGGTTTTGGCTCACTTGTTTCTGCCACCTCCCTCTTCCTGCTTCCTTTCCTACCATTTTCTAAGTCCTTTGCTAGTTTTCCGATGTCTTCTAAAGCCCAGAAATGTTTTGTGAATTCCATTTGCCATCACTAATTGCAAGTCTCATCCTGCAGCAGGAAGGCCAGAGCCAGACACTGTAATGCTCTGCCTCCCACAGAGGAGATTTTAATACCCTCTCCTCGTGTTCAGAAATTCTAGATTGGAGATGGAGTTATGGATACATTACCATCTACAGAGGATTAGTTGCCTATATAATAGAACAAGTATGCATTATTCTAATCTTCCTAAAACTTCCATTTTGCATAATAAATATGAATGAATAAGGAACCCGCATTACTTTAGTTTATGCAGATGTTCGCTTTCTGTCTCTGGCTTTAGATGGTAGGTTGTCATTTGTATGGTTCATTCTGAAAATTGGGTAACTTCATTCTTATTTTCTACATGTTGGTGCCATATAAAGTGATGATTTATGGAGATTCAGAGGTAAATATTTATCAACATCTAAATAATTGGGGAAGGCTTCCTTTACAAAAGGTAGAATTATTAAGACCTGTTTAATCACAGAAGGGATATCCTGTAAAGCTAGCCCATAAATAAAAAGTGGATCAGAAGAAAGCAGAGAGAGGAGAGAATTTGGAAGGAGCACGTGGAGGGACACCTACTGCCTATCCCTGTAAGTCAGGGGCAATCTGGAAGGGAAACCTTGTTAAAGGAGTCAGTAGTGTTTAGATGTAATGAGCTACTGGAAACCTCACAGTGTTCTGGTGAAGCAAGTGGTGTGCAATCAAGTCCGCAGCCCAGTTGAAGTTGTGGCTTCAGGCAGCAAGCGAGCAGGCCTTTCTGTCTGCCTTTATCTCCAGTGGGAGCGACTTGTCCTCCTTGAAGTCAGCCTCCAGACATCTTTTCCTGTCGCTACACATCTGTGCATCACTGAGAATTTCTGCGGTTGCTGCTTCATGGAGATGTTTGTCAGTTTTGGGTTTTGTTTGTTTTGTTTTGTTTTTTACCGAGGTTCACTTGCTAACTTTTCTCTTCTCTTAAAAAAAAAAAATATTTAATCTAGGGGTGCCTGGGTGGCTCAGTGGGTTAAAGCCTCTGCCTTTGACTCGGCTTAAAGGCATGATCCCAGGGTCCTGGGATTGAGCTCCACATCAGGCTCTCTGTTCAGCAGGGAGCCTGCTTCCCTTCCTCTCTCTCTGCCTGCCTCTCTGCCTATTTGTGATCTCTGTCTGCCAAATAAATAAATAAAATCTTTAAAAAATATATGTGTTTAATCTAGGGGCACCTGGGTGGCTAAGTGGGTGGGTTAAGCCTGTTTCTTCAGCTCAGGTTATGATCTCAGGGTCCTGGGATTGAGTCCTGCATCAGCAGGGAGCCCTCTTCCTCCTCCTCTCTCTCTCTGCCTCTCTGCCTACTTTTGATCTCTCTCTGTCAAATAAATAAGTAAGTAAATAAATCTTTTAAAAATATATATATATAATCTCTTCCAGGAAGAGATTATGCTGAGTGAAAAAAGTCAAGCAGAGAGAGTCAATTATCATATGGTTTCACTTATTTGTGGAGCATTACAAATAGCATGGTGGACAAGGGAAGATGGAGAGAAGGGAGTTGAGGGAAACTGGAAGGGGAGGTGAACCATGACAGACTATGGACTCTGAAAAATAATCTGAGGGTTTTGAAGGGGTAGGGGGTGGGAGGTTGGGGGAACCAGGTGGTGGGTATTAGAGAGGGCACGGATTGCATGGAGCACTGGGTGTGGTGCAAAAACAACGAATACTGTTACACTGAAAAAAATATATATATATATTTCATCTCTTATTACCATGTATTTCAAATGGTAGTGAGGGATGATGGTGTGGGACCCCATGAAGTGAATTTACACTGCCATCTTGACCACAATATAAGTGTCGTACACAGCCGTCCTGTGTCCCCTTTCGTTCTGAAATGGATTCTCTCTTCCCAGCTGTTATCAATAGAAGACAGGGGTCTTTGTTCTTGTAGGTGACTTGTCCAAGATCGCACAACTTTCGAGGTTTAACCTTTGGTCTGATTGTAGGACCCATTTTCTTTAACTCAGTGCCATGCAACCTACCATGTAGGACTCTCAATACTCTCCTGCTTTTGAAGCTGTACTCCACAGGCCACATCTACCAGTGCATATCTATTTTTGTCTAGTTCACTCATTTATTGCACACATTTACTGGATGCCAGCTATGTGTTTCAGGCACCTTTCTAGGTGCTGGAGATATGGCAGTGGGCAAGTCAAACACAACCCCCTGCCCTCATTGAGCATGTTCCATTTCCTACTACTGGAAGCATCCACCAGGAACAATGGACTTATGCCAGAAGTCCAGCAATGATATGAGTTCCAGAAATTTCTGAATGGTTCTTTGTGGAAGTGATGATTTGGTGGCAGCCCTCAAGGTAGCTACCTGCACAGGCAAAAAAAAAAAAAAAAAAAAGGAGGGCTGGTGTAGAAATGCCTAATATATGGGCTTCAAGGTCAAATAACTGAGCCAGGTCTTTAAGGTCTTATTAAGCTCGGAGATTTTTCAAGAACTTTCCATGATACATAAGCATATTATAGAAAAAACACTATTCAAAGCACACTGTAAATTTGGAGGATGATTGTCTTTGCATTATTTTTGTGATTAAATGACAGTTGATGATACAGGCACTGTTGTAAGTCACTTATCCCTGTGCAAACACTTTGTGGTAAATTCTTTTATCATCCTTATTTTTCAGAGGTAGAGACTGATGCAAAGGGAGAAGTTTGGTGGTTCTCCACTGGCCACAGCTAAGCAAGCAAAAAGCAAAAAGCAGAGCCTGCATTGGAACCAGGCACTGTGGCTCCAGACCCCAACTCTTCACCCTTGGGCTTCTTGCAGCACGCCTGATTTCTTGTCACTAAGAACTTGGTGCAGGAGTTTAACGGTACCTTTAACTTCTAGTTTTTCTTTCTCAGAACTGAATCTGCATTGCAGTGCATCTCTGCATAAACATGTGTTTAATTTTGTCACCTTTAATTTTGTTTTTAGGTAAGATCTGAAGGAGTCAATCTGTTTCTTCTGTGGCTTCAAGCACTTCAGACAAACTTTGCAGAAGAGCAGGTGCTGATTTTTGCTTGCCTCGTGCCTGGTTTCCCAGCGATCATGTCATCCTTAGGGACCTGCATGGTGGAGACACTCATCAGTCCTAGCCCTGGTGTGGCGGATGGTGAGGAACATTTTAGCCAGCCTTACAGGTTGAAATGACTCTGGAAGTTCTCTTGAGGGATTCCTCAGCTTGTCAGGATCCTGAATAGAACCCTTTATTTCATAGATGGGTTTGGAGGAGGAATTATCCCCTGCTCTTGTTCACAGTAATGTCTTACAGACATTAGAATAGAAAGAATCAGAGCCTTTTTTTATATGCAATGAGGATGGGAGACATTTACTGAAGTGGTGGAAACAGGAATGGAAGGGAGGACTCAGATGTTGGGAACAACAGGAAGTGGAGACACATCATGTATCTGGAGTGTTTCCTTGGCTGTGAATGAAATTTAAATCTGCCATCCAAAACTACTGTTTATTGTCCTCAGCATGATTGTTTCACGAGTGGACATTCATCTGCTCACCCAGCCCTGTATTTTCATGCCGCATTCATGGAAAGACAGTAGCTGCTTCCTGGGAAAGTCATGGCAACCATCTGTGTCCCATGAGTTTTTAAGGAACTTGCCAGTTAGGGCCAATGATTGATTAATGCACATCACGTTATTGCCCAAAGACAGGTATTTGATCCTTAGGCTGACCGAAGCAGAATTTGGCAGAGAGAAGAATAGTTTAGAGGGAGAGGTGGCTTCATGGGAGTTTGTACCGTATTTCCAACCCCTTGATGCTCGCTGGCCTGGAGTGTAGCGTGAGCAGGTTCCAAAGGAGGGGCAGATGTATTTTAATGAAGGCCATTTTTTAAAAACCCTTTGAACGTTGGTGAAAGAACTCCTTTTTTTCCCCACTCTGGAGCAAAGATATATCCACAAGAATCACTCCACTCTTGCCGGCCATATCAGGGGAAAGGATCGCTGAGGACCAAACATGCTTTTTCCTTCAAGTACTATTGAACTGTATGGTTATTCAGGTAAAAGCAAAATCTTGGATAATTCAGGAATGGTCTTTCTCTTGATAGGAAAGAGGAAACATTGCTTATTTTCTCCCAGCTCATTCATATTTTGTATGTTTGCTTGTTTGTTTGTTTGTTTTTTGAGTTGACTCTTTATGATATTTCACTAGAACTTGAATATGTGCTATATCACATCAGCAAAGACCTGGCATACATAATATTTTGTGTGACAGTGTATGTCAAGCAAACATTTCAGTTCTCCCATCTGCTTTTATATTACCATATTCACACAGAACACTTCACTTCTAACACTGTGGCTGAGGCTGTAGATTTTTCCCTCACCAGGCAACTCTGCAACACCAGCTGGGTGTCCTGTAGTTTTACTCAGCTTTGACACTGTCTGCCTTGATATGGCATCTGATCCCACAGGTTAAGGGCTCAGTCCCGTGAGACTGTTCCATCACATTCAGGTGCCAGTCATAAGTAGGAGGAGCCCAGGTTACCCACAACTTCTCTACAACTTGGCTACAAATCAGAGGTTCCTTCAACTCCTCCTCTGGTTCAACTGAGTGGCTCGCAGAACTCTGGGAAACATTTGTTTTCATTTGCAATTTATGAAAGATATGATAAAGGATACAGATGAACAGTCAGATGCAGAGACACAAAGGGCACAGTCTGGGAGGGTCCCAAGCACAGGAATGTCTATTCCTGTGGAGCTGGGTTTTATCCCCCTCCTGGTACCTGGATATGTTGACTTACCTGGAAGTTTCCTGAAACCCCTGCTATGAGGATTTTTTTTAAAAGATTTTATTTATTTATCAAAGAGAGAGAGGGGGAGAGAGCGAGCACAGGCAGACAGAATGGCAGGCAGAGGCAGAGGGAGAAGCAGGCTCCCTGCTGAGCAAGGAGCCCGATGTGGGACTCGATCCCAGGATGCTGGGATCATGACCTGAGCCGAAGGCAGCTGCTTAACCAACTGAGCCACCCAGGCGTCCCTGCTATGAGGATTTTTATGGAGGATTCCTTACATAGATGTGCTCTGCTTTTAGCCCCCTCCCCTCTCTGGGGGAATGTAGGGGTTGGGGTGGGGGTGCCGAAGATTCTAAATTCTAATCATGGTGTGGTCTTCCTGGTGATGTGTCCCCACTGAGGAGCCATCTCGGAGCCCACCCAGAGTTGTGTTATTAGAACAAAATATTAAACTCAAAATGGATGGAAGACCTCAATGTAAGATAGGAATTCTTGCCAGTTTTCTTAAGGTGATTCTTTCTCTCTGCTATCCCTCAAGATTCTATCCTTGCCTCCCTTCCTGACTGCACTGTCCTATTGGGCAATCTTGCCTATTGGGCAGGTGGAATGGACCAGTAGGGTCAAAATGCACAGCTTCTAGAAGGCAAAGGGATACTTCAGTCTGCTCTCAGGACTTTGGAGTCTTTGTGTTTTTGGTGCTGGTGAAAGGAAATGAGAGAGGAGAGCAGACAAGAAAGAATGCTGTCATTAGAGAGAACTGGTAGGATAAAATACAGGCATGATGAGTAGAATGAGTTTAAAAACATGATACCATTGGGTGATTTTTTTAATACTCAGTAAGAATATTTTTAACAAAGTGAACCATTTAGTTTTGAAATATTCATTCTTAGCATAATTTGAGTTTTAAGATAGGATTACATTACATGATTGTCAACATTATTTGTCACCATGACTTTTTTTTAAATTTTGGATAGGAATTTTAATAAGATAGCATTTTATTTCAGTAGACATTTAAGTTAAAATTTAAATGTATATATGTTCTTTCCCACATATTATCCAAAGGCTACAAATTCAGAGTGGAAGAATAAGGAGAATCAAGATACTTGTTTTAAAGTTCTTTTTACACTGTTTTGAAAATATTGTCTTCCTCATTTATTTCCATCATTTACCATGTTAGCAAAATCTACAAACTTGTACTTGGTAAGTACTGATTGGGCTGGGTATAGAGGATGTCCACAGGGAAGCTGCCATTCTCTTTCAAAGTGACCTTTGTTTATTTTTAAGCAAAATAGTCACTTTATTCTTATATTTAATGGTAACTTTATTGTAAGAGGTTTAAAGTTTCCTAATAAATGATTTTACCTATTTGTACAAACTATTTATTTGTACCTCAGGAAGACTGTGGCTCCTAAAATAATTCAACATGTGTCATGATTCTTCTTGGTATAATTATATTTAAAATTAAGTTTTAAAATTTTAATTTTTAATTGAAACTGTTTCTTGAAGGCAGTGTTTATTTTCTCATGCAAAGATGTTGAAATAAACATTCTCGTTGAAGTCTTCTCTTAACGGTGTTGAGGTACGGTGACTGCAGACCCCAGACCTTGCCCAGTGGTGAGGCAGACCATCCCAGGCCATGCAACTGCCCAGAGTAGCCCTTCCTTATATCCTGGATCTTTCATCCACTACGTGCTACTTACAGCTTCTTATGGAGGGGCCAATATTTGGGCAACTGTGCAACCTAAGGGCAGTAAGCTCCAGAAAGGAAGGAAACATGAGGGAATTTCTAGTTTCACTGCTCAGGGTTTTTTGGGTTTTTGTTTGTTTGTTTGTTTGTTTTCCCCTATGAAAAATGAAGGCTCACAGGACATAAGTATCCCTTTGATTGGTGCTGGGTGGGGAAGCAAATTTTCTTCTCCCTATTATTGGAAAGCAGGCAAAATTAGTTAAAGTGAATAATCAGAAACAATTTGGGAGGGAAAGAGATCAAAACAGGCATTAATCCATGTGGTGAATGTGGACTACTAATTCAGTTGTCTTTGGGTGTTTACTTACATACACACAAATGTGCATGCTTGGATCAGGGGAAAGCAGCAAAAACTTGATGCCTTTTGAAATATGTAGAAGTACTAACCTTTAGAGGTACCGGGCTGTGTATTTGTTAGCTATCTGTATATGGGTATTTTTTTCAGAACTTGATTCTGATTTGATAAATAGTCTATATTCACTGTGGAAAACATAGTATACTTTAATATATTGAATTAAAGTTCTTTATTGAGAACTTGTCTGCCTCATGCAAGTGCCTCCAGGTATATAAAAGGTGGGAGGTCGGGGTACCAGGTGGTGGGTAATATAGAGGGCATGGATTGCATGGAGCACTGGGTGTGGTACAAAAACAATGAATACTGTTATGCTGAAAATAAAAAAAAAAAAGAAAGTAAGAGAGCTGGACATACAGCAAGTAGTAGCTCAAGTCCAATACCATGTAACTTTTTGTATTGATTATGAAATTTAAAGGAGAAAAGGACTTTTTTTTATTATTCTATTTCTTTTCAGTGTTCCAGAATTCATTGTTTATGCACCACACCCAGTGCTTCATGCAATATGTGCCCTCCATAATACCCATCACCAGGCTCACCCAACCCCCTACCTGCCTCCCTTCTAAAGCCCTCAGTTTGCTTCTCAGAGTCCACAGTCTCTCATGGTTTGTCTCCCCCACCAATTTCCCTCAACTCACTTCTCCCCTCCATCTCCCAATGTCGTCTGTGTTATTCCTTATGCTCCAGAAGTAAGAAACCATATGATAATTGACTCTGCTTGACTTATTTCACTCAGCATAATCTCTTCCAGACCAGTTCATGTTGATACAAAAGTTGGGTATTCATTCTTTCTGATGGAGGCATAATAATCCATATTGTATATGGACCACATCTTTATCCATTCATCCATTGAAGGGCATCTTGGTTATTTCCACACTTTAGTGACTTTGGCCATTGCTGCTATGAACATTGGTGTACAGATGGCCCTTCTTTTCACTACATCTGTATCTTCTTGGTATATACCGAGTGCAGTTGCAGGGTCATAGGGCAGCTCCATTTTAATTTTTTTGAGGAATTTCCACACTGTTTCCCAATGTGGCTGCACCAAGAAAGGGACTTGTTATTAATTCTGTGGAGCTGGTCAAGTCAAAATTCAAAGATGAATTTTTTCAGACATAAAGTAGTTTATACTGATTCTATTCTTCAGATTCATCGACAAGGAAAAGGCTATAAAACTAAAGTCCCATGGATTGGATTAGGGTAGTATTGGATGTTAAAGTACCTGAAATGATGAAGAATGTCTGTACATTCTTCTAGATTTGTTTCAGTCCTAAAATATTAAATTAGTTATAATGTATGTGAAAATATCCTTACTATTAGAATTGCTTATCCTTTCTCAAATTTTCTAGTGGCTTAGTACTTAGTACTTCCACCGCTGTATGCCATAGCTATAATAAGCAAGCAGTAACAGGAGTCACCATCCCACCTTTGTCAGGTCACAAGGCAGAATCAGAAACAAGTCTACCAAAAAATGTCATCCCTAATAATTTCTGGTACTTTAATTTTAAAGTTTTAGTTGATATTCATCCAATCAAATATAGAGCTGAGGTATATGTTTGTGAGAAATTGAACTGTTTAGGGTGGTGGCTTACACTCACTCCCCTAATCATGTATTCTGTTTCCTTCCAGACATCCCCCATTTGAGACCAGCGCCAGTGTATGTACATTACTACAACTCAAGACAATGAAAACATTTATAGTATAAAAATTCCATACATGGCAATTCACATTGTTTTTATTAAATGGATTATAAATTTCTTTTTGGAAAAAAGTATCTAGCTATAATCCAAAACACTCAAAATCGAGTTGCTGTACTGCCCCAAATCATACAGGTATGTCATTCCTCTTTTTCTTATATTTTACATAGGTAAAAATACACTAACACATACCAAAGTAATTGACTCATAGGGGTTTGGGTTCCTAAAGGATGCTGGTTCTAGGGATTATGTTTATGGGTGGGCTCTCTCTCTGTTGCTGAGGCGTCAGAGGGACTTCTGAGATAGCACTTGCCATGCCCTGCTGACATTGCCATGACAAGGTGATGTTGGGGGCCAGGGAGATGTTCTGAAAACATGATGTTGTGTGCAGTCTCCTGGACCCTCTCATTTTCCTTCCTTTGCTCAAGAGCCAGTGACATCAGAGCATAAGACCAGGGGCCTGTGTTGCCTTCACCCATCCCCAGCACCAGGCAGGCCCTCAATAATCATGTAGGTGGGCTGTGGGAAGGACCTATTTGACTGCCAAGTGCCTCTTGGCATCTCAGAGGGAGCAGTGGAAGAGATCTCAGGATTTTGAGGTGCCATGATGGAATGCCTGGAAGAAAAGGCAGACTCTCTTTAGAAGGCTTTCAGTGAAGACCTCTTTCTGTGTGGGGCCCATGGTATACCTTCCCTCTCTTGTGGTCCTTGGTCATAGAGAAATGGGCTTTCCCAGCAGGTTGAGTTTCTTAGAGACTTTGTACTGTGTAAGGAAGGACAACTTGGGGAGGTTTGAGAGGGGCTGCTTCATGGCAGGGGCCTGCTTTTATGCACAAAGCATGGTCCCCTTAGAGTAGCTTCGCTGATGCCCCAGAGTTCCCAAAAGTGTGACTAGGCCTGAGCTGCAAGAGTTCACACACCTGAGTGGCAGGTAGCATCTTGGTGGAGGAGCACCAAACTGAGGTCCAGAGCACGTGTCCTCATTGATTAAGAACTGACTACAGAGCTAGACAAACTTATTGTCAAGAAGTCTGAGGGGGATACAGTTACAGTAAAGAGCAGCAAAATACTTACTGAAGATTTTGAAAGGGAGCTTTGGGGTGCGTGGATGGCTCAGTTGGTTAAATGTCTGCCAGAGATCAAACCCTGTGGTGGGGGGTGGGGAGTCCCTGCTAAGTGAGTCTGCTTCTCCCTCTCCCTTTCCCTCTGCCACTCTCCCTGTCTGTGCTCACTTACTCTCTGTCTCTCTGTGTCAAATAAATTTTATAAATCTTTTAAAACATAAAAATACAAGAAAGATTTGAAACTTAAATTCACTAGTTGTAACATGTAATAGGAACCCTGTAAACAGTAATGATCACTGCTGAGAACAAAATTGATTTTTTTAAAGATTTTATTTATTTGGCAGAGAGAGATCCCAAGTAGGCAGAAAGGCAAGCAGAGAGAGAGGAGGAAGCAGGCTCCCCACCGAGGAGTGAGCCCAATGCAGGACTCAATCCCAGGACCCTGAGATCATGACCTGAGCTGAAGGCAGTGGCTTAACCCACTGAGCCACCCAGGTGCCCCACAAAATTGATTTTCCAAAGGAATATCCCAGAACACTGAGGAAAATTTCAAAGAGATGGAAATGAGAAACGAATAAGTAAGATCTGAGGTCAGGTCCAAATCTACCTTGCAAGTACCCTGAGGACAAAAGGAGAAAATAACAGAAGTTATAACTGAACTAATGCAGCATTTACTTGAGCTGAAAAACAGTCATGCCTTCAGTTCATAAAGCCTTCAAGTCCCAGGGAGAATTAGCTGAACAGACTCAAACCAAAACAGACGTAAACCTATTTGACTTTCAGGGACTAAGAAAAAAATTGTCAGAGTTCCAAACAGAAACCACCAGTTCCTTCTAGAAAATGAGACAGAGTATCATTGAATATTGACTTTAAGCTCTATCCCTCAGAGCTGAAAGAACTCTCTTTCTTAGAACTCTTGCTTCCTATCACATATGTAAGGAGATTTCAGGTTGATTAACCTTGTAAATTGGTTTAAGTTCTAACTCTACAAACAAAATGATAAAGAATTTGGAGACAATCTAGGGGCATGTAAAAATTTGGGAAGTGGTAGACTACCTTAGGTAGAGATAAGACCCACAGGCCATAGAAGAAATGGCATGCCACTTTATTTTAAAAATTTGAAAAAGTTTTGTATATCAAAAAAGAGTAAAGCTGCATGTGGGCAACAGGCTGTGAAAAGCGTCTGTAACATCAGCTGTTCAAGGAGTTCATGTCTCTGACGTGCCTACAAATTGAGAAGAAGACAAACAGTCCGATTGAAAAACAGACCAAATGAGAGGAAGGAGAAGTTCATGGAAAATGAAACAGAAATGACCCTGGATTTCATAGTGAGCCAGGGAACACCATTAGTTCTGGACCATGTTGAGACACCTTTATTCACTCACCCTGTAGACAAAAACTAAAAATCATCAGGTAGACAAAAATTTGCATGAAATCATATATAAGAAACTCAGCCCCACTCTTTGATAAATTTTACAGTCTATTTTGTGTGATTGTTAAGTCAATTCAAAACAATCTGTTTAGAGACTCTGACTGTTCCCTACTTGGTTACAAATTTTCAGGGAACCATCACTGTATTTATTGAGAATAATTTCCTCATTCTTGAAAAATACATTTGAGTGATGAAAAATAGCAAGAATAATGGAATAGCCACAAATTCAAGGTTCTAGTTTTCCCCCCGCCCTTAGTGGGAAAGGAAACTTTTCACACATGTGAGTCATCTACTTTTATTATCTGGATTTCTTAGTTTCCGTAAAGTCTGACCTCCTGAATCAGTTTGGATGGTTGTCTCATCCTAACTCAAACTGTCTTAAAGATTAAAAAAAAAAAAAAACCTTCAATCTCATGAAGAAGCAGCTCATGGCAGTGCTTGCAGAGAATGTGTTTTATTCACACTGTCTCCATGATTTTCTCCATTTTTCCCTACTGTGCCCTTTCCCTCTGGCCAGTTTGTCTTCCACCCCCTGCTGACTGTGTGATGGCTGCCCGCAGTGGGGGCACTGCTTTTCTTGTTCACATTCAGAGACAACCCAGATATTTCTGTAAAGCCCTTCCCGTTTGTGTGTGTGGGACAACCTAGGTTACTGTCTCTCATAGAACAGTAACAAGGCACTGACTGTCGTGCAGCTGGCTGTGTGAATGGCCCAGGAGGAACATGACTGGCTTCCATGACAGACCCCTTCCCTGTAGTGTGGATGGGGCCAGCTTCCTGTGAGTCACCTGGGCTGCAGTGGAGGAGGCACACAGTGCACTGGGGTTCAGGGAGGGGGAGGGAGGAAGGATGCTGGCAGTCAACTCTCCAGATCCAGTACTACCACACCCTGAAGATAGTCCTACCTAGAAATGGTCCCTGCCATTGTACAGACTCAATATGTCTCAGTGAGTTCTTCTAGTAGTTTTTAGTGCCACTGTAGCAAATGACAAATTCTCAGTGGCTTGAAACAACACAAATTGATTATCTTGCAGTTCTGGAGGTCAGAAGTTCAAAAATCAGTGTCAGTGTGGTAAAATCGGGGTGTTAGCAGCCTGTGTTCCTTCTGGAGGCTCTAGAGGAGAATCCACTTTCTTGCCTTGTCCTGCTTCTAAAGCTGCCTGCATTCCCTGACTTGTGGCCCTTCATTGCACCACCTTTTATCCCTCTGTTTCCAACTTCACATTGCCTTCTGATTCTGATCCTCCTGTCTCCTTATGGATCCTCATGATTACATTGGGACCACCGAGGTAATCCAGGATAATCTCTCCCCCCTCACACCTTAATTTAATCATGCTTGCTAAATCCCATTTGCCAGGTAAGGTAAAGTACTCAGAGCTTCTTGGGCTCAGGATATGGTCATCTTTGGGGCAGTCGCTATTCAGCTGGTCAGTTGCCTCCTGTGCTCCCTTTTATGCCTCACACCTCATCTCACATGTGTCTGCTGTGTTCCTCTCTTCATCTGCATTGCAAATGAGAAATGCAGCAATTTAAACCATTGAATATTAGATTTTGGAGATAGTTGCAGGAATAAAAGCACATATAATTTTATTTGTGTCCTAAAAGTTTTTGTTTGGAATTTTAAATTTTATCTAATTGTCCCTAGGTAAATTAAATATGATTCAATCAGTTGATCTGAAAAATCTTTTCAAAGAGTATACCGCTGTTGTAAAGGCCCTTCAAAACAGTATTTTGAGTGCTGTTTCCAAATGAAGTTTACACTTTCACCCTTATCACTGTATTAAAGGTCATGTTGGAGGGTTTTGTGTGTGTGTGCTTTTTTCCAAAGTGAACTTGCTTCTCTATCTAAAACTAATACCTCTAACAGTATTTTCCTTTTGGACTTGGGCCTGAAACTGACACGTTTATTTCACTGTTTAACACAGTCACATAGCCCGTGTGAATCAAAGGGAAATGGGAGTCATAGGATTTGTGATCATTTTTTAACGTGCTACATATGTTCATATGTGCATTTTTTCCCATTTCTCTGACCTGTGGGAAAATGGAAGTTATTGATCAAAGAGTCACAGGTTATCAAGCTGTATGAGAGACTTCAGACTTAATCCAACCTCCATACTTTATAGATTATAGAATATATACGTAGGTGCACATGTACATCTCCATATCAGTTATTATATATACACTTGTATATCACTAAAAATGGTATCTGTGGATTAGCCAATTCTTCTATCTTCATAGGAATGAAAAGGACTCGTCATTCCCCGGCAAATCTGAAGAAAGAAGCCAGAGCAAGAGTAAGGGAGAAAGAGAGTGAGAGGAGCATCTGATGGGATAGGATTTCTTACAAAAGGACTCCTGAAGTGACCAGAGAAAACAGACCAACAGAAAAGGGCAGACTTTGACCAAGCGGTGCTCAACGACGTGAATATCCACATGGAACAGAAGAGGTTTTAACGCTATTCCCTACTGATGTAGCCTACATACTAAAGAGGACATCAGAAGTTTTCTGGAAGATACCATAGAAAACCATTTTGAGGACCTGGGGGCGGTGGCAGAGATGAGTGGAACAGAACACCAAAAACAGGAAGCCCAAGAAAGCTTGGGTGCCGCTTCCAGATGGCGACGAGAGAAGAATTAGGCACGAACCAGTCAGCTGGAAAAGACTGGGAGCAGGGGACAACAGTCGAAAAGGACGTCTGCCAAGAGCAACTCGACAGTCTCACTTTTATTGGATAGAAAACAATAGCCAAAGAAGGATTGAGGAAGGTCAAATGTTAATCCCATCTTGCTGACAAGCAAGAAGGAGGATAAAGTTTATAGTTAAACAAGCACATTGAAAGAACTCTTCTAACTAGCAACAGGCACTTCTGGGAAGAGAAAGGCTCTATGGCGGATAAGGGAGGCAGGCGGTTTTCATTCCACCCTGAGCTAACCTGTCGTTCCCGGGTGCTCCGCTTTCCCGAAGCAGGCGGCATTCCGCCCAGGGCCGGCCGGGCTTCCAGCCAGCGCAGCTTCTGTGAGGGGGCTGCATTCCGCCATGAGCAAACGAGGTATCCCCCGCTGCCCAGCTTCTGTGAAGGGGCGGTGTTCCGCCCCGAGCAAGCTGAGCATCCCCAACTATAAGTGCTACCATTTTACTTAAAACTGTGAAATTGGGTCAGATTTAAATTTCAATTTATGTTAAAACATTCTGTAAACTGTGTTAAACTTTGACATTTGTTCCCTCTGTTCAGTGAATAACACTATATCATATTCTGAAAAATACGCTAATTTTCATTTTGAAAAATATCCCTTTTTCCTCTTATGGTAATTATTAATATGAATTAATAGTAGAATTTGATATGGTTCCATATGCCCATAAATACTTTATTGTATATTATCAAATTTAATAATGAATATAATGTACTTCTTTGGACAATTTTTAAAGACCAGTCTACTCTTAAAAAAATGGAGACACACTTCTTTAGTTCACACAAATTTCATTTTATTATATATAACCTCAGATAAATTTCAACAAATCATAATTTATTAAAATTATGTCTACTTAAAAATCTCATAGAAGAGTAAAACCATCAAAAATAATAATAAACACACACAACACACACACATCACCCATGTATTGGCAAATGACAATTGCTGTAACAATACATTAGGCATTCCACTGTTAAGGGATATCAAAATTTCCATCAGTGACAAAAAGATTTGTATCCAAATGGACTGATTTTCCAGAATCCAAGAAAAAGTCTCCTAGGGTTTATTTAAAGATAAATATTTGAACAAATACTTCTTAAATTTAGGAAATTCAGAACATACGATTAAAGAATATTTGCAGTGCAGACTATATTCAATCCTTCCTTCAAAATGTGCCTTTGAGTACATAATTCTGTTTTCTCTATCTAAATTGAGCTGTCCTCCAAGGAAGTTTTCTAAAATGTGTGTCTCTGTGTGATAAATGTTCTAAGACCTAACATGCTTCATTGTATTTTTACTGTACTCTCAAATTTAATCAATAATTTGGCTTGATGTATAATATCTAGTTTCAAATATCTTTTCCATCTATACAAACCCCCAGCTGTCTCCTTTATATGCTATTACTATTGAGAATTCTGCTGTCAGTATTATTCTTGTACATTTTAGGTGATCTGTTCTTCTCTTGGGCATCATTTATGCTCTTCTATGTTTTTGATATTCTTAAAACTCACCATAATGTATATGAGTGGTTTTGTGTGTGTGTGGATTTTGTTTTGTTTTGTTTCTGATTTCTCATGTTTGGCATCATTTTAAGTCTGGTAATTTTTATCTTTCTTTAATTCTCCAAAACTTATCTCAGTACTTATTTAAATATTTTCTTTATTTTTTTTTTCTTTTCTGCTGCATTTGGGCAGAAGTCATTAATTTGTTTGTTTGTTTGTTTGTTTTTCCCAACTCATTTATTTATTTTACAGCTATATTCATCTTAGTCTCCATTTATTGTATTCTTTATTTCAACAATTTTCACTTAATTTATATTCACAGTATAGTATCTTTTCTTTGTATATGTATATCATTATTTTATCATATACTTTTAAGTTATTTTTAAAAATATTTTACTTATTTATTTGACAGTGAGAGATCACAAGTAGGCAGAGAGGCAAGCAGAGAGAGAGGAAGGGAAGCAGGCTACCTGCTGAGCAGAAAGCCCGATGTGGGGCTTGATTCCAGGACCCTGAGATCATGACCTGAACCGAAGCTAGCGGCTTAACCCACTGAGCCACCCAGGCGCCCCTTTTAAGCTATTTTTTAAAAGTACAGTCATTCAATTTTTTTTAAGATTTTCTTTCTTTATTTATTTGACAGAGAGAGATCACAAGTAGATGGAGGGCAGGCAGAGAGGGAGAGAGAGAGAGAGAGAGAAGCTGACTCCCTGCTGAGCAGAGAGCCTGATGCAGGACTTGATCCCAGGACCCTGAGATCATGACCTGAGCTGAAGGCAGTGGCTTAATCCACTGCGCCACCTAGGCGCCCCTAAGCTATTTTTTAAATTCCTGTTCCAATAACACTTGGATTGCCATATAAAGTTAACCACATCATCTTTTTTAGGTAAGTAATTGTACTTTTTATATGCATAGTTATTTTGGTCCATGAGTTCAGCTCCTCTTCGGATCATCAAATCTCTGTAAAGTCTGGGTATGCTAGGATTTTCTAAGCAACAATAAAATACATTGAAACCTGGTAGCTTAATTATAATAATGTTTTCTTTCTCAATCATTCACAATAGTATTACATTCTGAGTAGCTTCCTTCTATTTTGCAGCTATAGTGTTTGGAAAAACTTGAACTGTGATATCACTGTGATAATGTGAATTAGTCAGGGTTTTTCAGAGAATCGGGAAGAGAAAAAAAGGAAGATATTCTCCAGGGCCAACTCTAGAAGTGACTATTAAAACATCTGTCCAAATTCAATTGAACAAAACTCAGAAATGCCATCTCCAGTGAAATACAAAGAAGATTATATATAGTTCTGGACACACACATCTCATTTGACCCAATGATGCACATCAATGAAAGACTGAAGGCCAATCACCACTCCATGGGAGAATTTAAAAATAAATTTACTAATGAGGCCAAGAATTCAGAATCACAAATACTTCAGAACTAATAATAACTGCCTTCACTTGATGTTATTCTATAAGATAAATCTTATGATCAAGTTTCAATTTTAAATTCTTAAATCCTTATGAAGAAGCATCATTTGGAGGGAGCAGTTTTCATAATTTATCATCCATCAGCCTTTTTTTTAAAGATTTTATTTATTGGACACAGAGAGAGATAAAGAGAGAGAGAGAGAGAGAGAGAGAGAGATCACAAGTAAGCAGAGAGGCAGGCAAGCAGGGAGGGAAGCAGGCTTCCTTTTGAGCAGAGCCCGATGTGGGGCTGGATCCCAGGACCCAGAGACCATGACTTGAGATGAAGGCAGAGGCTTAACCCACCACCCACGTGATGAGAGAGCCACTCAGGTGCCCCTCATCCATCAGTCTTAATTGATTGGAGAAAAATGTGTGTAGGAATAATGCCTTAGGGAGCTAATCTCTCTAAAGAATTTTCAAGTCTTTACCCCTTCAAGGTTTTTGTACAGTTCTGATAGCCTCTAAACATCCAGCTGATTTCTACAGTGACAGGCCTGTTAAAACCTGTCTTCAAACCAGGAATAGAGCTTGAAACATACCAGTCAAGAGCAACTTTGAGTCTTTTAAGGAATTTATCATCATTTCTTTGTTTTTGGTTAATATCTGAAATAGTTCCATATTACACTTGCATAATTTCTCCAGAGCTGACTTTGAAGGAGGCATTCAGTTCCAGCTAGTTCCATATTTTGGCAAGAACTATAATTCTATATATATATATTAAAAAAAAAAACATATTTTAGGGCGCCTGGGTGGCTCACTGGGTTAAAATCTCTGCCTTCGGCTCAGGTCATGATTCCAGGTTCCTGGGATTGAGTCCCACAGTGGGCTCTCTTCTCAGCAGGGAGCCTGCTTCCATTCCTCTCTCTCTGGCTGCCTCTCTGCCTTCCTGGGATCTCTATCAAGTAAATAAATAAAATTTTTTAAAAAACATATTTTATATCAGTTATTCATGTTTATTAACTAAGATATCACAATACAAATAATACAAACAGTTGCTCTTTATTAATACCTTCAACCAAGATCAAAAAATATGTCATATTTTCCTGGGGCGCCTGGGTGGCTCAGTGGTTTGGGCTGCTGCCTTTGGCTCGGGTCATGATCTCAGGGTCCTGGGATCGAGCCCCGCATTGGGCTCCCTGCTCCGCAGGAAGCCTGCTTCCCTCTCTCTCTCTCTCTGCCTGCCTCTCTGCCTACTTGTGATCTCCGTCTTTCAAATAAATAAATAAAATCTTTAAAAAAAAAAAATATGTCATATTTTCTCCAAAAATTTTATATCATCTGATAGGTCAGATATATATAAAATTACATTTAAAGTTTTAAAAATATCATCAAATATTTTCATTTAAATGCAAATTTGAAAAAAAATCTACTTTCCCAAACACGACTTTTTATCCTAATTTTTTTTTGAATTTTGTCGACAACTGATAAAATGTTTAGCGAGACTATAAATGTTAGATCGAAAAAAATGATTAATACATGTAGGTTCAAATTATTATGTTCCATTAAAAATGATTTAGTCTTTGATGAAAATCTGTTTGTTAATATGTTGTATCCAGATATAGTAAATTAATGATATATATAAAATTATAGGGAAATGACACCTTCCGTTCCATTATGAGTAGAGCTTTTAAAATGCTATTTGTCACAACCTGTCATCTTGTCATTATGTAGCATTATGTAGCATTTAAAAAATGTATACTCTTCACTTCGAAGTCTTTTAGAAATCTAAAATATGACTTTCTATGGTTTGTGTTTCCATATTCCTTTATTGCCAGTTTGAACAAATCCACATGCTTGGATTCAAAAGTAATAAATTCCTCTTATTTGGAAAAATGATGTTTATTTTTGTTCTCTCCCCCTTCGCAGGTGGTTTCATTTTAGCACACTTCAGAGTTATAATTTCATGCTTATTAAAAACATTTATTATGATCTACATAGATGAATGAAACTTTTATTTTATTAAATTATTTTGACAAAAAATCTGTTATTTTTAAAAATGTATTTCCTTTGAAGGGTTAATTTAGAACGTTCAGAGAGGATCTAGGAGTGCGGTATTATGCAGTTTTTAAGTAGGTATGAAATGGTTATTTATATGATTGTTTCTTTAAGGCTTATGTATATTGTCCATTATATGCTATAAAATATTTTGAAAGTAAATTTAAGGTATGTTTTACATAGTTTATATTTTGGAAAAAATTATTGAAATGACTTATGAAATTCAGTATACTCTCAACATTAATTTATTCTGAAATTTACCAATTGTCTATTGAACCTATTATATGGCAGATATTACTTCAGACTACACTGGTAAATGAAATACTTGGCTTTGTAGAACTTTTATTTTCATGGGTGAGACAATTAAAAGCTATAAACCTTAATAAAAATTGCATAGTGCATTCAAAATTGATGAGTATAATGAGGAAAAAGAAAAATTCGATCAGGGTGAGAAAAATCAAGGTTGCTAGGCAGGGGATGGGGAGTTAAAATTTTTAATAGGAAGATCAGGGTAGTTACAATGAAGCTGACAATTGAACAAAGGTATGGAAAGGTGATGAATTTGCCCAGAACTATCAGCAATAAGGTCACTCCAGACAAAGGAATTGGCTATCTTGAAGGCCATAAGGTTGGATCATGCCTGGCATATCTGAGGAATAGCAAGGAGGCCACTGTGAGTGACTGAAGAGTAGCAGGGAAAGAGGTCACAGAGGTTAAATGAGTGGCTAGATCATGTAAAAGCTTAGAAGTCATTGTAAAACTCTGGCTTTTATATTTGGAAACTTACTGTGTGATAGAATTTCTGCTAATAACTGAGAGTTCAAATGTCCATAAAATTTCAAGGATTCTTATTCTAGTAAGAGAATAAAGAAAAAGAGTTCATATTTTCACATGGTGTAACAAATGCTCGGAGATCCAAGTGTAGGAAGCTATGGGAGCACAGAAAAAGGCACTAAAATCTCGCCAATATATTTGGTAACTGTGACTATATATAAATTTGTATTTTCTAGATTTTTTTATAGTCATGGAATCACACAGTATATACTATTCATTGCCTGGCTTTTCTTTTCTCAGCATCATTATTTTGAGAATCTCCAACTGTAAATAGTTCATTTTGATGTTGAATAGTAATCTCTTTAATGAATAGATCATAATTTGTCTTTGCTCTATTGATGGACATTGATGAACATTTCCATTGTTTTCAATTCTTAAAAATAAAGCTGCTATGAAATTCATATACAAGTCCTTGTATGAACATAGGGTTTGTTTCTCTTGGTTAAATGCCTAGAAGTAAAATGGCTATTTGTGTAACTGCAACATATTTTGCATTTAAAAAAATGTTCAGACTATTTCCCAAAGTGGTTGTATCATGATATATGCCAACAACAGTTTAGATTTTTTGTTGCTTCTCCATCTAGCTCAGACGAAGTACAATTAGCCTTTATAATTTTAGCCATTCTAATAGATATGTAAGCATGTCTCATTATGATTTTAATTTGTATTTCTTTAATGCCTAAATGTTGAGAAATTTGTCATGTGCTTATAAGCCATCCATATCCTTTTGGTGACATGTCTCTTCCATTATTTCCTTCACATGTAAAATTGGATACTCTGTTTGGTTATTAGTAAGGTTTTTTATTTTTATTCATTTTTTAATATTCAGAGTAGATGTCCATTATCAGATATATAATTTGCAAATCCCTTCTCCATCTTTACGGTTTCTCAATGGAGCTTTGATAGCTGTGTCTTTCAAGAAATATGCTACTTCTTTCCTGGTACACGGAGGTATGACTAGAACATTATCAATGTTGACCTTTGCAAAGAAAATCATGGCTTAAGATATATGTAGTCCAGGCCTCTTCCTGAAGAGTTAGCTCTGATCAGAACGTCACTTTCCTCGAAGACTTTGCAAAGTTAAGGGAAAACCAGGTAGACAGAGCCCTAATCCCTTAACCTTGTGTTTCAGAACTCTAGGAGATGAGGACAAAGGCAGTACCATATATCCATGCCCTCACCTTTTTCCTCAAAAAGGGACTTTCTGTCCGTTAGTCATCACTGACCCGTTGGGAAAAGACACTGACAATGGACTTGCTCACCCACAGGATGACAAACCCCATGGAGAGCTGTTGGTACCCAAGATGCCTCACTGTTTCTTGAGATCTAGAAATTGTAGTGGAAATAGGACACCTTGCTGTCTCTGGAGAATTGTTGGCCTAAAGGAAGGTATAATGAACATCATTTTTTCCTATTTATCTAGAAAGGGGAAATGGGACATTAACCCACAAGACAACCTGAGTTCCTGATCAGGCTCAGAGGGCTCTTGTTCTATCCTTCCCGGGGCTTCCTACCTAAAGCCATAGGATACCAAGGTCATGGGAGAGGGACAGCTGCTTCAGTGAAGCCAGCATCTGTGATGTCACAACGCTTTGAGGTCATAGCAACCAATCCTCATAAACCCATGCCTGATCACTACACTTGGTTGGAGTATTCATGGGTGTGCCAATAGGACCCCTAGCCATCCCAAACCGCTGGAGCCGCCTGGGTCTCTCACCAAGGCAATTTGTGAAGCGAGTCGGTATCACCATCTCCATGGCCCGATTCGTAGTGTTTGGTCCTGACTGTCAGCACCAGCCCTCTGGATTTCGGAGAAAGGCAAGAATCCACCATTCCATCTTAGCCAGGAAAGGTCAAGTAACAATCAGGCCTCAAGCAAACCTCAGGGGAGGGAATCTGAGCCCTGCACAAGGGTTAGGCCCTCCCACCCATTCACCAATCTTCTGAACAGGAGAAGGGCCACCCAAGGAAAGCTCAAAGGGAACACCCCCAATCATGACATAGACATGTCTGGAGTCTTCCACAGTGCAGACACAAGTGTTAGGGTTTTTAATCAAAGGAGCAAGACTGATACAAAGTGAAGGTCAAGCAAAGCTTAATTTCATTCCAAACATCGAGAATCATACTGACTGGTCAGGGCCTTCTCTTCCAAATTCGACCCCCTCCAGCATCACAGACTAACATGTATAGATGTAGTTTAGCTGGGCTATACACAGGTGGCCTTGAGATTGCAATACACAGAGAAAACTGCACAGTGGTGCTAGGTCTGCCAGACATAGAAAAAAACTGCTAGTAACACACGGATGGACAATTGAATCTCAATTTACCTAGTAGATATAAGCTCCCCACTGACTGGATATCTTCATCTGCCCTGACCTGCCCTTATATCTAGGCTTTGAGAGTAAATACCTTTGGAAGGGGCAGTATCAATCTAAATTTACTGCATGAGGTCAATCTATGTATACTGCATAAACACAAAATGATTCCCTCTGGCCACCCAGGCTCTTACATTCCTCCCTATTCTTTGGAGATTAGTCCAATCCTTGACTTTTCATCCAGTTCTACATTCTCTGGTTATAAAGGGTTTATTGAGCATGTAATTCTAACATTTTTATCGCTCTCATTTTCTTTAGTACATGACACTAGTGCACAGTCGGCTGATGACTTACCCATTTACCGCTTCATAGAACCCTTTCCATTTTTTTTTCTAATTTCCTTTATCTAATTAACTACCTATACTTTACATAAACAGGTAAAAATAGGAGCAACAACAAACTCATAGTCTTTTCAGTCTTAGATTTAGTCCACAGTGAACGGGATCTTTGGCTGTGGCTTCCACCTTTTGGGGTCATCTTCATCCTTGGCTCGTTTGATGTGACATGCGTGAATCCAGGCCCTGATGCATTCTACTTTTACTGCTGTGGTGTGGTCAGGGTAACAGTAAAAGGTCCCATCCAGCGAGGCTCCAAGCTCCCCACTTGATAATGTCATATCCAAACCAAGTGATTGGGTTGGAAAGGAAGTGGTTCCACCTCCGTCTCCATACCAGTGTGGGCAGTCTGGATCCCTGCATTTTTTTTTTTTAATACAGACTGTAATGCCTGCAGTGACTGGAGTACAGACTGATCAGTCATTTCTCCTAGGGCAACCTTTTGTAGCTGAAAACAGAGCGGGAGCAGGGGTTCTCCCAAACATTTCAAATGGGGTCACCCTGTTTAAATAGTGTGTACATCTTGCCCTGAGTAGGGTGAAAGGAAGCAGATCCACCCATCCACTGCCCGTCTCCAGGGTTAGTTTTGTCAAGGTCTCTTTAAGAGTCCGGTTCATTCTCTCTACATGCCCAGAACTCTAGGTCTGATAGGCACAATGTAGTTTCCAATTTGTGCCCAGGGCCTTGGCCAATTCCTGTGAGACTGAACTCAAAATGCAAGGCCATTGTCTGACTCAACCGTGAGAGGCAGCCCAGACCTAGGACTTATTTTTCTTGTAGCTTTCTGGCTATCACTCCTGCCGTCTCATGTTTCTCGGAAAAAGCCTCAACCTGGCCTGAAATGGTATCTACAAAAACTAACATATACTTGTCCCCATATTTTCTGGGTTTTATTTCTGTAATATCTATTTTCCAATAAATTCCTGGTACCCTACCTCTTTCTCTTTTCCCTCTTCCAATTCTAGTTCCTCCCACATTAACTGCTTGGCACTGAGCACATCTATCAACTATATCCTGAACCATACACCGTAATTTAGAAGCCTGGAAGTTCCTTGAGTTTGAGTGACCCCAGGTGAGTACCCTGATGTATCTGGTCTACTAATTTCTTACCTAGTCTTCGAAGAAGAATTAAATTTCCTCTTTTAGTCTTAGCCCAGTCTCCTTTATAATATAATTTAGCCATTTTTGTAAATACTTTAAATCTTCCTCTGAATACTCCAGTTTATCTGGTAGGGATAGATCCAGGTGTGTAACCAGCTCTTGCATTGTTTCTCAGGCTGCTTGCTTTAAATCTCGATCTGATAATTGGTTTCCTTTTGAAATCAGATCAGTCCCCTTTTGGTGTCGCAAGACATGCATAACAGCCACCTCTTTTGGGTCCCAATATTTCTCTTCTGTTTTAATTCCTTTTCCTTCTGCTGTTAATAGGCTCCTTACTTTGTAAGTAGCTCCATGTATATGGAGAGTAGCAAAGACATTCCTGTGGTCCGTATTGATGTTGGTGGTTTTACCTTTAGCCATCTGCAGTGCCTTAGTGATTTCAATCAGTTCTGCTTGTTGTGCCGAAGTTCCATGTGGCAGGGTGCTGCCCAGAATTCCTGCTCAGGATAAACTACCACAGCCCTCACATACCTCACATACCTCTTTCCATGAACAGAGTCATGTCTGCATCTGGGAAGAGCATGTCTCTGATATCCAGTCTTATTCCTGTGACTTGGTTTAGGACCTCCGCACAGTTGTGTGGATGTTCAGCCAGCTCCTTTGGGAGCAGTGTGGCTGGATTTAGCACCACTTGTGGCTGTGAGATCACTCTTGGTTTGTTGAGGAGGAGGGCCTGATACCCTGTCACTCGGGTGTTCACCATCCATCAGTCAGTTGGAGTCTACGAAGGTCCGCGATAGCGTGTGTGGTGGTCAAGATGAGATTTTGACCTAATGGTCTAGCATTATATCTCATTTGGTTAAGACCTACATGTCCAACGAATTTAATTCCATTTGTCATTCAAGCAACCCTTCACAGTTTCAAGTTACCAAAGACTTTGGAAGCCACTTTAACAATTACCCATTAAAACCTTGAGACAGACAAATAACTATCTCCACTTCAGATGCCATGCTCTCCCGCCAACAAGGGGGAGGGGCTAGGCAGTCCACATCAGGCCAGAGAAGGCAAAGAATTCCCCAAAACAAAGGGGGTTTCGGCAGCTGCTGGGGAATATTTTTTAAAGTCTTTGGCTCAAGGTCGGTTCATCCCACAGTGCCAGTTCTGCTTACCAATAGTGGTCCATTAGGCACTCATATTCCATGCTCAGCTCCAATGAGCCTCAGCATGGGCACCTTAACTCACTCTTAGACTAACCCCAGTTGGCTACAGTCATAGCCCTTAACACACGAAATGAGTGAGTGAGAAGCCTCACATCTATTATGAAGAACAGAGAGATGAAAGTCAGAGTCCCTTTACTCTCTGCTTGCCCCATTCCTTCAATCATAACAAACAATACAACAGACAACAAAAGGACCAGGCAAAGACAACCATAGGCCCAACGATTCTTACCCATAACCTGCCACTGGTGGGGGCTTTCTTTATCCCCTGATCGCCTAGGAGGACTCGAACCCCCAAACCGCCCAGGGGGACTTGAACCCCCTGAATGTCTAGGGGTACTCGAACTCCCCTGACTATCCAGGGGGACGAACCCCCTGGAGTTCACCTAGGGGTATTTGAACCCCCTCTAACCGCAAAGGGGAACTCGAGCCCCCTGACCATCTAGGGGGACTCGAACCCCCTGACCACCCAGGGGGAATTGAACCCCCATACGATCTACCAGCAGAGGATGGGGCATCTCCGCATCCACACCAGCTCTGGGGAGCATGGCTGCTGCCAACTTCTACCAGTGGGCCATAGCCTGCAGCTCCATGCAGGATCCCATGATCTTACCTCCAGAGGATTTTCCAAAAATTCCAATGCTGTTTCAGTTCTCATCATTTGAATTCGGGTGGCCCTCCAAAGATAGGGTCCTTATTCAAAGGAGCGAGACTGATACAAAGTGAAGTTCAAGCAAACGTTAATTTTGCACAAAGCATCGAGAATCATATTGACCAGTCAGGGCCTTCTCTTGCAAAGAGGCGACCACTCCCAGCCTCACAGACTAACATTTATAGCGGTAGTTTAGCCAGGCTATACAGAGTTGGCCAATGAGATAACAATACAGAAAAAAACTGCACAGTCGTGCTAAGTCTGCTACACCACAAAAACAAAAATGCTAGGTAACACATGGGTGGACAATTGGATCTCAATTTACCCTAGTAGATATATGCGTGCCCCTCTAATGGGATGTCTTCTCCTGGCCTGATTCACCCTTGTATCTAGGCGTTGAGAGTAAGCTCCTCTGGGAGGAGTAGGGTCAATTTAGTTTACTGCATGGGTTCAATATAAGTTTACTGCTGAAACACAAAATGACTCCCTCTGGCCTAGCGGCCCTTATAACGAGTACTTGTAGCGTCTCTAGAAATCGAGCCAAAATGACTTCCAAATCTTCAAAACTGACGATGTACCAAAGGCAGATTCTACATCCTAGAACCTTAGGTCCAGAATGGACTCATGTACTTGGAGTCCACAGGAGCAAGCATGGAGCATGTTGGAAAAGACCCATAGCCCAAGAAGCCATCTGAAAGACGTCCGTACCCGTTTCAGGAAGACAACTTGTATCTTCAAAAGGACGCATTGAAGAGGATTCAAATGTCAAAGAACCTGGAGCATTCCCACAGGGTCCTGCAGATACCCTCTGGAGAAGTACATGTAGATGTGACAGCACAAGCCTGCCTTCACCCTCTCATGAACATCCCCCAAATGGTTTCATGGGATAAGCAAACAATGCCTCTTGTGGAAGATGGGCGTGTTCTAATGGAGGCAGCAGAAGATGAACAGTGGGACAACAAAGGGCCATTAGAGAGCCACAGACAGCGTATGCTACAGGTTGGTGAGGATATTCAGGAAGACAAGGAACTGGAGAATGAACATTGGAGCTCTGAGCGAAGGTCTGGCATTTGAGGATGGTGGGAGGTTCTCTGAACCTGGCTGCCTTCCATAGAGATCTAGGTCCAAATTAAAGAAAACATCCCCTGGCCACAGTCAATCCTTGTACCCCGGTTATGTTTTTGTCTTTTTGTCAAACAATGCACATGCACATATTTGACAGAGAGACAGAGAGATCACAATCAGGGTGTAGAGCTGGAGAGGGAAAAGCTGACTTACCCCTGAGCAGGGAACCTGAGAACAGAGTCGATGCCAAGACCCTGGGATCATGAGTTGAGCTGAAGGCCGCCTCTGAACTGATAGGCACAATCCATGACACAATCTTTGACTTCTGAATACGTCCTAGTTCTAGACGTGAACCACTGCTCTGTCATTGTTCACAAATGCAGGGGAAATGGATTTTGGCTTGGGCTGGTGTTGCTTGAGCTATCTGGCCTGCTTCGAGAGCTGGTATAGTTTGTCCTCTTGAGGTAAGTGACTTGGCTATGTACAAACTACACTCCCACGTATATTTAGGTAAAGAGAATTCCTCCATTGATAGCTTTTGCAGAGGGAATGAAACTATGTCTTGTTGTTCTATGCTTCTGTGGATGGTGATGTGAGTCCTCCTTGCCTCTGAATCTGGATCTCTGTTTCTGCTCCCAGATGAGGGACAGTTTTAGCTCTGAATTCTCAAATCCATGTTCAGCCCTCTTTTTTTTTCTCTCACTCCTACTTCTCCTACAATAAGCACCTCTTTCTATTCCTTGGAGTCAATGACTTTCCTAAGCTCATTATCATGTTTCATCATTCTTCCTTCTTTCTTTGGATTTGTTTCCTTATTTACCAATCCTTTTCTGCCAGGTCAAAAATTTGGTCCTTTGCTTCTGCCAGCTTCTTGGACTTTTCCTTCAGTCTGCTACCAATCTTTTAATGATGATTCTAAATGTTATTTAGAGAGACATTCTGTTCTTAATATATTTCAAATATTCTACACAAGGCAAAGTGGATCCAAGTAATCTGTAGGCAAAATAAGATTTTAGAGAAGTATATATTTCCAACAGTATTTATAAAATATTACCTTTATGTAAGGCATCATCCTGGACTTTGTGGAAAACACACAAAGGAGTAAGAAGTGGCCCTTCAAGAAACATATACAATATCAAGGTTTAACATGAAGCAGCATGTCTTCTCTAAGTAAAAAAACATTGTACCAACTGACTTTACTGAAACTTTATATTTATTGCTCTCGTTTTAGGTCATAGTGTCCTTCTGCATGCAGGCTGCTATAACGGACATGATATAGACTGAATAGCTTATAAAGAACAGGAATTTATTTCTCACAGTTCTAGAACTGAGAAGTTCAAGATTAAGGAATGGGCAGATCCAGGGAGAGCCCACTTCCTCATAGATGGCTATCTTCTCACTGTAAACGTACATGATGAATGAATCAAGAGAACTCTCTGGGGTCTCCTTTAAAAGGACTGTAATCCCACTTATAACCTAATCACCTCCCAAAGGCCCCTATGTTTTAATACTATCACTTCCAGAGTTAGATTTTGTAATATGATTTTGGGAGACATAAACATTCACACCATAGTATATATAAACAAAAGAGACACAAAAACAACAAACAACAAAAATTATTTTAACTACCTATTATTTTCAACTACATAAAATTTTAATTTGTTTCTATATAATATTAAATAACTCATTTGAGTGATTCACTTATATCCAATGCATCTGAGTGCAATTAAATTTGCTTACCCAACATATCCAGCAGCATATTTCTTCAGACTATCCCATTCCCCACCTTACAGGTTTTACCACAATTAGAAGACAGGGGATAGAGGATAGATAGATAGATGTATACATAAACACACTTGTACATACACATATGCATATTTTTTCCTGTTAATGATACTCATGCAAATAAAATTTAAGCTCAAGGAAACCTGTCTTGTGTGTTACTTAATATCCAGTTTTTAGTCAACATCCAAAAACAAATAATCCAATAAAAACATGGATAGAGGACATGAACAAGTGTTTCCACAAAGAACACATTCAAATGTTCAGTAGATACATGAAAAGATGTCCATCATCATGTATCATCAGGAAATTGCAAAGCAAAACTAGAAAGAGATACCACCTCACACCTGTCAGAATGGCTAACATCAACACTACAAGAAACAAAAGGGGTTGGAGAGGATGTGAAAAAGTAACACTTGTGGGGGCTGCCTGGGTGGCTCAGTGGGTTAAGCCTCTGCCTTCAGCTCAGGTCATGATCTCAGGGTCCTGGGATCAAGTCCCACATTGGGCTCTCTGCCAGGCATGGAGCCTGCTCCCTCCTCTCTCTCTCTACTTGTGATCTCTCTCTGTCAAATGAATAAAATCTTAAAAAAAAGAAAAAGTAACAATTGTGAACTGTTGGTGGTGATGCAAACTGATACAGCCGTATTTGAAAACAGTATGGAATGTCCATAAAATTTAAAAATAGAAGTCCTTTGTGATCCAACAATCCTGTTGGTGTGTATTTACCCAATGAATTTAAGAAAACTTATTCAAAGGGATGCTAGCACCCCTATGTTTATAGCAGCATTATTTGTAAAGCTAAGATATGGAAAGAACACAAGTATCCATCAATTGATGAATAAATAAAGAATAAGTGGTATGTATATACAATGGAATATTATTCTGCCATAAAAAAGACTGAAATCTTGCCATTTGCAATAACATGGCTGGAACTAGACAGTATAATGCTAAAAGTGAAATAAGTCAGAGAAAGACAAATACCTTTACTCATATATGGAATAAAAGTAACAAAACAAACAAGCAAAGGGGAAAATAATAACACATAGAAAGAGAAACAAAGCTAGAAACAGACATTTCATAACGGAGAACAAACTGATGGTTACTTGAGAGGATCTGAAAGGAGTGATGGATTAAATAAGTGATGGGGGTTAATTAGAGCACTTGTCATGATGAGCACCGAGTGCTATATGTTATATTGTACACATGAAACTAATACAACCATATATGTTAACTAACTGGATTTCAAATGAAAATTTTTTAAAATCCCAGTTTTTAGCTCACATTCTGGCTTACAAAAGGGATTTAGTCAGGAATTTGGAGATTAGTTAATGAACAAATAAGGGGTGAACAGGCAGTTGTTAGATAAAATTACTATCCTTTCTGGCATGACTTATACCTTTTATCTAGAATTAATTTTAGCACTTTAGACTCTTCCTATTTTATTTTGAGTCATTAAACAAAAATTTCCTCAAAGGACCTTAGACTCCATCCAATTTGAGCAACAGTGTGAGAGAGGAAATGGTGTCCAGGAGGAAAAAAAAAAAGATAAAACTACTTTTGTTTACTAGTGAATGCATAGTTCTTCCACAGAAGAAGCTCTAAATGGTCATGGCTCCAGCTTTATATGTGTTCAGTCATATGTTCAGAAGTAGGTAACACTATCAAAAAATATAAAGCATCTGAGATTATTTTCCCTTATTTGAAAGCTGGTGTATGAGTCTGCCGTGGTTTCTTGGGTGTTGATAGAAGACGCAGACTCATGGTTCAGAAATAATATAGTTTATTATTCACAGCATTAGAGGTAGCCAGAATATTAACAGTATTTGTGTGTGTGTGTGTTTCTGTGTGTGTGTGTGTGTGTGTGTGTGTGTGTGTGTAGGGGTGGGAGTTATATATCAGTTCTGAGCCTCAGTTCCCACAAGAAGAATCAAAACAGAGGCAGATAATATTTGCAAACACAACAGGTTAAGTTAAAAAAAAAGATACTATTTCTGTCCTCCAAGTCTATTCAATACAACCATCTTCAAAGGACGGTCTAGAACAAATAATAAATGCAGAAATGTAAGCAACCAATTGAAAAGTGTCTCCCAAGAAACACACTTTGAGAGTCTTCCTTTGACAAAAATACTATAGGATATTACATGAATCAGGTGCATTGAACTCTGGAAGGTTAAAATTACAAGGGACCAAATATTTTTAAGCAGATTGGCATCCAGTAGAGTTCAAATAGGTTTTATAAGATTGAGGAAAGAAGCCATCAAAACCTGGGCCCAGGGGCGCCTGGGTAGCTCAGTGGGTTAAGCCTCTGCCTTTGGCTCAGGCCATGATCTCAGGGTCCTGGGATCGAGCTCTGCATCAGGCTCTCTGTTCAGCAGGGAGCCTGCTTCCCCCTCTCTCTCTGCCTCTCTGCCTACTTGTGGTCTCTGTCTGTCAAATAAATAAATAAAATCTTAAAACAAAACAAAACAAAACAAAAAACCTGGGCCCAATTTTCCCAAAAGTATGATTCTGATTCTAGTCTCTATGATGTTATCCCTTGAAGACAATGTCTCTAATTGAGTTGAATTAGTTTACTAAAGAGCATACCCCCATTTGTTGTAGGAGATGAACAATATGCAAGAGGCAAAATGCCACATGGAAGCCACCTGGTCTTCAGTGGAATATAGAATCAGTTCCTTTGGGATGAATTTGTTCCACATTTGACTTCCCACTTAAGGGAAAATAAGAGTGCCTTCCAATAGATTATAATAGGAAATGACAACGGAAGCTTATACAAGATTATAAAATGGGAAATTTCATTTAGATAAGCAATAATTTCAAAGTCATCTTCTTAATATTACAGACTCTTCACATAATCATAATTTTATTTTGGTATTATATGGTAATTTCAAATATAGTAAATATAAAGAATTTACCTCTGTAATTATAGCGATTCTGGTCGTAGTTTAATGGCAACAAAACTTCAAGTTAGAAGTATGGTCTACCAATTATGAATACATTTGGAAATGGTGTGTCATCTTCACTCCACTTGTCTCACTAAAACAGTGAGCCAAAAAAAGTAGGTCCAAGCTGTTTACTATGGTCAAAATGAGTTGCTTTTTCACTTGGTAAAGAAGCAGTCATATTTTGGAAGAAGAAACTGAGGCTATTAATATTTTCAACTTATTTTCAGAAAAGGAAAGAAAGGATAATCTAAGCTAAAGCCAAAATCTTACACAAGGTGGCAGGAGAATGGTCTTTTCCCAGATAAAGGGTTTTTCAACTTAGCCATGTTAGGAGGAAGAAGAGATGAGACATTGTGGACTTGACTAACGTTTGTACACTGTTCAAAAAGTTTTCAAAATAATGTGTATTATTTTTCTTCTTTTAGTTGAGACAAAAACAAACAAACAAACAAAAAACCACTAATGAGCTTACTCTTAAAAGGAGGTAAACAAGAAACTAGCAAAGATTGAGTGTTAGGTATTGTCCCCCTCCTTTTTTTTAAAATTATGTTATGTTAGTTACCATACAATACATCATTAGTTTTTGAAGTAGTGTTCCATGATTCATTGTTTGTGTAAAACACCCAGTGCCCCATGCAATATGTGCCCTCCTTAATACCCATCACCAGGCTCACACATCCCCACATCCTTCTCATCTTTAAAACCCTCAGTTTGTTTCTTGGAGTCCATAGTTTTTCATGTTTCATTTCCCCCTCCAATGCCCCCACTTCATTTTTCCTTTCCTTCTCCTAATGTCCTCCATGCTATTCCTTAGGTTCCACAAATAAGTGAAACCATATGATGATTGACTTTCTCTGCTTGACTTATTTCACTTAACATAATCTCCTCCAGTCCCATCCATGTTGATGCAAAAGTTGGGTATTCATCATTTCTGATGGCTGAGTGATATTCCATTGTATCCATAGATCACATCTTCTTTATCCGTTTGTCTGTTGAAGGGGATCTTGGCTCTTTCAACAGAATGGCTATTGTGGACATTGCTGCTATGAACACTGGGGTGCATATGGCCCTTCTTTCCAGTAAAATAGAGCTAGCCTATGACCCAGCGATTGCACTACTGAGTATTGACCTCAAAGATACAGATGTAGTGAAAAGAATTAGGTATTGTTAAAGCACAAATGCAGGGGATAGAAGTTATGGTACAGAAGAAGGAAGGGCAACCATATGGCAGAGTAGAATAAAGTAGCTCAGGAAGAAATTAGTCATATCCAGATATTGTAAGGCATGTGGGGTTGGCAGGGAGAGCATGAGAAATCATGAGAGAAGAGAGAGAAAATGGACCAGGCAGGAGGGTTTATAACATTTTAACATCTAAGATAAGCATATGCAAAGCAGAATAGGGAAAGAAATAAAAGTTTTTATAAGACTCAATACATAAGGAATAACGTGGAGGACACTGGGAGATGGAGAGAAGTGTGCTGGGGGAAATCGGAGGGAGAGACAAACCATGAGAGACTGTGGACTCTGAGAAACAAACTGAGGGTTTTGAAGAGGAGGGTGGCAGGTGGTTGGGTGAGCCCAGTGGTGGGTATTAAGGAGGGAATTTATTACATGAAGCACTGGGTGTGGTGCATAAACAATGAATTTTGGATCACTGAAAATAAATTAAAAGAAAAAAAAAGACTGACTACAGACATGGACCTCAGTGTAACACAGATATGGAACTCACTGGAATACCAGCCACTTCCCACCGACACACACAGACTATGATAATAATAAATAATAATTCAATTAAGAAAATTGCCTGCCAAATAATTTTTCCTCTTTTTATTTTTATGATTATTATTTTTATTTTATTTTTAAAGTTTTTATTTAAATTCCAGTTAGTTAAAATAAGGTTAATATTAGTTTCAGGTGTACAATATAGTGATCAACACTGCCATACAACGGCTTAAATATAAAAATGAAAAAAAAATTTTTTTAAAGATTTTATTTTTAAAAACCTCTACACCCAAGGTGGATTTCAAACATACAACCCCAAGATCAAGAGTTACATATTTTACTGACTGATCCAGCCAGGCACCCCAACAAATAAAAATTTTATAAAATTGTTGAGTTTGTGGGAGTCTCATTTGCTCAGTCAGTTAAGTGTCTGCCTTTGGCTCAGATCATGATCTCAAGAGTCCTGGGATCGAGCCCCATATTGCTCATGCGCTCTTTCTCTCTCTCTCTCTCTGGCTTTTGCTCTTAAATAAATAAATAAAATATTTTTTAAAAAAATTGTTGAGTTTGTTTAACTAGTTTTAAACTAGTAGACAGAGATGAAGATAAAGTATGATGTCATGGCAGGGAAAAATACAACTTACACGTTTTAAAAATAAAATGTGCAATGCAAGTTACATCACTTCTTTTATCACCACACAGGGACTTTCCCTACTGAGTTGTTGTAATGTAAGGACCTATTTTATATTTTTAATATATTAGCAAGAGGCTTCCATTGAGGTTAACCCTGAAACTGTCCTTGCTCCCCTTCCCCCAGGGGATTCACTTAAAAACAAGACCTGGAAATCAGCTCCAGGTAACAAAGCCCATATACAAGGGTGGGTCAGGCCAGGTGGAGACATCAATCAGCGGGAGGGGGGGGGCTGTGTTTGCATATTGTCTCCTTAGATACTAAGGAGTATGCCCCACTCCTCTGCCCTTTGGGAACCGTTTTGGCACCAATCCTAATCAAGGTGTAATAGGCTGGGTCAAATGTCTATACTAGGATAAATTGAACCTCAATTGGTCACCTAGCCTCACTGTGGAGTTTCCTGTGTGTGTTAAAATCTCATTGGTCACCTGTGCGTGGCCAGGCCTGACTTCATGGCCTTTGCCCTTAAAAGCTAGACTGTGAAACAGTGAAGGGTTGCCTTCTCTCATAAGAGGTGTGGCTCTGAACGTTCGGTTAGATTCTTGATGCTTGGCATGAAATAAGGCTTTGCTTGACCTTCGCTTTACATCAGTCTCGCTCCTTTAATCATAGACCCATTATTGGGGCATAACAGTATTAATCTTATAGTTATAAGTCCACAATGCATCCATCATCCATTCTACCCCTTAACATTCCCCTTTGGACAGACCCATGATCTAGAACAAGCCTTATTTTATAGTGCCTTGTAGGAGATTTTTGCTGCTGCCTAAATTGCCTACTTTCCTCTCACCATTACCACAGAAATTGGGTCCACTGAAACAAAGGGGTAGTGTAAGAAATTAACA
The DNA here is from genome assembly GCF_964662115.1 of Mustela nivalis. Classification (NCBI taxonomy): domain Eukaryota; kingdom Metazoa; phylum Chordata; class Mammalia; order Carnivora; family Mustelidae; genus Mustela; species Mustela nivalis. The sequence goes on from NW_028136217.1 coordinate 283,942, forward strand.
ACTTCCATAAATCTCTTTAAATCATAAAGTATAAGATAGTGATACCTTTTTTTCTGCCACATAACCAATTCTTGCAAGAATAAGGTCATATAAGAGAATTTACAACACATGCTAGCATTATCCTACTGGACCCAGATCATTTGTATGTTTCTCTGTCTCTGAGAAATGTAGTTATTTACATGACTGAAACCTACAAATTGTTTGATATGACTACTAATATCACCTACATTATTTTAAAGCCTGTTTAAGGCTTCTGAAATACATAGGTTTTGTAAACACTTATTAAGCATCTTGTATATATCAAACACTTTAAAAATCTCTGCTTTAAAAACAGAACAAAAAAAACTCTACCTCAATGGAACTTTGAGTCTGAAAAAGATACAGGCAATATACAAGGCAACAGATAGAATAATTACATATTTGATTATATACTCCGAGGATGTCACATTAAATTGATATGAAAATGATGAGAAGATCTGGATTTCTTGTCAAAATTTTTTGCCTTAAAAAGAAATTGATATTTAGGGAAAGTTGTTACTGAAAGAGGTCCTGTGTCAACCAAAAATGTTAAACCATGATCTGAATAAATTTTCCAGTTGTGATCATTGCTTTGTTTAGCTGTCTTATATTAAGACTGAATTTAGTAATTCAGTCTCAGATTTTAGTAAGTCTTTTTTTAAATGATTTTATTTATTTATTAGAGAGAGAGAGGGAGGGGCAGAGGGAGAGGAAGAACCAGACTCCTTGCTGAGCAGGCAGCTGATGCAGGACTGGATCCTAGTACCCTGGCATCATGGCCTAAGCTGAAGGAAGACACTTAACCAACTGAGCCACCCAGGCACTCTAGACTGTAAACTTCTTAAAGGTAAAAAAGTTTATTCTTCTAGAAGTTCCACAGACATTTCTAACATTTATAAGAAAGCATGTACTGATGTAAAATGCCAGCAAATCAAATTATTTAGAAAAGAAAGAAAGAAAGAAAAGATATATCTGGATAAAGAGAAAAACATAAAATCTAATAATACATTGAATTATTAGAGCAAAGAGTGGAGGAAGAGAAAATAAATATGAAATAGAGATTTCCACTAAAAGAAAAAAATTGAATAAGGCAGGAGATTTAGAAAATTATTATGACAGACTTGAGAAAAAATAAAATAGGAATTTTTAGAAAATAGCAATGAATGAAAAGGTAAATTGTTCCTACCTCTATAATATTAGCTGTTTGTTGTTGTTGTTGTTGCTAATTTACCTATTTAAGCTAATAAACAAAGAAAGGTTTCATTTAGGGATAAGGTTTCTATATATATATATTTTTTTTCCATTTAGGGATAAGGTATATATATATATATATATATATATATATATATATATATATATATTTCATTGTTAGAAAATGTGTCACAGAAAGTGTTTAAACTTTAAGATACAGATGCAACATGTAAAAAACTACATTGTTTGAACGTCTAATTTGTAAATGCTGTTAGAGGAAACTTGGTGGAAATGTCCTTATGTGGTTGTGTTTCTGGAACTAAGTATATTTATTAATAAGGAATAGTTTAAAATTATGAAATGACCAGGAGTGGACAATTTTCCTAATCCTATCAGCTCTTTGCAGCTCTTTTATTAGCCCCCTTCAGGAATACCAGCTTTATTTATCTAATTAAATTTTATATTAATATGCTTTTGACTTTTGTCCTTTCTCTTCATTCTGTTCTTTTTTTTTCCCGTAAATTACATGTTTCTGCTTAACAGCTACTATCAATTCTTTGATATGAATTCTCAGCATCAATTTACTAACTCCAGAGATGAAGCAGCATCAATATTTAGAAGCAAAGAATACAAAGCCTTGGGCATCTGGATGGCTCAGTCAGTTAAGCATCTGCCTTTGACTCAGGTGGTGATCCCACGGTCGTGGGATGGAACCCCAGTTTGAACTTTCTGCTCAGCTGGGAGCCTACTTCTCCCTCTCCCTCTGCCTGCAGCTCCCTTTGCTTGCGTTCTCCCTCTCTTTGTCAACTAAATAAAATAAAGTAAAATAAAATAATGTAAATAATACATTTATTTATTTATTTATTAAAATGCAATTATTACACAATACATAATGTATTGCATAATTATAATAATGATTAAATAATTTATTAAATATTTATATTAAATATATCGATTTAATTAAATAACTATTTTTTAGAATTTAAAATATTTCAAATTTAGATTGTTAAATATTAAATCATTAATTTAATAAATAAATATCTAAACATAATTAAATAAAATAATTTATTTATTAAAATGAATAAAATAATGTTGTCATTATCTGAGCATGTATTTTTAAATAGTCTAAAAACAACCATCTAATAAAGTCTAAATACATTGAGATCAGTTAACCCAGATTCTCAACCCACAGACAGTTTCAAAACATTTGTTTTTTTTAAAGATTTTATTTTTTTATTTGACAGAGAGAGATCACAAGTAGGCAGAGAGGCAGGCAGAGAGAGAGAGGAGGAAGCAGGCTCCCTGTGGAGCAGAGAGCCTGATGCGGGACTCGATCCCAGGACCCTGAGATCATGACCTGAGCCAAAGGCAGTGGCTTAACCCACTGAGCCACCCAGGCGCCCCTCAAAACATTTGTTTTTATCTACTACTCAAAATACGATTGTAATGTATTTATTTATAACTTTGACGTAGCAAGGAAACTTGGAGGAAAAGGAGACATTTGGTTTTAATATTTGAAAATTATTTTGTTGATTAAAAAAAAATAAAAACCTTAACACATGAGCATTTCTTCTTAAATAACACTGTGAAGTTTCTGAGTCGCATTCTATTAAAAGTGCTGATAAAATGGCCTCAGTTACTCATTTAAATTATCAGCTGAATGGGTAACAAATGAAGTAGAGAGCTTTTTAATTATTTATGAATGTATTGCTTGTGGATGGAGTGCCACATAGAGTCACCTCTCTTTTTGGCTTTGTTTTGTGAGCAGCAGTGGAATCTATGAATGAGATTAAACATAAGGACATTCACAGAAATTCTTAATGAACTTCTGGGGAAGGGCAATAAGTGCAAGGAAAAACTGCAGCAAGACTAATTACAAATTTCAAGTGGTCATTGCTTAATTATAGAAGCTTTTAAGTTCAAGTAATATATCTTTTTTATGAGCCTATCATATTGTATTAATTACCACAAACTGCACTCTTGAACACTTATCTTTTCACATATTTCTTATTCTTAGTACTTAAAAGTACCCTTATGATTGATAAGTAAATGGATTTTACTGACAATGCATTTATTTACATAAAAAAATAATGCTGTTTATATATATAAAAACAATTGAATATGTGTATGTGTTCAATGAAATTTTTTTTTCAAATTAACATCTTAATTCTACCACATTGGTTACAAATAGATATAGACTTTATAGATTCATCAAATATTTTATTCTCAAATTTATATCTCCTTTGTGAAGTAAATGAAACTGTATATATTAAATATAATCCTATCACATGTAACAGTTACTAGTGCATCCCAGGACATACATAGGTCAGGTCCTACTCAAGGCATCACGGATAACTGGATTTAACTTTCTATCCTGGGAGTCTTCTGTATATTTCTGTGGCTTTTATACTACAATCAGGAGGAAGAATTCTTTTGCTAAAAGCTTCCAAATCGGGCGCCTGGGTGGCTCAGTGGGTTAAGCCACTGCCTTTGGCTCAGGTCATGATCTCAGGGTCCTGGGATCGAGTCCGCATCGGGCTCTCTGCTCCACAGGGAGCCTGCTTTCTCCTCTCTCTCTCTGCCTGCCTCTCTGCCTACTTGTGATCTCTCTCTGTCAAATAAATAAATAAATAAAATCTAAAAAAATAATAATAAAAAAAATAAAAGCTTCCAAATCACTATGTGAGTAGATTATTTGTAGACTAGTGATATAATATTATAGTTTAATATGTAAAGCATGATAAAATAAAATGCTATTGCCATATTTAATTTATTCAGAAAAGCATTCATTTAGTTATCAAGCATTCATTTGCTTTTTTTAAAGATTTTATTTATTTATTTGACAGCACAAGTAGACAGAGAGACAGGCAGAGAGAAAGGAAGGGAAGCAGGGTCCCTGCTGAGCAGAGAGCCTGATGTGGGGCTCTATCCCAGGACTCTGGGATCATGACCTGAGCAGAAGGCAGAGGCTTTAACGCACTGAGCCACCCAAGAGCCCCAAGCATTCATTTTCTTTATACAGAAGAGATAGAACAATATTATATAGTAGAAAATACAGTAAATAATCTAGAAACCTTGATCATTGTGTTTTGGCAATTTTAGAACATAAAATTAGCTAAAGCTCAAGTGCAAGTTATATTTGTATCCTAGGAGGAAAAGTTAATTAAAAGTTTGTTTATTACCATAGTTTAACACTTCAACAAAATGATAATGAGTCAAAAATTAATGAATATATGAAGTATACAATAAAAACAATAATCTTGAGTGTATGTGACTCACTGTAGGTATTGATAGGCTAGAAATCAAAGGGAAAGTATCTATAGGGTTTGTTCAGTTCCATGCTCATCAGATTAATAGGCTTTCTCATATTGCTTCCTTCATCACATTAATTTGTCTAATGAAGTTTTCAAGAGTTAAAGACAGTGATAGGTTCATGACTGGAGAGAAGGTACAGAATCTAAGATAGTTCAGAAGTGCTTATTATTTAAGAGAAAGACAGCATGGGAGGTGAGGGGTGGAAGGAAAGGGATAAGAAGAGAGAATCTTAAGCAACCTCCTTGCCCAGCACAGAGCCTAAAGGGGCTTCATCTCATCGCCCTGAGATAACAACCTGAGCTGAAATCAAGAGTCAGCTGCTTATCTAATTGAGTCACCCAAGTGCCCCATTTTTTTCCCTGTATCTTTATTTTCATCTCTTTCTGTAACTGAGTTTCCCTTCAAAATCAGGACTTGCATACACAACCTAAATAATTATTTTGGGATTTGATCACGTGGAAGAGGAGAGAATGAGAAGAGCTAAGTGGTCCAGGAGAAACATATATGAGTTCAGACTGAGTGGATTATGATTGTGGACAACTGAGCATCAATCCTAATGCACAGAATACATCTCAGAATTATTTTCCTGAAACAAGAAAAAATCTGTTTAACCCACTGGCTTCTGCATCCTATCCACAGTGGTTAAAATTCATCCCAGAAGTAATTAATGTTCCTGACTTTTCTATTAATGGGCATGAGAGAGGAGCTGAGTGGGCTTGGTCAGTGTCCCACCTAATGAAAGGCAGAGCAGATTCAGGCAAAAAAAAAAAATACATTAGTTCTTTCCAAATTAGATTTAATGGGATTCTGTTTTTCATTCATGAATTCATTTTACATTTTATATTTTATCGATTTTTCTAAGCTTTGGCCAATATTCACTACATTTTTGAATAGCTTTTATCTATTATTGTAAATCATTTTTCTGCTACATTTGTTTAGTCATGGTTATCCATTTCTTCTTCCAAGTTTTTCAGATATGTGATATCAATTTCCAAATAAATTATTTAAAATGTTTATTTTTTATACTAAACTTCTATGAAAAACATTGATATATGTATTATGGCATATTGTTCCCCTTTCAACTTATTTTTTAAAATGTGAATGTGCCTTGGCAAATATATATTGTTTCATTTTATGTTTATGTAGATTCTTCATAATTTTTCCAAGTTCATTGGCTTATGGTTTATATTTTTTTAATAATTTTCCTACTGCCAATTAATAGATTTTTTTCCATTACCTTGTCTAAGTTGCTATTGCCATTATAAGTAAAAAGCATCTGGAAATCTATATCCCTGTCCAGTTTCCTCAAATCACTCATTATTTTCAGGATCTAGTTGGATTTTCTTACAGGTTCCAGGTGGACAAGCTTTTGAACTGGTGCTAATTATTATTTGTTTGTTTCTGGCTTCCTGCATTTACCAGCTTAGGGATCATTTTTAACAATTATGATGAAATGAGGCATCATATTCTTATTCTCAACTTCATTAATAATGATATTAGTGTAACATGTCCTACAAGATAATAATAGATACATGTAAAATAATTTCATTGACCAAAAAAGTGGTGGAAAATGTAAATAAAACACAGTGGCAGCCAACTAGTCATTTCAAGTTGAGCTATTTTTCCCCCTTTATCTCCCTGTCTCTTTAATTTCCTGTAGCACATTCCTACAAAGTATTTTAAGGTGTTTTATATGCACATACATAGAGATCATCATGGAGTCTAAATCTAATAATTCCTTGTCAGTTTTAAATATTTTAAGTATTGTTCATTCCTATGTCAGTTGTCTAGTAACTTTTTCTCCACACTGCACTTAATTGCAAGGAAATATTTAATTTTAATATAAATTAATTAATCACTTTAATAAATATTTTTACCTTATGGATTAATCTTTGATGCTTATTTCTTAATTTTTTTTAACTTTTAAAATTTTATTTATTGAGAGAGAGAGTGAGAGAGAGAGAGAACAAGCACAAGCAGGGGAAGCTGCAGAGGGAGAGGGAAAAGAAGAAGCAGGTTTCCCACCAAGCAGGGAGTCAAGCTCAGTCTCAGGGCCTTGGGATCATGATCTGAGGTGAAGGCAGAGGCTTAGCTGACTGAGCCACTGAGTCTAATTGTTATCTTGATATTTAAGGAAATACTTTATCATCTCTAATTGATCCCCTATGTCACAAATACAGTTTTCTCTATGGTGCTATTAATTTTATTGTCTTCAAATGAGACTCTTTTTCTAGAAGCATTTTTAATCAGTCTCTTAGGTCTATAATTTAGTTTTTATACATTTCATTTAGTATTTTATTTTATCTTCATCATCTCTGAGTATTCCTGACCAGTACTCATTAGTCAAATCTTTCTTATTAATCTATTCCAAAAATTTGCTTGTTTCTATAATATTTTGTTATGACTGCTGTCGTTCTTAGGTTTTGCCTTTATATTCTTTTTGTTTTGTTTTGTTGTTTTATGCTTTGGTGTTTTTGTTGTATTGTTTTGTTTTTCTTTTGAATTAATACAATTAAACCTTTAGATTTCTTTCATACCTTTAATTATTGTCACTTATTTTCACAAATGATATTACCGTAGTACAGTAATTCTAAATATTTCTGAATTAGCTGTATTTCTTTTTAGGTATAAAGTTAACTTCCAGTTACATGGACTTAATATTTTGGTCATTCTATTCTAGTTTTATTGCCTTATCATTGGAAAATATAGCCTGATACTTAACTCTAGGGAATGATGTGGGAGAGCTAGGTTCTTGTCTCTTGGAGTCAAAGAAGGAATCTCGTGGGCAATGGAGAGTGAGGAAGTGACAGAAGTTTATCAAGTGAATATATAGAAAAAGCTCTCACAACTAAGAGGGGTCCCCACACAGTTAACAATGAGTGCCTTCAGGGTTTATTTTTTATAAAAAGGTAACCAGGCAACTTTAATCCTTTTAACATCTCTATCAATAACTCCTGCAATGGCTTACCTACTTTTGAGGGTCTGATTATTCTTTTTTGGTTACAGGTGTTTATCATAGAGACACCCACCCCACATGACCCACTCCATACACCTAGGGCAGGGTGGTCCTCCATCCCACATGCCTAGATCAGGGTGCTCTTCCCTGGGATAGGGTGGTCCAATTTATCTCTTTACTCTGGTTTTCCCACACCACATTTTGGGGATTTCTGAGAGCCTGTTCACAAAGTTCCCTATGGATCTCTTCCTCCCTAGCCCCACCTGTCCGTTACTCATTTTGAGAGTTGATATTACCAAAGTACTGTAATTCTAAAAATTTCTGAATTAGCTGTATTATTTCTTTTTAGGTATGAAGTTAACTTCCAATTATATGAATTTAATATTTTGGTCATTGTTTTCTAATTTTATTGCCTTATTCTTGGAAAATATAGCCTGATATTTAACTCTAGGAATTTATTGGCATATACTTCTGGCCTAAATAATGGCCTGTTTGTGTAAATGTTCAACTTATGCTTATATACTTACTGAAGACTATTGTTTTGGGATGGCTACATCCCAGGATGGCTACATTTATTAATAGATCAGGACTATTAGATTCTCTAAATTTTGATGTCTTTTAATTTAATCTAATTAAATTATCAGTTAATGAAAGAAGTTAAATTTTTTATGTACTACTGCATCTAAACTTATCAAAGTCTTTTGCTATTATTAGACAAGTATGTCATCCTGTTTTTATACCAAGTCTTACATTAAAAAAAATCATACTATATGAAATATTACTTATTATTATTATTATTATTTTTAAAGATTGTATTGATTGGGGTACCTGAGTGGTTCAGTCAGTTAAGTGTCTACCTATAGCTCAGGTCATAATACCCGGGTCCTGGGATAGAGCCCCGCAGGGGGTTCCCTGCTCAGTGGGGTGCTTCTCCCTCTCCCTCTGTTATTCCCCCTCCTGTGTGCATGTTTTTCTTTTCTCACTCTCTCTCAAATAAATAAGTAAAATTTAAAGATTATCTCTCTCAAATAAATAAGTCAAATTATTTTTCTCAATGGGAGGGAGAAGCAGACTCCCAGGACCCTGGGATCATCACCTGAGCTGAAGGCAGACAACTTGAACCGACTAAGTCACCCAGGCACTCCAGTTGTTTATTTATTTATTTATTTTTATTATGCATATGTTTTATCTCTCTTTTCTTCAAGTCTTTTTTTCAATCGTTTTACTTTTTTACTTTTTTCATAAAACTGAATTATTTCAAGATGACTTGGTCATCCTCTTTTACCCCACCCCATAGGTCATAGAGTACATTTTAACTGTTAAAATATTAGTATTTAAGTGCTGCCTACACAAATTAAGGCAAATTATCTGTGGTCTGTATTCCTGAAAATATTTTTTTTTTATTATGCCTTCCTATTCCAATGACATTTTATAAGGATCTAAATGTTTACATTTGTGATTATTTTTTTCAAAATAATAAAGCTATTACTTCATTCTTTTTTATATCTGATGTTATTTAAAAAATTTCTGTCAGTCGGATTCTTGTTTCTTTATTAATGAATTATTTTTTTTCTCTCTAACACTTATGATTTTTTTTTGTCTTTGGTATGTATGCCCTAGTTTGGGATTCATAGAGTCAACTATAGTTATGAATATTTTCTTTCTTTTTTTGTATGTAAGTTTTAATCCAGTGTCTTGACTATTTTATGCTTGAGAAATAGATGTACATTAATATTCAAATATTTTTTCCTTTTTCTTCTTTCATTAAAAAAAGTCATTTATTTTATTTTATTTAAAAAAATATTTATTCATTTATTTGGAGTAGAGAGAGAGGGTCATGAAGAGTGGCTGATTATATACTTTCAATTTGAGAGGAGGTTAGGGATAGCACAAGCCTCCAAGGTATTTTATAAACAAGGTTTCCAGGATCTTGAGGGGGCTAGCTATTGTTAGGGAAAGGTCATTTATTACTATTTAGTAAAAACTCAGGGAAGAGACTCTTCTGATGTGTATCAGTGGGTATATGCTTGGGAGATGATTGCCAATGTATATCTTGAGGGCAGGGGTGGGGAATAGAGATAAAGAAGTTTCCAAAGTAATTTTTACATGTGAAAGTAGATTTTCAGTATCCTGGGGGGGGTGGACTAAGAATGCTTTTTGCCCTGAGTAGATGTGTCCACATGGAAGCAGCTGAGTCCCCAGAGGAACTTCAAGGACTTGTCAACAGGCTATGAGTAGTAAGGAAATCTAATTTTTTCTCTAGCTTTTGTTCCACACGTATCACCTACATCTTACACCTCTTTTATATTGATAATTTTAATGCTTTGCTGGTATCCAGATGACTATGTCCTTAAGTGACTTCTTATCTCTATTGAATCCATTACGTATTCTATCCATTGTATTCTTAATTCAACTAGATTACATATATTTAATCTATTAGTACCACTAGGTTCTTATTCTTGTTATTATTTCAAAATCTTTCCTTAATTCCTTACATTATTTATTGGGTATATTTTAAATCCCTGATATACTCACTTATTATATATAAGCTGTCAACCTTATTCTTATTTTGAGGTAGCTATATCTTTTTGGGTTTTAGGATGAAAGAACCGCGGATCCCCTTACCCAAGAATCCAACACTGCCACTGGATGCAAACAGCAAGAGGTTTATTGTCACGCAGGTACCGGCGGGTGGTCGGCAGCTCCAGCTAACCGAGCACACCGACCGGAGTGAAGCGGGGTCTTTTATAGGAAGGTACAAACAAGTTTTGGGTGGGGCGCAACTGATTGGTGGACAGTTCGAACTTTTGAAAAAGGCATACTTGGTGTTAGTGGATTGGCCCTGGAAGACACCCCTCGCGGGAAGAGAAAAGCGGGAAGGGGAAACAAAGAGGGGAAGTTTGACCTTATTACTGGGCAGAAAGGCATCCTGTCTACGTGACCTATGTGACCATGCAGCCCCCTTGCCTACGTGATCTAGGGGACCATGCAGCCCCCTTGCCTACGTGACCTACGGGACCATGCCCCGGCTATTAGGAGAGGGTATCTTGTTCAAACAGGAGTCAAGTGTCATGCCCTAAAAGCCAAGCGGTTACAGAAAGGCAAAAGAGCAGTTACATTGAATTCAACCCTGGGGGAAGGGTCTTTTCATTGCAAGGGGAGGAGGGGTACTTTTACACAACAAAAGAGCAGTTAATTACTTAACGACGGGGGGGGGGGTCTTTCAAGGACATCATACCAACAATGCCAAATAATTTTCAGACAACAGCAGGATATCCAAGAATTCAACTAAATTCTGACACTATCTACCTGAACATAGCGTAAGATTTCATCAGTTAAGGGATCAGTCCTCCAAGACTATCTCCAACCCCATCTCAGATGCCAGTCTCACTGTAGGCCCCAGGTTATTACCTGTGCTTGTGACTGAGCAACTACAGGTTGGAGGTCCCAATGGCCTACTTCTTACGTTCTTTTAATTTGCTACAGGGGCTCACAAAACTCAGAAAAATACTTACTTTATGTTTGCCAGCTTATTAAAAGATATAATAGAAGATTTAAATCAATAGATAGATAAAGAAGTGCACAGAGCAAGGTATGGAGAATGGCCACAGAGCTTCTATTACCTTCTGTAAGACTGCAACTCTTCCTGCCTTTTTATACATTTAACAAACTAAAAGCTTTCTGAACCCAGTCCTTTCAGGTTTTCTGTGGAGGCTTCATGACATAGTCATGACTGACTAAATCATTGTCATTTGCTGATCTAATCTCCAGCTCCTCTTCCCTCCCCAAATAATCCTGAATTGGGAGGAAGGGGAGGCATGTTGGGCAAAAAGTTATGAAGGCTTTCACCAAGTGGTTGGTCCTTCAGGCAAACAGCCCTTGCCTTGAGTGAGGTCTGAAGGTCACTTCATTAACATAACAAAACACACCTCTCTCACCCTTATCACAGGAAATTCCAAGAGTTTTAGGAGCTGTGAGTCAGTAGCCATGGTTGAAAACCAAATATTCAGATGACCAAAATATATTTCTTGTAAACCACTATATTACCCTACATGCTTAAGTATTTAATTAGGTGATCTTTTAAACTAATATTTTTCTAAGAGTCTAAACTGTTCTGTCAGTAATCTGGATTGGGGAGTGATGTGTTGCCAAATTTCTGTCGTTTCAGTCCAGGAAGTCAAAGAGAAACAACAGGAGAGCCCCTTAGGGCAGAAAGTTCAAAGTAACAATGTTGACTACTACTCCCTTTTCTTGATTTTTTTTTAAAACAAGCAAAGCATCTCTTCAGAGTTGCAGTTTAAAGCCAAGAACATGCGGAATTGGGAGAAAAAAATAGTTAAATTTGGAGACTTGCAGAGGTAGAATCAGAGTAGTGAAAGCCATTACAGTAACGGAACTAACTGAGGTCAGTCTTTGGTGAATCACAGAAACAGGTGGAGTTTTCAAACAAAGGAATCTTTGTTTACAACATACAAGGAGATCACAGGGAATAAGTTCCAAAGCCTTGACTGTTTGAACAGGAGAGAGATTTTTATTTAGTATTTAAGATGAATACTCAGAAGGGAGAGTTTTATTATCCCGTGTATGGTTGGTCATAAGGTTGTGGATGCATGCACATCCACATATGTATTTGTGCAATATGTATTGCATGTTCACCTGAATGAAGCTTGTATTCCACCGAGGGCAGAAACTTCAACGTTAGAATAAAGCAGAGGTAACTGTTGGACAAGGGAAAGGGACTCTGCAGGCTTCAAGAGCAGATATAAACTAGATGGGGTCTTGGACTCATTTTCTGGGACAAGGAATGCAAGGCCTTGATTACTTTTGAAATAGCACTAGGAGTTTTACCACTGATTTATTGTCTCAATAGCTTAGGCTATTTCCTGGTCTGGTGGTGACTGTTAGTTTTCCCATTGCCTTGTTCCCTCAAAATCCTTAACTAGTGAGGTTTTTGCATTTCTTTGTAAGAGCCTCCCAGGAAATTTTGGAAGAAGTGTGCTTGGGCAAGTACACAGGTGGGGTATAGATCATTGAAAATAGCTGGGGACAAAAAATGACTTTTCTTATGTCAGGAAAACTATATCTCATCTTTAATTTTCTGGGAACCTCTAACTCTTTCTGCTGATGTTACCAGCAGGCATCTGAGATATTACTGATTGTTCTCTTGAACCTAAGGAAAAGGAAATGTAGAAAGCAAATGACAAAACTTTAAAATCTATCCTGCAACTCATAATTCACTGCAGCCACCTCTCTGTCTTTCCCTTTCTCTTTTTCTCTCTTTCTATTTCTCTCTCACTTTCTCTCTCACATACGCACAACACACGCAAATCAACTTAAAACAATTTTTAATTTTACCTATTCCATTTTAATATACTTGAGGCATGATCATTTTCTTAGTAAATACAAGAAAAAAAATCTAGGATTCCATCATTCTGTGTGATTAAAGTATTGAGGAATTTACTTCCAATAGCACTTATAAAAACATATTTTATTTAAGTAATATTATATAATCAGGTGCCTGCATTTTTCTTATTCTCCAACTAGTGTTATTTGGCAATTAATATTTTGTCAATCAATACTCCCCTATATCTGAATGTGTGGGCAGTGAGAGATGAGTTAGAGGCAAGGATGGTGAACACTCCCAACAACTGCAGACTACATATATCTTAAGCCATGATTTTCTTTGCAAAGGTCAACATTGATAATGTTCTAGTCATACCTCCGTGTACCAGGAAAGAAGTAGCATATTTCTTGAAAGACACAGCTATCAAAGCTCCATTGAGAAACCGTAAAGATGGAGAAGGGATTTGCAAATTATATATCTGATAATGGACATCTACTCTGAATATTAAAAAATGAATAAAAATAAAAAACCTTACTAATAACCAAACAGAGTATCCAATTTTACATGTGAAGGAAATAATGGAAGAGACATGTCACCAAAAGGATATGGATGGCTTATAAGCACATGACAAATTTCTCAACATTTAGACATTAAAGAAATACAAATTAAAATCATAATGAGACATGCTTACATATCTATTAGAATGGCTAAAATTATAAAGGCTAATTGTACTTCGTCTGAGCTAGATTGAGAAGCAACAAAAAATCTAAACTGTTGTTGGCATATATCATGATACAACCACTTTGGAAAATAGTCTGAACATTTTTTTAAATGCAAAATATGTTGCAGTTACACAAATAGCCATTTTACTTCTAGGCATTTAACCAAGAGAAACAAACCCTATGTTCATACAAGGACTTGTATATGAATTTCATAGCAGCTTTATTTTTAAGAATTGAAAACAATGGAAATGTTTATCAATGTCCATCAATAGAGCAAAGACAAATTATGATCTATTCATTAAAGAGATTACTATTCGGGGCGCCTGGGTGGCTCAGTGGGTTAAGCCGCTGCCTTAGGCTCAGGTCATGATCTCAGGGTCCTGGGATTGAGTCCCGCATCGGACTCTCTGCTCAGCAGGGAGCCTGCTTCCTCCTCTCTCTCTCTCTGCCTGCCTCTCTGCCTACTTGTGATCTCTCTCTGTCAAATAAATAAATAAAATCTTTAAAAAAAAAAGAGAGAGATTACTATTCAACATCAAAATGAACTATTTACAGTTGGAGATTCTCAAAATAATGATGCTGAGAAAAGAAAAGCCAGGCAATGAATAGTATATACTGTGTGATTCCATGACTATAAAAAAATCTAGAAAATACAAATTTATATATAGTCACAGTTACCAAATATATTGGCGAGATTTTAGTGCCTTTTTCTGTGCTCCCATAGCTTCCTACACTTGGATCTCCGAGCATTTGTTACACCATGTGAAAATATGAACTCTTTTTCTTTATTCTCTTACTAGAATAAGAATCCTTGAAATTTTATGGACATTTGAACTCTCAGTTATTAGCAGAAATTCTATCACACAGTAAGTTTCCAAATATAAAAGCCAGAGTTTTACAATGACTTCTAAGCTTTTACATGATCTAGCCACTCATTTAACCTCTGTGACCTCTTTCCCTGCTACTCTTCAGTCACTCACAGTGGCCTCCTTGCTATTCCTCAGATATGCCAGGCATGATCCAACCTTATGGCCTTCAAGATAGCCAATTCCTTTGTCTGGAGTGACCTTATTGCTGATAGTTCTGGGCAAATTCATCACCTTTCCATACCTTTGTTCAATTGTCAGCTTCATTGTAACTACCCTGATCTTCCTATTAAAAATTTTAACTCCCCATCCCCTGCCTAGCAACCTTGATTTTTCTCACCCTGATCGAATTTTTCTTTTTCCCCATTATACTCATCAATTTTGAATGCACTATGCAATTTTTATTAAGGTTTATAGCTTTTAATTGTCTCACCCATAAAAATAAAAGTTCTACAAAGCCAAGTATTTCATTTACCAGTGTAGTCTGAAGTAATATCTGCCATATAATAGGTTCAATAGACAATTGGTAAATTTCAGAATAAATTAATGATGAGAGTATACTGAATTTCATAAGTCATTTCAATAATTTTTTTCCAAAATATAAACTATGTAAAACATACCTTAAATTTACTTTCAAAATATTTTATAGCATATAATGGACAATATACATAAGCCTTAAAGAAACAATCATATAAATAACCATTTCATACCTACTTAAAAACTGCATAATACCGCACTCCTAGATCCTCTCTGAACGTTCTAAATTAACCCTTCAAAGGAAATATATTTTTAAAAATACCAGATTTTTTGTCAAAATAATTTAATAAAATAAAAGTTTCATTCATCTACGTAGATCATAATAAATGTTTTTAATAAGCATGAAATTATAACTCTGAAGTGTGCTAAAATGACACCACCTGTGAAGGGTGAGAGAACAAAAATAAACATCATTTTTCCAAATAAGAGGAATTTATTACCTTTGAATCCAAGCATGTGGATTTGTTCAAACTGGCAATAAAGGAATATGGAAACACAAACCATAGAAAGTCATATTTTAGATTTCTAAAAGACTTCGAAGTGAAGAGTATACATTTTTTAAATGCTACATAATGCTACATAATGACAAGATGACAGATTGTGACAAATAGCATTTTAAAAGCTCTACTCATAATGGAACGGAAGGTGTCATTTCCCTATAATTTTATATATATATCATTAATTTACTATATCTGGATACAACATATTAACAAACAGATGTTCATCAAAGACTAAATCATTTTTAATGGAACATAATAATTTGAACCTACATGTATTAATCATTTTTTTCGATCTAACATTTATAGTCTCGCTAAACATTTTATCAGTTGTCGACAAAATTAAAAAAAAATAGGATAAAAAGTCGTGTTTGGAAAAGTAGATTTTTTTTCAAATTTGCATTTAAATGAAAATATTTGCTGATATTTTTAAAACTTTAAATGTAATTTTATATATATCTGACCTATCAGATGATATAAAATTTTTGGAGAAAATATGACATATTTTTTGATCTTGGTTGAAGGTATTAATAAAGAGCAACTGTTTGTATTATTTGTATTGTGATATCTTAGTTAATAAACATGAATAACTGGTATAAAATATGTTTTTTAAAAAATTTTATTTATTTACTTGACAGAGATCACAGGAAGGCGGAGAGGCAGCCAGAGAGAGAGGAATGGAAGCAGGCTCCCTGCTGAGAAGAGAGCCCACTGTGGCACTCAATCCCAGGAACCTGGAATCATGACCTGAGCCGAAGGCAGAGATTTTATCCCACTGAGCCACCCAGGCGCCCTAAAATATGTTTTTTTATATATATATAGAATTATAGTTCTTGCCAAAATATGGAACTAGCTGGAACTAAATGCCTCCTTCAAAGTCAGCTCTGGAGAAATTATGCAAGTGTAATATGGAACTATTTCAGATATTAACCAAAAACAAAGAAATGATGATAAATTCCTTAAAAGACTCAAAGTTGCTCTTGACTGGTATGTTTCAAGCTCTATTCCTGGTTTGAAGACAGGTTTTAACAGGCCTGTCACTGTAGAAATCAGCTGGATGTTTAGAGGCTATCAGAACTGTACAAAAACCTTGAAGGGGTAAAGACTTGAAAATTCTTTAGAGAGATTAGCTCCCTAAGGCATTATTCCTACACACATTTTTCTCCAATCAATTAAGACTGATGGATGAGGGGCACCTGAGTGGCTCTCTCATCACGTGGGTGGTGGGTTAAGCCTCTGCCTTCATCTCAAGTCATGGTCTCTGGGTCCTGGGATCCAGCCCCACATCGGGCTCTGCTCAAAAGGAAGCCTGCTTCCCTCCCTGCTTGCCTGCCTCTCTGCTTACTTGTGATCTCTCTCTCTCTCTCTCTCTCTCTTTATCTCTCTCTGTGTCCAATAAATAAATAAAATCTTTAAAAAAAAGGCTGATGGATGATAAATTATGAAAACTGCTCCCTCCAAATGATGCTTCTTCATAAGGATTTAAGAATTTAAAATTGTAAGAATTTAAAATTGAAACTTGATCGTAGGATTTATCTTATAGAATAACATCAAGTAAAGGCAGTTATTATTAGTTTTGAAGTATTTGTGATTCTGAATTCTTGGCCTCATTAGTAAATTTATTTTTAAATTCTCCCATGGAGTGGTGATTGGCCTTCAGTCTTTCATTGATGTACATCATTGGGTCAAATGAGATGTGTGTGCCCAGAACTATATATAATCTTCTTTGTATTTCGCTGGAGATGGCATTTCTGAGTTTTGTTCAATTGAATTTGGACAGATGTTTTAATAGTCACTTCTAAAGTTGGCCCTGGAGAATATCCTCCTTTTTTTCTCTTCCCGATTCTCTGAAAAACCCTGACTAATTCACATTATCACAGTGATATCACAATTCAAGTTTTTCCAAACACTATAGCTGCAAAATAGAAGGAAGCTACTCAGAATGTAATACTATTGTGAATGATTGAGAAAGAAAACATTATTATAATTAAGCTACCAGGTTTCAATGTATTTTATTGTTGGTTAGAAAATCCTAGCATACCCAGACTTTACAGAGATTTGATGATCCGAAGAAGAGCTGAACTCATGGACCAAAATAACTATGCATATAAAAAGTACAATTACTTACCTAAAAAAGATGATGTGGTTAACTTTATATGGCAATCCAAGTGTTATTGGAACAGGAATTAAAAAAATAGCTTAGGGGCGCCTAGGTGGCGCAGTGGATTAAGCCGCTGCCTTCTGTTCAGGTCATGATCTCAGGGTTCTGGAATCAAGCCCCACATCGAGCTTTCTGCTCAGCAGGTAGCCTGCTTCCCTTCCTCTCTCTCTGCTCGCCTCTCTGCCTACTTGTGATCTCTCACTGTCAAATAAATAAGTAAAATATTTTTAAAAATAGCTTAAAAGTATATGATAAAATAATGATATACATATACAAAGAAAAGACACTATACTGTGAATATAAATTAAGTGAAAATTGTTGAAATAAAGAATACAATAAATGGAGCCTAAGATGAATATAGCTGTAAAATGAATAAATGAGTTGGGAAAAACAAACAAACAAACAAACAAATTAATGACTTCTGCCCAAATGCAGCAGAAAAGAAAAAAAAAATAAAGAAAATATTTAAATAAGTACTGAGATAAGTTTTGGAGAATTAAAGAAAGATAAAAATTACCAGACTTAAAATGATGCCAAACATGAGAAATCAGAAACAAAACAAAACAAAATCCACACACACACAAAACCACTCATATACATTATGATGAGTTTTACGAATATCAAAAACATAGAAGAGCATAAATGATGCCCAAGAGAAGAACAGATCACCTAAAATGTACAAGAATAATACTGACAGCAGAATTCTCAATAGTAATAGCATATAAAGGAGACAGCTGGGGGTTTGTATAGATGGAAAAGATATTTGAAACTAGATATTATACATCAAGCCAAATTATTGATTAAATTTGAGAGTACAGTAAAAATACAATGAAGCATGTTAGGTCTTAGAACATTTATCACACAGAGACACACATTTTAGAAAACTTCCTTGGAGGACAGCTCAATTTAGATAGAGAAAACAGAATTATGTACTCAAAGGCACATTTTGAAGGAAGGATTGAATATAGTCTGCACTGCAAATATTCTTTAATCGTATGTTCTGAATTTCCTAAATTTAAGAAGTATTTGTTCAAATATTTATCTTTAAATAAACCCTAGGAGACTTTTTCTTGGATTCTGGAAAATCAGTCCATTTGGATACAAATCTTTTTGTCACTGATGGAAATTTTGATATTTCTTAACAGTGGAATGCCTAATGTATTGTTACAGCAATTGTAATTTGTCAATACATGGGTGATGTGTGTGTGTTGTGTGTGTTTATTATTATTATTATTATTATTATTTTTTAAAGATTTTATTTATTTATTTGACAGAGAGAAATCACAAGTAGATGGAGAGGCAGTCAGAGAGAGAGAGAGAGGGAAGCAGGCTCCCTGCCGAGCAGAGAGCCCGATGCGGGACTCGATCCCAGGACCCCGAGATCATGACCTGAGCCGAAGGCAGCGGCTTAACCCACTGAGCCACCCAGGCGCCCCAAGTTTATTATTATTTTTGATGGTTTTACTCTTCTATGAGATTTTTAAGTAGACATAATTTTAATAAATTATGATTTGTTGAAATTTATCTGAGGTTATATATAATAAAATGAAATTTGTGTGAACTAAAGAAGTGCGTCTCCATTTTTTTGTTTTAAGAGTAGACTGGTCTTTAAAAATTGTCCAAAGAAGTACATTATATTCATTATTAAATTTGATGATATACAATAAAGTATTTATGGGCATATGGAACCATATCAAATTCTACTATTAATTCATATTAATAATTACCATAAGAGGAAAAAGGGATATTTTTCAAAATGAAAATTAGCGTATTTTTCAGAATATGATATAGTGTTATTCACTGAACAGAGGGAACAAATGTCAAAGTTTAACACAGTTTACAGAATGTTTTAACATAAATTGAAATTTAAATCTGACCCAATTTCACAGTTTTAAGTAAAATGGTAGCACTTATAGTTGGGGATGCCCAGCTTGCTCAGGGCGGAACACCGCCCCTTCACAGAAGCTGGGCAGCGGGGGATACCTCGTTTGCTCATGGCGGAATGCAGCCCCCTCACAGAAGCTGCGCTGGCTGGAAGCCCGGCCGGCCCTGGGCGGAATGCCGCCTGCTTCAGGAAAGCGGAGCACCCGGGAACGACAGGTTAGCTCAGGGTGGAATGAAAACCGCCTGCCTCCCTTATCCGCCATAGAGCCTTTCTCTTCCCAGAAGTGCCTGTTGCTAGTTAGAAGAGTTCTTTCAATGTGCTTGTTTAACTATAAACTTTATCCTCCTTCTTGCTTGTCAGCAAGATGGGATTAACATTTGACCTTCCTCAATCCTTCTTTGGCTATTGTTTTCTATCCAATAAAAGTGAGACTGTCGAGTTGCTCTTGGCAGACGTCCTTTTCGACTGTTGTCCCCTGCTCCCAGTCTTTTCCAGCTGACTGGTTCGTGCCTAATTCTTCTCTCGTCGCCATCTGGAAGCGGCACCCAAGCTTTCTTGGGCTTCCTGTTTTTGGTGTTCTGTTCCACTCATCTCTGCCACCGCCCCCAGGTCCTCAAAATGGTTTTCTATGGTATCTTCCAGAAAACTTCTGATGTCCTCTTTAGTATGTAGGCTACATCAGTAGGGAATAGCGTTAAAACCTCTTCTGTTCCATGTGGATATTCACGTCGTTGAGCACCGCTTGGTCAAAGTCTGCCCTTTTCTGTTGGTCTGTTTTCTCTGGTCACTTCAGGAGTCCTTTTGTAAGAAATCCTATCCCATCAGATGCTCCTCTCACTCTCTTTCTCCCTTACTCTTGCTCTGGCTTCTTTCTTCAGATTTGCCGGGGAATGACGAGTCCTTTTCATTCCTATGAAGATAGAAGAATTGGCTAATCCACAGATACCATTTTTAGTGATATACAAGTGTATATATAATAACTGATATGGAGATGTACATGTGCACCTACGTATATATTCTATAATCTATAAAGTATGGAGGTTGGATTAAGTCTGAAGTCTCTCATACAGCTTGATAACCTGTGACTCTTTGATCAATAACTTCCATTTTCCCACAGGTCAGAGAAATGGGAAAAAATGCACATATGAACATATGTAGCACGTTAAAAAATGATCACAAATCCTATGACTCCCATTTCCCTTTGATTCACACGGGCTATGTGACTGTGTTAAACAGTGAAATAAACGTGTCAGTTTCAGGCCCAAGTCCAAAAGGAACCCCTCTCTTGGAACATTTGCTATTGGAGCTCTGAGTGGACAGGAAATAAGTCCAACAACCTTGTTACAAAGACTGCACGGAAGTGGAGGGCCATCTGAGCCTCATCTCCCAACTGTACCCATCAAAGTGACAGGCATGTACATAAAGTCATCCTGAATCCTCTAGACCAAGCAGCCGCCTGCTGAAGGCCACCACCCACTGACCTCAGTTAATGCCGTATTAAGCATAAAAATTGCCCCATGAGATCCTGCCCCAATTTCTGACCCCCAAAACATATGTAATATGACAAAAGGGTTGTTTTAAGCCCCCAAATTTTGAAGTCATTACATAACTAATTGGGTAACATGGCAAATACGTATCCAAACTAATGGAAATCAAGGAATATGTTTAAAGGCACCAAGTTATCTTAAAAAGTTCTCTGAACACACAGAAAAACAGAAAGAGACCCATAACTACAGAGAACAAATTGATCGTTTCCAAAGAGGAGGCAGCGGGTGGACAGGCAAAATGCGTGAAATACAGTGGGAGATAACAGGCTTCCAGTTACAAAATTAATAAGTTGCAGGACGAAAGGCACAGCATAGGGAATATGGTTGGTGGTACAGTACGGCGAGCACAGCATAACATACAGACTTGTCAAATCTTGTTGTTTTATATCTGAAACGAATGCAACATTGTGGGTCAGCTATAATTCAATTAAAAAATCAAAGGAAGTTTAAAAAAATTAAAAGTGAGCTCTGTTATCCAAATAGGACATACGAGATGGATTTCCCATCATACCATAAATTGAAAACGACTTCTCTTGATAGAACAATGCTTTCCTTAGTCTTAGTCCCTACTCCCTCCACAAAAACAAAACAAAACAAAACAAAAAAACAAAAAACAAAAAAAAACTACTTTTGAAAAACATCTTGGTATTTTGAAAATTATAACTGCAGTGAGTGATGAGAGTGAAAACAAACTGATAATCCACGTTTCCTCATTTCTTATCCCTTTTATGAAGATGAACAGTAAAATCATAGTGTAAGAATTAACCCGAGAGAGGTCCATTTTCCACTCACTATAATCAAGCTGGAATTCTCAACTATTATTTAGTATTAGTTGATTCTGGTGGCAAATGCAAATATGGTTTCACTTCTTGGGCACATGAGGAAGATTTGGTTGGTGAAACAGACATACCAGGTTGGCCCAGGCCTGCACTGCCAGGGTTCAGAAAATTGCAAGATACAACCTGACACTTAAAACTTCCCATCAACAACTACCGCTGCCCCCCCAACATCTTGTTTCTTTGCACAGACAGCTCATACTGAGACCTGTCCACTGTCAGGGTCAAGCTAAAGGGGGATGCCCACAAACTAGGTGGGAAATGAGAGGATGCAACTGCAGCTCTCTGGGGATGCCTAAGGCCACTGAATGCCCCGTCATGATTCTCCAGCACAGATGGGGGCAGCCTGCACCACGTGGGTGGAGCTCGAGGACACAGAAAGTACTGGAGTGGCAGTCAACAAACAAATGTGTTTGTGTAATATATAAACCCCCATAGGGTTGTCAATTGGTGGGATTCACTTTTTCTAACTGTTCACCCCATGACATACAACTTCAGGAAACCCAGAGCCCATGGATTATTGTTGAAGGGCACATTCAGACTCAATCAAAGTGTAACTAAGCGTAATCATACAAATAAATACAAATATCATTAAAAAATCAATACCACCTCAAACTTTCTTTTTCATTCCCAAATGAGCTTTTATGGGTTTTAATATCAATTAATGTGCTTATAGAACTGGTAAAAAAAAAACAGTCAATGATGAAATTTTAAAATTACCACTCTGCTTTCCCTAATTTCTGTTGATGTACTTTTATCTCACACAAAAATGAATTACTAAGGAATAAATCATACTTCACTGAACACGTTTCAGCTGAAATGATGCACCAAGATGTACAGCTTTGGTCAGGCTTATACTGTTGTTGTCAACATAGTATATGGGGTGTAAGAGCTACTGTCTTTTCCTTCTCCCATGAATATTAGTCCTAACAGATTCTTCACGTGGAAAGAAAACTTAGTCTAGAAGATACACTAATTCCTCTCCTCCCTGGTGAAAAATACTGTTAGAGGTATTAGTTTTAGATAGAGAAGCAAGTTCACTTTGGAAAAAAGCACACACACACAAAACCCTCCAACATGACCTTTAATACAGTGATAAGGGTGAAAGTGTAAACTTCATTTGGAAACAGCACTCAAAATACTGTTTTGAAGGGCCTTTACAACAGCGGTATACTCTTTGAAAAGATTTTTCAGATCAACTGATTGAATCATATTTAATTTACCTAGGGACAATTAGATAAAATTTAAAATTCCAAACAAAAACTTTTAGGACACAAATAAAATTATATGTGCTTTTATTCCTGCAACTATCTCCAAAATCTAATATTCAATGGTTTAAATTGCTGCATTTCTCATTTGCAATGCAGATGAAGAGAGGAACACAGCAGACACATGTGAGATGAGGTGTGAGGCATAAAAGGGAGCACAGGAGGCAACTGACCAGCTGAATAGCGACTGCCCCAAAGATGACCATATCCTGAGCCCAAGAAGCTCTGAGTACTTTACCTTACCTGGCAAATGGGATTTAGCAAGCATGATTAAATTAAGGTGTGAGGGGGGAGAGATTATCCTGGATTACCTCGGTGGTCCCAATGTAATCATGAGGATCCATAAGGAGACAGGAGGATCAGAATCAGAAGGCAATGTGAAGTTGGAAACAGAGGGATAAAAGGTGGTGCAATGAAGGGCCACAAGTCAGGGAATGCAGGCAGCTTTAGAAGCAGGACAAGGCAAGAAAGTGGATTCTCCTCTAGAGCCTCCAGAAGGAACACAGGCTGCTAACACCCCGATTTTACCACACGGAGACTGATTTTTGAACTTCTGACCTCCAGAACTGCAAGATAATCAATTTGTGTTGTTTCAAGCCACTGAGAATTTGTCATTTGCTACAGTGGCACTAAAAACTACTAGAACTCACTGAGACATATTGAGTCTGTACAATGGCAGGGACCATTTCTAGGTAGGACTATCTTCAGGGTGTGGTAGTACTGGATCTGGAGAGTTGACTGCCAGCATCCTTCCTCCCTCCCCCTCCCTGAACCCCAGTGCACTGTGTGCCTCCTCCACTGCAGCCCAGGTGACTCACAGGAAGCTGGCCCCATCCACACTACAGGGAAGGGGTCTGTCATGGAAGCCAGTCATGTTCCTCCTGGGCCATTCACACAGCCAGCTGCACGACAGTCAGTGCCTTGTTACTGTTCTATGAGAGACAGTAACCTAGGTTGTCCCACACACACAAACGGGAAGGGCTTTACAGAAATATCTGGGTTGTCTCTGAATGTGAACAAGAAAAGCAGTGCCCCCACTGCGGGCAGCCATCACACAGTCAGCAGGGGGTGGAAGACAAACTGGCCAGAGGGAAAGGGCACAGTAGGGAAAAATGGAGAAAATCATGGAGACAGTGTGAATAAAACACATTCTCTGCAAGCACTGCCATGAGCTGCTTCTTCATGAGATTGAAGGTTTTTTTTTTTTTTTTTAATCTTTAAGACAGTTTGAGTTAGGATGAGACAACCATCCAAACTGATTCAGGAGGTCAGACTTTACGGAAACTAAGAAATCCAGATAATAAAAGTAGATGACTCACATGTGTGAAAAGTTTCCTTTCCCACTAAGGGCGGGGGGAAAACTAGAACCTTGAATTTGTGGCTATTCCATTATTCTTGCTATTTTTCATCACTCAAATGTATTTTTCAAGAATGAGGAAATTATTCTCAATAAATACAGTGATGGTTCCCTGAAAATTTGTAACCAAGTAGGGAACAGTCAGAGTCTCTAAACAGATTGTTTTGAATTGACTTAACAATCACACAAAATAGACTGTAAAATTTATCAAAGAGTGGAGCTGAGTTTCTTATATATGATTTCATGCAAATTTTTGTCTACCTGATGATTTTTAGTTTTTGTCTACAGGGTGAGTGAATAAAGGTGTCTCAGCATGGTCCAGAACTAATGGTGTTCCCTGGCTCACTATGAAATCCAGGGTCATTTCTGTTTCCTTTTCCATGAACTTCTCCTTCCTCTCATTTGGTCTGTTTTTCAATAGGACTGTTTGTCTTCTTCTCAATTTGTAGGCACGTCAGAGACATGAACTCCTTGAACAGCTGATGTTACAGATGCTTTTCACAGCCTGTTGCCCACATGCAGCTTTACTCTTTTTTGATATACAAATCTTTTTCAAATTTTTAAAATAAAGAGGCATGTCATTTCTTCTATGGTCTGTGGGTCTTATCTCTACCTAAGGTAGTCTACCACTTCCCAAATTTTTACATGCCCCTAGATTGTCTCCAAATTCTTTATCATTTTGTTTGTAGAGTTAGAACTTAAACCAATTTACAAGGTTAATCAACCTGAAATCTCCTTACATATGTGATAGGAAGCAAGAGTTCTAAGAAAGAGAGTTCTTTCAGCTCTGAGGGATAGAGCTTAAAGTCAATATTCAATGATAATCTGTCTCATTTTCTAGAAGGAACTGGTGGTTTCTGTTTGGAACTCTGACAATTTTTTCTTAGTCCCTTAAAGTCAAATAGGTTTACGTCTGTTTTGGTTTGAGTCTGTTCAGCTAATTCTCCCTGGGACTTGAAGGCTTTATGAACTGAAGGCATGACTGTTTTTCAGCTCAAGTAAATGCTGCATTAGTTCAGTTATAACTTCTGTTATTTTCTCCTTTTGTCCTCAGGGTACTTGCAAGGTAGATTTGGACCTGACCTCAGATCTTACTTATTCGTTTCTCATTTCCATCTCTTTGAAATTTTCCTCAGTGTTCTGGGATATTCCTTTGGAAAATCAATTTTGTGGGGCACCTGGGTGGCTCAGTGGGTTAAGCCACTGCCTTCAGCTCAGGTCATGATCTCAGGGTCCTGGGATCGAGTCCTGCATTGGGCTAACTGCTCGGTGGGAAGCCTGCTTCCTCCTCTCTCTCTGCTTGCCTTTCTGCCTACTTGGGATCTCTCTCTGCCAAATAAATAAAATCTTTAAAAAAATCAATTTTGTTCTCAGCAGTGATCATTACTGTTTACAGGGTTCCTATTACATGTTACAACTAGTGAATTTAAGTTTCAAATCTTTCTTGTATTTTTATGTTTTAAAAGATTTATAAAATTTATTTGACACAGAGAGACAGAGAGAAAGTGAGCACAGACAGGGAGAGTGGCAGAGGGAAAGGGAGAGGGAGAAGCAGACTCCTCACTTAGCAGGGACTCCCCACCCCCCACCACAGGGTTTGATCTCTGGCAGACATTTAACCAACTGAGCCATCCACGCACCCCAAAGCTCCCTTTCAAAATCTTCAGTAAGTATTTTGCTGCTCTTTACTGTAACTGTATCCCCCTCAGACTTCTTGACAATAAGTTTGTCTAGCTCTGTAGTCAGTTCTTAATCAATGAGGACACGTGCTCTGGACCTCAGTTTGGTGCTCCTCCACCAAGATGCTACCTGCCACTCAGGTGTGTGAACTCTTGCAGCTCAGGCCTAGTCACACTTTTGGGAACTCTGGGGCATCAGCGAAGCTACTCTAAGGGGACCATGCTTTGTGCATAAAAGCAGGCCCCTGCCATGAAGCAGCCCCTCTCAAACCTCCCCAAGTTGTCCTTCCTTACACAGCACAAAGTCTCTAAGAAACTCAACCTGCTGGGAAAGCCCATTTCTCTATGACCAAGGACCACAAGAGAGGGAAGGTATACCATGGGCCCCACACAGAAAGAGGTCTTCACTGAAAGCCTTCTAAAGAGAGTCTGCCTTTTCTTCCAGGCATTCTATCATGGCACCTCAAAATCCTGAGATCTCTTCCACTGCTCCCTCTGAGATGCCAAGAGGCACTTGGCAGTCAAATAGGTCCTTCCCACAGCCCACCTACATGATTATTGAGGGCCTGCCTGGTGCTGGGGATGGGTGAAGGCAACACAGGCCCCTGGTCTTATGCTCTGATGTCACTGGCTCTTGAGCAAAGGAAGGAAAATGAGAGGGTCCAGGAGACTGCACACAACATCATGTTTTCAGAACATCTCCCTGGCCCCCAACATCACCTTGTCATGGCAATGTCAGCAGGGCATGGCAAGTGCTATCTCAGAAGTCCCTCTGACGCCTCAGCAACAGAGAGAGAGCCCACCCATAAACATAATCCCTAGAACCAGCATCCTTTAGGAACCCAAACCCCTATGAGTCAATTACTTTGGTATGTGTTAGTGTATTTTTACCTATGTAAAATATAAGAAAAAGAGGAATGACATACCTGTATGATTTGGGGCAGTACAGCAACTCGATTTTGAGTGTTTTGGATTATAGCTAGATACTTTTTTCCAAAAAGAAATTTATAATCCATTTAATAAAAACAATGTGAATTGCCATGTATGGAATTTTTATACTATAAATGTTTTCATTGTCTTGAGTTGTAGTAATGTACATACACTGGCGCTGGTCTCAAATGGGGGATGTCTGGAAGGAAACAGAATACATGATTAGGGGAGTGAGTGTAAGCCACCACCCTAAACAGTTCAATTTCTCACAAACATATACCTCAGCTCTATATTTGATTGGATGAATATCAACTAAAACTTTAAAATTAAAGTACCAGAAATTATTAGGGATGACATTTTTTGGTAGACTTGTTTCTGATTCTGCCTTGTGACCTGACAAAGGTGGGATGGTGACTCCTGTTACTGCTTGCTTATTATAGCTATGGCATACAGCGGTGGAAGTACTAAGTACTAAGCCACTAGAAAATTTGAGAAAGGATAAGCAATTCTAATAGTAAGGATATTTTCACATACATTATAACTAATTTAATATTTTAGGACTGAAACAAATCTAGAAGAATGTACAGACATTCTTCATCATTTCAGGTACTTTAACATCCAATACTACCCTAATCCAATCCATGGGACTTTAGTTTTATAGCCTTTTCCTTGTCGATGAATCTGAAGAATAGAATCAGTATAAACTACTTTATGTCTGAAAAAATTCATCTTTGAATTTTGACTTGACCAGCTCCACAGAATTAATAACAAGTCCCTTTCTTGGTGCAGCCACATTGGGAAACAGTGTGGAAATTCCTCAAAAAAATTAAAATGGAGCTGCCCTATGACCCTGCAACTGCACTCGGTATATACCAAGAAGATACAGATGTAGTGAAAAGAAGGGCCATCTGTACACCAATGTTCATAGCAGCAATGGCCAAAGTCACTAAAGTGTGGAAATAACCAAGATGCCCTTCAATGGATGAATGGATAAAGATGTGGTCCATATACAATATGGATTATTATGCCTCCATCAGAAAGAATGAATACCCAACTTTTGTATCAACATGAACTGGTCTGGAAGAGATTATGCTGAGTGAAATAAGTCAAGCAGAGTCAATTATCATATGGTTTCTTACTTCTGGAGCATAAGGAATAACACAGACGACATTGGGAGATGGAGGGGAGAAGTGAGTTGAGGGAAATTGGTGGGGGAGACAAACCATGAGAGACTGTGGACTCTGAGAAGCAAACTGAGGGCTTTAGAAGGGAGGCAGGTAGGGGGTTGGGTGAGCCTGGTGATGGGTATTATGGAGGGCACATATTGCATGAAGCACTGGGTGTGGTGCATAAACAATGAATTCTGGAACACTGAAAAGAAATAGAATAATAAAAAAAAGTCCCTTTCTCCTTTAAATTTCATAATCAATACAAAAAGTTACATGGTATTGGACTTGAGCTACTACTTGCTGTATGTCCAGCTCTCTTACTTTCTTTTTTTTTTATTTTCAGCATAACAGTATTCATTGTTTTTGTACCACACCCAGTGCTCCATGCAATCCATGCCCTCTATATTACCCACCACCTGGTACCCCGACCTCCCACCTTTTATATACCTGGAGGCACTTGCATGAGGCAGACAAGTTCTCAATAAAGAACTTTAATTCAATATATTAAAGTATACTATGTTTTCCACAGTGAATATAGACTATTTATCAAATCAGAATCAAGTTCTGAAAAAAATACCCATATACAGATAGCTAACAAATACACAGCCCGGTACCTCTAAAGGTTAGTACTTCTACATATTTCAAAAGGCATCAAGTTTTTGCTGCTTTCCCCTGATCCAAGCATGCACATTTGTGTGTATGTAAGTAAACACCCAAAGACAACTGAATTAGTAGTCCACATTCACCACATGGATTAATGCCTGTTGTGATCTCTTTCCCTCCCAAATTGTTTCTGATTATTCACTTTAACTAATTTTGCCTGCTTTCCAATAATAGGGAGAAGAAAATTTGCTTCCCCACCCCAGCACCAATCAAAGGGATACTTATATCCTGTGAGCCTTCATTTTTCATAGGGGAAAACAAACAAACAAACAAACAAAAACCCAAAAAACCCTGAGCAGTGAAACTAGAAATTCCCTCATGTTTCCTTCCTTTCTGGAGCTTACTGCCCTTAGGTTGCACAGTTGCCCAAATATTGGCCCCTCCATAAGAAGCTGTAAGTAGCACGTAGAGGATGAAAGATTCAGGATATAAGGAAGGGCTACTCTGGGCAGTTGCATGGCCTGGGATGGTCTGCCTCACCACTGGGCAAGGTCTGGGGTCTGCAGTCACCGTACCTCAACACCGTTAAGAGAAGACTTCAACGAGAATGTTTATTTCAACATCTTTGCATGAGAAAATAAACACTGCCTTCAATAAACAGTTTCAATTAAAAATTAAAATTTTAAAACTTAATTTTAAATATAATTATACCAAGAAGAATCATGACACATGTTGAATTATTTTAGGAGCCACAGTCTTCCTGAGGTACAAATAAATAGTTTGTACAAATAGGTAAAATCATTTATTAGGAAACTTTAAACCTCTTACAATAAAGTTACCATTAAATATAAGAATAAAGTGACTATTTTGTTTAAAATCCTCATAGCAGGGGTTTCAGGAAACTTCCAGGTAAGTCAACATATCCAGGTACCAGGAGGGGGATAAAACCCAGCTCCACAGGAATAGACATTCCTGTGCTTGGGACCCTCCCAGGCTGTGCCCTTTGTGTCTCTGCATCTGACTGTTCATCTGTATCCTTTATCATATCTTTCATAAATTGCAAATGAAAACAAATGTTTCCCAGAGTTCTGCGAGCCACTCAGTTGAACCAGAGGAGGAGTTGAAGGAACCTCTGATTTGTAGCCAAGTTGTAGAGAAGTTGTGGGTAACCTGGGCTCCTCCTACTTATGACTGGCACCTGAATGTGATGGAACAGTCTCACGGGACTGAGCCCTTAACCTGTGGGATCAGATGCCATATCAAGGCAGACAGTGTCAAAGCTGAGTAAAACTACAGGACACCCAGCTGGTGTTGCAGAGTTGCCTGGTGAGGGAAAAATCCACAGCCTCAGCCACAGTGTTAGAAGTAAAGTGTTCTGTGTGAATATGGTAATATAAAAGCAGATGGGAGAACTGAAATGTTTGCTTGACATACACTGTCACACAAAATATTATGTATGCCAGGTCTTTGCTGATGTGATATAGCACATATTCAAGTTCTAGTGAAATATCATAAAGAGTCAACTCAAAAAACAAACAAACAAACAAACAAACAAACAAGCAAACATACAAAATATGGATGAGCTGGGAGAAAATAAGCAATATTTCCTCTTTCCTATCAAGAGAAAGACCATTCCTGAATTATCCAAGATTTTGCTTTTACCTGAATAACCATACAGTTCAATAGGACTTGAAG
Organism: Mustela nivalis; assembly: GCF_964662115.1. Classification (NCBI taxonomy): domain Eukaryota; kingdom Metazoa; phylum Chordata; class Mammalia; order Carnivora; family Mustelidae; genus Mustela; species Mustela nivalis. The sequence goes on from NW_028136217.1 coordinate 314,518, forward strand.
GAAAAAGCATGTTTGGTCCTCAGCGATCCTTTCCCCTGATATGGCCGGCAAGAGTGGAGTGATTCTTGTGGATATATCTTTGCTCCAGAGTGGGGAAAAAAAGGAGTTCTTTCACCAACGTTCAAAGGGTTTTTAAAAAATGGCCTTCATTAAAATACATCTGCCCCTCCTTTGGAACCTGCTCACGCTACACTCCAGGCCAGCAAGCATCAAGGGGTTGGAAATACGGTACAAACTCCCATGAAGCCACCTCTCCCTCTAAACTATTCTTCTCTCTGCCAAATTCTGCTTCGGTCAGCCTAAGGATCAAATACCTGTCTTTGGGCAATAAAGTGATGTGCATTAATCAATCATTGGCCCTAACTGGCAAGTTCCTTAAAAACTCATGGGACACAGATGGTTGCCATGACTTTCCCAGGAAGCAGCTACTGTCTTTCCATGAATGCGGCATGAAAATACAGGGCTGGGTGAGCAGATGAATGTCCACTCGTGAAACAATCATGCTGAGGACAATAAACAGTAGTTTTGGATGGCAGATTTAAATTTCATTCACAGCCAAGGAAACACTCCAGATACATGATGTGTCTCCACTTCCTGTTGTTCCCAACATCTGAGTCCTCCCTTCCATTCCTGTTTCCACCACTTCAGTAAATGTCTCCCATCCTCATTGCATATAAAAAAGGCTCTGATTCTTTCTATTCTAATGTCTGTAAGACATTACTGTGAACAAGAGCAGGGGATAATTCCTCCTCCAAACCCATCTACGAAATAAAGGGTTCTATTCAGGATCCTGACAAGCTGAGGAATCCCTCAAGAGAACTTCCAGAGTCATTTCAACCTGTAAGGCTGGCTAAAATGTTCCTCACCATCCGCCACACCAGGGCTAGGACTGATGAGTGTCTCCACCATGCAGGTCCCTCTGGATGACATGATCGCTGGGAAACCAGGCACGAGGCAAGCAAAAATCAGCACCTGCTCTTCTGCAAAGTTTGTCTGCAGTGCTTGAAGCCACAGAAGAAACAGATTGACTCCTTCAGATCTTACCTAAAAACAAAATTAAAGGTGACAAAATTAAACACATGTTTATGCAGAGATGCACTGCAATGCAGATTCAGTTCTGAGAAAGAAAAACTAGAAGTTAAAGGTACCGTTAAACTCCTGCACCAAGTTCTTAGTGACAAGAAATCAGGCGTGCTGCAAGAAGCCCAAGGGTGAAGAGTTGGGGTCTGGAGCCACAGTGCCTGGTTCCAATGCAGGCTCTGCTTTTTGCTTTTTGCTTGCTTAGCTGTGGCCAGTGGAGAACCACCAGACTTCTCCCTTTGCATCAGTCTCTACCTCTGAAAAATAAGGATGATAAAAGAATTTACCACAAAGTGTTTGCACAGGGATAAGTGACTTACAACAGTGCCTGTATCATCAACTGTCATTTAATCACAAAAATAATGCAAAGACATCCTCCAAATTTACAGTGTGCTTTGAATAGTGTTTTTTCTATAATATGCTTATGTATCATGGAAAGTTCTTGAAAAATCTCCGAGCTTAATAAGACCTTAAAGACCTGGCTCAGTTATTTGACCTTGAAGCCCATATATTAGGCATTTCTACACCAGCCCTCCTTTTTTTTTTTTTTTTTTTTTTGCCTGTGCAGGTAGCTACCTTGAGGGCTGCCGCCAAATCATCACTTCCACAAAGAACCATTCAGAAATTTCTGGAACTCATATCATTGCTGGACTTCTGGCATAAGTCCATTGTTCCTGGTGGATGCTTCCAGTAGTAGGAAATGGAACATGCTCAATGAGGGCAGGGGGTTGTGTTTGACTTGCCCACTGCCATATCTCCAGCACCTAGAAAGGTGCCTGAAACACATAGCTGGCATCCAGTAAATGTGTGCAATAAATGAGTGAACTAGACAAAAATAGATATGCACTGGTAGATGTGGCCTGTGGAGTTCAGCTTCAAAAGAGGGAGAGTATTGAGAGTCCTACATGGCAGGTTGCATGGCACTGAGTTAAAGAAAATGGGTCCTACAATCAGACCAAAGGTTAAACCTCGAAAGTTGTGCGATCTTGGACAAGTCACCTACAAGAACAAAGACCCCTGTCTTCTATTGATAACAGCTGGGAAGAGAGAATCCATTTCAGAACGAAAGGGGACACAGGACGGCTGTGTACGACACTTATATTGTGGTCAAGATGGCAGTGTAAATTCACTTCATGGGGTCCCACACCATCATCCCTCACTACCATTTGAAATACATGGTAATAAGAGATGAAATATATATATATATTTTTTTCAGTGTAACAGTATTCGTTGTTTTTGCACCACACCCAGTGCTCCATGCAATCCGTGCCCTCTCTAATACCCACCACCTGGTTCCCCCAACCTCCCACCCCCTACCCCTTCAAAACCCTCAGATTATTTTTCAGAGTCCATAGTCTGTCATGGTTCACCTCCCCTTCCAGTTTCCCTCAACTCCCTTCTCTCCATCTTCCCTTGTCCACCATGCTATTTGTAATGCTCCACAAATAAGTGAAACCATATGATAATTGACACTCTCTGCTTGACTTTTTTCACTCAGCATAATCTCTTCCTGGAAGAGATTATATATATATATATATTTTTAAAAGATTTATTTACTTACTTATTTATTTGACAGAGAGAGATCAAAAGTAGGCAGAGAGGCAGAGAGAGAGAGGAGGAGGAAGAGGGCTCCCTGCTGATGCAGGACTCAATCCCAGGACCCTGAGATCATAACCTGAGCTGAAGAAACAGGCTTAACCCACCCACTTAGCCATTCAGGTGCCCCTAGATTAAACACATATATTTTTTAAAGATTTTATTTATTTATTTGGCAGACAGAGATCACAAATAGGCAGAGAGGCAGGCAGAGAGAGAGGAAGGGAAGCAGGCTCCCTGCTGAACAGAGAGCCTGATGTGGGGCTCAATCCCAGGACCCTGGGATCATGCCTTCAAGCCGAGCCGAAGGCAGAGACTTTAACCCACTGAGCCACCCAGGCACCCCTAGATTAAATATTTTTTTTTTAAGAGAAGAGAAAAGTTAGCAAGTGAACCTCGGTAAAAAACAAAACAAAACAAACAAAACCCAAAACTGACAAACATCTCCATGAAGCAGCAACCGCAGAAATTCTCAGTGATGCACAGATGTGTAGCGACAGGAAAAGATGTCTGGAGGCTGACTTCAAGGAGGACAAGTCGCTCCCACTGGAGATAAAGGCAGACAGAAAGGCCTGCTCGCTTGCTGCCTGAAGCCACAACTTCAACTGGGCTGCGGACTTGATTGCACACCACTTGCTTCACCAGAACACTGTGAGGTTTCCAGTAGCTCATTACATCTAAACACTACTGACTCCTTTAACAAGGTTTCCCTTCCAGATTGCCCCTGACTTACAGGGATAGGCAGTAGGTGTCCCTCCACGTGCTCCTTCCAAATTCTCTCCTCTCTCTGCTTTCTTCTGATCCACTTTTTATTTATGGGCTAGCTTTACAGGATATCCCTTCTGTGATTAAACAGGTCTTAATAATTCTACCTTTTGTAAAGGAAGCCTTCCCCAATTATTTAGATGTTGATAAATATTTACCTCTGAATCTCCATAAATCATCACTTTATATGGCACCAACATGTAGAAAATAAGAATGAAGTTACCCAATTTTCAGAATGAACCATACAAATGACAACCTACCATCCTAAGCCAGAGACAGAAAGCGAACATCTGCATAAACTAAAGTAATGCGGGTTCCTTATTCATTCATATTTATTATGCAAAATGGAAGTTTTAGGAAGATTAGAATAATGCATACTTGTTCTATTATATAGGCAACTAATCCTCTGTAGATGGTAATGTATCCATAACTCCATCTCCAATCTAGAATTTCTGAACACGAGGAGAGGGTATTAAAATCTCCTCTGTGGGAGGCAGAGCATTACAGTGTCTGGCTCTGGCCTTCCTGCTGCAGGATGAGACTTGCAATTAGTGATGGCAAATGGAATTCACAAAACATTTCTGGGCTTTAGAAGACATCGGAAAACTAGCAAAGGACTTAGAAAATGGTAGGAAAGGAAGCAGGAAGAGGGAGGTGGCAGAAACAAGTGAGCCAAAACCTGATCTGTAAGCAACAAGCTCAAGAGAAACAAATCAGGGTGCCAGAGAACAAATTCCATTTTCACTGCAGGATCTCTACAGGCCTGTGCCCTCCAGACCCCGTTCCCACCACACGGTAAGTTGGGGGAACTGAACCTGAGATTTCCTTAATAAACCAGGACCCTCAAATGGAACCAAAGTGATCCCAACCAAGAACACTCCCAGCCTCCTGGCAAAGGAAAGACAAACCCTCCAGGAAAAAACAGACAGACAAACAAACAAACAAACAAACAAAAAAAAACACCAAAAAACAGAATTAAAAGAGATTACATCTATGTTCCAATAAATCTGGTCTCAAAATCCCTTCACAGAGCATGCAAGAAATGAGGCCACTGTGAGAGACAGAAGACTGAGGGAAAATGAAGACTTTAGACACTGGAATGATCAGATACAGAATAGAAAATATTACATGTTAATTGTTTAAGAACACAAAAGAGGTTTAAAAATAAAGAAGGATCAAGAGCCTATCAAAAGCAACAGGCCAAGTGTGAACATGGAACTGAAGGAAGTTAAACAGGGACCAAAAATCACTGAGACGTAAAACACAACAGAAAAAATACCAGAATGGTGGGGCAGTAGATGAGCCCCGAATGAAGGACTTCACAACACTGCACCAAGAAGTGAAGACATTCCCCAGAATGCAACACAAGGAGGCAGGAGAAGAGGATGAATGCCAGCTTGAGAGATACGAACAACAGACGGGAGGTTTAAATAAGAATCCTGGGAAGTACAGCAGAAGGACAGAGTCAAAATTTCAGAAGAAAACAGCTGAGGATATTACAGAAATGATAAATCCAGAAATACAGGAAATGCACAGATACCAAGCAAGATTAGAAATCTTCAATTAAACATTTTGTGGTAAAGCTATAGAACACCAAAAACTAAGAAAAGGTTTTAAGGAAAAGGCATTTAAAGGAATGAACAGGGTGGAAACAGGGTTTAAAGCTGCTACAGTGGTAAGGAGATTCTAGTAAAATGGTACCTGTAAAGGGTGACAGGAGTATTTTTACTGCCACTACTGCTAATACTGTGTCTAATGCACATAACAACTGAAGACTGCGAAGGTTAAGCTGGAGCAGAAAAAAATTAAACAAATTATGACCCTCAAAAGAAGGATCATGTCGGGGCGCTTGGGTGGTTCAGTGGGTTAAGCCTCTGCCCTCAGCTCAGGTCATGATCCCAGGGTACTGCGATCGAGCCCCGCATCGGGCTTTCTGCTCTGCAGGGAGCCTGCTTTCTCCTCTCTCTGCCTGCCTCTCTGCCTACTTGTGATCTCTGTCTGTCAAATAAATAAATAAAATCTTTTTTTAAAAAAAAGAAGGATCATGCCAATGAATTTCACAACTCTGGTGATCACTTTAAAAGCATCTCTTCTTTTTATCATAGCATTTGTATCATGTCCAGGATGAGATATTACAGCACACATGATAGAATATTTTAAAACAATAGTCCATTTTGCTCAAACTCCATGTTGAAAGCAAACGACTCTGTCAAACACTTTGAAGAAGGTAAAAGTAGTGGAACCATGTTTTGTCAAGAAAGCCCAGGGAGAAAAGCAGGTAGTAAAACCAAGTAGCAGTATCGAGGAAGGGCAGCCTCAGGAAGAAAATGAACACCGTTTTCTTCTGCTTTGTTCTCTTTTTTGTTTTCTTGTTGTTGGTATCTTTTTTTTTTTTTTTTTTTGGTCTTTCCCAGAAATCACTTCATATACATACATTTATCTGTTCAACTTCAGTGAAAGTTGGGAGGAAAAGGTGCCAGAACTTTTGAATGGTTGTCTTCAGCTGAGTGCTTATTTTCTTCCTTCAGTTTCTCTGGGGTTTCCCACTATTCTTCAATAAACATGTGTTGCTTTCTGGCAGGGTAAAGCCAAATGCATTTTTAAAAGAAGTAATGGCAGGTCATCCGTCCATCCAGATCAGGAGAGAGCCCATACCAGAAAAGGCAGAGAGGGTAGTAGACTCCCCTCTGTGAGTTCCTGCCCTCTTGGTCTTTCCTCAGCCCTTGCTCTCTGCTATGTCTCTCCAGTCACACCCCAAACCCAGAGAAACAAAAGGACTCTTCAAAACTTAAACCCTGTGAGAAGGGCCACGCGGAGGCAAGGAGAGCCCTGTAAGACTCTGAGCCATGTGGTCTGTATCTGAGACTGCACATCTCCTTGAGCCACATTCCATTCCCTCCATGCCTAATGTTGGCCTTGTGTTCTACAGAAGCAGTCAGGGCATCCATACACTCCTCTCTGTGTGCTTTTCTGTATACCTGATCCCATCTCAACCCATAACATCCAGCAGCATGCACCATCTGTCATCTCCCTTCAGTCAACCTGCAAATAGGTAAACACAGCCTGTAAAACCCACCCTTGTCCAAGCTATGTCTGGAGTTATGATCGTCTGTGTCTTTACCATCAAACTTTCTAAAAGGCTATTCTTGTGTGTGACCTCCATGGTCTCACGCCCAGGCACTCTATCTCTATGTCTGGCTTAGGACTCCACTACTCACCTCCCATTTTCTTTCAGTACTCAGTGACAACCTCCTTGATCTACCCCCACCCCCTAATCAAGCTGCTTTGCAACTTTTCACATTATCGAACATTGCTGACATTTCATTCCTTGAAATCTCTCTTCTCTAGACATCTGTGCAAAAATGCCTTCCTGGCATCAAAGCCATGTCCCTCCCCTTCCATCCACTACTCCTTTATTCTTCCCCTTTATCTGCCCAAGAAAAGAAGGAATTACCCTAAATCCTTAACTGTCACTCTCTCTACAAGGAATATATCCCTTGGCAACAGCATGATTGCATCTCTCTTCCCCCAAGCACCCATTCCTACATTTTGACTGTCCAACCAGAACCTACACCTGCACGTCCAACAGACACCTCAACTCAGATTGCCTAAAGCTGCACTCCTCCTCTTACCTCCTGCACCTGGCTCCCTTCCTGAGTTGCCATGACTGTTGTGGCAGTTGACACATCAGACTCAACATTCTGAAAGCACAGAGGCACCCCTAAGCCTACTGCAGCATTTTTTTTTCCATAGCCGAGATATGGAAGCAGCCCAAGTGTCCAGCAACAGAAGACAAAGTGGTACATACACACAATGGTATATTACTCAGCCATCAAAAAGGATGAGATCCTGATATTTACAACAGTATGGATGTACCTAGAGGGTATTGTGCTAAGCAAAATAAGTCAGACAGAGAAAAACAAATACTGTATCTCCAGGGATGAATCCTTAAAAAATGCCCTACATATTCAAGTTTTAAGGCAGGACCAGAAGCAACAGTTTTAGCATATATCACCACGATATAAAATAAAATCTTTAAAAAAAAAAAAGGAAATAATAGGACAACAGCAATTAGGGTAAAAAGACTTAACAACTGTCTTGCTCAACATCACCAGCACCACACCAGCTACACGTCTGACCCCCAGACCAGCATAGCAGGTGTGAGGACAGGTCCAAGCAGAGAAAGTGTTACTTGTCACATTTTTTGAAAAATGATAAACAGAAGGGATTCCTGGGTGACTAGGCTGGTTGAGCGGCCAACTCTTGATCTCAGCTCGGATCTTGATCTCACGGTGGTGAGTTTGAGTTCCACACTGGGCTCTGCACTGGGTGTGGAGCCTGCTTTAAACTAAACTAAACTAAACTAAAATAACACCTCTGTCAAAAGTACGTGAATTCACAACTTACATGTAAGTCAAGTTCTACTTGTTCTAAGACAGCATGAAAACCAAGATGTCGTTAGCGAGACAGGAAGCAAGATAAATTGTTATTCCATGTGCCGTGAGATGACTCCAACTGCATCCAAGTCAGCCATGGCCCTCCACACATCTGCAAGAGAGGGTATATTATCCACATTAGCACAGAGGAAACCAAGGCTCAGAGAGGTTAAAAAAAAAAAAAGAGTCCAAGATCATAGCATCATTTAGCAGCATAGCCAGAATGTATAGGAATTACCTCAAAACAGGCCACACTAGTGGAAGAATACCTTAGTGTGGAGTTATGAAAACCCAGGTAGAACGCTGCCTCAGAAAGGCAGATAATCAATAAAGGAAAAATAAAGAGGCGCCTGGGTGGCTCAGTCGGTTAAGCATCTGCATTGGGCTCAGGTCATAAATAATCCTGGGATCTTGCCCTATGTCAGACTTCCTGCTCAGCAGGGAGTCTGCTTCTCCCTCTGCCTCTGCTCCCCATTCATTCTCATAAACAAACAAATCAATAAAATCTTACCCAAAAAAAAAGAAAAAAATAAAGATTATAAGCTTACAATAAAGATATGAATGATGAGTCAAAGCTTTCAGTGACACACCCACACCTGCCTACAGTTCTCTGGCTAAAACATGGGTGGAATTGATGGGGTTAGAAGAACAGGAGGCACATAGGCCCGGACAGCACAGCCCCAGCAGATGCAGAATCCTGGTGTAGGATTAGCTAGCTTTCATTGTCCTTTAAAATGTCAAAGCTAAAGAAATATGGTAGGGTTATTGAAGTCTGATCCTGGGGGATGCCTGGTTGGCTCAGTCTGTTAGGCAGCAGCCTAACATGACTCAGGTCATGATCACAGGGTCCTGGGATCAAGTCCAACATCAGACCCCTTACCCACCAGAAGCCTGCCTCTCCCTCTGCCTGTTGCTCCCCCTGCTTGTGCTCTCTCACTGACAAATAAATAATCTTTAAAAAGAAAGAAGAAAGAAAAAAAAAGAAAAGAAAAATAAAATCTGATCCACAGTATAGAACAACACAAAGGATGGTACTTTCTTGGGCTGAATTCTGTTTGTTTGATTTTAAGTAGGTTCCACAGCCAGCATGGACACTAGTGCAGGGTTTGATCTCAGGACCCTAAGACCATGAACTGAGCCAAAGGCAGACAATCGATTAAGCCACCCAGGCACCCCACTTTCTTGGGTTCTAATGGGACTTTTCCTAGGTTCTAATCCTAGCTGTACTGGCTGCCAGGGGGAATGAAGTCCAGCACCACAAGAAAAGCATCCCAAGGCAGCAGTCCTCTGCAGAAGATTTGCTGGTGGCTGCCATCATCAAAGAGTCAGTGGGTGAAGTTGTTGAAGCACAGTGGGAACAATGATAGCCACTGCCTTTTGGGTGTCACTGAATCATCCTACTCATCTTCAGGAAGCCTGGCCCTTCTCCAGTCAACGCAGCAAAAGCAAACCTGTTAGAAGAACAGGGGAGGGGGTCATCTCCCTCCCTCCCAGAAACTGAAGCAACCAGCCAAACAGTGCAGCACTGGAGTAAAAATAAAAATATGAAGGAATGTGGCTGCACCTGGGTAGCTCAGTCTGTTAAGCATCTGCCTTTGGGTCAGGTCCTGATCTCAGAGACCTGGGATCTGAGACCCACATCAGGCTCCATGCTCAGTGAGGAGTCTCCCTTTCCTTCTCCCTCTGCCCCCGCTCCTAGCTCATTCTCTCTCTCTCTCAAATAAATAAAATCTTTAAAATAAGAAATTTAAAAATGAAGGAATGAATCAAAATGCAGAATTCAGAAACAGAACTACAGATATAAAAACTACATATAAAAACCTGAAATATGACCCGGTGAGTGAGGAAGGATTATTAAATCATGATACTGTATGAATTGATTGCCAATTTTTTCTTAGAACATAGAGCACACTGCACTACACGAAAACGAAAACACAAAATTAGGATTGAATACAAAAACAAAATTATCAGTGTTATTCCATCAAGTGTTTCTCTAACCTACTGATCAAAACCTCAGTTCATCCTCCAAAAGAATCTGGGCACCACCTCAGCACACATGAACACATTTTCAGGCCACAGTTCACACTGCTCCAGTCCTCACTCTAAGTCCTGAGCCATGGGCTCCTCCAGACAAAGCCACCACCAACTAGGCCCCTGCCCTAGAAATCCCCAAACCCAACCACTTCACAACAGGGAGACTCAGGGAGATTCAAATGGGCAGAAACGTGGGACTTTGACTTTTTTTTTTAATTAAAAGAGAAATACAGCAAGAAACATTTCTAGCACAAAGTGAAGAGCTAATCTTTCACAATGTCGAGAGTATTAGAATTATCAATACACCATCAGTAGTTTGATAGGTCAAACAGGCCAAAAGCTGGAAACACAAGAGGAAATGCTCACAGCAAACAGACCTGAAAGCCAGGGCCTGGACCGGCTGACATGGCTCTGCCGCTTACCACAGCGAGAAAGTGTAACTTTCCTGGGCCTCAACTTCCCTCCTGGCCAGCAGGAAAGTGGCAACACCACAAAATTCATATCTGGTCGGGGATTACGTGAAAGGAGAATGCTCAGTGAGAGCCCCACCACACCGCCCGTCCAGCCACAGTCTGCGCCCAGTGAATGGGAATTTCCTCTACTGCAGCCACACGAAGAGCTGAAGGATCTGCACAGGATGCCTGTTTATTTACCAGTCACAAAACCACGTTCTGCCATAAACAGAGAGGGCAAGAGACCCCAAGAGATGGGAATATCCCTCACCCTTGCCTGGACCAGGCTTTCAAGACAAGTTGGAAAGCCCACAGCAGCTCTGCCACTGACTCTGAATGAGCCTTTGGAAGACAACACCATCCCAAACAACAGTTTAATTTACTTCTCTTTAAAAAGCAGTGAGACAAGGTCTTGGCCACATCTTCATAAATTAACAGCTTAGGAGGCTAAACCCCAATGATTTAGTTATGTCCCCAGCAGGCACACCTCCACTCGTGGGCAGCTTCAGGGAGAAAGGGTGCCTCCCCATCCATGAGGACACCCTCTGACATTCATCTGAAGATGCTTCCTACCCATGGGCATTTACTCCCTGGAACCACCCCCCCCCCCATCTAAGTTCCTCTCTGGATGCTGCACGAGGCAACTTCCTCACACCCCCATCACCACTGGTGACACCGCAGCTACCCCCGAGCCTTCAAGCAGGGTGCACCTGTCTTTGCTGCCAAGCGTCCCATCAGCCCAGCTCCATCACTGATTTCTGTACCCATAATTAATTAACTTATGCATGTATGTATTTATTTATTTTTACAGCTTCATTTATTTTAGGGAGAGATAGACAGAGAGAGAGAGATACAGAGAGAGCACACACACACAAATACAGGGAGATAGAACCTCCAGCAGATTCTACACTGAGAGCAGAGCACACCTCAGGGCTCAATCCCACCACCCTGAGATCATGACCTTAGCTGAAACCAAGAGTTGGATGCCTCAACGACGGAGCCACCAGGCACCCCTCTGTACCCTTAATCTTAAGAAAAGACAGACACCGCTTCTTTCTGTCAGCCACGGCCTCATAAGCCATCTGTCACACAGCCAAAGTTTCCAGAGGGTAGGACCAGGTCTGCAACACCAGTGATGCCAGAGTATCTCCATAAAACTACAATCTAGTGAGTACCAGGCTCTGCTCTAAGCTCCTAATATGGCCTTCTATTTTGTACCCCTCACAGACCTACATGCTAGGTATTATCCACAGTGCAGAGGAGGACACTGAGGTCCATGGCTTACCCAAGCGATCTACTTTTATGTGGCAGCAGCAGGGGCCTGAACCCAAGTCTGTGACTCCAAGGCCCCTCCGTCAACTCTGTTACACATGCAGCCCCAACACAGTCATCAAATACCTCCCTAAACCCTCATCCCTCCTGTGAAAAAGCATGGTCTTCTGCCATTTCCCAGATGGGAAGAAAGCCGGCGTGAGCCAGATATAGTGACCTGCCCATGATGGTACAGGCGATGTCTCCTCTGTTCTCCCCCCAACACCCATGTCATTCTGCACGAGGCCCCATGGGGTGCTTCATGCTTCCAGTGGAAAACTCTGGTGAGACCACCAGTCTCCTGGCAGGCCTTCAACTTGACCCTGGAGGACAGGACCAGTTAGGAGAAAGCGGCTAGTTAAGCCTCTGAAATGGGGTCCTACCACCCAGGAAAAGCCCCTTATCTCCAGGGCATCGCCCGTGTGAATTAGCTGGATTTGTAGAGGGCTCCACAAGCACCAACCTTGCTGAGTCACTTTCTCTAAGGTGGTGGCTGAGACAAAAAGGACCCAGGAAAGAAAGGCATAGGCTGTTGTGGAACTGCAGTCCCTTGGCATCAACAATTAATGTGAGCAGCTGCCTCTGCTCACCAGATCTGCATTTTATGTGGGGCACACTGTTCAAAGTTTACACCCCCCATCTCTGTAACCTTCACGACAACCCCTGGAGCTCCCTGCACCATCATTACCACCTCACAGACAAGGAGACAAGGCATGAGGGGTGTGTAGAATGATGCAGCTCTGTGCTGGGGCCAACCGGGGGAGGACTCCCACAGGCTTGCTCTTCCCACTGCTGCAGAAGCAGCTGAAAACAATGAGTTTTTCAGTTTGCATTATGTAGAGTGGAAAAGTCAACCATAAAGGTCATTCAATTTTTAAATGGGTTATTCCTCAGGATAAAAACAGTTCCAAAAAATAATTTCCGAGAAGTTCAACATATTCCTCCTTCCAGGTGCCTGGAATGTGATGGAATGTTGTTAAAATAAGTTCTGGCCCATCAGTATGCCAGACAGAAACTGGAAGTAAGCTGTTGCAGGTCCCCAAAGGCTCCGTCACAACCCTAAGGAGAAGACATATAACTTTCACTGTCCCAAAGTGGTTATGTTTAAAAAAAAAAAAAAAAGGCACAGGTGGAACATTTTAAATTACAGATTTTCAATGCAGGGGCAGTGGGGGCGGGGGGGGTGTCCCCCAACTACCCCCAAATGTTTCAGCTATATATAGTGACTTACCAAAGTGACTCATCACAAGTACCTACAAGGCGACTGACAGGCAACTGACCGATGAGGAAGGTATTCGGACTGCTTAACAAAACCAACACAACTTAGAATTTTCATTATTAAGAAGAGAAAACCATTTATTAAACACTCGCCAGGCACCAAACCCGCTAGGCACTGTCACACGCTCTACTCATCACAAGGCTGCCAAACTCAGTGCAGAAACTGAGGCTGAGTAAGTCACCTAAGATCATGCAGCACCAGAAACTGGATTCCAACCAGTTCTGACATCATAGCCCACCCCAGCTTGCTGCAATGCTTCAGAACCTAAGCTTTGTGATAATCAATAAACTGCATGCTTAACAATGTTTACACATCTCTGTTAGAATTCAGGGAAAGGTTTATAAAAATGAAATACACAAGGGGAAAAAATAATACAGTTTCTGAAGGCAGGCTGCCCAGGGTTCAAATCTTGACTCCTCCACTTGAAAGCTGTGTGACCTTGGACTCCTTTAGCTCCCCTGTGCCCATATTTCCATCCATTAAAATGGTAGCCATAACAGACCCTATCTCCTAAGGCAAATAAAGCATTTTGGTGTTGTTGTTCTTGTTTTAAGATTTTATTATTTATTTGACAGAGAGAGAGAGACAGGGTGAGAGGGAACACACACAGGGGGAGTGTGAAAGGGAGAAGCAGGCTTCCCACTGAGCAGGAAGCCTGGTGAGGATTAGATCCCTGCACCCTGGGAGCATAACCTCAGCTGAACAACTGAGCCACCCAGGTGCCCACAAATAAAACATTGAGAATCATTCCTGGCATGAGTTAAACGTCAGAAGGTGTGGGCTAGTGTTACTTCTTGCTGGCCACTAGATAGAGTCAGCAGCCTCAGGCCCACTGTTTTAGCAACTCATTTGCATAAACAAAGCCCAGGCTCAGCCACTTTGTGCTTACCCTATGATTTCTTCCTGTCACTAACATCTCTCCTCACTCCTGCTCTGTGGCACTAAGCTCTGGGCCTCAACTTCCCATCTGTCAAATGAGGTGAGGAGCCCAGCTGATCTATCTGAGGTCCTTCCAGCTGGGCAACCTAGGGTTCTTGGTAACTCAGGGCCCAGAAATTTCAGAACCATCCTAACACAAACATTACCAGATGACACTCACTCAATTTCCTCAAATCTTCTCTTCCGTGTTATGTATAAATGCTTATTTTCATGGCAAATCTTCTCCAAGATCCCAGAGCTCCACGAGCACCCAGAATAGGCTGGGCAGGCATCCCCAGTGCTGAGGCTGGGGACATGATGGTCAGAAGCTCTGACCTCCAGGGGAGATGGATTCCAAATCAAGCTGCTCTGATAAGCAGGTCTTCCCTGTTAGAGAGGATTTCAACAGAGCACAGTTAAGAGGAAGTGCAGGTAAGAAACTCAGAACTTGGCCCACCGGACAGAGGGCAGTAGGACAGTGGGCCGGAGGAGTGACAGAGGGATTGAGAGGAATGGCACGATCAACAGAGGCCAGCCAAGGCAGCACTGATGCTCAATGTGAGAGGGTGGGCTGGGGATACACTGTGAAAATGGCTTCAAAGGCAGGAAGCAAGCCCAGCTCAGCACAAAGCAAAGTCCTGAGCAGGAACCTTCTGGGACCAGGTTGGACACTAAGGTGAGCTGAAAATGGCTGTGGCACCCAGTGCAGTCTGAATCTCACCCATGCCTCTCACAGGCTGGGTGACCCCGGACCAGTTATGCTATGTCCTTTAATGTTTCCTAAAGGGTATATTCACTCCATAACCCTGAGCCATGTTCTCATTTCGGTGAGTGTGGGAGGCCGCAATAAGGCTTGAGACGAGAACCAAACCAGACCCTGACTTGTGCCTCCTTTAAAGTCCAAATAACCTAACAAAAGGTTTAGGACGGGAAAAGTTCAGTAGCACTGGGCAAGAGTCTGTGCTATGTGTTGTGCGCTCGCCTACGTGACTTCCCACACGCTTACTAAACAAATGAGAACAATTCGGTTGGGCTAAAAAGTTCGTTGCTGGTCCTTGCTGCCTTAGTACAACCCATAATTTACTTTCAGGTTTGCTGTATTTGTACTGGCATCAGCCATTTGGCGTCATGAGGAACCATAGTTGCTTACCTAAACACAGATGTAATGTCACTATATATATGGCCTTAAGGCTTTGAATAAACTTAGCACTGTTGGACATCCTCCTCAGTGCTCCTCCTGTCCCCCATCTCTCTGCTTCTCGAGTTCTTTTCTTCATCCTCTTACCCTCATGTTCCTGGTTGATTTGTTGCGCCGGCCACGACAGGTGAGGATCTGATGGTGCCCACTATCTACAGAGATCCAATATATACAACTAGGACAGCCTGGAGGGGGGTGGGCAACCCAGGCTGGACAGGGAGTTAAGAAGGAGTCAGGAAGGGCGCCTGGGTGGCTCAGTGGGTTAAGCCGCTGCCTTCGGCTCAGGTCATGATCTCAGGGTCCTGGGATCGAGTCCCGCATCAGGCTCTCTGCTCAGCAGCGAGCCTGCTTCCTCCTCTCTCTCTCTCCGCCTGCCTCTCTGCCTACTTGTGATCTCTCTCTGTCAAATAAATAAAATAAAATAAAAAATCTTAAAAAAAAAAAAAGGAGTCAGGAAGAAGTCATTCCCACACTTGAGGCATGGGTTGGTACTGACCAGAGACACTGGGCAAGAGACAGTGTCCTAGGACTTCTGTAAGACTACCCGGGTCCAGGCAAAGCGCCTAACAGTGTGTAGATGTAACCCATCTGTAAAAGGTGGACGGGGGGTGGTGGTTGCAGCTGGTTGAGCATCTGACTCTTTGTTTTGGCACAGGTCCATTCACCTGGCCCATTCACCTGTGCCTGCATGTGTTCTGTGGTGTGCTCTTTATCTCTCTCTCTCAAATAAATAAATCAAAAAAAAAAAAAAAAAAAAGGAAGTCAGGAAGGATCAGGAGACCTGCTGTGAAGGTCCCAAAGACTCCACCCTCCTCAACTAGCCTCCGGAAATAAAGTAAGTGGATGCCCAGGAGCCTCCTGGACACAAAACTTTCCAAAGCAAAGCTTTCAATTTCATACTGGAGAAAAGGTTGCTGTGCAAATTAAAGACAAAAAAGCCGGCCATGGTGGGGTGGGTTTGGACAGGGTTGGTCCTGTAGGGCTCTGGCCACTAAATGCCCACTGCCCAAGCCAGGAGCCTGGAGTCTGTGCAGCCAGTGCTTCCTGAGGCTTCCACATCATAGCCTCACTCTGAAGTTTCCTCCTGGAAGCTCCTTACCCAGGGAGGCCACCTGTCAGCACCCCCTCACACACACCCCAGCTTCTGCCCCTCCATCCAGCTGGAGTGAAGGATCCCCAAGCCTGCTCTCTCTGGTCTCTCCTGCACAGAGAGGAGTATGTGCCCTGGAAAGGAGGGTCCCTGAGGATACCTGAGTCCTTGGCCCAAAGACAGCTGGCTTGAGAATGTGGGGTTTTGGTGCTCTAGGCACAGCAGTTCCTAGAGGAAACAGGGTAGGGAGCTCCAAGGTGGAGGGGAGTTCCGGGAGTCTGAGATCACAGATGCCAGTGGCCCCCAAGTGGAAGGGTTTCAGTAACTCCAGAGGTGAGAGGGGCCAGGGGTCATGCCTGGAGGTGGACAAGGACCACCAACAAGGGGTAGGGGGCCGGAGATGGAAGTGATCCCAGGGTGGTTGCAGGCCCAAAGTAGAGGTGTGGGGGTGGGGGTGGGGGAAAGGGGTCCATGGGCCAGAAAAAAATGGTATCCTGGGGCTCCTGGGTAAAAGGCACTTGAGGTGGAGGGGGCCCAGTGGGGCCCAGGCTGCGCGGGCTGAGCCAGCGCCTCTCAGGCTGGGGAGCCCGGCGATTCTGAGGGACAAAATTTTCCATCAAGTTCTGGAAAAGAAGCCTGTCAGCACAGGCGTCTCTCCGGGGTCCAGACGAGCCCAGTGGTGCTGGGCCCCTTGATGTCAGTAGGGCCCCACGGGTTCCCTGGATACCGAGAAGTGGAGCGAGGGCTGTGGGGCAAGGGCTATGGGGGCGTAGGAGCACCAGGCCGCCAGGAGCCTGTCCGCCAGGCCCCCCTCCCGCTCCCTTGGACGAAGCAGCAGGTGGCAGCGGGCAGCAGGGCCCCAGTCTCCCTCTCTGCCTAGCGCCCCTACCCCTCCCCAGCCCCTCAGTACCTGAGTCAGCGGGGCACCGATGCACTCCCCTGCGCCTTGCCCAGCCAGCCCAGAACCCCTGCCTTCCCGGGAGGCGCTACTTGCGCAGTGAGTTTGCTGGGCCCACAGAAGGCGGTGGGCGGGGCAGGCAGGTGCGGGCGAGCTGTGGCGGGTGGGGGGCGGCAGCAGTGCAGGCCTCTCTGCAGGCCCGCGCGCACTCGCCCAGCCTCCTGTTCTGTCCTGTCTGGTGAGGGGGCTGGCTGCGCCCCCTGCTGTTTCCCGCTGCTCTTCTGCTGACTCCAGGACCCCAGGCCCTGCCCAGTCCTGGCTTCCCTGCCGCTCCCTGCTGCTGCTTGAGCTCCAGGCTAGGCCCGCTGCTGATCCTGGGTGGCCGAGCTGCGGCCCTGGTGCGGTGTGGCTGGCCCTTTTCTCTCCCCAGGGCACAGTGGAGCCACGAGGGAAGGCCTGAGGGGATCTTCCGTCTGCTCAGTGCCAGTGGACACTCTCCAGGGGCCTCTCTACCTGGTGGGCTCCACCCATGGCCATCTTGGAACCCCTGGAATCCCCTTCAGAGACCAGGTGAAGCCCTCCTTGGGGAATCCAGGCTCCTGGGACCAAGGCGAGTTGATCTTGTGTACTGCTGTGTTTGTTCCCTGGCCTGGCATGGATTGACAGTTGCTGAATTGATCTATTCTGGGGTCATCAAGGGCAGAGCAAAGAGTTCAGGGCTGGGATCCCCAGGCATGGGGTCCACACAGGCTTGGAGCCCTCTTGGCTGTCCCTGACAGAATGACCAAAGAGGAACCCTCAGAAACATGGATCTGCCTTGAACTGGCAGAGCATTCAGGGACAGGAAGGGGAATGTCTCCTTCGCAGAGTATCTGGAAGCCTGCAGTGGAAGATGGATTTGTCTGAGCCATGGTCATTAGTGTTGGGCCAAGGAACCCCTGGCTTGCTTCTCCTACCTGCATCCTAGGTCTAAAAGGGTGTCTGGGTGGCTCCCTCAGTGCAGCATCTGTCCAGGGTCCTGGGATCCAGCCCTGCATCTGGCTCCCTGCTCAGTGCAGATCCTGCTTCTCTTTCATCCTCTCCCTCTACTTGTGCTGTCAAATAAAATAAAAAAAAAAAGTTAAGAGGGGGGACAAAATGGCGCGGAATTAGAAGGCGTCTTTTCAACTTGTACCCCAAAATGAGCTGATTACCTACCAATCACCCATGAACTCCAATCACCCATGAAATCAGCCTGAGATCAAAATTATACATGTGTGGATCTCTACAGGGGGAGAAGAAGCCAGTGGGCAGGTAAAGCGGAGTGGGAACTGTGAACTGATATCAGAAGATAAACAAAAAGGGGAGGGAGCTACCAGAGGCAAACAGTTGGAAAGTAATACCCCAATACAAGCGAGAGTGCCCTGCGTCTGGGGACCAGCATTAACTCGGAGACTGGTTGAAAGCACTCCAAAAGAGCAAAGCATCTCTGGGGAAATTGTGGGAATTGGGGCGGCTAGGGACAAGGGCTTAAGTCCCTGGTCCCAGGACAGCCTCCCTTGGCACTGAGTCAGAGAGAGTGCGGCAGAGAAACCAGCTCTTGGTCCCTAAGCTGCCAGTGCAAGGAGAATGCATGGGGTCCGCTTCCTGTGAGGGAATGGGAGCCACACCAGGCGGCAGAATGCAAGAGTCCTGCTATAGAGCCTGAGATACTCCCCTGAAAGAGGTATAAAGGCCCAGCCGGTGCCCTTTGATAAACGCCCTTGTTTCAGAGCCTGCATCAAACTCTCGCCCCAGAGAGGTGCACGAAGGCCCAGCCTGGTGCTCTCGGACCTGTGCCTCATTCTCAGAGCCTGAGACCCGCGCGCGAACCTCTGCCTTCCCTGAAATTGGTGCATGTAAGGTGGGCGCTCTTAGACCCAGAAAGACCGGGCACTCCCAGCCCGGGCCAGCGGGAAAATCTCAGTGTGCGATTGCTGCTTGGAACCTCTCTAGCGGTCTAGAGGTGCCCAAAGCTGCTGCTGCCGTGCTTTTGGGTACAAGCAAAAGATCCTCCATCCCCAGGGACAGCGACTTGGAACCTGCTCTGCCAGCGGCCAAGGGGGAACTTATTTGGGCTCTGCAGCCAGACTGAGGCTTCTCTCTGAGAGGGAGATCAGGGTGCGGTTCGTTTTCCTCTAAAACTACAAAAACCATCAAAAGCGGTCAAAGTGAGAAAAAAAACGTGAACAAACAAAAAACCGCCAGAGAACAAAAGCCTGAAAAAAAAAAAAAGTTTCCTCAGAGCCCACCCCCTTGAGGGGGGCGGTAGGTCTTAAGTCAGGGAACATCATTGACTGAAAACCCACATGGCAGGCCCCTTCCCCAGAAAACAAACCAAGAAAGAAAAAAAAAAAAGAGAGAGAGAGAGAGAGAAAGTACTACAAGAGAACTACCACTACTACATAGGAAACTTTTATCTTTCATTCATTCCCACTATTCTGGTCCATTTTTTTTTTATATATATAGGTAATTTTTTTAACCCCAGCAGGATGGTGGAAGGGGTACATGGCTGAGTGCCTCCCGGGTCTGACCCTGTGTGACGCCACCTGGTGCCTGCAGCTGCCCTCTGGAAGGTGTTGCTTTAGTGGCAGAGCCGGAGGGCACCAGGCATGTGTGTGTCTCCAAAGTCCTGGGCACCACATCACAATGCCTTCCTGAGAAGCAGAATCAAGGACAGTTGCTGATCTTCATTCCTTCCTACCAAAGGTATCTCATACACCATAATTGGAAGTTGGAGCCGGGGGGCGCCTGGGTGGCTCAGTTGGTTAAGTGTCTTTCTTCAGCTCAGGTCATGATCCCAGGCTCCTGGGATGGAGTCCCACACATTTGCCTCCCTGCTCAGCTCCCCTGAGCCTGCTTCTCCTTCTCCCTCTGCCATTCCCCCAACTTGTGCTTTCTGGCTCTCTGTGTGTAAAATAAGTGAATAAAATCTTTTTAAAAAGTTTGGGCCAGGGGGCGCCTGGGTGGCTCAGTGGGTTAAGCCGCTGCCTTCAGCTCAGGTCATGATCTCAGAGTCCTGGGATTGAGTCCCGCATCGGGCTCTCTGCTCGGGAGGGAGCCTGCTTCCCTCTCTCTCTCTCTCTCTCTGACTGCCTCTCCATCTACTTGTGATTTTTCTCTGTCAAATAAATAAATAAAATCTTAAAAAAAAAAAAAAAAAGTTTGGGCCAGGGATGCCTGGGTGGCTCAGTTGGTTAAGCCGCTGCCTTCGGCTCGGGTCATGATTCCAAGGTCCTGGGATCGAGTTCCACATTGGGCTCCTTGCTCAGCGGAAAGCCTGCTTCTCTCGCTGCCTCTGCCTGCCTCTCTGCCTGCTTGTGGGTACTCTCTCTCTCTATCTCTGGCAAATAAATAAAATCTTTAAAAAAAAAAGTGTGGGCCATACTCTTTAGCCATTCTACTTTCCCTGGGGTAATTTGCCACCTCCCTGAATTTACCTGCATCTTTCCCAAAATCTACTTATCTTCCTGCCTTCGTGACCATAATGAGTCTATAAATTTTCAATAGTGTGAACTTACACTTGCTAATATTTGCATAACATGCACTTCTTTCGATCTCAAAGAAAAGCTTCACACCACAATGGTCTCTAATCTCCAATTAGTTTCTGTTCTGGGATCCCACTGGAATTCTATGCGCCTGTCCCCTAAGATCCCATAAATTGTGGTCCAGTTTCCCAGCCAGCCAAGGAAAGCACATGGGAAATCTTGCTGAAGTATGAGTAAGAGCCAACGAAAGGGAACATATTTATCTGCCTCGAATGCTGGGACCTGAGGAAAGCAAGTTTCATTACAGACAAATCAGGAAGGAGGTGCAGATTGCTTTTTATGTCACTCTGGAGTGGAGGTCTGCTCACTCACAGAAGCTCAAAATCTGCACAAAGGACAATGCCCCCCACCCCCAAAGTCAGCTGGGGATTCTCAGGAAAACTTTAATTGAAAGTATTACGGATTCTCCAACTTCCCAAAATGCAGGAGGAACATCTACAAGCAAGACTGTCACCACTTTTAGAAAATTACACTTATTTACCTTTTTTCTTCCTAGAAAATCATCCTCTCTCCCAATCCATGATCTTCTTTTTGTAACAGTTTCCTAAAGAAGGAAACAGGTGTCCTCCCATTCCAGTTCCATCCAAAATAATAAAATAAAAATCTTTAAAATTAAAAAAAAATTTGTGATTTGTTGAGACAGAGCACATATGCAGAGGGACAAGCAGACTCTCCCACTGAGCAGGAAGCCCTATTTGGGGCTCGATCCCAGGACCCTGAGACCATGACCTGAACGAAGGCAGATGCTTAACCAACTGAGGCACCCAGGAAGCCCCCAAATAATTCAATTTTTAATCACTTTGCCATAGACACTTTTGGGTGGCTTTGAAACACCAGAATCTCATTGACTTATCAGTGTCCTCTTCACCATCTCAGAAAAGGACTGGGTGCCTCTCAGAGGCCTCTCTCCCCTCCTGACCCAGGTCCCAGCCAAAGGTCCTTCACATTAGAGTATGAGGAACTGAGCGGGATGGGGTGTAGAAGCACCCTGGGGTGGGGGGCTCTGGGGCCCTCCCACTCCCAACTTCAAAGACAGCGCCTGCTTTCCCCTGCCTCATATAGGTACCCTGGGTTTGCCCTCTTTAAGGTTCCTGGTTGCTGCAAAGGTCTGAAAATCTCCTAAGTAGCACAAAAGCCATCATGTGCATTTTGGCCACACGGGACAGAGGGAGTTTAAAGGAAGAAAGATAAAGCTCCCCAGAATGAGCCAGCAGCTCTGGGCTTCCCCGCACATCTTTCCTGACCTTCAGAACCCTGGGAAGGAGCCCCTTGGTGCAAAGTCACAGGGGGAGCCCACGCACAGCCCAGGCCTCCTGCTCCAGGTCCTCTCCAGCCATAAACTGACCCCCTAGCCCCTTCCAAACCGTCTACAGCCTCAAACCACTGACGTGCGGTTCAGCACCCAACTCCAGAGCGCAGGATGCACGTGGCTTCCCAGCACCCTTCCGTGTCCGATCCCAAAATCACCGTGGGAATGTCGCAGCAAGGAGACAGGGAATCGATTTTTATCCTCTGGGTTGTCTTCCCTCATAGCCCCTCAGGAGTCCCCACGCAGCAATTCCGTGTGGGCCCTACTGCTCTGAATCCACTTCCCTGGAGGAATCCGCTTTTCTTCAGCGTCTGTGTCTGCAAACCCGGCTCCTCTAACACCCCCCACCAAACGTACCAAGAACCAACGGGGGAAGAAGTTCATTTCTGGCCGACAAGCCTTTAATCCCTGAGAGCTGTGGCTGATGCAGGAGCAGCTTTTCTCCAAATGGTGATTTCGATACGAGGTCGTTTTGCCTGCCAGCCCCCAACATCCCTGACGTGTGGCTCCCAAGGGCCTCCCCGCGGCCAGGCCTGAGAGTGGAGCCCACCCTTGGGCTCATTTTCCACCGCGCTGAATCCAGGCAGCGGCCCCGTCTCACGACAAAGGGTGCTGAGCAATGAGGTGCCGCCACCAGGAAGAGAGGCAGCAGGTCAGACAGATCTGGAGAATGACACTGGCCTTCAAGGGCCCCTCACAAGGGAAATACCATTAAGTAGCAGATCTGAACAGATATACTGTGTTCCACATTCACGCCGTAAGGATGGGGTTTCCTCGAGCCCTAATCAAAGGAACTCTTTCACCTGAGATCACTTGACCAATCGGTGACTCAGTTTCCTTATACTAAAAATGAGGATAACAATACATCACAAGATTGTTTTGAGGAGCACACACGTTACAAAGTGTTTAGAGGCACCTGGGTGGCTCAGTGGGTAAGCATCTGACTTCAGCTTAGGTCATGATCTCATGGTCCTGGGAGAGGGCCGTGTCAGGCTCCTTGCTCAGCGAGGAGTCTGCATGTCCCTCTCCCTCCCTCTTCACTTCCTGCCCTCTCTCTCTCTCTCTCAAATATATAAATAAAATCTTTAAAAAAAAACGAAGTTCTTAGAACACGATATGCACATAGTACAGGACACACAAGCACTTGTTAAACAGATAAAAGGGTACAAGAGGCTGGCTTCCCTTCAGATTTCTAATAGGCTCCTGTCTGGGGGTCTCTAGCTCTTAGGAAGTGGGGAGGCCTCAGAAGCCCAAGATTGTAGAGTTCCTCCGAGGCCAAGTTCAGTTTTCTATGCAGGACAGAAAACCTGTAAAACACATCCCAGACTTGCTTCGCTGCCTTCCTAGTAGGGAATCCGTTCCCTCAAGAGTGGTCCAACCTCTCTTCCACTATTTGGGATGTAGAAAACGTTTAGACATTTCTCCATTGGTGCTCATTCCATCCTCATTTTTAACAATCTAGCTGTGTGTTCATCTGGTTCATCTGGTCTTCTGTTAGTTCCTTTATTCAACAAACATAGAGGGAGGCAGCAACAACACGGACCCAGAGGAAACTGTGTGATACCACGGACTCATTAAAATCGACATTTAAAAATGTAAATGGAAAACGACTACAATATATTAATTACAATTAAAGAGCAGGTCACCCAACAAGCTGACACCTAAGATATATGAAGAATATACTCAATATGATTAACTATGATTAGCTAAGGTCATGAGGGGTTATGGGATTTCTTAAAATTTTATCATTTTCCCCTAAAATGTACATATATTACTTATTAATAAGAAAAAATACACAATCACACTTCTTAAAAATAAAGGTGAGTTTTCAACTCTAAAACTGAGTACCAGGGGCGCCTGGGTGGTTCAGTGGGTTAAAGCCTCTGCCTTCGGCTCAGGTCATGATCTCAGGGTCCTGGGATCCAGCCCCGCATCGGGCTCTCTGCTCAGCAGGGAGTCTGCTTCCTCGTCCCTCTCTCTGCCTGCCTCTCTGCCTACTTGTGATCTCTATCTGTCAAATAAAATAAATAAAATCTTTAAATAAATAAAATAAAACTGAGTACCAGACCCCACACAACTCCCAGATTCCTCATGGATTCAGAGCCCTGCTGCCTGCAGAAGCGCTCTATCGACGCTCATCACAGTGGCTGAGACAGATTAAATAAAGAGATAACATTGCAGATTTCCTGTCTCTTATCCGACTGTGCAGATTGGTTACACAAATCCAAATCCATACATGCATTAGATCTCACTGAACTGCGTACACCCTGAGAAAAAGACCCTGTAAAGCAATTCCCTGTAAAAATACAAAAGTATTTCTGACAGCAAAAGTTTTCAGATGCTGTAAAGAAAAAAAAAACTAAAAAGGCACAACCTTCCCTGATTAATCAAGTCTCCCTCGAGAGAAGGCTACCACTTCCCCAGGTAATCTCATCGCCTCAGACGAAACCATGTTTCTCTGTGAAGTGGAGGTGATCGCAGCTCTATCGGAGTACTCGCAAAGGTTTGGCGTGATTATGAAACAAAACACTATGACCGGGGCCCGCTGGTTGTGGTCACCGTCATGCCCACAGCCTGAACACCACCTCCCTCCAGGAAGCTCCCTTCTCTGAATTCTGTGTGGTAGGGGCACGTGGCTGACTATTAGGGAGCACTGCATAAGGCGTACCCTGTCGCTTGCCCAGACGCCCAGCTCCTCCCGGAGCCACCGAATGCCATACAGAGCTAAAGCTGGGAGCAGTGGCTCACCGTGGACACCAATGATGAGGGCTCAGGTACCTCAGCTCACAAACCCATTACAAGCATATACATTTAACTCTAGCTTTAAGATGTTTCTCCTCTTACTTCTCAGTCAAAAAAGACTTTAAGCTGAGTAAACCAACAACAAACCCTAAGATAAAACATTTAACCGTGTTAATTTCCTAAGGCCTACGGTCGTCTTCAGCTTCTCAAGGTCACACCTCCCTGCTGAATGATTACCGAGGGTTGCTGACAGGGTACACAGAAAAAAATAAAAACTCTTAGGATGTCCAGCCTCTAAGAGAAAAAGCAAACAGCTCAGAATGCAGCCAGCCACGGCAAAGGAACCACCGACAAAGCCAAACACAGAGGAGCCCCTGAGCATCTGGGAATCTGCCTGTTCCTTTGCCTCCTCAGAGGAAACGAGTCACAAGACTGCTCAGAATGGGAAATGAGAAGGGCAGAAGCCCAGAAACCAGCGCGTCCTGAATTTCGTGCTGCTTCCAAGGAGTGAGCCCGCCTGCTGTGCTGCTGTGTCAGTTATTTACACAGTGGGCAGGTGAGGCTGACAGCTTGAAGGGGTTATTTTAGAGGGAGAGCTGTAAGACTGATGAGGAGAAGGTTCTGGACCCTGGGGTCCCAGCACGCATCTCCAGCTTCCAAGCTGACCCTCCCTTCAGACAGGGTTTAAGAGGCAGCAGGGCAAGCATGGTCTTTGTATTTAAATCACCTCAAGGGGGCCCATATCTCCAGGCACAACCAGAAGCCAGGGAGGAGAGGGAAGGGGGAGAGGGAGAGGGTACCTCCACTCCTATCTGCTGGCTGCACTTCTGGAGCGCCTGATCCAGGAAGCTAAATGTGTGGACAGAACAGAAGGAAGAATCTGGGAAGACTGGAAGACTAGAAGAGCTGTTCGTGGACTAGTCTCAACCTGAACCACAGAAACACCTCTGCCTCCCTGCCCTCCTCCCCTCGGCTGGGCACCAGGTGCCTCCCTACTGCACTCCAGATGCAGATCCAAGCTCAGGGGTGCCCAGTGCCGATGCCTCTCTCCGGCGCAGGGACTCTAGGGCATCAGCGGGACTCCTAGACAGCACCTGTGATCTCTAATTTAAAACCAAAACCAAAATCCCCAACCAGCCCAATCCCGCACAAGCAATACATATTTATGTGTAAGACACCTATGCACAAATACACATTCACTTATCTACACACACACACACACACACACACACACACACACACACACGCTTTTGCAGCAGAAGGCAGGCATGAAACCTGTTCCCTAAGTCCTTTGCTTTCCTCATCTGCTTCTAGCAGCAACAGCCATTTCTGCTACGGATTTTCCTATTCGAGGGTTGATCACAGATCCAAATGCCACCATCCTGTTTGCCACCCTTTCCTACCCCACCGGCCCGCTGACGTCTGTCAGTGAACCAGGGAACAAAGATGGAAGACAGGCCCAAGCTGCCTTCCTAAAGTGGGGTTATATTTGACACTTTAATAAACCTCAGAGCCTGAGCCTCTCTGCTCTCAGACTGGCCAGGGTGCAGCTCTCACTCTTACCAAACCCGTCCATCTCTCCTCCCCCCACCGCGGGGCACAAGGGTTTTCTCTGCCCGGCATCTATTTCCAGGCCCCATAAATCATATCCCATTGTTCCAGGCCATCTGAACTCATGCTTAATAAACCATCCACCTCACCCTTCCGCCACCACCCCGAATTTCCCACAGGGAAAGACTGTTTCAAGAAGAAAAGGAAATTCTTCATTAGGGCTGGATTTTAAAAGCAAGCTTCCACAAAAAACCAGAAAACAAAATTGGGTATAAATACCATCCAATAACCACTAAATGTCTTTGGTTAAAGCACCTGCCTGCCTGTGATTCTCAGGTCCAGATGTGAGCTCAGTGCACATCCAAAGGAAGCAGAATTTGAACCTGATGCTAAATGACAAATGATCCTGAACTTCATGACCATTTAAGTGCCACAGTGGCTAGACTAAATTGCTCTGATGCAGAATTTCTCCCAAGTATAGGTTACTGAGAAACAGAATATTGCTTGAAAATGTATTTAGGTGCGCTCATCCTTCTCAGACCAACACTCATGGGCTCTTAGTCATAACCAGGCTTAAGCTAACACGATTCCCCTATTTTCCCCAGAGAGGGAGGGAAACAAGAGGACATGTCTCTCATGTTCCAAGATCAAAAACTGGATCACAGCACTCACAGCATCAAGTCTGCCAAACCAGAGCTCTGGGTACGTACAATTCTTAAAGAGCTAATTGAATGGAAAACAGCCATCTGGGGCTGGAAACCCTTATGACATTCTGGGAAATGTATGGGCTTTAAAAGGATTATGCAGGGTGATGGGACTTTCAAAATTCCCAAACTCTGAACTGAAGCCTAAATGAGAATATGTTAAATTCACCCATTCCAAAACACAGCACAGTTGACTCGGACCCTAGAGCCCAGCTGTAGCTCAGGGTGTCCACACTGCAGCCTGTCTGTGGGAGGTCTGCAGACCACTCCCTGCTGAGAGAGTCCAGCCAACCCAATCAGCCTACCAGCAGGCTGTGGCACAAGGTCCAGATCCTAGCCCAGGCACCAGCCAGGGTTCCCTTTGGCCTGCTCTCTTATGGTTGAACAACAATCATGGAGAGCCACAGGGAGAGCGGCATTGGGTCCAGTATGGCCACTCCCTGGTCCTCCACAACACTGGTTGCACACTCTTCAACACAAGAAAATGGTGTGCAGAAACAAGGGCCTGCCACAGTAGGCTGTCGAGCAAGGAACAGAAAGCATCAGGGGACAGGTGGGACTGCTGGCTGGTCTCCACCTCTCCCAGAGGGCAGAGGCCGCAGAGCTTCTGCAGGCTAAGCAGAGACGTGTCAGAATTACCTTCCCAAAAAGTAGGCAGTAAAGGAGGATTTCAAGCAGCCACAACCATCAGCAGGCCTGCGACCTCCAGATATCAGGGGCTTGACCATGACCGTGTCGGTAAGCAGAACACACAAGTGCCTTCTGGAGCGAGAGAAGACAGCTTAACGCTGATAACTGGTCCTCTCACTCTTCTCTGCTCTCAGCAAGTGATCCTGAAAGGGATGGACAAAGTTGGTCAGATTCACTGGAGAAAACACGAGCCAGTGAAGACGTCCCGGCTCGCACTAGGCCTCCCTCCAAAGGCTGGCTGCCCCACCCCTGGCACCTGGGTAACGCTGCTCTGGGGCCATCCACACAAAACAATTTACGTACCCCCCACCCAAAACAAACAGACACACACACACACACACACACACACACACACACTAGCTGCATCGGGCTTTAGGAACCTAACTGAAACGCACCCCTAACAACAACCCCACAGGTGTGACTGGGTTGGACACTCCCAGCAAGGGAGGAAAGGCCCTCCCCTTGGGTCCTTGCCAGCGGCAGGGTGCCACCTGGGCCTCCGCCTCATCCTCTCCATCCGCGAAGAAGTCGGAGCGGCCCCCACCAACCACCACCACGCAACCAGATTCTCGCACTTCAAATCCCCGCTGCCAGGGCCCCATCTGTGTGCTGACCGAAAAGCCGCCCTCAAGCAGCCGGCCCGCGGAGCATCCGGAGTTCTCCCAGCCCCGCGCTCACGCCTCCCCAGGCAGCCCCCGCACCCGCGGGCCGCGCCTTACCGCCAGTGTCCACGAAGCGCGGGGGCGGGCGGTCCCGCAGCGTAGCACTCCAACCCGCGCTGGCCTCGTCCTCGTCGGACTCCTGCCCTTCGGGGGCGTCGGGAGGCAGCAGGGGGCCGGGGCCCTTGTGTTTGGCTTCCGAGGAGGCGGCGGAGGAGGAGCGCGAGGCGGCGGACGTGGAGCGCGAGGCGGCGGACGTGCTGTAGAAGGCGTTCCCGCCGCTGTCCGGGCCGGAGTCGCGCACTTCGTCCCAGATGTGCAGGCTCTCCTGGCGCGCGAGGGCCGCCTCGAGCAGCGCCGGCGCCCTCCTCCGCGCGCTCCCGCCGACCTGGGCCCTGGCCCCGGCCGCCGCCCGCGCTCCCGCCCCCCAGAGCGCCTCCCAGCCGCACGCGCCGGGCACCGGGCCCGCGCCGCGGCCCGCCGCCCCCCACCAGCGCGGCCCGCCGCCCCCCACCAGCGCAGCCCGCAGCACAGCGCCTGCCGCCCCACGCCCGGCCGGCCCGCCATCTTGGCCGCCTCGTGCCCAGCGCCCTCGGAAGCGCCCTCGGAGCTCGGGCGCCGCAGGCTGCAGGCCGCGAGGGACGCAGGGCGCGAGGGCGGGAGGCAGGGGCTGCGGCCGGGCCCAGGTGCCGCCGCTACCGCCGCCCGCTGCGTCTCCTCCGCGCCCGCTGCGTACCCGCGCGCCCTCCCTCCGCACCCCGCGCTCCCTGGCCTACCTTCCCCGGCGCGAGCCGCCAGAGACGGCCCCGCCTCCTCGCACATCCGGCCCGCCCGCCGGCCAATGGGGAGCAGGCCAGGGCGGGGCCCGCGCGGGGCACGTCCCACACCCCTTGGCCGAGCAGGGCAAGGAGAGCAGCTGCGGCGGCGGTGGCGGTAGGGGTGAGGGCGGCCGGTGGCTTCCTCGCCTGCGGGATGTGTGGCCCGGGACGGCCACCCGCAGGCCCCGCGCAGCCCCGCAGGGGGAAGGGAGGAACCGAGTGGGTGTCGGGGGTTGGGGGGGACGCAGCCCGTCTTCCCGCCGCCCCAGCCGGCTCACGGAGCGTGAAGCCCGCGCTCTCGGTCCCCTTCCGCAGTCGGCGCCGGCGGCGGCGGGGAGCTGTCCGCCCCGGTGATTCTGAACCAGGCGCTGCGGAAATTCCAGGTAGGCGCCGGGCCTGAGGGTCACGATTCCCGTGGCTGCTGTGGCTGCTGCTGCTTCGGTGCTCCACAGCCGGCTGTACCTTGAGCTCTTGCAAGCACAAGGGCTATCTGGCTTCCGGGAGCCTTGCTCTAATAAGGAGCCCTCCTCGCTGGTTCATTCCTGGGGTCAGGTGGTGACTCAGTCTCGCTTCAATACCCCTGTAATTTGAGGGGGTCAACATCCGATCTTAGTCATTCCTTCCGTCTTTGACCTTTGACATCTTTAAAATCAAAATATTCATTACCTTCCAAATATTAATTACTCTAACACCACCACTGCAACATCTTCACCCATACATTTGACACACTTGTCTGTTAAAGTACGGCACAATCACCCAGGCTTCAGTGTTCTGATAAACAATAGATCAGAAAGGTTTCATTCATCCCTCTGCCTTGGCCAGGAGTGCGTGGCACTCATTCCATTGATGACGATACACGTGATCAGGCGTTTCTTGCTCCTCTCTCCCTCCCACAATAATGCAATAAGTCACAATGATGGTAATTGGGCCATAAAGTCACTTGCACTCTGAAATAAAATAAATCCACAGAGATGTGAAGGGCTTGCAAATCCTACTGGGTATTAACTAAATAAGGATTACACGACAGGGAAAGGCATATTGCTATTTCATGCATAAAGGATGCAGATGCATAAAGGGTGAAGATGTTGGTACCACCAGCTAAGGTCGTTCTAACAGCAGGTGAGCTGCTTCTGCTCTCGCCCTCCCCTCGCAAGCCCCTGTTTCCTCCTCCCAAACCAGAGTCTCTATACCAGCATGAATTCCTGATCATCACTGAAAGATGATATATAAAAAGGAAAGGATTCACATGACATTGCTTTGTATATGAATTGGCTGATATACGTGAAATTGTTTGCAAAGCATTTCAACTCCGTTGGAAGAATTGTGTCACAGAAAAGAACTGGTTTCCAGCACTTCTCTATACTGTGTTAACCAGGGAAAGATTCTGAAGAGAGTTCATACAGGTAATCAGACTTAAAAAGGTCATTGACACATAGATTAAAGACGAAAAGTAAGATTGCGTAGCTCAAGTTCAAATTCTGCAATTAGGAATTCTGTAATACTCCTGTAAAATTTAATGACATATATTTTAAAAAATGATTGAAAGGGATCAAAACACTGAAATACATAGGCAAGAACTCCTTCTCTTCTCCAGGCAGCCAATGAAAAAGTCAGCAGCTAAAGTAAGTATTTTAAAAACAGTGGCTAGCTTTGCTACCCAGAGGAAGCAGGAAGTAGAGCAGTAACAGTTACAAGGATGGAATCAGTCTTCCATTGTGCCAAATCTGCATTTGTATGGTACTAATCCCAAAGAAACCTTAGAGTCTTTGTGCTTCTGAGCTCTCAAGTGCTTGTAGCTCACAGAGCATGCAACACTGGAAGAGGATTATATGGTCACAAAAGAAACAGACTGGGAAATCAAATTGTTATCCAAACCCTGGCCCAACAAAAATGAGATGGCTATGTCCATTTAGAATCAAGGGTTTAGCAACCAAGTGCTACTTTGTTTAAACAAATGTTTCCGACCAAGAACAGTAAAAATACTTCAGCCTTTAAAAACAGGTGGCTGATTCTCCTTGTGAAAGGAGGGGAGGAAAGAGAAGAAAACAACTGGAAAACAAAAACCAAAAAGCTTTCCCATCTGCTTGGCAACCTCCTACTCGATGCTATGATTATGGTTCTACATCATTAAGTTTTACAAGTAATGTTTTCTGACAGGATAATTATAGAACCAGCATTATACTGAGATCTTTTAACTTTGAGTCATTTAAACACATCTTCCAAATAATACAACTTTGTAATATAATTAATTTTAAGATTAATTATAATTAATATTGAGCTTTTGGTTCATAGTCTGCACAAAAGGCTCCAGGGTAGTAAGAACAACCCATTTCTGTAGTAGATTCCTTAGGCTTTGTTAAGCCAGAGAGGTTCATGCTCTTGTGAAACTGGGGATAATAGCCATATTTCATTGAGTCTTGGCCTCCTTTCCTGGTATAGTTTAATAAGAAACAAAAAATGCTACCATTCAAACTATGATACAATGTTTTCTTTTCATTAATATTTTAATTTAAATGTATTCAAAAAGCTCTTTGGTAAGTATTTAGACAGATTTTTATTACATATGGCCTTAATGCATACATAAAATAAAAGTTAAAATTTTGGGTTAACGTTTTTCCAAACCTCACATTAAGAATCTCACTACTTTTATTTACTTTCTAACTGAGAGATTTCAGTGCCCAGATTTTTCTCACAATATGTTCCTCTGAGCCACCCAGAGCTTTTGTCATGCTGCACTTAAAAAATTATTATTAGACATATACCTGACATTCAATGTTAAATTAGTTTCAGGTGTACAACATAGTAATTTGACAATTCTATACATTACTCAGTGATCACCACAGTAAGTATATCATCACGTCACCATATAAACTTATTATAATATCATTGGCTGTATTCCCAATGCTGTACTTTTCATCTCCAGATGAGAACAGGAAATTATTTTATTTATTTTATAACAGGAAATTTGTACCTCTTAATCCCCTTCACCTATTTCACTCATCCCCCATCCACCTTCCCTCCCATAACCACCAGTTTGTTCTTTGTATTTAAGAGTCTATTTTTGTTTTGTTTTTTTTTTTTGGTCTGTTCACTTGTTTCTTTTTTTATATTCCATATAGACGTGAAATTACAGGGGCCCCTGGGTGGCTTAGTGGGTTAAAGCCTCTGCCTTTGGCTCAGGTCATGATACCATGTTCCTGGAATCGAGCCCCGAGTCGGGCTCTCTGCTCGGTGGGGACCCTGCTTCACCTGCCTCTCTGCCTGTCTCTCTGCCTACTTGTGATCTCTCTCTCTTTCAAATAAATAAATAAAATCTTAAAAAGAAAAAAAAAAGGAAGTGAAATCATATGGTATTTGCCTTTCTCGGTCTGACTTATTTCTCTTAACCTAATACCTTCTAGATCCAGCCATATTGTCACAAATAGCAAGATCTCATTCTTTTTTATAGCTGGATAATATTCCATTATATATCTATATACACCATATCTTTACCCATTCATCTACTGATAAACACCTGAACTGCTTCCATATACTGGCTATTATAAATAGTGCTGCAGAAAACCTAGGAGGGCATATATCTTTTTGAATCAAGTGTTTTTATTTCCTTTGGGTAAATATCAAGTACTAGAATTACTAAAGCAT
Source organism: Mustela nivalis (assembly GCF_964662115.1). Classification (NCBI taxonomy): domain Eukaryota; kingdom Metazoa; phylum Chordata; class Mammalia; order Carnivora; family Mustelidae; genus Mustela; species Mustela nivalis. The sequence goes on from NW_028136217.1 coordinate 347,256, forward strand.
ATGGTAAATCTATTTTTAATTTTTTGAGGAACCTCCATACTGTTTTCCACAGTTGTTGCACCAATTTACATTCCCACTAAAAATGTACAGAGGTTCCTTTTTCTCCACATCCTGGCCAACACTTGTTCTTTCTTGTCTTTTTAATACTAGCCATTCTGACAAGTATAAGGTGATAGATCTCCCTGTGGTTTTGATTTTATTTTCCTGATGATGAGTGATATTGAGCATCTTTTCACATGTCTATTGGGTGTCTGTATGTATTTTTTGGAAAAATGTCTATTAAGTCCTCTGCCCATTTTTCAATTGGATTATATGTTGGGGTTTGGGTTTTTTGGGGGTTTGGTGTGTGTGTGTGTGTGTGTGTGTGTGTGTGTGTGTTCTTTACATATTTTGGTTATTAATTCTTTATTTTATTTATCATTCACCACTGTCTTCTCCCATTCTGTAGGTTCCCTTTTGGTTTTGTTGCGGGTTTCCCTTACTGTGCAAAAGCTTTTTATTTTGTTGTAGTCTTAATAATTTATTTTTGTTCTTGTTTCCCTTGCCTAAGCAGACATACCCACAAATAATGTTGCTAAAACCAATCTCCAAGTGATTACTGCTTATTGTCTTTTAGGAGTTTTATGGTTTCAGGGCTCTCATTTATTCATTTAATTTTTTTTTTAAGTAAGCTTTACACTGAATGTGGGACCTAAACTCACAGCCTCAAGAATAAGAGTCACATGCTGTAAAGGCTGAGCAAGACAGGCACACCTCACACTTCACATTTAGATCTTTGATCCATTTTGAGTTTCTTTACATGTATGGTAAAAGAATGTGGTCTAGTTTCATTCTTTTGCAAATGGCTCTCCAGTTTTCCCAACACTGTTTTTGAGGAGACTTTCTTCTGTTACATATACTTGCCTCCTTTGTCAAAGATTAATTGACCATATAATTGTGGATTTATTTCTGGGCTCTCTATCCTGTTTCCGTTGATTTATGCGTATATTTTCTCCCAGTACCCTACTGTTTTGATTACTATAACGTTGTAGTATATCTTGAAATCCAAGAAACTGATACCTCCAGCTTTGTTCTCCTTTCTCAAGATTGTTTTGCATGCTACACTTCTTATAAAAGTATTCTGAGGTCATCCATTCTGCTTGGTTTGATGCTGGTAGGGTTTCTCTTTTTCTTTTTTCTTTTTTTTTTCCTTATCTGAGATTTTCATATAATAACCAGTTTATTTTCTTTCTTTAAATGGTCCTCAAAAGGCCTGTGGCTTGGCATGCCAAGGGATGTAGATGATCAGTTGTGCCCTAGGAGCAGTAACCACATGGCACAGGGTCAAGCTGTGGTAACTTTATAGGGACTTCCACCTGCTCAGCCCCAACTATAAGACAATTCCTGACATTGGAGATGTGAAAGAAAATGGGAGGGGAGGGGCATCTTAAAATCCATAAAATATGGCATATTGTCTCCTGTTTGTACTTTTACAATTTCTGATTTTGCAAATGGCCAAGCTGCCGCAGGGAACAAAAATGAGGTCCTAAGGTGGCAGAGACTGACCTGGTCAGCCCTGTACTGCACAGGCTATGCGTTACTGGATCAGTATGAATGGAGAAAGCAGGGGTGAGTCAGGGAAGCTGCTGCTTCTCCCTACATTGCCTTCATCACCCACAGGAAGGGGGCCCAAAGCCAAGGAGGACCTCCTGGAACTGAGACAGGGGAGGGGAAAAGAAAGTTGAACGATGCCACAGCTGCTGAACCATGACCAAAATATGGGGGAGAAGGCTGGAGGCAAATGTGCATGGTACACCGTGACATTTGGAGTCCTAGGTGACATAGAAGCTTAAGGATCCAACCTTGCTCAAACTGATTTTACATGATGATTTTATCTACTAATCAACCCAGAGATGCAGAGAATGAAATAGGGCAATACTATAGAAAATGCTTGAGAGAAATCTCTCTTATGATTGAGATAACCTGATATTTCCATTGATTCATTCATTCATTCATTCATTCGTTCAACAATTATGTACTGAGTATTATGTATCAAATCCTCTTCTGAACACAGAATAAATAAGGAAAAAAACCCACAAATACCATTTTTATAGCACATGCATTCAAATAGAAGAGAGAGAACAGACAGTAAATAAATAAATATATAATATGTCAGCTGTTGATAAGAAGTCAAAAGTAGAGAGGGACAGAAACTATGTTGATTGTGATGGTGCTGGTGCTGGCTGTGTGTGCAGTTAGGGGAGATTACTCTGATAAGAAGACATTGGCAGATCCTTGAGTGGATTCAGAGAACAAGATGGGTACATTTAAGAAGAGGAAACAAGTGCAACGCCCCAAGAAAGGCACGCACTTGCTGTACTCTGTTAAACACTAAGGAGGCTGGTGAGCGGAGGCAGAGACAGCTGAGTGAAGAGGTAGGAGATGAATTGAGAAGGAAGTTGAGTGTTAAATTTTGTAAGACTGAATTTTGTATTGAGTGAATTGGGGAGCCATTGGAGATCTTAGAGCAGAGAAATAACAAGGTCTGACTTTTGTCTTAAACGGATTGCTTTAACTGCTGAGTGGAAAATAAACTAGAACAGAGCAAAGATGGAATCCAGAAGACCAGATAGGAGACTATTACAATAACTCATAGAAGACGGTGTTTTGGACCACAGTGGGAGTAACTGAAATGTGGAGAACTGGTCAGATTTAGAATATATTTTGAAGATAGAATCCACAGCTTCTACCAAAGAATTAAACATGGGCAGTGAAAGAAAGAGATGAATCAAGAATGACTCTACAGTTTCCTGTTTGAGCTATTGCAAGACCAGCAGAGCTCGAGAAGAATAAGAGCTTGGTTTTGAACATGTTGGGTTTAACTCATCTAGGTAGATCTGGAAAGCAGGCAGTGGAAGAAAGCTCAAAATCCAGGTCTGGACTGGAGGTGGAGATGTGGAGTCATCAGGAGATAGATGGTAGAAGAGGGACAGTCACCAAGGACTCAGTGTAGACAGAGGAGAAGTCTGAGGTTGGGTCCTGGAGCACATTCATACTCAGAGATCAGGGAAATGAGAAGAAACCCCAAGTGGAGGGGCTTGTCCTCACTCAGAAGGGATTGGAGTAAGGGTTCCACCCAGGTAAACTTAGTGGGATTCTGTGGGTCTTCTTTCCTTACCGATTTTTCTTTTCAAGATTTATTTGAGAGAGAGAGAGAGAGAGAGAGCAGGAGCACACACATGCAGGGGGAAGAGACAGAAGGAGAGGGAGAGAATCTCAATCAGATTCCCCGCTGAGCATGGAGCCTGACGTGGGGCTTGACTCCATAACCCTGAGCTCATGACCTGAGCCAAGATTCACACGCTTAACCACTTAGCCACCTAGACACCCACCCAGTTTGTTTTTCATTCTTTTTTTAAAATAATTTATTCATTTATTTATTTGACACAGAGAGAAAGAGAGAGAGAGAGAGATCACAAGTAGGCAGAGAGGCAGGCAGAGGGAGAGGGAGAAGCAGGTTTCCTGCTGAGCAGAGAGCCTGATGCGAGAGCCCGAGACCCTGAGACCAGGATCTGAGCTGAAGCCACCCAGGTGCCCTCAATTTACTTTTCTCAGTGAAGTCATCAGAATGGTCGGTCATCAGCTGTATCTGATGGAAGGTGTTCAATTCTCACTCTGAACAAAATGGCTGTACATTAGAATCACTGGGAGAATTTTAAAAGCACACTTATATCCAGACCCTAATTGGATATTAATCTAATTGGTTCTACACCAATTAGATCAGGTCCTTTGGAGGTGGGCACTCCTGTGTTTTAAAGTCTTCCAGGTGATTCAAAAGTGTGGCCAGTGTTGAGAAGCCCTGGCTTAAGGTTGGAGGAAAGAAGATGTGAAATAGTCAAAATATTTCACGAGAAGAATGGAGATTCTGTCGGTCAGAGAAACATACTTGGATTTGTGGCTGAGAATTTAATGTGAAAGGGGCGCCTGGTAGGCTCAGTGGGTTAAGCCGCTGCCTTCGGCTCAGGTCATGATCTCAGGGTCCTGGGATCGAGTCCCACATTGGGCTCTCTGCTCAGCAGGGGGCCTGCTTCCCTTCCTCTTTTTGTGATCTCTTCCCTTCCTCTCTCCTACTGTGATCTCTCTCTGTCAAATAAATAAATAAAATCTTAAAAAAAAAAAGAATTTAATGTGAAAGCTTCCAGCATTGTTGCTTTTCTCACCAACCACCTTCAGCTGCCAGGGGCAGACATAGGGTGGACAGAAGTTTGGGTTTTTACCAGGGTGGGGTTTTATCAGGTATGTATGATGTATGATGGAGGTGAGAGTATGGGACAGGGATTATAGTTATGGGAGTGGACTCTGTGCCAGCTGCGGAGGCCTGTGAGAATTTGGGGTAAGGATCAAGAACCACAGAAAATGAAATAGGGGGACGCATGGATGGCTCAGTTGGTTAAGCAGCTGCCTTCCGCTCAGGCCATGATCCCAGCGTCCTGGGATCAAGTCCCACATCAGGCTCCTTGCTCGGCAGGGAGCCTGCTTCTCCCTCAGTCTCTGCCTGCCACTCTGTCTGCCTGGGCTCGCTCTTGCTCCCTCTCTCTCTCTGACAAATAAATAAAATCTTTAAAAAAAAGATTCTCTTCAAAAAAAGAAAATGAAATAGGTAAATGGATTCTTCTGAGTGACTTAGATAATTAATACTTCTTGAAATAATTTAGTGCAGCCAGACCCCTGCAAAGCAGCACAAACAACTCTGATGAGTGCTTCAATCTACCACTTCTTCCCAGGGTTTCAATCAATTGCTTTCAACAAGTGAACATTGAGATATTTAGAGCAAAGGAAAAAAAATAAATATTGGAAGTTCGCATTTTTTTTAAGATTTTATTTATTTATTTGACAGAGACACAATGAGATAGGGAATACAAGCATTGGGAGAGGGAGAAGCAGGTTTTTCCTCTGAGAAGGGAGCCCGATGCGGGGCTGGATTCTCAGGCCCCTGGGATCATGACCTGAGCCAAAGAGCAGATGCTTAACAATTGAGCTACCCAGGCTCCCCTGGAAGTTAGCTTTTTACATTCTTGGAAAATGGGATTTTGTACATTTATGTCCTTTTTCTGTCCCCTTGTGGATATTTTCCCTCTTGAAGCACACCCAACCCCTGCTCCACAGTTGTCCAGTAAAAGAAAGGGATCTGAGTGCCATCCCCAAAGTTCACTTGCGTTTAAAGGAGAAACAATCCTGGGAAGCTGTTTTACACAAAAGAGTAGATTGCTCAGTTGTAGAAACTCAGCTATTATAAGAAAACGGGAGAGATATTCGTTACTAGAAGGGGGACTTGCTCAGCGTTTCTAAATTCACATTGGTAGATTGTTGAACTGTTGTAGGCTGAGTGTTAAAATCACATCTTTCCCTCCGTTTTCTTACAGAGACAATGATGGTTCTTCCAAGATTGTCTGTGAAAGGCTAGGCACCTGCAAAACCACACATTTGACCTGAGCCATCACCCAAGTAGAATGTAATCCGCTCTCAGATCATAGGAGAAAAAAGAGAGAGAGAGAATCCCAAGAAGAAACACTCACGTCAGGATTTTCATCAAATTTAGTGCACGTCTCACCATTTATCTTCATTTGCGGTAATTTTTTAAATAAACACTAATGTCGAATTGCCCTGCGTTACAACGAGCAACTCAATTATCAGAAAATCACGAGTCTCCAACGTTTGTTCTAATTACTAAAGCAGAAGAGTGGACAGAGTTTAGAAAATTTTCAACAAGGCTTAAACAAGAGAGATTTTCCACTTTTTTCTAATCAGGTCAACATAGATACCACTTTCCCTACAACCTTGTAGGCAGTTGGTATTTTTCAGAGATATCATTTGGTTCTTTATAGAAGGCTTAAAGTTGGAGGTCCATAAAAACGATAATCAACTTTTATGTGTGCCTTCTATAGGCCAGGAACTGTGCTAAATGAACAGTATCTAATTTAATCCTCCTAACAAGCCCTGTGAAGTCAATACTACTGACTATTCTCACTCCAAGGGGGGGGCAAAGCAGATGCTTCGAGAGTTGAACTCAGTTTTCCAAGTTCATACAGCTCGTATATGATGGAATCAGGACTTGAGCTCAGTCTAATGCCAGGTTGGACCCTCAGTGGCAGCTACTGTAGTTTTTTTGACCGTCACCTGCTTCCCTCCCCCACCCCCGCCCCCATCTCATTCCCATTTAGGGATAATCAGCCATACCTAAATGACAGTGGCCAGGCAGGAAGGGTGGCTACTGGGTTTAATTATTTATATCCAGGGGGAAGAGCCGCCTCGCCCCATACGTTCTGCTTCAGCTCTTGCCCTGCCAGGGGAGTAGCCATCCTTCAAACCATCAGTGTTAATGGCTGGTGAGGGATGAATTAGGCGGCAGGGGTCACACACAGTTTACTAGTCATGCATATTTCTTTCAGAATACCTAAGTACCATTCCCTTGAAGATGAGAAGAAATGATGGGAGGGATGTTAAAAGGGACTCCCAGAAATATTTCTGGACCAGTCATGATCACTAGCCCTTATGATACTCTTGGAGTCATTTTACTGGTTCTTGAAATGAGTGCACTTGCCCTAGGATGGCTTGGCCCCTCCCAGTAATCAGAAGCTCCCAGGATGGGTCAAAGATTACTTTATTTGCTATAATTCTGCAAGTTGAATGTATCTCTCAGCCATTTCCTGTGAATGCTATTATGGGGCAGGCACAGGGGGATGACTATGGGACAGAAACATATCAGGTGAGAGGGATCCTATGCTTTTGTATGAAGGAGAAGCCCATTCTCCTTGGTGATGGGAGTTTTCCTTCTGCTCTGACTCCTGCCCAGCCGGGATCAGTGGGGAGCCTCCTCCTTTGGGCGACAGGTCTCTTTCTTTCTAAATCTTCTTTTTTTGGGACAAAAAGCAAGACTACCCTTCTTTTCATCTTTCAGATTTTTCATCCTGGCCAACGACACTCAAACACCCTCGCCCCCAATTTGGGCTGCTAGACTATGCCAAGAGGCCACATACTGGATATATTACCTCAGGCCCAGTGTTTGGACTTCACTGAACCTTAATTGTAACATCTGAGAAGGGTTGGGGAGGCGGATGTTGTGAGGATTCATTAATCCAATGTTAAATTTTTATCACGGAGTCAAGAAAGATCTCTTGTTAGGAATGTGTTCAATCTTACCAGGATAGAGGGCAAAATAGCATTTTACATATATTTTTTTAATAAAGTATTTCTTTTTAAAAATTATTTATTTGACAGAGAGACAGAGCAGGAATACAAGCAGGGCAGTGGGAGAGGGAGAAGAAGTCTTCCTGTTGAGCAGGGAGCCCAATGTGGGCCTCCATCCCAAGACCCTAAGATTATGATCTGAGTGGAAAAACGACGCTTTAAGGACTGAGGCACCCAGGTTCCCTGCAAAACAGCATTTTTTAAAAAGATTTTATTTATTAATTTGACCGACAGAGATCACAAGTAGGCAGAGAATCAGGCAGAGAGAGAGGGAGAAGCAGGCTCCCCGCTGAGCAGAGAGCCCAATGAGGGGCTCCATCCCAGGACCCTGGGATCATGACCTGAGCTGAAGGCAGAGGCTTTAACCCACCGAGCCACCAGGCACCCCGTAAAACAGCCTTTTAAACAATATTTATATTTTTATTTTATACATATATATGTAAACAGAGAATTGAATGTATACATATAAATATAACTTGTAAACACATTTGATATATATTTATGTTTATCCTAGGATGCAACACTGCCCTCCTGAGCAGCGCAAGAGGGTGGGTTTTTACAAAGAATCACCAAACAGCTTGACCCAACTGAACGGCCTGCCTTGCGCTGCTGCTTAAGAGAAAGCCTTGAGTTGGTTAAGGTTTGACAAATACTGAGAAAAACCAGTCAATTAATATGTTAAAAACACTACCCAACCACAGTATGAACCATTTAGACATATGGCTTTAATTTTGACTTTAGTCTCCAAAGCCTAGGGGTCCCTGGGGAAAGGGGGCAGAGGGAGAGAAAGGACCAGCTTCTCTGTGGGCCAGGTTTCTGGGGTTGCTCCCAGCCCTGCCCCCAGAGGGAATGCCCCCACCCAGGGCTTTGCTCCCAGAAGGGACCCTCCCCCAGAAAGCCCCTTCCCAAATGGCCCTGACCTTTGGCCACACCCTCAGAGGTCCCATTATCCACCCCCAACCCCCTCACACCCCCCTACCCTGCCAAGCACCGCCCTCAGAAGGGTTCTAAGGTGAAGTCAGTGTGCTTCTCTCTCAATGTCTAGGAATTACTCAGTTTTATTTTTGACTTTGTGTTTTTTGAGCGAAGTGGGTGGTGTAAGGACCTACTTTATATTTTTATATTTTAGCCAGAGGCTTCCATTGAGGTTACACAATAACCTTGTTGTTTAACCCTTAAGCTGTCCCTGCTCCCCTTCTCCCAGGGGACTTAACTTAAAAACAAGTCCCGGAAATCAACCTCAGGTAACAAAGCCCAAATACAAGGGTGGGTCAGGCCAGGTAAGACATCTGATCAGTGGAGGGCTGCATACTGTCTCCCTAGCTACCAAGGAGTATGGGTCCCGCCCTTTGTGAGTCTTTTGGGCGAAAATCCTAACCAAGGTGATAGGCTAGGTCAAATATCTACTAAAAGGTAAGTTGTAATTCAATTGGTCACCTAGCATCACTGTGCAGCTTTCTCTGTGTGTTACAATTTCATTGGCCACCTGTGCATGACCAGGCCCAACCGCATGGCCTATGTCCTTAAAAGCTAGTCTGTAAAGGAGAGAGGGGTTGACTTCTCTGTAAGAAAAGCGGCCCTGGCTGGTCAGTTTGATTCTTGATGCTTGGTGCAAAATAAAGCTTTGTTTGACCTTCGCTTTGTATCAGTCTCGCTCTTTTAATCATGGACCCATTATTGGGGCATAACAGGTGGGATAGTGGAGCACGTACATAGTGGAGGGGACAGCCCACTGTGGGTATCCACCATTCCTTGCCTGTACTGCTCATTTGCATGTACTGCTCGCCCTGCCCGGTGAGCACAGCATGGAAATGGACACCTCGTGAGTGGTGGTCAACGAGACTCACTGACCACGTGATGTCTATGACCGAGTCAACCGGAGCTCGCCTTCCCTACAGACCAGAGCTTGCTCTGAGCACCGGCAGGAGGCGGTGGCCTCTTGTGAGCAGCCCAGAACCCTGTCTTGTCCTTTCTCACTCATGTCATCTCCCTGTGTTAGCCAAGCCTTGGAAGTGGTGACTTAGGAGGGAAGGGAAAGAAAGGCAGCCCCTGGCTCCTGATCCTGTCAAGTTCCGTACTCATCAGGAAGCCGAGGGCAGCAGGGTTGGTGGAACAGGTGTGAGTCCCCAGGTGAGGTAAAGATGGCATAGCTGGTCTTGTGCAGGATTTCTACGGTTCTGATAAGAAGAGGGCACGTGGGTGTGCCCCAGCTGTGGAATCCCTGCGTGAATTATTTAACACTGACATTGCACCCTGCGAAGATGAATGGCATAAATCATGCCCATAATCACATTATAAAATTTTTATTTGCTTGGAATGACATTAAATGCAAATAGAAAACAGCAGCCATGCCCCTTCAGAAGACAGATGGTGGAGGAAATGAGCTTTCTATTTTAGTACCTTTAACAAACACTTCCTCCCTGTTTTTGCCCAAAGGGCCCTATATCTTCATTTTGCATGGGGCTTGTAAATTATGTAGCCAGCCCTGGGGACAGCTGTGCAGTGTCTCAATGACCCAGTGCAGGGAATGGCAGGAGCCTCCCTCCTTGATACAGTAGTATTACACAAGCCCCTGAAGCTGAAACAGAACTTCAGGATAAAGTCTGGTGGGGAGGTCCTCAAATTTCTGAGTCATGGGCTGTCGTAAACAAAATAACAGCCGGGTGGCTTAGGCAACATACAATTTATTTTCTCATGGTTCTGGGCGCTGGAAGTCCAAGATCAAGGTGGCAGTAGGGTTCGATTCTTCAAACGTCTCTCCTTGGCTTGCAGATAGCTGTGTTCTCCACTCTGTCTTCAAACGATTGTCCTTCAGTCTGTACTGTCTGTGTCCTAATTTCTTCTTGTAAGCACACCAGTCCTGTTGGCTTGGTGCCCACCCCCAGTGAGCTCGTTTTCCCTTTATCACCTCTTTAAAAATCCTGTCTCTGAATACTGCCACATTCTGAGATGCTGGGTGTTAGGACGTCAACGTAGGAATCTGGGGGCATCCAACTAAGCCCATAACAATAGTCAAAACTGGATCCGAAACTGAAATTTAGACACATTTTAAAATGCTAAAAGTGTATATATATAATTTTTGTGGTAGGCCTGAGATGGTTGGTATTCTGAGATGTATTTGTAACCTTTGAGGGAAACATCCTTTGGAATGATCAAAGAGAGCTTCTATGTAATTCCATACATCCACAATTAAACCCCAGAGCTTTTTAATTTGGAATTTGGCTGTTTTGTGCTTGGTGGTAACCAAAACCAGCCTAGGGCTTTTCTTTTGTTTTGGCAGAAAAGTAGGAGGCAGAGGACTTGAGCATTTAGACATCTTGCTGCTCTTTGGTTTAATCATACTCTACTGAGTTGCCCGAAACTAATTAAGCTCTTGGCTCTGTAGAGGAGAGATGATGTTCCTTACATGTCATTGGCCACAATGTTCCTTTTTTAAATTGTTGTTAGCATTTGTGTTATTTTTCAGTATAAGAGACAAGCTTTACCTTAGTTTGGGCTGATGTAACAAGAGCACCATAAACTAGGTGCTTTAAAGACATACTTATTTCTCTCAGTTCTGGAAGCTGGGAAGTCTACGATCAAGACCCTGGAAGATTCCGTGTCTGTTCAAGTGCCCACTTCCTGGGTCACAGATGACCATCTTCTCCCTATAACCTCCAAGGTGGAGGAGGCGAGGGATCTCTGTGGGGTCTCTCTTATGGAGACACTAATCTCGCCCATGAGGACTCCACCCTCATGACCTAAACATCTCCCAAGGACCCCATCTCCTAGTTATGTCCCTTTGGACATTGAGTTTTCAACTTATGAATCCTGGAGGGATACACTGTCTACAGTGAGCTTCGTCAAACATCTTTTATGTTCAAGGCACTGTTTTTTGGCAAAATTAATCATTTCCTACACATCCTTTGAAGCAAGAGTATTTCTGCACTTTGCCTTCCTTTAGAACCTTTCTCTAGAGAGGATCCTAAAAAGTTCAGAAAAGATGCAGAAGAAACCTGCTGGTTAGCTCGTTTTTCACAGTAGAGCAGAATTCATTTTGAAGTAGGTTAATCTTAGAAATCCAGGCGAAGACACTTCGCTTGAAAATCATCTCAAATGATCAGTTAGTTTTGTTAGTAGGAGTAATAGTAACTATAAGATCAATAGAACAACTTTTTGTTCTACTGTGGGCCTACTGTGTGCTGGCTACCTCGGAGCACCTGAGTCGAACCATCTCGTGATCCTTTCAACAGCCCACTGAGGGTCACACTGTCTTCTCCTCCACGTTATGGATGAGCCTTAAGTCTGGGCCAGAAATGACACAACTTTCCCAAAGCCATATTGCTACTGAGGGGCCAGCTGGGATCTACGCCCACTCTGGTGCCAGAGCCTGTGATTGCAAACGTGGGCTGCACTAGCTGTTCAGAACAAAGGACTGTTCATGGAGGTGACACAGCTAACCCGTGAGACCCACCACCCTTTTCCCTAAGGTCATCCCGGTACAGCCTGCAGTGATGGCCCGAGTTAAGCATTTGAACTTGGTGCTGCAGAGGGCGTGTTTTAGGGACAAGATTGGTGTTAAGGGGGTCTAATGAAGCCCAGAGGGAATGGAAGGAAACAGGACTTGGGGAAATATCTGGGTCCCTGGAGCAGTGATCTCCTTTTATTACTGTGCACCTCTCTTTCACAAAAATAAATAAATACATACATACATACATACATACATACAAAAAATATTTGCGGACATAGCACAAATTTAAGCAAATTTTTGATAAATTATAAACTCTACTACTCTACTAAATTATTATAAAAGTCATGCAAAAGCTAAACAGTTAAATGGATGACATGAAATATGAATAAAACTTATAATATTTTCTTCCAGCCCCTTACTGGACTATTTGTCAAACTCCCTTTGGAGAAGACTTTTTAAAGATTTGTTTATTTATTTATTGAGAGAGAGAGAGACAACACGTGTGTGCACATGTGAGTAGGGGGGGTGGGGCAAAGGGAAAAGGAGAGAAGCAGACTCCCCATTGAGCACAGAGGCCTCACTAAGGGCTCAATCCCATGATCCTGAGATCATGACTTGAGCCAAAATTTTGAGTCAGACATTTAATCAACTGAGACACCCAGGTGCCCTGGAGAAGACTTTTTAAGAAAGAGATAGGACACTGGATTTATAGCAATAATTCCTAGAATTAATCTTTATTTATTTTTTTTTAAAGATTTTATTTATTTATTTGACAGAGAGAAATCACAAGTAGACAGAGAGGCAGGCAGTGAGAGAGAGAGGGAAGCAGGCCCCCTGCTGAGCAGAGAGCCCGATGCGGGACTCGATCCCAGGACCCTGAGATCATGACCTGAGCCGAAGGCAGCGGCTTAACCCACTGAGCCACCCAGGCGCCCCTAGAATTAATCTTTAAAAGTGGGAAGATAGAAATGGTTTTTTTAATTTTTTTTAAAGATTTTCTTTATTTATTCATAAGAGATGGGAGGCAGAGACAGAAGCAGGCTTCTCGCAGAGCAGGAAGTCCAGAGTGGGACTTGATCCCAGGACCTGGGATCATGACCCTAGCTGGAGATAGACGCTGGAGATACTGATAAACCAAACTTTAGGGAAAAATACTGAACTTTACTGGGAAGATGAAGCAGAACAACAGCATATGGCAGCAACATGAGTTTTAGATAGTTGTTGGTCACCCAGAAGGCTTAAGGTGGAGAGAAAAACAAAAGGCTGTAGTGACCCAAAATTGTCCGAGTTGTGACCCAGGAACTTCCGGGTGACATAAAGATTTGTTTATTTATTACACGGACAGCGCCATGTGGGGACAGAGCGAGGGGGAATGAGAATTCCATACAAACGTGTGAGTGGCTCTTCTCCCATCTCCAGGGGGGAAGGAAGAGATTGGGTTTACTCCAGTAAGCATGGTGATGAGTTGGTGAGGTAGGTTGACTAGATGTCTGGACACCTGAAAAAGCCAGCTAAGGGGGCTTCCTGGCCATCTTGTCAGTGTCTTATTGAAAGCTTGTCATGTGCAAGACTTTCTTTTAACAGGTTGCCAGGTGAATTGATGTACAAATCAGACTACCGGCCGCCATGTGTCATTGCTCAGGTGGTCCATGACACAGTGCCCTGCCACTAAGGGGATGCACTTAGCATTACAGACATCGTTCTGTCTTTGTTATTTTGAAAATTAGAAAATATCTTATTAATTTGTTCACCCCAAAGAGGCAATTTATTGCTTACTATGACAGTCTTTTGGTAGAGGACACAAAACTGCTTTCTTTGTTATGAAAATCAATGTGTTACACCAATTTTCTGAAAGATAGAAATGAATTGCCTCCTTCCAGCTGGGTCAGGACATAAGTGTACCCTATGTACTGGTTTTTCAATAGATTCCATTTACAGATTGTACATGTCTCTCAATACAGAAGACATTTGCTCACATTTATGTGTAGAACATTCCCGAACCTGGTCCAGGTTGCGGATGAAACCGTCACTCTGATTGGCAAGGCATAACGAAGAAGAGTTTTCCTGTAAACAATATGTGGTCATGGAAGGAATCAGCACTGCAATTCGTGGCTGATTCCAAAGGCTCTAAGAGGTGGTAGATGCACAGGCAAAGTGGTGACTTTTGCAGAGGAAGCAGGCTGGGGAGAGATAGCAAAACAGAAGTTTGAGAGGGCCCTAAAATCTCCTCCTGTGGGATTATTGGCCATTGAGCTTGAGAAAGGCTATGGTGAAAACTTGAAAGAGCATCAGATCAAACCCTTGGCCACTGGAGGTTGAAACTGACATGAGCAGCACTATCTCTATTCTTGACCCAAGGCCACAGGATGACAAGCTTTGCTTTTTCAATGTGGTCTCAAGTCTCTATACTGCCCTATAAAGAAAATAATACAAATAAATGCTGAGAGTGTAAAGTGTAAGCAGAGCTCCCCTTGGCCATTTCCTAAGTTTTGTCCACTCCGAAGTGAGTATCACTTTGGTGAGTGCATTGCAGGAAATGGCCTTAATGATCAATGGCAGACCTCCACTCCAGAGTGACATAAAAAGCAATCTGCACCTCCTTCCTGATTTGTCTGTAATGAAACTTGCTTTCCTCAGGTCCCAGCATTCGAGGCAGATAAATATGTTCCCTTTCGTTGGCTCTTACTCATACTTCAGCAAGATTTCCCATGTGCTTTCCTTGGCTGGCTGGGAAACTGGACGACAATTTATGGGATCTTAGGGGACAGGCGCGTAGAATTCCAGTGGGATCCCGGAACAGAACCTAATTGGAGATTAGAGACCATTGCGGTGCAAAGCTTTTCTTTGAGATCGAAAGAGGTGCATGTTATGCAAATATTAGCAAGTGTAAGTTCACACTGTCTATTGAAAATTTATAGACTCATTATAGTCAAGAAGGCTGGAAGATAAGTAGATTTTGGGAAAGATTCAGGTAAATTCAGGGAGGTGGCAAATTACCCCAGGGAAAGTAGAATGGCTAAAGAGTATGGCCCAAACTTTTTAAAAAAATTTTATTCACTTATTTGACACACAGAGAGCCAGAAAGCACAAGTGGGGGGAATGGCAGAGGGAGAAGGGGAAGCAGGCTCCCCGCTGAGCAGGGAGGCAAATGTGTGGGACTCGATCCCAGGACCCTGGGTTCATGACCTGAGCTGAAGGCAGACACTTAACCGACTGAGCCACCCAGGCACCCCCTGGCTCCAACTTCCAAAGATGGTGTATGAGATACCTTTGGTGGGAAGGAATGAAGATCAGCAACTGTCCTTGATTCTGCTTCTCAGGAAGGCATTGTGATGTGGTGCCCAGGACTTTGGAGACAGACACATGCTTGGTGCCCTCTGGCTCTGCCGCAAAAGCAACACCTTCCAGAGGGCAGCTGCAGGCACCGGGTGGCGTCACACAGGGTCAGACCCAGGAGGCACTCAGCCACGTACCCATTCCACCATCCTGCTGGGTTTGGAAGAGCGCTATCTAAGTCTCTGCTGCTGAAGGACCATCCAGAGTGACATGTCCCATGGGGCATCCCGGCATTCCTTTACCCCTTCAGGTTGTTGGCAGCAAGGCTGGAAATTTTTTTAATTGCCTGGGAAAATGATAGCAAACAGCTCCAAAAAGGAGTTTCAGAACGCAGACTTCATACTATGTTTTGAGTACATTTCATTCATTTGGCAGGTACTGACAGGGTGCTTAAGTGCCAGGGGCTGCTGCATTAGAAACGGACTTGAGAAGTTAACAGGAGGGGGCTCCAGCCCTCAACCAGCACAAAGTTGATCAATGGATGCATGTGACAGACAGAGCACTGTGACGGGGAGTACTAGGTGCTGTCATAAGAAGGGTATGCCTGGAATTAAAGGAATACTCGGGGGGAGCCAGCACCAACACTCGGGGAGAGCTGTGGGAAATATGATGGATGCAGATGGCTCCAGGGGAAACCAGAGAACTGCTCAGATCCCTGCTTCTTAACAGCTCCAAGTGCCCGCCGCTTCAGAGTGGGGGCTGGGCGAGCAGGGAGCTGGGGTGGGCGCAGCGATGCCTAAGTTCCGACCTCAAGCCCCTGCGCTGTTTCACCTGTCCCTTTAGGAGTACAATGACATAGGATGTCACCAACGGAGGATCTACCCCTGCATCCTGGTACTGGGAAAGCACGCGAGGGCTGCGGAGCTGAAAGCAAGAGTTGGTAGTTCCAGTAATGTGTGCAGGGTTTTAAAAAACTATATACCGGAAAATATCCGGTCTTATTTGCATGTGTTTGTATCATGCACAATTTTTAACTGCAATCCTCCTTTTACCTTCTTCCCTGTTGTTAAGACTCTCCTCTCCTCACCGCTGCCTTTGTCCCTATAATACCTGTTGACAGCCTGGTGCTCATCCATGAGCTCATTCGCCTCTATCCACGCACGCATGGGGCTCTGTCACTGTTTAACAAATATGGGCTCATTTTATCTACCTCTTGATCTAGTGCTTCCCAGTTAATAATCCCTCCTGCATAACGTCCTTCTGTTTTTATCTTCATTTTTATAAAGAATGGTTGCTCACCTTTTATCAGGTGCCTTTATTTTTTTATCAAATGCATTTATTGCTATGGTCTTAAGAGTTTTTTCACAGTTAATTTAGTGATGAGGTAAATCTTATTGATTTTCTGGTCTTGAGCTCCCTTTATTTTCCTGGAATGAATCCAAGTTGGTCTCAGGATATAGTCCTTTGATAGATGCCTGACTTCTGTTATTTGCTAACATTAGTTCAGTTTCTATTAACTAATCTGTCCTAAGCCAGATTTGTTAATAGCTTCCCCGTTCCTCCCTCTCAGGTTTGGGTATTAAAATTGTGCTCAGCTTCATCAAGTGAATTGACTTACTATTGTTTAATTGCCTGTTGCCATTTAACAGTAGAATGACAGTTATCCAGCTGCAAACCTGTCTGATCTTGGAACTCATCTTCTTAATTTTCCATTCTTGAATCATTTGGATGATTTTGTTTTCCTAGGAAATCATCGTTTCTTCTAGGTTATCAAATTGATTAGTATAAAGTGCCTTGCAGTTTAGTGATTCTTTTATATTATGCATTTGCTTTTATATCTCTGTTCCCAATCCTTATCTGTTTTGCAACTCTCTCCCTCTCTCTGTCCCCTCCTCCCTGAAACCCCCCTTTCCCCATTCCCCTTCCCTCTCCCCACCTCCTCCCACACCACATCTTCCCCCTCTCTTATCCTTAATAGGGCATGTGAAGTTTTTTTTTATTATTATTATTTCATTAGTCTTTCATAGAAACAACTTTGAGTTTATTTGCCTCTGATATTTTTTATTAGTTTAAAAATTTATCTTTATTATAATTACTTCCTTTCTTTGGATTGAGCTGCCCTTTTCTGATGGGTTTAAATGAGTACTTTCTTTTATTTAAAAAAATGTTTGAAATTGAAGACATTTGACACTAAAGTCTCCTTAGAGTATAACTTCTGGTGTCTTCTGTAAGTTTTGGTATGAAATAGTCTCCTTTCCATTGCTTTCAAGATTTTCTTCAGTTGTCTTATGATTTCTTCTTTGACTGAAGACTGTATTTCTTAACTTGTATGTAGTTTCAATTTTTTGTTACCAGGTTATCTAATTCTGATTCTACCGGATTGTGATCAAAGAACTGTTCTTTAAATCTTTAATTTGGAAGGCTTGTAAAGGTTTCCTTTGTTGCCTAGTATGCAATTAATCTTTACAAATATGGCTTTCCTTAGGTGTAAGAAAGAAATGTTTTCCGAGGGAAATAAGGATGTCTATTTTCTTTTTTTTTTTTTAAGATTTTATTTATTTATTTGACAGACAGAGATCACAAGTAGGCAGAGAGGCAGGCAGAGAGTGAGAGAGAGGAGGAAGCAGGCTCCCCGCGGAGCAGAGAGACCGATGTGGGGCTCGATCCTAGGACCCTGGGATCATGACCTGAGCCGAAGGCAGAGGCTTTAACCCACTGAGCCACCCAGGCGCCCCAGGATGTCTATTTTCTGTGTGTCATTGTTTTTCCCTCCTTCTAGTAGATACTCCCATTTGAAAAGCTAAAATGTTACCTTGTTATTGCATTTTTAGAGTCTTCAGGTATTATGTTGTTAGATGTATACCTGCTTATACCTTTTACATCTTCTTTCCAAACTCTGCCTTTAAAAATGTCCCTCTTCATCTTAGTACCTATAACTTTATTTTTTTTTAAAGATTTTATTTATTTATTTGACAGACAGAGATTACAGGCAGGCAGAGAGGCAGGCAGAGAGAGAGGAGGAAGCAGGCTCCCTGCTGAGCAGAGAGCCCGATTCGGGGCTCGATCCCAGGACGCTGAGATCATGACCTGAGCCGAAGGCAGCGGCTTAACCCACTTAGCCACCCAGGCGTCCCAGTACCTATAACTTTAGACCCAACTTGTCTGCGATGAATTTTGCCATTCCGGCTTTCTCTTTTGCATGGTATCTCCTCACCTGATACATTCTCAATCCCTTTTGCATTTTAAGTATGTTTCTTGAACAGCGTGGATCTGTAACCTCCTGATAGGTGCTTTAATAGAAAAAGTCAGTCTGTACACATTTAAATTAATGATAAACAGTCATAATTTTATTCCTCCCATCTTATTTTGTTTTTATTTTCCCCATTTTTGATGTTTTTAATCAAGTTCATTCTTTTTGTACTTGATAAATAGAGAAGTTCTTTGCATTTTTCGATGACAGCTTAATTGAGATATAATTCACAGGCCATACCACTCACCATCTAATGTGGACAATTTAATGGCTTTCACTATATTTAACTATACTATACTGAACTACCTACACATTTTCATCATCCTCAAAAGAAAACTTTAGCCATCACCACCAGTCTTAGGCAACCGCTAATCTACTTTCGGTCTCTGTAGATTTAGCTATTCTGGAAATTCCATATAAATCAAATTATGCAATACGTGGTCTTCTGTGACTGACTTCTCTCAATCAGCAGAATGTTTTCAAGGCTCCTCTGTGTCGTGGCACATATCAAAATTCTATTCCTTTTCAAGGCTGAATAATATTCCACAGGCTGGATGGATCACATTTTATTTATCTCTTCATCAGTTGATGAACATCAGGGTTGTTCTCACCTTTTCGCTATTACGAATAAACCCTAAACCTTCATGCACAAGTTTTTGTGTGGGCATAGTTTTTTTCTTGGCTCTATACACAGGAGTGATATTGGTGTGTCATATGGCAACTCTGTGTTCTGCATTTTGAGGAGCTACTAAACCATTTCTAATGTGGCTGTGCCATTTTCCAAGCCCACCAGCAATTTACAGGTTCCAGCTCTTCACATCCTTCCAACACCTGCTTTTGGGGTTTTTGATAGAAGCCATCCACGTGGGTGGGAGGTGGTATCTCACCATGGTTTTGATTTGCATTTCCCGAATGATTAGTGATGTTGAGCATATTTACACGTGCTTATTGTCCCATATATTTTATATATACCTTATATGTATCTTTAAATATATATTATAGATTTCATATTTTATTTATATTTAAATACATATTTAAGAATGTAAATATATTTACATAAATATGTTTATATAAATATATGATCATGTAAAATATATTTATATATACATTTATATATTAATGTATACATTTGAATATTAGAGAAATGTATATTCAAGTTCTTTGCTCATTTTTTAAGAGATTTTATTTATTTATTTGAGAGAGATTTATTGAGAGAGATCACAAGCAGGCAGAGAGGCAGGCAGAGAGAGAGGAAGAAGCAGGCTCCCTGCTGAGCAGAAAGCCCGGGGCTCGATCCCAGGACTCTGAGTTCAAGACCTGAGCGGAAGGCAGCAGCTTAACCCGCTGAGCCACCCAGGCGCCCCTCTTTGCTCATTTCTTAACTTGGTTGTCTTTTTATTTGAGTTGTAAGAATTCTTGTGTGCCTGGGTGGCTCAGTGGGTTAAGCCGCTGCCTTCGGCTCGGGTCATGATCTCAGGGTCCTGGGATCGAGGCCCGCATCGGGCTCTCTGCTCAGCAGGGAGCCTGCTTCCCTCTCTCTCTCTCTGCCTGCCTCTCCATCTACTTGTGATTTCTCTCTTTCAAATAAATATAAAAAAAAATCTAAAAAAAAAAAAAAGAATTCTTCACACAGTCTGAATGCATGTTCCTTATATATGACCTGCAAATATTTTCTCCCATTTAGTGGCTTGTCTTTTGACTTTGTCAATGGGGTCCTTGGAAGCACAAAACTGGGATATTTTGGTTGAGTCGCATTTATTTGTTTATTATTTTTTTTAAGTTGCTTGTACTTTGGTGTTTGGCTGAGGAGCCGTTGTTAGATTCAAGACCACTAACATTTACCTTTGTGTTTTCTTCTGAAAACTTTATCATTTTACTTTATTTTTATTTTTTAAAAGATTTTATTTATTTGAGAAAGAGACAATGAGAGAGAGCATGAGCGAGGAGAAGGTCAGAGGGAGAAGCAAGCTCTGTGGAGCTTGGAGCCTGATGCAGGACTCAATCCGGGATCTCCGGGATCATGACCTGAGCAGAAGGCAGCCATCCAACCAACTGAGCTACCCAGGCATCTCGAACTTTATCATTTTAATGCTTACACTTATGTCTTTGATGCATTTGGGGTTATTTTCTCTGTATGGTGTTAGGCAGGACTCCTGTTTCATTATTTGCATGTGGCTGCTTGGGAGTAAAATACTGTTCTTACCCCCATTGAATTGTTTGGGAGTCTTGTCAAACATTAGTTGACTGTAATTTATTTTCCTTTTTTTTTCCCCATTGAGGCATTTCACGTGCCATGTATATCATATTTCTAAGAAAAAGGAATCCCAGGATTTTCCCTCCTGCCTGGATTCTTCCTTCTTCATGGTGCATGATGCCAGAAGAATTTTTCCATGCAGTGAAACCAAACTGAGGGGATGGAAATATTCTGCCACTTTTCTAGATCTTTCAGTTATACAAGTCTAGGGCTGGTCATGCCACACTTGTTTAACTTGCCCGTGAGGTTCACAGCAGTTTTCCCAGCTCTGTGGTCATCAATAATTTCAAATTTGCCAATGTACTCATGCTTCGTCATCACAGTTAGGAAACGGGACGATGACTTTGGTGCAGGGCCTCCTAAGAACCTGACCTTCGCCCCCCCTTTCAGCAGTGTTAATGTTCTTGAGGGCATCTGTGGGACATTTGTTCACACTGTTACTGCGGCACGGAAAGATGGCAGAAAAAGCTTTTTTCCCTTTTATTAATATTTGGTCTTGTTCTCCTTCCCTTTCTCATAACCGAATGCATATTTCCCCTTCGTCATTTGAAAACTGCATACTGTTCTCCAGCTGTTTTCCCCAGACGAGACCTTGTGTATCAAGAATCCTTATTTCACGGTTATTATACACAATCTTAAAGATTTATGACTGTCCGCTTATTTTACACATGCATACACACGAAGCACTAAATACGGACTTTATCTGAATGGCTAAATGTTGGCCAAGACAGAAGCCAGTTGTAGTGGGAACTGATAGGATAAAGATATAGTCTGAAGTTTTTGTTCTTTAAAAAAAGCCTTCATGGGGCGCCTGGGTGGCTCAGTGGGTTAAGCCGCTGCCTTCGGCTCAGGTCATGATCTCAGGGTCCTGGGATCAAGTCCCATGTCGGGCTCTTTGCTCAGCGGGGAGCCTGCTTCCTCCTCTCTCTCTCTCTGCCTGCCTCTCTGCCTACTTGTGATCTCTCTGTCAAATAAATAGGTAAAATCTTAAAAAAAAAAAAAAAAGCCTTCAGGGGGCGCCTGGGTGGCTCAGTGGGCTAAAGCCTCTTGCCTTCAGCCCAGGTCATGTTCCCAGGGTCCTGGGATCAAGTCCTGCATCGGATTCTCTGTTCAGTGGGGAGCCTGCTTCCCCCTCTCTGCCTGCCTCTCTGCCTACTTGTGATCTCTGTCTTTCAAATAAATAAAATCTTAAAAAAAAAAGGCCTTCATATTTTATTAAAAATTTTAGGTGTCCGAATTCAAAAGGTTAACAATATAGTACAATAATAATAATAATAATAATAATATATCATCTAATAATAAAATAATAATAATTTCTCCTGCATAGTCACTGCTGCACACTAGTAAAATGAGATGTTTCTTTTCTCTTCTTTTTTAAAGATTTTATTTATTTTATTTATTTGACAGGCAGAGATTACAAGTAGGCAGAGAGGCAGGCAGAGAGAGAAGGAGGGAAGTGGGCTCCCCGCTGAGCAAAGAACCCGACGTGGGGCTTGATCCCAGCCAAAGGCAGAAGCTTAAACCACCCAGGCGCCCCGAGATGTTTATTTTCATTTGGGATTATGGAGGGGCAAGGTGTTTTTGGCTCTCCTGCTGAAGTAGGGACTCAGTCAGTATTGTCTCCACCTTTTTCCCTAATAGTAGCTCTGGAAGATGAAGACGTCCCTCCATCTCCCAGACATGAGGGTTTGACCAGGACATGGGATGTTATAAGCTCATTGACAGTCTCATGAACTAAGCCCTGGTTTATTGGTCACAGTCGTTCTCCAAGTATTTTCAGGAATAAACTTCAGGTGTTGCCCTTACTCTAATTTTTCTTTCTGAGATTTCTGACTGCAATTGCTACTTCCTGCAGTCACTCAAGGAGAAACGAGGCATGTGGCAGCGCAACAGTGTGTTTTTCTTTCAAGATGACAGAATCACTCTTGATTTCTGTACGCATCTCGGATATTCATATAGGAACATGGATTTTGGTGTCTACCCTGAGGAGATAATACATATGGTGTGAGCTACACATGTATTCTCATGACACGTCACCTGGGTTACCCAGAACTTTCTGGGCCCGGCAGAAAGGCAGAAACCCAGGTGAATTCCTCATTGTTCCAGCAGGCTGTCAACCCTCAAAGGCCTTCTGGATGTGTTTGTGCATCGCAGTGTCTGCTGTGTAAGATACAGAAAGAGCACAGTAGTTCAGGGGGAAAATATTTAGGAACACATTTTCCAGGAGGAACCAGGATTCAGTTTGGGTGACTCTTGACCATTTTTCATCTTCTGACGACTGAAAGTGGTAGTTAATCTACAGTCATGGTTTTAACATGCATTTCAAATGTAATGTGAGTTTCTATCAATATAAAACTATAAGAACTGCCTTCCTAAAGGGCATTCATGTAAGGCCCGTTATTTTCCAGCTTGATTAATGAAAACAAAATTTTTCTGTAATGCTTTCTTCCTACTCTGTATTAGTTTTCAGGACTGGATTGAAAGTGATTTATTGTGGATAGGGTTATATCTGCTCGTGGAATTTTTTTCTGTTCCTGGGTTTTTAAAGGTGGCAGAGTTGACTTTCTGATTTTAATTTATCTTCACTAGATGAAGAATTCACAAATAGGACTTTTTCTTGAAATAACCATAGCCTGGGGGCGCTTGGGTGGCTCAGGTCATGATCTCAGGGTCCTGGGATTGAGTTCCACATCGGGCTCCCTGCTCAGTGGGGAGCCTGCTTCACTCTTTGCCTCCCCCTCTGCTTATGCTTTCTCTAATAAGTAAATAAATAAATAAACCAAAAAAAAAAGAAGTTGTATTTGACTGGAGCTTCATGTGGAGTGACAGATCAACAGAAAGACAAAGGAATAAGAGACAGGAAGCAATGAAGGAAAACACAGAGGCGCACAGTATAGACAGATGTTCCTCAGCTTATGACGGCCTCGGCTTCTAATAAACCCATTGTTCAGCTGGAAATCTCTTTAGTTGAAAATGCATGGAAAACACCTAAGCGACTGAACATCAGAGCTTAGCCCCGCCAAACTTAAATGTCTTGAGAACACTTACAGTATTGCACAGTTGGGCAAAATCCTCTAACACAAAGCCTATTTCACAATAAAGTGTCTGGTATCTCATGTAACTTACTGAACACTGCACAGAAAGCCAGAACAGGACGGTTCAAGTGTGTTGGTTGCTGACCCTCGTGATCACGTGGTTTGCCTGGGGGCTGTGCTCGCTGCCTCTGCCCAGCATTACAAAAGAGGACCCTACTGTAGATCGCCAGCCTGGGAAAAGATCCAAACTAAATGCATATCACTTCTGCACTATTATAAAAAGTCAAAAAACCATAAACTGAACCAAGGTGAAGTCAGGGATCTTCTGTACCAGGTGTGTTAGGGAAGGTCAAGTGCTCCTGTCTGGCCAGGAACCATAGTGGTATGGGGGAAAGTTCCACAGTAGAAAGTTCTACAGCGGAGAACCACTAGGACTCTAGCACCAACGGTCACAGGTTACACCAGGAAGACTGGATGCTCTTCTGTGGGCGATGAGAAGCCACGAGCGACTCAGGAAGGCTGAAGAGCTCTGGGCAGGTGGGACAGCTGAGGGCTGCAATGAAGAGGGACAGGTGGAGCTGGGAGACCAGGTGGGGAGAGCCCGCTACCCTCGAACAAAAGGCAACAAAGGTCTGGACTGGGATGATGGAGATGGTGGAAGGTAATGGGATATTCATGAAACAGAACTGGAAAGCCATGGAAATGAAATAAGAGAGGGAGGGAAAACCGTTCATGACTTTAATTGCCATCAGTATAAAACATGTTGAATTAAAATGAATTGGTATTTCTAGACCGATGATGACAGCACAATAATGGAAGGAAACCAATTTTGATTTTGAGCCTGGTTAAGGAGACAGTATAGACAAGAGAAAAGCAGAGGCTCTGGAGTCACACAAATGTCACCATTGAGATACGTCCCCACTCTTCATTCCCTTCCCTGTAAACCCAGGCAAGTGACACCTGCCTCACAGCACTGGTAACAAATAGGGAAGAGCACACGTTCCCACGTTCCCGGGTCAGACAGGACAGCCAGGGATCAGCGGCACATGAGGAGGTGACAGGTGGACACTAAACTGAGCTCAGGTGCATACACAGCATTTTACGTCACCTTGAGATGGCTCCTCTTGTGACCTCTCGAAGAAGGTGGCAGTGGTGAGGAACGAACTCCAGGAGCTTATTAGCATACATGATCTTCAGGCCGTCTGGATGAGACTCAACGATCTGCTCTACAATCACCTAGCAGAAGGAAGAGCGTTTTATTTTTATTTATTTATTTGTTTGTTTGTTTGTGTTTTTGTTTGTTTTTAAAGCACCTAAAAGAGAAGTATGAACTATACACTACAGAGAAAAGAATCGTGTAAACCTTAAAAATGCACTTCGTCCTTCCTCCTCCCCACTCAGTATGCTTTCTAAACAGGAGGTAAGTAACATTGGCATGAAAATCTAGGTCCTGGGATTTGGGAATACTGCTCCAACCCTGGGGGACACAGAGGCTGAGGGACAGAGACTGGCCTGAAGCTAAAACATCACACACACTCATCTGCTTCCCTTCTGAGCTTAAAAGCAAAATACTGTATCTGCAGACAACAGCTCTGTATCATCTTCACCCTGGCCTTATCCTCTACCGTCTCCAGAACAGGGAAAGGGCTGAGATGGAAAGTGATGGAAGAAAACACATCTTATTTTGCTTTAGTATTTAATTTTTTTTGGTGAGGCTGAGTTGCAGGAGGTGAATGACAAGCATACAAACTTAAAATACAAACGTGGCCACAGTTCATTTAATGACATGGAAATGTAAAGTACTTCCCCAATTTAGCATATTAGATTCAGTTCAATGAAAAGGGCATAAATTAAATAACTAAAATATTTTCATTTAGTGACAAAGAATAATGTGATCTTTTTCACCCCCACAGAGAGAGCTATGAACTATAATAGGATACATACAAAGAACTGACAGATCATTTACTTTTAGTAGTCTTAATGAAGCTGAGAAGATTACTGAAATTAATCCTTCAATTTCATTTCTATCACTGGGATACTGTCTCGTTTTAAAACTGGAAGCCTTTCATCCTGAAGTCATGGTGGGTAGCTTTATACTTACCAGACAGAAAGAACACTCGCACTGGCAGGTGACTGGAAGAAAGCCCTCAAACGCTGAGACTGGCTTCATGACTTCTGTCCGCTTGAACTAGATGAAACCGACGCTCTCTAAGTTGGAAGCTGCTGATTGCTGGCGGCCTCACATGGTGCAGCCCATACTCCGGCCGCTCAGAGGCAGGATACACTGACTCCCTGTATTTTACTGTATCCTTATAGGTCAAGAACACTGGGTAACCAAGTTCTGGACTTAAGGTACTACCCGGCTAACTCGCCCTTCAAAGCCCTTTATCTTTGAATATTCCCTCCCTCCCACCTTCCTAGTCTGGCAAACTCCCCCATGGTCTTCAAGACTTAGGCCACATCAATTCTGCGAAGACGCTTCCCCTCACAGACTTTCCCTGCGCACAGAGCTGTCTTCCAGCTCCTCCAGTGGGCACGGGCGCCTTGGTGGGGTCACGCTTTTCGGCAACTTCATTAACGTATAACTTATGGAAATGGAAATTGACCTGAAAATGTTCTGATCCGTACCTTCTTCCTAGGCAAGTCCCTCACCCCTACTAAATTAAGATGATCCCTGAGTTATGGCATCACTGGAAGAGACCAGAGCGCATGCCTGATTCCTGCCATGCTGATGGGCACCAAGCGGGACCAACCTTTTCTTACAACCAGAAGATCAGGAACTAAGAGCATCTTCAAGGAAGAGCCCTGAGCTCTCTCGCACCCAGTCAAGAAACAAAGCCAGATTAGATGCTCTGTGTTTGTGGAATGAGGTGCATGGGGGCACAAACCTCATCCATGTATGGTTTCACCAGTACTTGACCGACTAACGCCTCTGCATCCCGTGTCTTGTCAATTGTAGCGTAAGTCTGG
Organism: Mustela nivalis; assembly: GCF_964662115.1. Classification (NCBI taxonomy): domain Eukaryota; kingdom Metazoa; phylum Chordata; class Mammalia; order Carnivora; family Mustelidae; genus Mustela; species Mustela nivalis. The sequence continues at coordinate 373,718 of NW_028136217.1, forward strand.
AGGCAGTGCCGTATGATGTCCACATTGGAAGTCTGAAGCCCTTCTAGCAGCAGGCCTCCCAGGGACTGCTGCAGCATGGCCGTAATGTGGGCTATACGCTGCAAGAACAGAGAGACCAGGAAAGAAGGTTCAGGTACCACAGTTTCTAAAAGCTCAAATATATGTGTATAATTTATATACATATGTGTTATATATATAAAGCGAGCCTCTAATTCTACCAGAATATATGTAAGATTAAAATCCCAACATTTCCTAGAGAATAACAATGAATCTCTTCTCCCCATGATTCCTTTCTTTCTTTTTTTTTTTAAAGGTTTTTATTTATTTATTTGTTGAGAGAGAGCACAAGCACACAAGGAGACACAGGCAGAAAGAGAAGCAGGCTTCCTGCCAAGCAAGGAGCCCAAGGTGGGACTCAATCCCAGGACCCTGGGATCATGACCTAAGCCAGAGGCAGTGGCTTAACTGACTGAGCCACTGAGGCGTCCCCTCCCTATGATTTCTTTGAAAGTAAGTCGGCTTCAACAAAGTGAAGTTCAGACAATTACGGAATGACAAAAAGTTATTTGCCTCTTAAGCTACGGAGTAAATCTGACAAACGTGCATTTAAACCCAGTCAAGGGCTTTGGATAAATGAACTCTGACTACATCATATGATGTGTCAAGTTACATGAAATTCAGAATTAATTTTACTTGCATAGTTTGGAGACTACGCTTGTGTCTTTACACAAAATCTATCTAGTGTGACATAATGGCAGCAGGGTCCCAAGCAGGAGACACTGAAAAAAAAAGAATTCAAAGCTAGCTTCAAAATCCTGTAGAGTAGCAATTATCAGGGGCAATGCTAGGTCAAACCAAAATCATCCAGGAAATTCGCAAACAGCAAATTGAAAATCGAAACCAACACTTGCTGGTCTTACTTTGTCCAGAAGAGGCATGCCTTTGCTCTGAACAGCATGAAAGTGTAACTGGTTAAATTCTGTGGCAATTCTCTCCAAAATCTGTCTAGTCCAGAGAGGGCTAGTAGAGACAATTAGAGAAATGTAATTCCCAAAGTTAAAAACCTGCCACCCCCACCGCCCCACATGCCTTACAGCGCTCAGGCACCTGCACCTGAACGCCATCAATTTTCATGACAAACTGTCTGTGCAGCAGGCCCCAGTGCAAGGGGTGAGGAGCGGGGAGGTCGTAGAAGCCACCGACGCAGCCTGGCCCGGGCCACAGGGCCCAGGCAAGGGGATGGAGCTATTTTAGGTCAGTGTGGGTACAACTGCATGATTCCTCCACGTTCCTCGGGCTCTCCCATTTGTGCCCTTCTTCTCCCTTCTTCTCCCATTCTCTAACCCCCTCCTCTCTCTTGCCCTGTCCTACCGTTCATACCCGAAGCCCCCTCTTCTTCTCTGCCTGCCTCATTCTCCCTCCCAAGTACCTCCCCAGTACCAACTACTGCTGTCTCCTCAATCAGCTAAAACTGACCGCCTAGCAGCAACCTGGGAAATCGCTCAGAGCAGCAGACTCCAAGTTTAAATTTACCCAACGGCAGAAAGAGCAAGCTCGGTGCTCCGGGAGCTGGTGAGAAATCACTCACAGTGCATCTGCCATCAAGTGGACTGGATACACTTCCCTCTTGCCCCCCACATTAGAAAGCGTCAACCCCATTCAAAAGGAAGTCGAACAGTGAAAGAAAAAAAAAACACACAACAAAGGCCCCAAAGCCCCTGCTGGGCTCTATGAGGCATCCCACATCTGAGGATGGGCAGTCAGGTAGTAAGGAAACACACTGTAAGAAAACCCAAAATCGCTGGAGACCTGCCATGGTGTGCCCCATCCCAGAGCATCAGAACTGCTGTGGAGGGAAGGCAAGCGCTTGGCACGACCAATGCAGAATCCTAATCCCAACCTCTACGGACTGATCCCATGTGCATTTCCTATTTATCCTTTTCTCGGCATTTCTGGGCCTGGCAGAGCATGATGGATTTACTGTGCACTGACGCTGCTCTGGCTTTCCTGACTCTAGAGCTCAGAGCTGCTCTTCTGGAGAAAAAAGTCCTCCAAGGTAATTCTGAGCAAGAAAGTGCACAATGTCTGTTTATCAAGGACAGTGTTGCAAAGGGACAGGATTGTAGACACAGAGCTCACTGAGGTGTTTCTATCCGATGAGCACAGCAGCAACAGAAAAGACGGGAAGAACACTGGAGGGCCAGCTCCCCAAGGGCCGAACGTGGACATGGCTGGAGGGGCTGCAGGCGCTGCCAAGGGCCGCAGTGAAGCAGAGCCGCTGGAGACACACGGGCTGCAGAAGGGCCGCGTGCAGACTGTCTGCTAAGTGTGGACGAACGGGGCAGAAGCACGAGTGCAATGGGCTAGAGACACAAGCACAGTGGAGGCTGACCACTTAGTTGAATGCCTTGATGTGAAAGGGGACAGAGACCTAGGACCAGAGAATCGCTTCCTTTGGGATGTGTCCGTTCTTAATCTCCATCATGAGACATGCGGAGCATATGGTCTCTCAAGTTCCTTCCAAATCTAAAACCTTAATTCCTAAAATTTAGAAACCTAACTCCGCCTGCAAGGGGAGGGACTGTTAGCGTCACACAACAGAGCACTCAGGGCACCAGGCGACCTTGACGCAGGCAGCCCAGCTGGTATGTGTAGGACCAGCCCCGGCTACTCCCACTGCACCACTGTGCATCTCACAGTGCTGACAGGACCTAACTACTCATTTTCTGAGTCACTCATCTACCCTGGATGATTGAAAATTCACACCAGGAAGGGAACAAGACAATCACAGTGTAACAAAGAGAGCCATCATCTTTTTCCTATTTCATAAGTTTTTCCTTTCCTGTTTGTAAATTTCAACTGGATATGTCCTATACTGTTTCATAATAATATAATGCTGGTGCAAAATACATCAATGGTAATACTCTGGGCATGTCTAGGAAAAAAAATGAGATGGAGAAAAACCAAGATGAATGGTAGGTATGCCTTAAAGATCAACAGGACTTTGCTAGTCCTCAGGGAAGGTGATTCCAAATATACTTTTACACTGCAAGCATAATGACGTGTTGGAACTGTGGTCTATAACCAAAGCGTTTATAGGAACGTGTTATAGATTTTACCATTTCATGCTCTCCACTCTCCTGGAGCTACATTCTAGCCACAAACCTGGATTTTCTTCTTGTTCAGAAATGAATTCTAACTAAGCCGTCCCCGCCTAATTAGATTGGATGTGAAGTATTAATTTATGTGCTACTTAGTTAAAAAAAATGCTTACCTGCTTGCTGCTAGTGCAGAGGTTTCTTTCGAACTTTGTGAATTTAAGATTTTTTCAATCTTTTCCACTGATCAAATAACTTGTATAAGCCTCAACACACACATCTATAAAAATAAAAATTAAGCAAACAAAAAACGTCACCATCTTTACTCTTAATCATCTTTATTTCCCATGCTAAATGCAGGAAAATATAAGACCAAAAGTTAACTTCAAATATATAGGGCATGCTATATTTTGAATATTTCTATGAAACACAGAATTCTCAAGAATGCAAATCTTAGTTCTAGAATAAGCATACTTCCATATTCTATTGCAAGTTTATAGAGGAAAAAAAAAACCCTAGACTTTGCTTTCTCATATTCTATACTCTTATTTCTTTTTTTCCCCATCCTGAATCTTTCTATGGGCATTTCTTTCCTATTTTCTTAAAAAAGATTTGTTTATTTGAGAGAGAGAGAGACTGCATGTGCGCGTGCAGGGGAGGGGCAGAGGGAGAGAGAGAATCTCGAGCAGACATCCTGCTGAGCACAGAGCTCAATGCGGGGCTCAATCTCATGATCCTGAGATCATGACCTGAGCCAAAATCAAGAGTCGGACGTTTAACCAACTGAGCCACCAGGCGCCCCTCCATTTGTTTTCTTATGGCCCTTTATTCATGTTTTAACTTTGGCTTCCGATTGTACTGGCCCTCTCAGTTTACATGTGCATATACCTATATGCCCAAGCACCAAATCATTAAAGACCTTTTACACTACAAATATTATCAAAGAGGTTGAGGGACATTATGAAAACTGTCATCCTTAAAGAACAAAAAAATACAAAGTCATCCATTCAATAAATAATAATAATAATGAACACCCCTGGGAGCTCGATATTCATTCCAACGGGGGGTGGGGGGGGCACGAGAAAATAAAGCAAGAAATACACCCTGCTCTCACAAAGCTTACTGTTTTGTCTGGAAGCGCACGACAAGCATTCTTTGGACAAAAGCTGTGAGGAGATCCAGAGGCGAATTAAACAGAAGGTCCCTCAAACAGGCTTCTCCCCACTGAGATTTTAACAAATATGCTAATAATACACATAGAAAACATTGTACAGAGCAGCAGGCGAGAGTCAGAAGCCCAGACTTCCAATGCCCGCTGTGCCCCTACATCGTTATGCTCATGAATGATATCGGGGACACTTGGAACTGGAGATAGCACTAAGGGGCACACTCCCGGGGTGAGCCCTCAGATGTACAGAGCCATTGCCTGTCTCACACACCTGAAACTAAGCCAACACCGCATGCTAACTACTGGGAATTGAAAAAATTAAAGTGAACACCAGAACATAAAGAACACAGGATCAGAAAATAACAGCAAACCTACGGCAGAATCCTGAGTTTGCTTTGGAAAGCCCACTTCTCCCCTAGTCTCTAATATAGGCCTATTTTCTTTACAGGGCCGCTGACAATTTATACAGTCATTAACTGTCAAGCGCTGCACTGACAACAGTTATCACTGTTTCTTGTTCTGGAAAAAGTGGGTGATCTTGAGATCGTGTGGGTACCTCTGAAATTCTGTCTTCTTATTTCAGGTAGATAACGTGACATAATGCATAAAATGCACATGCGTGAGAGCTTTGAAAAAAAGCTAAATTTAAAAAAAAAAAGAAAAAAAGCTGAATAGTGCTGACAAGTTCGTGGAGACAAGAGGAGAGGGCTTCAACTGGCATGCAGCATAAGAAATCTACTGGAGGGTACCTTTTTCTTCCTTATGTCCTCTTGTTTACACATTCGTTCATCTACTGCCCGAATTCCTTCACTGACTGATGACCTGCGACTCTTTAAAAGAATAATAAAGAAAATGTATTACAGACATTGTTTTGTCACATTATCAATTTCCTACATCTCATTCAATTCCACAGAAATTAATACCTGTGCACCAGTACTATGCAGATATTGACAAAAAAAAAAAAAAACATGATATACCAGACACAGTTACTGTTGAGGGGACTCATGACCTGGGGGCATAATGACACGAAGGCAGGGTCGCATGGCTAGAAGAAGAATGACATATACAGTGAAAGTTATGGGGATGAGGGGGCTTAGAATGGAGAACAGATAATATGAAGCAAAGTACAGGAGAGTCTGGAAATGCGACGGGGCTCGAATCGGACTCTGAAAGCCATGTGTACACAGCTGCCGAGGTGGGGAGGGGATGGGGAGCAGATGTAAGTGCACACACACTCAGGGGCAGGGTCAGACAGGCACACAGCCATGTGCACTGCAGGCTTCCTTCTGGAGAGAAGCAGAAATAGGAATGGAGGGCCAACTTCACTGAGATGAATTTTTTAGATTCTGCATATTTTGGAGAATGAAAGAATGTCAAAGCACTGATGCATGATGATGAAATGTGGGTATGGAAATACCAGGAATCAAGAATGAAGAACAGAAGACCAGAAAAAGGCAGAGCACAGAGGTAGAGAAACATGTCCAGAAGCTAATGAATAAAGAGATAATTAGGAATTAGGGCCAAAACAAAGGTTAACAGAAACAACTAGAATGAAGTAGGCAGATCACAAAAATTCCACAGGAAGGTGAATTAATTCACTCCATCAACATTATGAAACACCTCCTGGACGTCAGTATTGTGGCAGCCTACAGGGATGCAATGAAGACAGATATAGTCGTATCCCTCAGTGATCTGAGAATCTCACAGAACAGCTTCAGAGTTGGGACCAGAAAGGCAGGTCAGGCCTGTGGCTGAGCAGGACCAAAGTGGCCATAAAAACAGGCCATGGAAAAGGGAGGGTATATGGTGATGGCAGGGGGTGAGGTGGGACGGGAGCCTGTGTGAGTAGAGCAAATCTGCCTCCAGGGAGGGGGTTCGAGAGAAGAGTGGGAGGCCAAAGGAAGGCTAGGCTTGGGAAACAACACCACTATGAGGCCCCGGGAGGAAGAGGCACACCAAGGAGGCAGTGGGAGAGCCCCACAGCGGCTGGTGTGGAATCCAACAGCGGACCATGAAAATCCCTTCCATTCCAAGGAAAAGTATCTTTAACAAGATTTTGTAAAATTCAAATGAGACATAAACCATGGAAAGTATTGGCTACCTCAAGGCACAACTCAAGATTTTTACCTGTTTCACGAACTCTTTCCTGCCTGCCCCTCCCCTAGGCTTCTCAGCACTGATATTTCCATTACTTCGCATTTTTTTTTGGTTCTAACCATGTACTGTGTCTTCCCTTAAATTATGTTCTCTTTATATTCTCTCTAGGATGCAGGCACTGTCTTAGGGGAGGGACGCAAGAGGCCACTCAAGCTAGAGGAGACACACAAGGAAGGATGGTGTTGTTTTTGACAAGTTTACGACAGGGCATCAGAATGGACAGAGGCCATAAGTCAGGGCACCAGACACAGACGGGGAGGGGGGCTGGAGGGGAGACAGGGCAGCACAGTTTTCTGTTAGAAGTGATGCCACAACTGCCCCTCCACTGTTCACCCAGGTGGAGTTCCTATTCCCAATGGCTTAGAGGTGGGGAGTCCCATTCCCACAACAGAGATTTTTCTGAGAGAACATGCAAATGTAACATTTATTAAGTATTACATTTTATTTATATTATCCTTCAGTTCCATTAGGGATTACACAGTTTTTGTAGATCAGCCCAGGAACCTAACCACACGTAGCTTACATGCGGTGGGGGGGGATCTTTACAAGATTACAAACTGTTAAAATACAAGTCATTCGTAAGTTAGAAACCACTTACATATGACCAAAGTGGCATTAATAAGTTGAATTTGGAAATATGCTTCCTCTCCCCTGACATTTTAAGGTTGTCTACTCTGAGAATAGGTCTTCTTCAATTCGAACATGTTTTTTTAGGTTTTTAGCATATGCAAAAACAAAATCATTTACAACACTTCTGAAGGTGAATATTATAACCATGAACCGTAAAATACAACCACCAGTACCACCAAACTAACAGATGAAAAGAATTCTTAGAGAAAAGCCGAAGAGGACAACAGGCGTCAGAGCAGACTGTTTTCATTAATTGGGGACTTACCAGAACTTCTCATAACTGTCGCAAAGGCACAGAAAGTTGATTGAGGGCTTTGTCCATGCCAACCTAAAGGGGCACTTCCCCTCTACCACTGTTGCCAGACTAACCTTACCTATCCTGCAGGGTCAGGTAGGCCTGGCCCGTTATATGTTGCTCTCCTCTGAGTGGTTAGTATTTCATAGAAACTGTGCTTTGCTTTTGTCAGGATTTACCCTGGATTATCAAAACCCTTTCCTTGTGCCAGTGAAGCCTAAGAAACAGTCCTAATGAGAGAACCAGGAACTCAAACAGATCATATTTATCCTGAATGTTCTGTCCAAAATGAAAAATTCCTTTCTGAGGAGCCTCAAGATCTCTGAGAAGGGAAGTTTCACCAACTCTGTCATGTAGGGGCATCAATTCCGATTCTGTGTCAATTTTACTACTTTCCCAGCTAGTAATTCTCTACCTCAGAAAGCCCACTGTCAACCGTTTTCTCTTTCAAAGGCAGTTGCTCTTAGAGTATGCACATGACACTTGGAGCCTGCTGGTCGTTGGCTACTGCCCTCTGTACCTTGGGTCTAAAAGCTAAAGGGCATCAAGATGAGCACGTCTCTTGTTTTAGGACTTAATATAGTTTGGGGCACATGGTAAGCAATAATCACTTCTTTAGTTGATCCAAGTGTTGGATCATTCTTAATTATTCTACTACCACAATTTACTTGTTCTAAGATTGGTCCCCCCCCCATTTTAATATCTCTTAAGGTGGCACTCACCTTGCACTTGATGACATATCCTACTTTAACTGACAGCATTTCTCTTTCTTAGTCGAACATAAACTATAGTGCATCTTACACTTGATGAAAGCTAGGATGCAATGAAATACTCTATTATGGTTACGATTCTGATATTTGAAATCCTCCGGTAGCTCCCTGTGCCCCCACGGTGTAGTACCTCACCTCCTCGCCATAGTATACAAACCTTCTCACCCCCAGTGTTAACCCCGGGGCTCAGCCTCCATCCCCAGGTGATGCTGCCAGATCAGCTGTCGGTTGTCATGAACTTGCTGTAGTTTCCCGAATGCACTGTGCTGCCTCCTGGCACTCTGAAACTTGACACACTCATCCTCATTCTTCGCTTTGCCCTTGTCTATCACCTCCCTTGAAAATCTGTTCCTAAGTGGCTTTTCCCAGCTCCCACCTACCCTTGGCAGTCTATTATCTCCCTGTGGTAAAGCCTGTCACACTGCACCATGGACATGCCCATTGTCCCCCTGAGAAGAGAAAAGGGACAATGAGGGCCCCCAGCATTTGCAGCTCTAGTGCAGAGCCCCATGCCTGGCTTGCAGGAAATGCCAGATCATGAAGACAAACGGAGATCATCCTCTGGCTAAAACCAGCTCTTCTTTGCCTACCGCAGGATCTGGATCAATAAAGAGCAGCCAGTTATTATTGCTGTTTTTCTAGGGATTTTTACCCCATATATTTCCCAGGTCTCTACTCTTTTTGTGGCACTTTAATTCAGGCTTCAACCACTTCCTAGTCAGATCAGGTGAAATCATTTTCCTTCCCATACCCTCGATGTATTTCACATCTAGTAATTCTTTATTTAAAGATCTTATTTACCCATTTGACAGACAGATCACAGTAGGTAGAGAGGGAGGCAGAGAGAGAGGGGGGAAGCAGGCTCCCCGCTGAGCAGAGAGCCCGATGTGGGGCTCCATCCCAGGACCCTGAAATCATGACCTGAGCCGAAGGCAGAGGCCTAAACCACTGAGCCACCCAGGAGCCCCCATATCTGGTAATTTTTAACCAACGTGGATTTGCTGCATCAAATAGTTCCTTCTTCTTCAAATATAAATATATAAATAAAGTGATCAAGTCACTCGCATGTCTTAGGAGAATGTCATACCTTTAGTAGCAAACTTGAAATCTTGGCCATTGGTTTTGATTTTTGTTTTGGTTAGATTTGGTTCGGTTTTTGTCATTTGAAAAATCCCTCCAGCCCTTGGCTCTGTCTGACCTGATTGCGTTCAGCTGTTTCTGCAAAAAAATTGTCCCGGCAGCGAAAACTCTCATTGTTTACAGTGGCGCCCCCTTCTGAACACTTTGTTAATAAAAAGCTTTTTTTTTTGTTTGTTTGTTTTTTGGCTATGGTAAATGTGGAACAACAATGAGGTACTTCAAAGAGGTGAACCACAGATAAATTTCTCTAAGGGTGGGGTGAGGGTTACTCAAAAAGGAACTTGACAAGGCTTTTAAAGATATCGACAATCATTATAACATAACTTGACTGATTGTTACCGCGCTCTTAACTGGGCAAACACTTGTTGGCTTCCAAGAAAAACTAACATAGTTGAAATGGTTCTAGTGGCCTTCTAGCACAGGGTATGATGGGGTAGGTATTCTAGCCACTGGCTGTGCAAGGCATGAGGCCTGTTAGTGATTCTATTTTTTCCTCTGCAGAATGGGTCTTTCTACATTCCAGGTCCTTTCTACCCCAATAAATAATGCGGCGATTCTCTCAGTGAGTTGTACTTTGGGTTTAAACAGCCAACTGTCTCTTAAAAAGGTCTTTTGTTTAAATTCCTTTAAAGAAAAGTCCTTTCAAAAAAATTTTTTTATTTTTTATTTTTAAATCCCATATGTTTACTCTGATCATGGAACTTTGTCATTTTGACCTTCTCTGCTGATTAAAATATTCTTTTTTTTTTTTAAAGATTTTCTGTATTTATTTGACAGAGAGAGAAATCACAAGTAGGCGGAGAGTCAGGCAGAGAGAGATAGAAAAGCAGGCTCCTGCTGAGCAAAGAGCCCGATGCGGGGCTCAATCCCAGGACACTGAGATCATGGCCCGAGCCGAAGGCAGAGGCTTAATCCACTGAGCCACCCAGGCGCCCCTGATTAAAATATTCTTCATCATTAGCACCTACTGCTCTCCTCTCTTGGTGGTCTCTCCGGAAGGGGTCTTCTCTAGCTCTTCTAGCAGGAGATGGGCAGTTCCCAAATACCCCTGTTGCCAGACTAACCTTACCTATCCTGCAGGGTCAGGTAGGCCTGGCCCTTTATCTGTTGTTCTCCTCTGAGGGGTTAGTTTTTCATAGATACCGTGCTTTGCTTTTGTCAGGATTTACCCTGGATTATCAAAACCCTTTTCTTCTGCCAGTGAAGCCTAAGAAACTGTCCTAATGAGAAACCAGGAATTCAAACAGATCATATTTATCCTGAATGTTCTGTCCAAAATGAAAAATTCATTTCTGAGGTGCCTCAAGATCTCTGAGAAGGGAAGTTTCACCAACTCTGTCATGTAGGGGCATCAATTCCGATTCTGTGTCAATTTTACTACTTTCCCAGCTAGTAATTCTCTACCTCAGAAAGCCCACTGTCAACCGTTTTCTCTTTCAAAGGCAGTTGCTCTTAGAGTCTTCACATGGCACTTGGGGCCTGCTGGTCGTTGGCTACTGCCCTCTGTACCTTGGGTCTAACAGCTGCAAGGCTTCAAGATGAGCACGTCTCTTGTTCTAGGACTTAATATAGTTTGGGGCACATGGTAAGCAATAATCACTTCTTTAGTTGATCCAAGTGTTGGATCTTTCTTAATTATTCTACTACCACAATTTACTTGTTCTAAGATTGGTCCCCCCCCCATTTTAATATCTCTTAAGGTGGCACTCACCTTGCACTTGATGACATATCCTACTTTAACTGACAGCATTTCTCTTTCTTAGTCGAACATAAACTATAGTGCATCTTACACTTGATGAAAGCTAGGATGCAATGAAATACTCTATTATGGTTACGATTCTGATATTTGAAATCCTCCGGTAGCTCCCTGTGCCCCCACGGTGTAGTACCTCACCTCCTCGCCATAGTATACAAACCTTCTCACCCCCAGTGTTAACCCCGGGGCTCAGCCTCCATCCACAGGTGACGCTGCCAGATCAGCTGTCGGTTGTCATGAACTTGCTGTAGTTTCCCGAATGCACTGTGCTGCCTCCTGGCACTCTGAAACTTGACACACTCATCCTCATTCTTCGCTTTGCCCTTGTCTATCACCTCCCTTGAAAATCTGTTCCTAAGTGGCTTTTCCCAGCTCCCACCTACCCTTGGCAGTCTATTATCTCCCTGTGGTAAAGCCTGTCACACTGCACCATGGACATGCCCATTGTCCCCCTGAGAAGAGAAAAGGGACAATGAGGGCCCCCAGCATTTGCAGCTCTAGTGCAGAGCCCCATGCCTGGCTTGCAGGAAATGCCAGATCATGAAGACAAACGGAGATCATCCTCTGGCTAAAACCAGCTCTTCTTTGCCTACCGCAGGATCTGGATCAATAAAGAGCAGCCAGTTATTATTGCTGTTTTTCTAGGGATTTTTACCCCATATATTTCCCAGGTCTCTACTCTTTTTGTGGCACTTTAATTCAGGCTTCAACCACTTCCTAGTCAGATCAGGTGAAATCATTTTCCTTCCCATACCCTCGATGTATTTCACATCTAGTAATTCTTTATTTAAAGATCTTATTTACCCATTTGACAGACAGATCACAAGTAGGTAGAGAGGGAGGCAGAGAGAGAGGGGGGAAGCAGGCTCCCCGCTGAGCAGAGAGCCCGATGTGGGGCTCCATCCCAGGACCCTGAAATCATGACCTGAGCCGAAGGCAGAGGCCTAAACCACTGAGCCACCCAGGAGCCCCCATATCTGATAATTTTTAACCAACGTGGATTTGCTGCATCAAATAGTTCCTTCTTCTTCAAATATAAATATATAAATAAAGTGATCAAGTCACTCGCATGTCTTAGGAGAATGTCATACCTTTAGTAGCAAACTTGAAATCTTGGCCATTGGTTTTGATTTTTGTTTTGGTTAGATTTGGTTCGGTTTTTGTCATTTGAAAAATCCCTCCAGCCCTTGGCTCTGTCTGACCTGATTGCGTTCAGCTGTTTCTGCAACAAAATTGTCCCGGCAGCGAAAACTCTCATTGTTTACAGTGGCGCCCCCTTCTGAACACTTTGTTAATAAAAAGCTTTTTTTTTTGTTTGTTTGTTTTTTGGCTATGGTAAATGTGGAACAACAATGAGGTACTTCAAAGAGGTGAACCACAGATAAATTTCTCTAAGGGTGGGGTGAGGGTTACTCAAAAAGGAACTTGACAAGGCTTTTAAAGATATCGACAATCATTATAACATAACTTGACTGATTGTTACCGCGCTCTTAACTGGGCAAACACTTGTTGGCTTCCAAGAAAAACTAACATAGTTGAAATGGTTCTAGTGGCCTTCTAGCACAGGGTATGATGGGGTAGGTATTCTAGCCACTGGCTGTGCAAGGCATGAGGCCTGTTAGTGATTCTATTTTTTCCTCTGCAGAATGGGTCTTTCTACATTCCAGGTCCTTTCTACCCCAATAAATAATGCGGCGATTCTCTCAGTGAGTTGTACTTTGGGTTTAAACAGCCAACTGTCTCTTAAAAAGGTCTTTTGTTTAAATTCCTTTAAAGAAAAGTCCTTTCAAAAAAATTTTTTTATTTTTTATTTTTAAATCCCATATGTTTACTCTGATCATGGAACTTTGTCATTTTGACCTTCTCTGCTGATTAAAATATTCTTTTTTTTTTTAAAAGATTTTCTGTATTTATTTGACAGAGAGAGAAATCACAAGTAGGCGGAGAGTCAGGCAGAGAGAGATAGAAAAGCAGGCTCCTGCTGAGCAAAGAGCCCGATGCGGGGCTCAATCCCAGGACACTGAGATCATGGCCCGAGCCGAAGGCAGAGGCTTAATCCACTGAGCCACCCAGGCGCCCCTGATTAAAATATTCTTCATCATTAGCACCTACTGCTCTCCTCTCTTGGTGGTCTCTCCAGAAGGGGTCTTCTCTAGCTCTTCTAGCAGGAGATGGGCAGTTCCCAAATACCCCTGTTGCCAGACTAACCTTACCTATCCTGCAGGGTCAGGTAGGCCTGGCCCTTTATCTGTTGTTCTCCTCTGAGGGGTTAGTTTTTCATAGATACCGTGCTTTGCTTTTGTCAGGATTTACCCTGGATTATCAAAACCCTTTTCTTCTGCCAGTGAAGCCTAAGAAACTGTCCTAATGAGAAACCAGGAATTCAAACAGATCATATTTATCCTGAATGTTCTGTCCAAAATGAAAAATTCATTTCTGAGGTGCCTCAAGATCTCTGAGAAGGGAAGTTTCACCAACTCTGTCATGTAGGGGCATCAATTCCGATTCTGTGTCAATTTTACTACTTTCCCAGCTAGTAATTCTCTACCTCAGAAAGCCCACTGTCAACCGTTTTCTCTTTCAAAGGCAGTTGCTCTTAGAGTCTTCACATGGCACTTGGGGCCTGCTGGTCGTTGGCTACTGCCCTCTGTACCTTGGGTCTAACAGCTGCAAGGCTTCAAGATGAGCACGTCTCTTGTTCTAGGACTTAATATAGTTTGGGGCACATGGTAAGCAATAATCACTTCTTTAGTTGATCCAAGTGTTGGATCATTCTTAATTATTCTACTACCACAATTTACTTGTTCTAAGATTGGCCCCCCCCCCATTTTAATATCTCTTAAGGTGGCACTCACCTTGCACTTGATGACATATCCTACTTTAACTGACAGCATTTCTCTTTCTTAGTCGAACATAAACTATAGTGCATCTTACACTTGATGAAAGCTAGGATGCAATGAAATACTCTATTATGGTTACGATTCTGATATTTGAAATCCTCCGGTAGCTCCCTGTGCCCCCACGGTGTAGTACCTCACCTCCTCGCCATAGTATACAAACCTTCTCACCCCCAGTGTTAACCCCGGGGCTCAGCCTCCATCCACAGGTGACGCTGCCAGATCAGCTGTCGGTTGTCATGAACTTGCTGTAGTTTCCCGAATGCACTGTGCTGCCTCCTGGCACTCTGAAACTTGACACACTCATCCTCATTCTTCGCTTTGCCCTTGTCTATCACCTCCCTTGAAAATCTGTTCCTAAGTGGCTTTTCCCAGCTCCCACCTACCCTTGGCAGTCTATTATCTCCCTGTGGTAAAGCCTGTCACACTGCACCATGGACATGCCCATTGTCCCCCTGAGAAGAGAAAAGGGACAATGAGGGCCCCCAGCATTTGCAGCTCTAGTGCAGAGCCCCATGCCTGGCTTGCAGGAAATGCCAGATCATGAAGACAAACGGAGATCATCCTCTGGCTAAAACCAGCTCTTCTTTGCCTACCGCAGGATCTGGATCAATAAAGAGCAGCCAGTTATTATTGCTGTTTTTCTAGGGATTTTTACCCCATATATTTCCCAGGTCTCTACTCTTTTTGTGGCACTTTAATTCAGGCTTCAACCACTTCCTAGTCAGATCAGGTGAAATCATTTTCCTTCCCATACCCTCGATGTATTTCACATCTAGTAATTCTTTATTTAAAGATCTTATTTACCCATTTGACAGACAGATCACAAGTAGGTAGAGAGGGAGGCAGAGAGAGAGGGGGGAAGCAGGCTCCCCGCTGAGCAGAGAGCCCGATGTGGGGCTCCATCCCAGGACCCTGAAATCATGACCTGAGCCGAAGGCAGAGGCCTAAACCACTGAGCCACCCAGGAGCCCCCATATCTGATAATTTTTAACCAACGTGGATTTGCTGCATCAAATAGTTCCTTCTTCTTCAAATATAAATATATAAATAAAGTGATCAAGTCACTCGCATGTCTTAGGAGAATGTCATACCTTTAGTAGCAAACTTGAAATCTTGGCCATTGGTTTTGATTTTTGTTTTGGTTAGATTTGGTTCGGTTTTTGTCATTTGAAAAATCCCTCCAGCCCTTGGCTCTGTCTGACCTGATTGCGTTCAGCTGTTTCTGCAAAAAAATTGTCCCGGCAGCGAAAACTCTCATTGTTTACAGTGGCGCCCCCTTCTGAACACTTTGTTAATAAAAAGCTTTTTTTTTTGTTTGTTTGTTTTTTGGCTATGGTAAATGTGGAACAACAATGAGGTACTTCAAAGAGGTGAACCACAGATAAATTTCTCTAAGGGTGGGGTGAGGGTTACTCAAAAAGGAACTTGACAAGGCTTTTAAAGATATCGACAATCATTATAACATAACTTGACTGATTGTTACCGCGCTCTTAACTGGGCAAACACTTGTTGGCTTCCAAGAAAAACTAACATAGTTGAAATGGTTCTAGTGGCCTTCTAGCACAGGGTATGATGGGGTAGGTATTCTAGCCACTGGCTGTGCAAGGCATGAGGCCTGTTAGTGATTCTATTTTTTCCTCTGCAGAATGGGTCTTTCTACATTCCAGGTCCTTTCTACCCCAATAAATAATGCGGCGATTCTCTCAGTGAGTTGTACTTTGGGTTTAAACAGCCAACTGTCTCTTAAAAAGGTCTTTTGTTTAAATTCCTTTAAAGAAAAGTCCTTTCAAAAAAATTTTTTTATTTTTTATTTTTAAATCCCATATGTTTACTCTGATCATGGAACTTTGTCATTTTGACCTTCTCTGCTGATTAAAATATTCTTTTTTTTTTTAAAAGATTTTCTGTATTTATTTGACAGAGAGAGAAATCACAAGTAGGCGGAGAGTCAGGCAGAGAGAGATAGAAAAGCAGGCTCCTGCTGAGCAAAGAGCCCGATGCGGGGCTCAATCCCAGGACACTGAGATCATGGCCCGAGCCGAAGGCAGAGGCTTAATCCACTGAGCCACCCAGGCGCCCCTGATTAAAATATTCTTCATCATTAGCACCTACTGCTCTCCTCTCTTGGTGGTCTCTCCAGAAGGGGTCTTCTCTAGCTCTTCTAGCAGGAGATGGGCAGTTCCCAAATACCCCTGTTGCCAGACTAACCTTACCTATCCTGCAGGGTCAGGTAGGCCTGGCCCTTTATCTGTTGTTCTCCTCTGAGGGGTTAGTTTTTCATAGATACCGTGCTTTGCTTTTGTCAGGATTTACCCTGGATTATCAAAACCCTTTTCTTCTGCCAGTGAAGCCTAAGAAACTGTCCTAATGAGAAACCAGGAATTCAAACAGATCATATTTATCCTGAATGTTCTGTCCAAAATGAAAAATTCATTTCTGAGGTGCCTCAAGATCTCTGAGAAGGGAAGTTTCACCAACTCTGTCATGTAGGGGCATCAATTCCGATTCTGTGTCAATTTTACTACTTTCCCAGCTAGTAATTCTCTACCTCAGAAAGCCCACTGTCAACCGTTTTCTCTTTCAAAGGCAGTTGCTCTTAGAGTCTTCACATGGCACTTGGGGCCTGCTGGTCGTTGGCTACTGCCCTCTGTACCTTGGGTCTAACAGCTGCAAGGCTTCAAGATGAGCACGTCTCTTGTTCTAGGACTTAATATAGTTTGGGGCACATGGTAAGCAATAATCACTTCTTTAGTTGATCCAAGTGTTGGATCATTCTTAATTATTCTACTACCACAATTTACTTGTTCTAAGATTGGTCCCCCCCCCATTTTAATATCTCTTAAGGTGGCACTCACCTTGCACTTGATGACATATCCTACTTTAACTGACAGCATTTCTCTTTCTTAGTCGAACATAAACTATAGTGCATCTTACACTTGATGAAAGCTAGGATGCAATGAAATACTCTATTATGGTTACGATTCTGATATTTGAAATCCTCCGGTAGCTCCCTGTGCCCCCACGGTGTAGTACCTCACCTCCTCGCCATAGTATACAAACCTTCTCACCCCCAGTGTTAACCCCGGGGCTCAGCCTCCATCCACAGGTGACGCTGCCAGATCAGCTGTCGGTTGTCATGAACTTGCTGTAGTTTCCCGAATGCACTGTGCTGCCTCCTGGCACTCTGAAACTTGACACACTCATCCTCATTCTTCGCTTTGCCCTTGTCTATCACCTCCCTTGAAAATCTGTTCCTAAGTGGCTTTTCCCAGCTCCCACCTACCCTTGGCAGTCTATTATCTCCCTGTGGTAAAGCCTGTCACACTGCACCATGGACATGCCCATTGTCCCCCTGAGAAGAGAAAAGGGACAATGAGGGCCCCCAGCATTTGCAGCTCTAGTGCAGAGCCCCATGCCTGGCTTGCAGGAAATGCCAGATCATGAAGACAAACGGAGATCATCCTCTGGCTAAAACCAGCTCTTCTTTGCCTACCGCAGGATCTGGATCAATAAAGAGCAGCCAGTTATTATTGCTGTTTTTCTAGGGATTTTTACCCCATATATTTCCCAGGTCTCTACTCTTTTTGTGGCACTTTAATTCAGGCTTCAACCACTTCCTAGTCAGATCAGGTGAAATCATTTTCCTTCCCATACCCTCGATGTATTTCACATCTAGTAATTCTTTATTTAAAGATCTTATTTACCCATTTGACAGACAGATCACAAGTAGGTAGAGAGGGAGGCAGAGAGAGAGGGGGGAAGCAGGCTCCCCGCTGAGCAGAGAGCCCGATGTGGGGCTCCATCCCAGGACCCTGAAATCATGACCTGAGCCGAAGGCAGAGGCCTAAACCACTGAGCCACCCAGGAGCCCCCATATCTGATAATTTTTAACCAACGTGGATTTGCTGCATCAAATAGTTCCTTCTTCTTCAAATATAAATATATAAATAAAGTGATCAAGTCACTCGCATGTCTTAGGAGAATGTCATACCTTTAGTAGCAAACTTGAAATCTTGGCCATTGGTTTTGATTTTTGTTTTGGTTAGATTTGGTTCGGTTTTTGTCATTTGAAAAATCCCTCCAGCCCTTGGCTCTGTCTGACCTGATTGCTTTCAGCTGTTTCTGCAACAAAATTGTCCGGGCAGCGAAAACTCTCATTGTTTACAGTGGCGCCCCCTTCTGAACACTTTGTTAATAAAAAGCTTTTTTTTTGTTTGTTTGTTTTTCGGCTATGGTAAATGTGGAACAACAATGAGGTACTTCAAAGAGGTGAACCACAGATAAATTTCTCTAAGGGTGGGGTGAGGGTTACTCAAAAAGGAACTTGACAAGGCTTTTAAAGATATCGACAATCATTATAACATAACTAGACTGATTGTTACCGCGCTCTTAACTGGGCAAACACTTGTTGGCTTCCAAGAAAAACTAACATAGTTGAAATGGTTCTAGTGGCCTTCTAGCACAGGGTATGATGGGGTAGGTATTCTAGCCACTGGCTGTGCAAGGCATGAGGCCTGTTAGTGATTCTATTTTTTCCTCTGCAGAATGGGTCTTTCTACATTCCAGGTCCTTTCTACCCCAATAAATAATGCGGCGATTCTCTCAGTGAGTTGTACTTTGGGTTTAAACAGCCAACTGTCTCTTAAAAAGGTCTTTTGTTTAAATTCCTTTAAAGAAAAGTCCTTTCAAAAAAATTTTTTTATTTTTTATTTTTAAATCCCATATGTTTACTCTGATCATGGAACTTTGTCATTTTGACCTTCTCTGCTGATTAAAATATTCTTTTTTTTTTAAAAGATTTTCTGTATTTATTTGACAGAGAGAGAAATCACAAGTAGGCGGAGAGTCAGGCAGAGAGAGATAGAAAAGCAGGCTCCTGCTGAGCAAAGAGCCCGATGCGGGGCTCAATCCCAGGACACTGAGATCATGGCCCGAGCCGAAGGCAGAGGCTTAATCCACTGAGCCACCCAGGCGCCCCTGATTAAAATATTCTTCATCATTAGCACCTACTGCTCTCCTCTCTTGGTGGTCTCTCCAGAAGGGGTCTTCTCTAGCTCTTCTAGCAGGAGATGGGCAGTTCCCAAATACCCCTGTTGCCAGACTAACCTTACCTATCCTGCAGGGTCAGGTAGGCCTGGCCCTTTATCTGTTGTTCTCCTCTGAGGGGTTAGTTTTTCATAGATACCGTGCTTTGCTTTTGTCAGGATTTACCCTGGATTATCAAAACCCTTTTCTTCTGCCAGTGAAGCCTAAGAAACTGTCCTAATGAGAAACCAGGAATTCAAACAGATCATATTTATCCTGAATGTTCTGTCCAAAATGAAAAATTCATTTCTGAGGTGCCTCAAGATCTCTGAGAAGGGAAGTTTCACCAACTCTGTCATGTAGGGGCATCAATTCCGATTCTGTGTCAATTTTACTACTTTCCCAGCTAGTAATTCTCTACCTCAGAAAGCCCACTGTCAACCGTTTTCTCTTTCAAAGGCAGTTGCTCTTAGAGTCTTCACATGGCACTTGGGGCCTGCTGGACGTTGGCTACTGCCCTCTGTACCTTGGGTCTAACAGCTGCAAGGCTTCAAGATGAGCACGTCTCTTGTTCTAGGACATAATATAGTTTGGGGCACATGGTAAGCAATAATCACTTCTTTAGTTGATCCAAGTGTTGGATCTTTCTTAATTATTCTACTACCACAATTTACTTGTTCTAAGATTTGTCCCCCCCCCATTTTAATATCTCTTAAGGTGGCACTCACCTTGCACTTGATGACATATCCTACTTTAACTGACAGCATTTCTCTTTCTTAGTCGAACATAAACTATAGTGCATCTTACACTTGATGAAAGCTAGGATGCAATGAAATACTCTATTATGGTTACAATTCTGATATTTGAAATCCTCCGGTAGCTCCCTGTGCCCCCACGGTGTAGTACCTCACCTCCTCGCCATAGTATACAAACCTTCTCACCCCCAGTGTTAACCCCGGGGCTCAGCCTCCATCCACAGGTGACGCTGCCAGATCAGCTGTCGGTTGTCATGAACTTGCTGTAGTTTCCCGAATGCACTGTGCTGCCTCCTGGCACTCTGAAACTTGACACACTCATCCTCATTCTTCGCTTTGCCCTTGTCTATCACCTCCCTTGAAAATCTGTTCCTAAGTGGCTTTTCCCAGCTCCCACCTACCCTTGGCAGTCTATTATCTCCCTGTGGTAAAGCCTGTCACACTGCACCATGGACATGCCCGTTGTCCCCCTGAGAAGAGAAAAGGGACAATGAGGGCCCCCAGCATTTGCAGCTCTAGTGCAGAGCCCCATGCCTGGCTTGCAGGAAATGCCAGATCATGAAGACAAACGGAGATCATCCTCTGGCTAAAACCAGCTCTTCTTTGCCTACCGCAGGATCTGGATCAATAAAGAGCAGCCAGTTATTATTGCTGTTTTTCTAGGGATTTTTACCCCATATATTTCCCAGGTTTTTACTCTTATTATAGCACTTTAATTCAGGCTTCAAACACTTCCTAGTCATATCAGGTGAAATCATTTTCCTTCCCATACCCTCGATGTATTTCACATCTAGTAATTCTTTATTTAAAGATCTTATTTACCCATTTGAAAGACAGATCACAAGTAGGTAGAGAGGGAGGCAGAGAGAGAGGGGGGAAGCAGGCTCCCCGCTGAGCAGAGAGCCCGATGTGGGGCTCCATCCCAGGACCCTGAAATCATGACCTGAGCCGAAGGCAGAGGCCTAAACTACTGAGCCACCCAGGAGCCCCCATATCTGGTAATTTTTAACCAACGTGGATTTGCTGCATCAAATAGTTCCTTCTTCTTCAAATATAAATATATAAATAAAGTGATCAAGTCACTCGCATGTCTTAGGAGAATGTCATACCTTTAGTAGCAAACTTGAAATCTTGGCCATTGGTTTTGATTTTTGTTTTGGTTAGATTTGGTTCGGTTTTTGTCATTTTAAAAATCCCTCCAGCCCTTGGCTCTGTCTGACCTGATTGCTTTCAGCTGTTTCTGCAACAAAATTGTCCGGGCAGCGAAAACTCTCATTGTTTACAGTGGTGCCCCCTTCTGAACACTTTGTTAATAAAAAGCTTTTTTTTTTGTTTGTTTGTTTTTCGGCTATGGTAAATGTGGAACAACAATGAGGTACTTCAAAGAGGTGAACCACAGATAAATTTCTCTAAGGGTGGGGTGAGGGTTACACAAAAAGGAACTTGACAAGGCTTTTAAAGATATCGACAATCATTATAACATAACTTGACTGATTGTTACCGCGCTCTTAACTGGGCAAACACTTGTTGGCTTCCAAGAAAAACTAACATAGTTGAAATGGTTCTAGTGGCCTTCTAGCACAGGGTATGATGGGGTAGGTATTCTAGCCACTGGCTGTGCAAGGCATGAGGCCTGTTAGTGATTCTATTTTTTCCTCTGCAGAATGGGTCTTTCTACATTCCAGGTCCTTTCTACCCCAATAAATAATGCGGCGATTCTCTCAGTGAGTTTTCCTTTGGTTTAAACAGCCAACTGTCTCTTAAAAAGGTCTTTTGTTTAAATTCCTTTAAAGAAAAGTCCTTTCAAAAAAATTTTTTTATTTTTTATTTTTAAATCCCATATGTTTACTCTGATCATGGAACTTTGTCATTTTGACCATCTCTGCTGATTAAAATATTCTTTTTTTTTTTAAAGATTTTCTGTATTTATTTGACAGACAGAGAAATCACAAGTAGGCGGAGAGTCAGGCAGAGAGAGATAGAAAAGCAGGCTCCTGCTGAGCAAAGAGCCCGATGCGGGGCTCAATCCCAGGACACTGAGATCATGGCCCGAGCCGAAGGCAGAGGCTTAATCCACTGAGCCACCCAGGCGCCCCTGATTAAAATATTCTTCATCATTAGCACCTACTGCTCTCCTCTCTTGGTGGTCTCTCCGGAAGGGGTCTCCTCTAGCTCTTCTAGCAGGAGATGGGCAGTTCCCAAATACCCCTGTTGCCAGACTAACCTTACCTATCCTGCAGGGTCAGGTAGGCCTGGCCCTTTATCTGTTGTTCTCCTCTGAGGGGTTAGTTTTTCATAGATACCGTGCTTTGCTTTTGTCAGGATTTACCCTGGATTATCAAAACCCTTTTCTTCTGCCAGTGAAGCCTAAGAAACTGTCCTAATGAGAAACCAGGAATTCAAACAGATCATATTTATCCTGAATGTTCTGTCCAAAATGAAAAATTCATTTCTGAGGTGCCTCAAGATCTCTGAGAAGGGAAGTTTCACCAACTCTGTCATGTAGGGGCATCAATTCCGATTCTGTGTCAATTTTACTACTTTCCCAGCTAGTAATTCTCTACCTCAGAAAGCCCACTTTCAACCGTTTTCTCTTTCAAAGGCAGTTGCTCTTAGAGTCTGCACATGGCACTTGGGGCCTGCTGGTCGTTGGCTACTGCCCTCTGTACCTTGGGTCTAACAGCTGCAAGGCTTCAAGATGAGCACGTCTCTTGTTCTAGGACTTAATATAGTTTGGGGCACATGGTAAGCAATAATCACTTCTTTAGTTGATCCAAGTGTTGGATCTTTCTTAATTATTCTACTACCACAATTTACTTGTTCTAAGATTTGTCCCCCCCCCCATTTTAATATCTCTTAAGGGGGCACTCACCTTGCACTTGATGACATATCCTACTTTAACTGACAGCATTTCTCTTTCTTAGTCGAACATAAACTATAGTGCATCTTACACTTGATGAAAGCTAGGATGCAATGAAATACTCTATTATGGTTACGATTCTGATATTTGAAATCCTCCGGTAGCTCCCTGTGCCCCCACAGTGTAGTACCTCACCTCCGCGCCATAGTATACAAACCTTCTCACCCCCAGTGTTAACCCCGGGGCTCAGCCTCCATCCCCAGGTGATGCTGCCAGATCAGCTGTCGGTTGTCATGAACTTGCTGTAGTTTCCCGAATGCACTGTGCTGCCTCCTGGCACTCTGAAACTTGACACACTCATCCTCATTCTTCGCTTTGCCCTTGTCTATCACCTCCCCTGAAAATCTGTTCCTAAGTGGCTTTTCCCAGCTCCCACCTACCCTTGGCAGTCTATTATCTCCCTGTGGTAAAGCCTGTCACACTGCATCATGGACATGCCCGTTGTCCCCCTGAGAAGAGAAAAGGGACAATGAGGGCCCCCAGCATTTGCAGCTCTAGTGCAGAGCCCCATGCCTGGCTTGCAGGAAATGCCAGATCATGAAGACAAACGGAGATCATCCTCTGGCTAAAACCAGCTCTTCTTTGCCTACCGCAGGATCTGGATCAATAAAGAGCGGCCAGTTATTATTGCTGTTTTTCTAGGGATTTTTACCCCATATATTTCCCAGGTCTCTACTCTTTTTGTGGCACTTTAATTCAGGCTTCAACCACTTCCTAGTCAGATCAGGTGAAATCATTTTCCTTCCCATACCCTCGATGTATTTCACATCTAGTAATTCTTTTTTTAAAGATCTTATTTACCCATTTGACAGACAGATCACAAGTAGGTAGAGAGGGAGGCAGAGAGAGAGGGGGGAAGCAGGCTCCCCGCTAAGCAGAGATCCCAATGTGGGGCTCCATCCCAGGATCCTGAAATCATGACTTGAGCCGAAGGCAGAGGCCTAAACCACTGAGCCACCCAGGAGCCCCCATATCTGGTAATTTTTAACCAACGTGGATTTGCTGCATCAAATAGTTCCTTCTTCTTCAAATATAAATATATAAATAAAGTGATCAAGTCACTCGCATGTCTTAGGAGAATGTCATACCTTTAGTAGCAAACTTGAAATCTTGGCCATTGGTTTTGATTTTTGTTTTGGTTAGATTAGGTTCGGTTTTTGTCATTTTAAAAATCCCTCCAGCCCTTGGCTCTGTCTGACCTGATTGCTTTCAGCTGTTTCTGCAACAAAATTGTCCGGGCAGCGAAAACTCTCATTGTTTACAGTGGCGCCCCCTTCTGAACACTTTGTTAATAAAAAGCTTTTTTTTTTGTTTGTTTGATTTTCGGCTATGGTAAATGTGGAACAACAATGAGGTACTTCAAAGAGGTGAACCACAGATAAATTTCTCTAAGGGTGGGGTGAGGGTTACTCAAAAAGGAACTTGACAAGGCTTTTAAAGGTATCGACAATCATTATAACATAACTTGACTGATTGTTACCGCGCTCTTAACTGGGCAAACACTTGTTGGCTTCCAAGAAAAACTAACATAGTTGAAATGGTTCTAGTGGCCTTCTAGCACAGGGTATGATGGGGTAGGTATTCTAGCCACTGGCTGTGCAAGGCATGAGGCCTGTTAGTGATTCTATTTTTTCCTCTGCAGAATGGGTCTTTCTACATTCCAGGTCCTTTCTACCCCAATAAATAATGCGGCGATTCTCTCAGTGAGTTTTCCTTTGGTTTAAACAGCCAACTGTCTCTTAAAAAGGTCTTTTGTTTAAATTCCTTTAAAGAAAAGTCCTTTCAAAAAAATTTTTTTATTTTTTATTTTTAAATCCCATATGTTTACTCTGATCATGGAACTTTGTCATTTTGACCATCTCTGCTGATTAAAATATTCTTTTTTTTTTTAAAGATTTTCTGTATTTATTTGACAGACAGAGAAATCACAAGTAGGCGGAGAGTCAGGCATAGAGAGATAGAAAAGCAGGCTCCTGCTGAGCAAAGAGTCCGATGCGGGGCTCAATCCCAGGACACTGAGATCATGGCCCGAGCCGAAGGCAGAGGCTTAATCCACTGAGCCACCCAGGCGCCCCTGATTAAAATATTCTTCATCATTAGCACCTACTGCTCTCCTCTCTTGGTGGTCTCTCCGGAAGGGGTCTCCTCTAGCTCTTCTAGCAGGAGATGGGCAGTTCCCAAATACCCCTGTTGCCAGACTAACCTTACCTATCCTGCAGGGTCAGGTAGGCCTGGCCCTTTATCTGTTGTTCTCCTCTGAGGGGTTAGTTTTTCATAGATACCGTGCTTTGCTTTTGTCAGGATTTACCCTGGATTATCAAAACCCTTTTCTTCTGCCAGTGAAGCCTAAGAAACTGTCCTAATGAGAAACCAGGAATTCAAACAGATCATATTTATCCTGAATGTTCTGTCCAAAATGAAAAATTCATTTCTGAGGTGCCTCAAGATCTCTGAGAAGGGAAGTTTCACCAACTCTGTCATGTAGGGGCATCAATTCCGATTCTGTGTCAATTTTACTACTTTCCCAGCTAGTAATTCTCTACCTCAGAAAGCCCACTTTCAACCGTTTTCTCTTTCAAAGGCAGTTGCTCTTAGAGTCTGCACATGGCACTTGGGGCCTGCTGGTCGTTGGCTACTGCCCTCTGTACCTTGGGTCTAACAGCTGCAAGGCTTCAAGATGAGCACGTCTCTTGTTCTAGGACTTAATATAGTTTGGGGCACATGGTAAGCAATAATCACTTCTTTAGTTGATCCAAGTGTTGGATCTTTCTTAATTATTCTACTACCACAATTTACTTGTTCTAAGATTTGTCCCCCCCCCATTTTAATATCTCTTAAGGTGGCACTCACCTTGCACTTGATGACATATCCTACTTTAACTGACAGCATTTCTCTTTCTTAGTCGAACATAAACTATAGTGCATCTTACACTTGATGAAAGCTAGGATGCAATGAAATACTCTATTATGGTTACGATTCTGATATTTGAAATCCTCCGGTAGCTCCCTGTGCCCCCACAGTGTAGTACCTCACCTCCGCGCCATAGTATACAAACCTTCTCACCCCCAGTGTTAACCCCGGGGCTCAGCCTCCATCCCCAGGTGATGCTGCCAGATCAGCTGTCGGTTGTCATGAACTTGCTGTAGTTTCCCGAATGCACTGTGCTGCCTCCTGGCACTCTGAAACTTGACACACTCATCCTCATTCTTCGCTTTGCCCTTGTCTATCACCTCCCCTGAAAATCTGTTCCTAAGTGGCTTTTCCCAGCTCCCACCTACCCTTGGCAGTCTATTATCTCCCTGTGGTAAAGCCTGTAACACTGAATCATGGACATGCCCGTTGTCCCCCTGAGAAGAGAAAAGGGACAATGAGGGCCCCCAGCATTTGCAGCTCTAGTGCAGAGCCCCATGCCTGGCTTGCAGGAAATGCCAGATCATGAAGACAAACGGAGATCATCCTCTGGCTAAAACCAGCTCTTCTTTGCCTACCGCAGGATCTGGATCAATAAAGAGCAGCCAGTTATTATTGCTGTTTTTCTAGGGATTTTTACCCCATATATTTCCCAGGTCTCTACTCTTTTTGTGGCACTTTAATTCAGGCTTCAACCACTTCTAGTCAGATCAGGTGAAATCATTTTCCTTCCCATACCCTCGATGTATTTCACATCTAGTAATTCTTTATTTAAAGATCTTATTTACCCATTTGACAGACAGATCACAAGTAGGTAGAGAGGGAGGCAGAGAGAGAGGGGGGAAGCAGGCTCCACGCTGAGCAGAGAGCCCGATGTGGGGCTCCATTCCAGGAACCTGAAAACATGACCTGAGCCGAAGGCAGAGGCCTAAACCACTGAGCCACCCAG
Source organism: Mustela nivalis (assembly GCF_964662115.1). Lineage (NCBI taxonomy): Eukaryota > Metazoa > Chordata > Mammalia > Carnivora > Mustelidae > Mustela > Mustela nivalis. Next base: position 400,191 of record NW_028136217.1, read on the forward strand.
GAGCCCCCATATCTGATAATTTTTAACCAACGTGGATTTGATGCATCAAATAGTTCCTTCTTCTTCAAATATAAATATATAAATAAAGTGATCAAGTCACTCGCATGTCTTAGGAGAATGTCATACCTTTAGTAGCAAACTTGAAATCTTGGCCATTGGTTTTGATTTTTGTTTTGGTTAGATTTGGTTCGGTTTTTGTCATTTGAAAAATCCCTCCAGCCCTTGGCTCTGTCTGACCTGATTGCTTTCAGCTGTTTCTGCAACAAAATTATCCCGGCAGCGAAAACTCTCATTGTTTACAGTGGCGCCCCCTTCTGAACACTTTGTTAATAAAAAGCTTTTTTTTTTGTTTGTTTGTTTTTCGGCTATGGTAAATGTGGAACAACAATGAGGTACTTCAAAGAGGTGAACCACAGATAAATTTCTCTAAGGGTGGGGTGAGGGTTACTCAAAAAGGAACTTGACAAGGCTTTTAAAGATATCGACAATCATTATAACATAACTTGACTGATTGTTACCGCGCTCTTAACTGGGCAAACACTTGTTGGCTTCCAAGAAAAACTAACATAGTTGAAATGGTTCTAGTGGCCTTCTAGCACAGGGTATGATGGGGTAGGTATTCTAGCCACTGGCTGTGCAAGGCATGAGGCCTGTTAGTGATTCTATTTTTTCCTCTGCAGAATGGGTCTTTCTACATTCCAGGTCCTTTCTACCCCAATAAATAATGCGGCGATTCTCTCAGTGAGTTTTCCTTTGGTTTAAACAGCCAACTGTCTCTTAAAAAGGTCTTTTGTTTAAATTCCTTTAAAGAAAAGTCCTTTCAAAAAAATTTTTTTATTTTTTATTTTTAAATCCCATATGTTTACTCTGATCATGGAACTTTGTCATTTTGACCATCTCTGCTGATTAAAATATTCTTTTTTTTTTTAAAGATTTTCTGTATTTATTTGACAGACAGAGAAATCACAAGTAGGCGGAGAGTCAGGCAGAGAGAGATAGAAAAGCAGGCTCCTGCTGAGCAAAGAGTCCGATGCGGGGCTCAATCCCAGGACACTGAGATCATGGCCCGAGCCGAAGGCAGAGGCTTAATCCACTGAGCCACCCAGGCGCCCCTGATTAAAATATTCTTCATCATTAGCACCTACTGCTCTCCTCTCTTGGTGGTCTCTCCGGAAGGGGTCTCCTCTAGCTCTTCTAGCAGGAGATGGGCAGTTCCCAAATACCCCTGTTGCCAGACTAACCTTACCTATCCTGCAGGGTCAGGTAGGCCTGGCCCTTTATCTGTTGTTCTCCTCTGAGGGGTTAGTTTTTCATAGATACCGTGCTTTGCTTTTGTCAGGATTTACCCTGGATTATCAAAACCCTTTTCTTCTGCCAGTGAAGCCTAAGAAACTGTCCTAATGAGAAACCAGGAATTCAAACAGATCATATTTATCCTGAATGTTCTGTCCAAAATGAAAAATTCATTTCTGAGGTGCCTCAAGATCTCTGAGAAGGGAAGTTTCACCAACTCTGTCATGTAGGGGCATCAATTCCGATTCTGTGTCAATTTTACTACTTTCCCAGCTAGTAATTCTCTACCTCAGAAAGCCCACTGTCAACCGTTTTCTCTTTCAAAGGCAGTTGCTCTTAGAGTCTTCACATGGCACTTGGGGCCTGCTGGTCGTTGGCTACTGCCCTCTGTACCTTGGGTCTAACAGCTGCAAGGCTTCAAGATGAGCACGTCTCTTGTTCTAGGACTTAATATAGTTTGGGGCACATGGTAAGCAATAATCACTTCTTTAGTTGATCCAAGTGTTGGATCTTTCTTAATTATTCTACTACCACAATTTACTTGTTCTAAGATTTGTCCCCACCCCATTTTAATATCTCTTAAGGTGGCACTCACCTTGCACTTGATGACATATCCTACTTTAACTGACAGCATTTCTCTTTCTTAGTCGAACATAAACTATAGTGCATCTTACACTTGATGAAAGCTAGGATGCAATGAAATACTATATTATGGTTACGATTCTGATATTTGAAATCCTCCGGTAGCTCCCTGTGCCCCCACAGTGTAGTACCTCACCTCCTCGCCATAGTATACAAACCTTCTCACCCCCAGTGTTAACCCCGGGGCTCAGCCTCCATCCACAGGTGACGCTGCCAGATCAGCTGTCGGTTGTCATGAACTTGCTGTAGTTTCCCGAATGCACTGTGCTGCCTCCTGGCACTCTGAAACTTGACACACTCATCCTCATTCTTCGCTTTGCCCTTGTCTATCACCTCCCTTGAAAATCTGTTCCTAAGTGGCTTTTCCCAGCTCCCACCTACCCTTGGCAGTCTATTATCTCCCTGTGGTAAAGCCTGTCACACTGCACCATGGACATGCCCGTTGTCCCCCTGAGAAGAGAAAAAGGACAATGAGGGCCCCCAGCATTTGCAGCTCTAGTGCAGAGCCCCATGCCTGGCTTGCAGGAAATGCCAGATCATGAAGACAAACGGAGATCATCCTCTGGCTAAAACCAGCTCTTCTTTGCCTACCGCAGGATCTGGATCAATAAAGAGCAGCCAGTTATTATTGCTGTTTTTCTAGGGATTTTTACCCCATATATTTCCCAGATCTCTACTCTTTTTGTGGCACTTTAATTCAGGCTTCAACCACTTCCTAGTCAGATCAGGTGAAATCATTTTCCTTCCCATACCCTCGATGTATTTCACATCTAGTAATTCTTTATTTAAAGATCTTATTTACCCATTTGACAGACAGATCACAAGTAGGTAGAGAGGGAGGCAGAGAGAGAGGGGGGAAGCAGGCTCCCCGCTGAGCAGAGAGCCCGATGTGGGGCTCCATCCCAGGACCCTGAAATCATGACCTGAGCGAAGGCAGAGGCCTAAACCACTGAGCCACCCAGGAGCCCCCATATCTGGTAATTTTTAACCAACGTGGATTTGCTGCATCAAATAGTTCCTTCTTCTTCAAATATAAATATATAAATAAAGTGATCAAGTCACTCGCATGTCTTAGGAGAATGTCATACCTTTAGTAGCAAACTTGAAATCTTGGCCATTGGTTTTGATTTTTGTTTTGGTTAGATTTGGTTCGGTTTTTGTCATTTGAAAAATCCCTCCAGCCCTTGGCTCTGTCTGACCTGATTGCTTTCAGCTGTTTCTGCAACAAAATTGTCCGGGCAGCGAAAACTCTCATTGTTTACAGTGGCGCCCCCTTCTGAACACTTTGTTAATAAAAAGCTTTTTTTTTTGTTTGTTTGTTTTTCGGCTATGGTAAATGTGGAACAACAATGAGGTACTTCAAAGAGGTGAACCACAGATAAATTTCTCTAAGGGTGGGGTGAGGGTTACTCAAAAAGGAACTTGACAAGGCTTTTAAAGATATCGACAATCATTATAACATAACTTGACTGATTGTTACCGCGCTCTTAACTAGGCAAACACTTGTTGGCTTCCAAGAAAAACTAACATAGTTGAAATGGTTCTAGTGGCCTTCTAGCACAGGGTATGATGGGGTAGGTATTCTAGCCACTGGCTGTGCAAGGCATGAGGCCTGTTAGTGATTCTATTTTTTCCTCTGCAGAATGGGTCTTTCTACATTCCAGGTCCTTTCTACCCCAATAAATAATGCGGCGATTCTCTCAGTGAGTTGTACTTTGGGTTTAAACAGCCAACTGTCTCTTAAAAAGGTCTTTTGTTTAAATTCCTTTAAAGAAAAGTCCTTTCAAAAAAATTTTTTTATTTTTTATTTTTAAATCCCATATGTTTACTCTGATCATGGAACTTTGTCATTTTGACCTTCTCTGCTGATTAAAATATTCTTTTTTTTTTAAAAGATTTTCTGTATTTATTTGACAGAGAGAGAAATCACAAGTAGGCGGAGAGTCAGGCAGAGAGAGATAGAAAAGCAGGCTCCTGCTGAGCAAAGAGCCCGATGCGGGGCTCAATCCCAGGACACTGAGATCATGGCCCGAGCCGAAGGCAGAGGCTTAATCCACTGAGCCACCCAGGCGCCCCTGATTAAAATATTCTTCATCATTAGCACCTACTGCTCTCCTCTCTTGGTGGTCTCTCCGGAAGGGGTCTTCTCTAGCTCTTCTAGCAGGAGATGGGCAGTTCCCAAATACCCCTGTTGCCAGACTAACCTTACCTATCCTGCAGGGTCAGGTAGGCCTGGCCCTTTATCTGTTGTTCTCCTCTGAGGGGTTAGTTTTTCATAGATACCGTGCTTTGCTTTTGTCAGGATTTACCCTGGATTATCAAAACCCTTTTCTTCTGCCAGTGAAGCCTAAGAAACTGTCCTAATGAGAAACCAGGAATTCAAACAGATCATATTTATCCTGAATGTTCTGTCCAAAATGAAAAATTCATTTCTGAGGTCCCTCAAGATCTCTGAGAAGGGAAGTTTCACCAACTCTGTCATGTAGGGGCATCAATTCCGATTCTGTGTCAATTTTACTACTTTCCCAGCTAGTAATTCTCTACCTCAGAAAGCCCACTGTCAACCGTTTTCTCTTTCAAAGGCAGTTGCTCTTAGAGTCTTCACATGGCACTTGGGGCCTGCTGGTCGTTGGCTACTGCCCTCTGTACCTTGGGTCTAACAGCTGCAAGGCTTCAAGATGAGCACGTCTCTTGTTCTAGGACTTAATATAGTTTGGGGCACATGGTAAGCAATAATCACTTCTTTAGTTGATCCAAGTGTTGGATCTTTCTTAATTATTCTACTACCACAATTTACTTGTTCTAAGATTGGTCCCCCCCCCCATTTTAATATCTCTTAAGGTGGCACTCACCTTGCACTTGATGACATATCCTACTTTAACTGACAGCATTTCTCTTTCTTAGTCGAACATAAACTATAGTGCATCTTACACTTGATGAAAGCTAGGATGCAATGAAATACTCTATTATGGTTACGATTCTGATATTTGAAATCCTCCGGTATCTCCCTGTGCCCCCACGGTGTAGTACCTCACCTCCTCGCCATAGTATACAAACCTTCTCACCCCCAGTGTTAACCCCGGGGCTCAGCCTCCATCCACAGGTGACGCTGCCAGATCAGCTGTCGGTTGTCATGAACTTGCTGTAGTTTCCCGAATGCACTGTGCTGCCTCCTGGCACTCTGAAACTTGACACACTCATCCTCATTCTTCGCTTTGCCCTTGTCTATCACCTCCCTTGAAAATCTGTTCCTAAGTGGCTTTTCCCAGCTCCCACCTACCCTTGGCAGTCTATTATCTCCCTGTGGTAAAGCCTGTCACACTGCATCATGGACATGCCCGTTGTCCCCCTGAGAAGAGAAAAGGGACAATGAGGGCCCCCAGCATTTGCAGCTCTAGTGCAGAGCCCCATGCCTGGCTTGCAGGAAATGCCAGATCATGAAGACAAACGGAGATCATCCTCTGGCTAAAACCAGCTCTTCTTTGCCTACCGCAGGATCTGGATCAATAAAGAGCGGCCAGTTATTATTGCTGTTTTTCTAGGGATTTTTACCCCATATATTTCCCAGGTCTCTACTCTTTTTGTAGCACTTTAATTCAGGCTTCAACCACTTCCTAGTCAGATCAGGTGAAATCATTTTCCTTCCCATACCCTCGATGTATTTCACATCTAGTAATTCTTTTTTTAAAGATCTTATTTACCCATTTGACAGACAGATCACAAGTAGGTAGAGAGGGAGGCAGAGAGAGAGGGGGGAAGCAGGCTCCCCGCTGAGCAGAGATCCCAATGTGGGGCTCCATCAGGATCCTGAAATCATGACTTGAGCCGAAGGCAGAGGCCTAAACCACTGAGCCACCCAGGAGCCCCCATATCTGGTAATTTTTAACCAACGTGGATTTGCTGCATCAAATAGTTCCTTCTTCTTCAAATATAAATATATAAATAAAGTGATCAAGTCACTCGCATGTCTTAGGAGAATGTCATACCTTTAGTAGCAAACTTGAAATCTTGGCCATTGGTTTTGATTTTTGTTTTGGTTAGATTAGGTTCGGTTTTTGTCATTTTAAAAATCCCTCCAGCCCTTGGCTCTGTCTGACCTGATTGCTTTCAGCTGTTTCTGCAACAAAATTGTCCGGGCAGCGAAAACTCTCATTGTTTACAGTGGCGCCCCCTTCTGAACACTTTGTTAATAAAAAGCTTTTTTTTTTGTTTGTTTGTTTTTCGGCTATGGTAAATGTGGAACAACAATGAGGTACTTCAAAGAGGTGAACCACAGATAAATTTCTCTAAGGGTGGGGTGAGGGTTACTCAAAAAGGAACTTGACAAGGCTTTTAAAGATATCGACAATCATTATAACATAACTTGACTGATTGTTACCGCGCTCTTAACTGGGCAAACACTTGTTGGCTTCCAAGAAAAACTAACATAGTTGAAATGGTTCTAGTGGCCTTCTAGCACAGGGTATGATGGGGTAGGTATTCTAGCCACTGGCTGTGCAAGGCATGAGGCCTGTTAGTGATTCTATTTTTTCCTCTGCAGAATGGGTCTTTCTACATTCCAGGTCCTTTCTACCCCAATAAATAATGCGGCGATTCTCTCAGTGAGTTTTCCTTTGGTTTAAACAGCCAACTGTCTCTTAAAAAGGTCTTTTGTTTAAATTCCTTTAAAGAAAAGTCCTTTCAAAAAAATTTTTTTATTTTTTATTTTTAAATCCCATATGTTTACTCTGATCATGGAACTTTGTCATTTTGACCATCTCTGCTGATTAAAATATTCTTTTTTTTTTTTAAAGATTTTCTGTATTTATTTGACAGACAGAGAAATCACAAGTAGGCGGAGAGTCAGGCAGAGAGAGATAGAAAAGCAGGCTCCTGCTGAGCAAAGAGCCCGATGCGGGGCTCAATCCCAGGACACTGAGATCATGGCCCGAGCCGAAGGCAGAGGCTTAATCCACTGAGCCACCCAGGCGCCCCTGATTAAAATATTCTTCATCATTAGCACCTACTGCTCTCCTCTCTTGGTGGTCTCTCCGGAAGGGGTCTCCTCTAGCTCTTCTAGCAGGAGATGGGCAGTTCCCAAATACCCCTGTTGCCAGACTAACCTTACCTATCCTGCAGGGTCAGGTAGGCCTGGCCCTTTATCTGTTGTTCTCCTCTGAGGGGTTAGTTTTTCATAGATACCGTGCTTTGCTTTTGTCAGGATTTACCCTGGATTATCAAAACCCTTTTCTTCTGCCAGTGAAGCCTAAGAAACTGTCCTAATGAGAAACCAGGAATTCAAACAGATCATATTTATCCTGAATGTTCTGTCCAAAATGAAAAATTCATTTCTGAGGTGCCTCAAGATCTCTGAGAAGGGAAGTTTCACCAACTCTGTCATGTAGGGGCATCAATTCCGATTCTGTGTCAATTTTACTACTTTCCCAGCTAGTAAATCTCTACCTCAGAAAGCCCACTTTCAACCGTTTTCTCTTTCAAAGGCAGTTGCTCTTAGAGTCTTCACATGGCACTTGGGGCCTGCTGGTCGTTGGCTACTGCCCTCTGTACCTTGGGTCTAACAGCTGCAAGGCTTCAAGATGAGCACGTCTCTTGTTCTAGGACTTAATATAGTTTGGGGCACATGGTAAGCAATAATCACTTCTTTAGTTGATCCAAGTGTTGGATCATTCTTAATTATTCTACTACCACAATTTACTTGTTCTAAGATTGGTCCCCCCCCCCATTTTAATATCTCTTAAGGTGGCACTCACCTTGCACTTGATGACATATCCTACTTTAACTGACAGCATTTCTCTTTCTTAGTCGAACATAAACTATAGTGCATCTTACACTTGATGAAAGCTAGGATGCAATGAAATACTCTATTATGGTTACGATTCTGATATTTGAAATCCTCCGGTAGCTCCCTGTGCCCCCACGGTGTAGTACCTCACCTCCTCGCCATAGTATACAAACCTTCTCACCCCCAGTGTTAACCCCGGGGCTCAGCCTCCATCCACAGGTGACGCTGCCAGATCAGCTGTCGGTTGTCATGAACTTGCTGTAGTTTCCCGAATGCACTGTGCTGCCTCCTGGCACTCTGAAACTTGACACACTCATCCTCATTCTTCGCTTTGCCCTTGTCTATCACCTCCCTTGAAAATCTGTTCCTAAGTGGCTTTTCCCAGCTCCCACCTACCCTTGGCAGTCTATTATCTCCCTGTGGTAAAGCCTGTCACACTGCACCATGGACATGCCCATTGTCCCCCTGAGAAGAGAAAAGGGACAATGAGGGCCCCCAGCATTTGCAGCTCTAGTGCAGAGCCCCATGCCTGGCTTGCAGGAAATGCCAGATCATGAAGACAAACGGAGATCATCCTCTGGCTAAAACCAGCTCTTCTTTGCCTACCGCAGGATCTGGATCAATAAAGAGCAGCCAGTTATTATTGCTGTTTTTCTAGGGATTTTTACCCCATATATTTCCCAGGTCTCTACTCTTTTTGTGGCACTTTAATTCAGGCTTCAACCACTTCCTAGTCAGATCAGGTGAAATCATTTTCCTTCCCATACCCTCGATGTATTTCACATCTAGTAATTCTTTATTTAAAGATCTTATTTACCCATTTGACAGACAGATCACAAGTAGGTAGAGAGGGAGGCAGAGAGAGAGGGGGGAAGCAGGCTCCCCGCTGAGCAGAGAGCCCGATGTGGGGCTCCATCCCAGGACCCTGAAATCATGACCTGAGCCGAAGGCAGAGGCCTAAACCACTGAGCCACCCAGGAGCCCCCATATCTGATAATTTTTAACCAACGTGGATTTGCTGCATCAAATAGTTCCTTCTTCTTCAAATATAAATATATAAATAAAGTGATCAAGTCACTCGCATGTCTTAGGAGAATGTCATACCTTTAGTAGCAAACTTGAAATCTTGGCCATTGGTTTTGATTTTTGTTTTGGTTAGATTTGGTTCGGTTTTTGTCATTTGAAAAATCCCTCCAGCCCTTGGCTCTGTCTGACCTGATTGCTTTCAGCTGTTTCTGCAACAAAATTGTCCGGGCAGCGAAAACTCTCATTGTTTACAGTGGCGCCCCCTTCTGAACACTTTGTTAATAAAAAGCTTTTTTTTTGTTTGTTTGTTTTTCGGCTATGGTAAATGTGGAACAACAATGAGGTACTTCAAAGAGGTGAACCACAGATAAATTTCTCTAAGGGTGGGGTGAGGGTTACTCAAAAAGGAACTTGACAAGGCTTTTAAAGATATCGACAATCATTATAACATAACTAGACTGATTGTTACCGCGCTCTTAACTGGGCAAACACTTGTTGGCTTCCAAGAAAAACTAACATAGTTGAAATGGTTCTAGTGGCCTTCTAGCACAGGGTATGATGGGGTAGGTATTCTAGCCACTGGCTGTGCAAGGCATGAGGCCTGTTAGTGATTCTATTTTTTCCTCTGCAGAATGGGTCTTTCTACATTCCAGGTCCTTTCTACCCCAATAAATAATGCGGCGATTCTCTCAGTGAGTTGTACTTTGGGTTTAAACAGCCAACTGTCTCTTAAAAAGGTCTTTTGTTTAAATTCCTTTAAAGAAAAGTCCTTTCAAAAAAATTTTTTTATTTTTTATTTTTAAATCCCATATGTTTACTCTGATCATGGAACTTTGTCATTTTGACCTTCTCTGCTGATTAAAATATTCTTTTTTTTTTTAAAAGATTTTCTGTATTTATTTGACAGAGAGAGAAATCACAAGTAGGCGGAGAGTCAGGCAGAGAGAGATAGAAAAGCAGGCTCCTGCTGAGCAAAGAGCCCGATGCGGGGCTCAATCCCAGGACACTGAGATCATGGCCCGAGCCGAAGGCAGAGGCTTAATCCACTGAGCCACCCAGGCGCCCCTGATTAAAATATTCTTCATCATTAGCACCTACTGCTCTCCTCTCTTGGTGGTCTCTCCAGAAGGGGTCTTCTCTAGCTCTTCTAGCAGGAGATGGGCAGTTCCCAAATACCCCTGTTGCCAGACTAACCTTACCTATCCTGCAGGGTCAGGTAGGCCTGGCCCTTTATCTGTTGTTCTCCTCTGAGGGGTTAGTTTTTCATAGATACCGTGCTTTGCTTTTGTCAGGATTTACCCTGGATTATCAAAACCCTTTTCTTCTGCCAGTGAAGCCTAAGAAACTGTCCTAATGAGAAACCAGGAATTCAAACAGATCATATTTATCCTGAATGTTCTGTCCAAAATGAAAAATTCATTTCTGAGGTGCCTCAAGATCTCTGAGAAGGGAAGTTTCACCAACTCTGTCATGTAGGGGCATCAATTCCGATTCTGTGTCAATTTTACTACTTTCCCAGCTAGTAATTCTCTACCTCAGAAAGCCCACTGTCAACCGTTTTCTCTTTCAAAGGCAGTTGCTCTTAGAGTCTTCACATGGCACTTGGGGCCTGCTGGTCGTTGGCTACTGCCCTCTGTACCTTGGGTCTAACAGCTGCAAGGCTTCAAGATGAGCACGTCTCTTGTTCTAGGACATAATATAGTTTGGGGCACATGGTAAGCAATAATCACTTCTTTAGTTGATCCAAGTGTTGGATCTTTCTTAATTATTCTACTACCACAATTTACTTGTTCTAAGATTTGTCCCCCCCCCATTTTAATATCTCTTAAGGTGGCACTCACCTTGCACTTGATGACATATCCTACTTTAACTGACAGCATTTCTCTTTCTTAGTCGAACATAAACTATAGTGCATCTTACACTTGATGAAAGCTAGGATGCAATGAAATACTCTATTATGGTTACAATTCTGATATTTGAAATCCTCCGGTAGCTCCCTGTGCCCCCACGGTGTAGTACCTCACCTCCTCGCCATAGTATACAAACCTTCTCACCCCCAGTGTTAACCCCGGGGCTCAGCCTCCATCCACAGGTGACGCTGCCAGATCAGCTGTCGGTTGTCATGAACTTGCTGTAGTTTCCCGAATGCACTGTGCTGCCTCCTGGCACTCTGAAACTTGACACACTCATCCTCATTCTTCGCTTTGCCCTTGTCTATCACCTCCCTTGAAAATCTGTTCCTAAGTGGCTTTTCCCAGCTCCCACCTACCCTTGGCAGTCTATTATCTCCCTGTGGTAAAGCCTGTCACACTGCACCATGGACATGCCCGTTGTCCCCCTGAGAAGAGAAAAGGGACAATGAGGGCCCCCAGCATTTGCAGCTCTAGTGCAGAGCCCCATGCCTGGCTTGCAGGAAATGCCAGATCATGAAGACAAACGGAGATCATCCTCTGGCTAAAACCAGCTCTTCTTTGCCTACCGCAGGATCTGGATCAATAAAGAGCAGCCAGTTATTATTGCTGTTTTTCTAGGGATTTTTACCCCATATATTTCCCAGGTTTTTACTCTTATTATAGCACTTTAATTCAGGCTTCAAACACTTCCTAGTCATATCAGGTGAAATCATTTTCCTTCCCATACCCTCGATGTATTTCACATCTAGTAATTCTTTATTTAAAGATCTTATTTACCCATTTGAAAGACAGAACACAAGTAGGTAGAGAGGGAGGCAGAGAGAGAGGGGGGAAGCAGGCTCCCCGCTGAGCAGAGAGCCCGATGTGGGGCTCCATCCCAGGACCCTGAAATCATGACCTGAGCCGAAGGCAGAGGCCTAAACTACTGAGCCACCCAGGAGCCCCCATATCTGGTAATTTTTAACCAACGTGGATTTGCTGCATCAAATAGTTCCTTCTTCTTCAAATATAAATATATAAATAAAGTGATCAAGTCACTCGCATGTCTTAGGAGAATGTCATACCTTTAGTAGCAAACTTGAAATCTTGGCCATTGGTTTTGATTTTTGTTTTGGTTAGATTTGGTTCGGTTTTTGTCATTTTAAAAATCCCTCCAGCCCTTGGCTCTGTCTGACCTGATTGCTTTCAGCTGTTTCTGCAACAAAATTGTCCGGGCAGCGAAAACTCTCATTGTTTACAGTGGTGCCCCCTTCTGAACACTTTGTTAATAAAAAGCTTTTTTTTTTGTTTGTTTGTTTTTCGGCTATGGTAAATGTGGAACAACAATGAGGTACTTCAAAGAGGTGAACCACAGATAAATTTCTCTAAGGGTGGGGTGAGGGTTACACAAAAAGGAACTTGACAAGGCTTTTAAAGATATCGACAATCATTATAACATAACTTGACTGATTGTTACCGCGCTCTTAACTGGGCAAACACTTGTTGGCTTCCAAGAAAAACCAACATAGTTGAAATGGTTCTAGTGGCCTTCTAGCACAGGGTATGATGGGGTAGGTATTCTAGCCACTGGCTGTGCAAGGCATGAGGCCTGTTAGTGATTCTATTTTTTCCTCTGCAGAATGGGTCTTTCTACATTCCAGGTCCTTTCTACCCCAATAAATAATGCGGCGATTCTCTCAGTGAGTTTTCCTTTGGTTTAAACAGCCAACTGTCTCTTAAAAAGGTCTTTTGTTTAAATTCCTTTAAAGAAAAGTCCTTTCAAAAAAATTTTTTTATTTTTTATTTTTAAATCCCATATGTTTACTCTGATCATGGAACTTTGTCATTTTGACCATCTCTGCTGATTAAAATATTCTTTTTTTTTTTAAAGATTTTCTGTATTTATTTGACAGACAGAGAAATCACAAGTAGGCGGAGAGTCAGGCAGAGAGAGATAGAAAAGCAGGCTCCTGCTGAGCAAAGAGCCCGATGCGGGGCTCAATCCCAGGACACTGAGATCATGGCCCGAGCCGAAGGCAGAGGCTTAATCCACTGAGCCACCCAGGCGCCCCTGATTAAAATATTCTTCATCATTAGCACCTACTGCTCTCCTCTCTTGGTGGTCTCTCCGGAAGGGGTCTCCTCTAGCTCTTCTAGCAGGAGATGGGCAGTTCCCAAATACCCCTGTTGCCAGACTAACCTTACCTATCCTGCAGGGTCAGGTAGGCCTGGCCCTTTATCTGTTGTTCTCCTCTGAGGGGTTAGTTTTTCATAGATACCGTGCTTTGCTTTTGTCAGGATTTACCCTGGATTATCAAAACCCTTTTCTTCTGCCAGTGAAGCCTAAGAAACTGTCCTAATGAGAAACCAGGAATTCAAACAGATCATATTTATCCTGAATGTTCTGTCCAAAATGAAAAATTCATTTCTGAGGTGCCTCAAGATCTCTGAGAAGGGAAGTTTCACCAACTCTGTCATGTAGGGGCATCAATTCCGATTCTGTGTCAATTTTACTACTTTCCCAGCTAGTAATTCTCTACCTCAGAAAGCCCACTTTCAACCGTTTTCTCTTTCAAAGGCAGTTGCTCTTAGAGTCTGCACATGGCACTTGGGGCCTGCTGGTCGTTGGCTACTGCCCTCTGTACCTTGGGTCTAACAGCTGCAAGGCTTCAAGATGAGCACGTCTCTTGTTCTAGGACTTAATATAGTTTGGGGCACATGGTAAGCAATAATCACTTCTTTAGTTGATCCAAGTGTTGGATCTTTCTTAATTATTCTACTACCACAATTTACTTGTTCTAAGATTTGTCCCCCCGCCCCATTTTAATATCTCTTAAGGGGGCACTCACCTTGCACTTGATGACATATCCTACTTTAACTGACAGCATTTCTCTTTCTTAGTCGAACATAAACTATAGTGCATCTTACACTTGATGAAAGCTAGGATGCAATGAAATACTCTATTATGGTTACGATTCTGATATTTGAAATCCTCCGGTAGCTCCCTGTGCCCCCACAGTGTAGTACCTCACCTCCGCGCCATAGTATACAAACCTTCTCACCCCCAGTGTTAACCCCGGGGCTCAGCCTCCATCCCCAGGTGATGCTGCCAGATCAGCTGTCGGTTGTCATGAACTTGCTGTAGTTTCCCGAATGCACTGTGCTGCCTCCTGGCACTCTGAAACTTGACACACTCATCCTCATTCTTCGCTTTGCCCTTGTCTATCACCTCCCCTGAAAATCTGTTCCTAAGTGGCTTTTCCCAGCTCCCACCTACCCTTGGCAGTCTATTATCTCCCTGTGGTAAAGCCTGTCACACTGCATCATGGACATGCCCGTTGTCCCCCTGAGAAGAGAAAAGGGACAATGAGGGCCCCCAGCATTTGCAGCTCTAGTGCAGAGCCCCATGCCTGGCTTGCAGGAAATGCCAGATCATGAAGACAAACGGAGATCATCCTCTGGCTAAAACCAGCTCTTCTTTGCCTACCGCAGGATCTGGATCAATAAAGAGCGGCCAGTTATTATTGCTGTTTTTCTAGGGATTTTTACCCCATATATTTCCCAGGTCTCTACTCTTTTTGTGGCACTTTAATTCAGGCTTCAACCACTTCCTAGTCAGATCAGGTGAAATCATTTTCCTTCCCATACCCTCGATGTATTTCACATCTAGTAATTCTTTTTTTAAAGATCTTATTTACCCATTTGACAGACAGATCACAAGTAGGTAGAGAGGGAGGCAGAGAGAGAGGGGGGAAGCAGGCTCCCCGCTAAGCAGAGATCCCAATGTGGGGCTCCATCCCAGGATCCTGAAATCATGACTTGAGCCGAAGGCAGAGGCCTAAACCACTGAGCCACCCAGGAGCCCCCATATCTGGTAATTTTTAACCAACGTGGATTTGCTGCATCAAATAGTTCCTTCTTCTTCAAATATAAATATATAAATAAAGTGATCAAGTCACTCGCATGTCTTAGGAGAATGTCATACCTTTAGTAGCAAACTTGAAATCTTGGCCATTGGTTTTGATTTTTGTTTTGGTTAGATTAGGTTCGGTTTTTGTCATTTTAAAAATCCCTCCAGCCCTTGGCTCTGTCTGACCTGATTGCTTTCAGCTGTTTCTGCAACAAAATTGTCCGGGCAGCGAAAACTCTCATTGTTTACAGTGGCGCCCCCTTCTGAACACTTTGTTAATAAAAAGCTTTTTTTTTTGTTTGTTTGATTTTCGGCTATGGTAAATGTGGAACAACAATGAGGTACTTCAAAGAGGTGAACCACAGATAAATTTCTCTAAGGGTGGGGTGAGGGTTACTCAAAAAGGAACTTGACAAGGCTTTTAAAGGTATCGACAATCATTATAACATAACTTGACTGATTGTTACCGCGCTCTTAACTGGGCAAACACTTGTTGGCTTCCAAGAAAAACTAACATAGTTGAAATGGTTCTAGTGGCCTTCTAGCACAGGGTATGATGGGGTAGGTATTCTAGCCACTGGCTGTGCAAGGCATGAGGCCTGTTAGTGATTCTATTTTTTCCTCTGCAGAATGGGTCTTTCTACATTCCAGGTCCTTTCTACCCCAATAAATAATGCGGCGATTCTCTCAGTGAGTTTTCCTTTGGTTTAAACAGCCAACTGTCTCTTAAAAAGGTCTTTTGTTTAAATTCCTTTAAAGAAAAGTCCTTTCAAAAAAATTTTTTTATTTTTTATTTTTAAATCCCATATGTTTACTCTGATCATGGAACTTTGTCATTTTGACCATCTCTGCTGATTAAAATATTCTTTTTTTTTTTAAAGATTTTCTGTATTTATTTGACAGACAGAGAAATCACAAGTAGGCGGAGAGTCAGGCAGAGAGAGATAGAAAAGCAGGCTCCTGCTGAGCAAAGAGTCCGATGCGGGGCTCAATCCCAGGACACTGAGATCATGGCCCGAGCCGAAGGCAGAGGCTTAATCCACTGAGCCACCCAGGCGCCCCTGATTAAAATATTCTTCATCATTAGCACCTACTGCTCTCCTCTCTTGGTGGTCTCTCCGGAAGGGGTCTCCTCTAGCTCTTCTAGCAGGAGATGGGCAGTTCCCAAATACCCCTGTTGCCAGACTAACCTTACCTATCCTGCAGGGTCAGGTAGGCCTGGCCCTTTATCTGTTGTTCTCCTCTGAGGGGTTAGTTTTTCATAGATACCGTGCTTTGCTTTTGTCAGGATTTACCCTGGATTATCAAAACCCTTTTCTTCTGCCAGTGAAGCCTAAGAAACTGTCCTAATGAGAAACCAGGAATTCAAACAGATCATATTTATCCTGAATGTTCTGTCCAAAATGAAAAATTCATTTCTGAGGTGCCTCAAGATCTCTGAGAAGGGAAGTTTCACCAACTCTGTCATGTAGGGGCATCAATTCCGATTCTGTGTCAATTTTACTACTTTCCCAGCTAGTAATTCTCTACCTCAGAAAGCCCACTTTCAACCGTTTTCTCTTTCAAAGGCAGTTGCTCTTAGAGTCTGCACATGGCACTTGGGGCCTGCTGGTCGTTGGCTACTGCCCTCTGTACCTTGGGTCTAACAGCTGCAAGGCTTCAAGATGAGCACGTCTCTTGTTCTAGGACTTAATATAGTTTGGGGCACATGGTAAGCAATAATCACTTCTTTAGTTGATCCAAGTGTTGGATCTTTCTTAATTATTCTACTACCACAATTTACTTGTTCTAAGATTTGTCCCCCCCCCATTTTAATATCTCTTAAGGTGGCACTCACCTTGCACTTGATGACATATCCTACTTTAACTGACAGCATTTCTCTTTCTTAGTCGAACATAAACTATAGTGCATCTTACACTTGATGAAAGCTAGAATGCAATGAAATACTCTATTATGGTTACGATTCTGATATTTGAAATCCTCCGGTAGCTCCCTGTGCCCCCACAGTGTAGTACCTCACCTCCGCGCCATAGTATACAAACCTTCTCACCCCCAGTGTTAACCCCGGGGCTCAGCCTCCATCCCCAGGTGATGCTGCCAGATCAGCTGTCGGTTGTCATGAACTTGCTGTAGTTTCCCGAATGCACTGTGCTGCCTCCTGGCACTCTGAAACTTGACACACTCATCCTCATTCTTCGCTTTGCCCTTGTCTATCACCTCCCCTGAAAATCTGTTCCTAAGTGGCTTTTCCCAGCTCCCACCTACCCTTGGCAGTCTATTATCTCCCTGTGGTAAAGCCTGTAACACTGAATCATGGACATGCCCGTTGTCCCCCTGAGAAGAGAAAAGGGACAATGAGGGCCCCCAGCATTTGCAGCTCTAGTGCAGAGCCCCATGCCTGGCTTGCAGGAAATGCCAGATCATGAAGACAAACGGAGATCATCCTCTGGCTAAAACCAGCTCTTCTTTGCCTACCGCAGGATCTGGATCAATAAAGAGCAGCCAGTTATTATTGCTGTTTTTCTAGGGATTTTTACCCCATATATTTCCCAGGTCTCTACTCTTTTTGTGGCACTTTAATTCAGGCTTCAACCACTTCTAGTCAGATCAGGTGAAATCATTTTCCTTCCCATACCCTCGATGTATTTCACATCTAGTAATTCTTTATTTAAAGATCTTATTTACCCATTTGACAGACAGATCACAAGTAGGTAGAGAGGGAGGCAGAGAGAGAGGGGGGAAGCAGGCTCCACGCTGAGCAGAGAGCCCGATGTGGGGCTCCATTCCAGGAACCTGAAAACATGACCTGAGCCAAAGGCAGAGGCCTAAACCACTGAGCCACCCAGGAGCCCCCATATCTGATAATTTTTAACCAACGTGGATTTGATGCATCAAATAGTTCCTTCTTCTTCAAATATAAATATATAAATAAAGTGATCAAGTCACTCGCATGTCTTAGGAGAATGTCATACCTTTAGTAGCAAACTTGAAATCTTGGCCATTGGTTTTGATTTTTGTTTTGGTTAGATTTGGTTCGGTTTTTGTCATTTGAAAAATCCCTCCAGCCCTTGGCTCTGTCTGACCTGATTGCTTTCAGCTGTTTCTGCAACAAAATTATCCCGGCAGCGAAAACTCTCATTGTTTACAGTGGCGCCCCCTTCTGAACACTTTGTTAATAAAAAGCTTTTTTTTTTGTTTGTTTGTTTTTCGGCTATGGTAAATGTGGAACAACAATGAGGTACTTCAAAGAGGTGAACCACAGATAAATTTCTCTAAGGGTGGGGTGAGGGTTACTCAAAAAGGAACTTGACAAGGCTTTTAAAGATATCGACAATCATTATAACATAACTTGACTGATTGTTACCGCGCTCTTAACTGGGCAAACACTTGTTGGCTTCCAAGAAAAACTAACATAGTTGAAATGGTTCTAGTGGCCTTCTAGCACAGGGTATGATGGGGTAGGTATTCTAGCCACTGGCTGTGCAAGGCATGAGGCCTGTTAGTGATTCTATTTTTTCCTCTGCAGAATGGGTCTTTCTACATTCCAGGTCCTTTCTACCCCAATAAATAATGCGGCGATTCTCTCAGTGAGTTTTCCTTTGGTTTAAACAGCCAACTGTCTCTTAAAAAGGTCTTTTGTTTAAATTCCTTTAAAGAAAAGTCCTTTCAAAAAAATTTTTTTATTTTTTATTTTTAAATCCCATATGTTTACTCTGATCATGGAACTTTGTCATTTTGACCATCTCTGCTGATTAAAATATTCTTTTTTTTTTTAAAGATTTTCTGTATTTATTTGACAGACAGAGAAATCACAAGTAGGCGGAGAGTCAGGCAGAGAGAGATAGAAAAGCAGGCTCCTGCTGAGCAAAGAGTCCGATGCGGGGCTCAATCCCAGGACACTGAGATCATGGCCCGAGCCGAAGGCAGAGGCTTAATCCACTGAGCCACCCAGGCGCCCCTGATTAAAATATTCTTCATCATTAGCACCTACTGCTCTCCTCTCTTGGTGGTCTCTCCGGAAGGGGTCTCCTCTAGCTCTTCTAGCAGGAGATGGGCAGTTCCCAAATACCCCTGTTGCCAGACTAACCTTACCTATCCTGCAGGGTCAGGTAGGCCTGGCCCTTTATCTGTTGTTCTCCTCTGAGGGGTTAGTTTTTCATAGATACCGTGCTTTGCTTTTGTCAGGATTTACCCTGGATTATCAAAACCCTTTTCTTCTGCCAGTGAAGCCTAAGAAACTGTCCTAATGAGAAACCAGGAATTCAAACAGATCATATTTATCCTGAATGTTCTGTCCAAAATGAAAAATTCATTTCTGAGGTGCCTCAAGATCTCTGAGAAGGGAAGTTTCACCAACTCTGTCATGTAGGGGCATCAATTCCGATTCTGTGTCAATTTTACTACTTTCCCAGCTAGTAAATCTCTACCTCAGAAAGCCCACTGTCAACCGTTTTCTCTTTCAAAGGCAGTTGCTCTTAGAGTCTTCACATGGCACTTGGGGCCTGCTGGTCGTTGGCTACTGCCCTCTGTACCTTGGGTCTAACAGCTGCAAGGCTTCAAGATGAGCACGTCTCTTGTTCTAGGACTTAATATAGTTTGGGGCACATGGTAAGCAATAATCACTTCTTTAGTTGATCCAAGTGTTGGATCTTTCTTAATTATTCTACTACCACAATTTACTTGTTCTAAGATTTGTCCCCACCCCATTTTAATATCTCTTAAGGTGGCACTCACCTTGCACTTGATGACATATCCTACTTTAACTGACAGCATTTCTCTTTCTTAGTCGAACATAAACTATAGTGCATCTTACACTTGATGAAAGCTAGGATGCAATGAAATACTATATTATGGTTACGATTCTGATATTTGAAATCCTCCGGTAGCTCCCTGTGCCCCCACAGTGTAGTACCTCACCTCCTCGCCATAGTATACAAACCTTCTCACCCCCAGTGTTAACCCCGGGGCTCAGCCTCCATCCACAGGTGACGCTGCCAGATCAGCTGTCGGTTGTCATGAACTTGCTGTAGTTTCCCGAATGCACTGTGCTGCCTCCTGGCACTCTGAAACTTGACACACTCATCCTCATTCTTCGCTTTGCCCTTGTCTATCACCTCCCTTGAAAATCTGTTCCTAAGTGGCTTTTCCCAGCTCCCACCTACCCTTGGCAGTCTATTATCTCCCTGTGGTAAAGCCTGTCACACTGCACCATGGACATGCCCGTTGTCCCCCTGAGAAGAGAAAAAGGACAATGAGGGCCCCCAGCATTTGCAGCTCTAGTGCAGAGCCCCATGCCTGGCTTGCAGGAAATGCCAGATCATGAAGACAAACGGAGATCATCCTCTGGCTAAAACCAGCTCTTCTTTGCCTACCGCAGGATCTGGATCAATAAAGAGCAGCCAGTTATTATTGCTGTTTTTCTAGGGATTTTTACCCCATATATTTCCCAGATCTCTACTCTTTTTGTGGCACTTTAATTCAGGCTTCAACCACTTCCTAGTCAGATCAGGTGAAATCATTTTCCTTCCCATACCCTCGATGTATTTCACATCTAGTAATTCTTTATTTAAAGATCTTATTTACCCATTTGACAGACAGATCACAAGTAGGTAGAGAGGGAGGCAGAGAGAGAGGGGGGAAGCAGGCTCCCCGCTGAGCAGAGAGCCCGATGTGGGGCTCCATCCCAGGACCCTGAAATCATGACCTGAGCGAAGGCAGAGGCCTAAACCACTGAGCCACCCAGGAGCCCCCATATCTGGTAATTTTTAACCAACGTGGATTTGCTGCATCAAATAGTTCCTTCTTCTTCAAATATAAATATATAAATAAAGTGATCAAGTCACTCGCATGTCTTAGGAGAATGTCATACCTTTAGTAGCAAACTTGAAATCTTGGCCATTGGTTTTGATTTTTGTTTTGGTTAGATTTGGTTCGGTTTTTGTCATTTGAAAAATCCCTCCAGCCCTTGGCTCTGTCTGACCTGATTGCTTTCAGCTGTTTCTGCAACAAAATTGTCCGGGCAGCGAAAACTCTCATTGTTTACAGTGGCGCCCCCTTCTGAACACTTTGTTAATAAAAAGCTTTTTTTTTTGTTTGTTTGTTTTTCGGCTATGGTAAATGTGGAACAACAATGAGGTACTTCAAAGAGGTGAACCACAGATAAATTTCTCTAAGGGTGGGGTGAGGGTTACTCAAAAAGGAACTTGACAAGGCTTTTAAAGATATCGACAATCATTATAACATAACTTGACTGATTGTTACCGCGCTCTTAACTAGGCAAACACTTGTTGGCTTCCAAGAAAAACTAACATAGTTGAAATGGTTCTAGTGGCCTTCTAGCACAGGGTATGATGGGGTAGGTATTCTAGCCACTGGCTGTGCAAGGCATGAGGCCTGTTAGTGATTCTATTTTTTCCTCTGCAGAATGGGTCTTTCTACATTCCAGGTCCTTTCTACCCCAATAAATAATGCGGCGATTCTCTCAGTGAGTTGTACTTTGGGTTTAAACAGCCAACTGTCTCTTAAAAAGGTCTTTTGTTTAAATTCCTTTAAAGAAAAGTCCTTTCAAAAAAATTTTTTTATTTTTTATTTTTAAATCCCATATGTTTACTCTGATCATGGAACTTTGTCATTTTGACCTTCTCTGCTGATTAAAATATTCTTTTTTTTTTAAAAGATTTTCTGTATTTATTTGACAGAGAGAGAAATCACAAGTAGGCGGAGAGTCAGGCAGAGAGAGATAGAAAAGCAGGCTCCTGCTGAGCAAAGAGCCCGATGCGGGGCTCAATCCCAGGACACTGAGATCATGGCCCGAGCCGAAGGCAGAGGCTTAATCCACTGAGCCACCCAGGCGCCCCTGATTAAAATATTCTTCATCATTAGCACCTACTGCTCTCCTCTCTTGGTGGTCTCTCCGGAAGGGGTCTTCTCTAGCTCTTCTAGCAGGAGATGGGCAGTTCCCAAATACCCCTGTTGCCAGACTAACCTTACCTATCCTGCAGGGTCAGGTAGGCCTGGCCCTTTATCTGTTGTTCTCCTCTGAGGGGTTAGTTTTTCATAGATACCGTGCTTTGCTTTTGTCAGGATTTACCCTGGATTATCAAAACCCTTTTCTTCTGCCAGTGAAGCCTAAGAAACTGTCCTAATGAGAAACCAGGAATTCAAACAGATCATATTTATCCTGAATGTTCTGTCCAAAATGAAAAATTCATTTCTGAGGTCCCTCAAGATCTCTGAGAAGGGAAGTTTCACCAACTCTGTCATGTAGGGGCATCAATTCCGATTCTGTGTCAATTTTACTACTTTCCCAGCTAGTAATTCTCTACCTCAGAAAGCCCACTGTCAACCGTTTTCTCTTTCAAAGGCAGTTGCTCTTAGAGTCTTCACATGGCACTTGGGGCCTGCTGGTCGTTGGCTACTGCCCTCTGTACCTTGGGTCTAACAGCTGCAAGGCTTCAAGATGAGCACGTCTCTTGTTCTAGGACTTAATATAGTTTGGGGCACATGGTAAGCAATAATCACTTCTTTAGTTGATCCAAGTGTTGGATCTTTCTTAATTATTCTACTACCACAATTTACTTGTTCTAAGATTGGTCCCCCCCCCCATTTTAATATCTCTTAAGGTGGCACTCACCTTGCACTTGATGACATATCCTACTTTAACTGACAGCATTTCTCTTTCTTAGTCGAACATAAACTATAGTGCATCTTACACTTGATGAAAGCTAGGATGCAATGAAATACTCTATTATGGTTACGATTCTGATATTTGAAATCCTCCGGTAGCTCCCTGTGCCCCCACGGTGTAGTACCTCACCTCCTCGCCATAGTATACAAACCTTCTCACCCCCAGTGTTAACCCCGGGGCTCAGCCTCCATCCACAGGTGACGCTGCCAGATCAGCTGTCGGTTGTCATGAACTTGCTGTAGTTTCCCGAATGCACTGTGCTGCCTCCTGGCACTCTGAAACTTGACACACTCATCCTCATTCTTCGCTTTGCCCTTGTCTATCACCTCCCTTGAAAATCTGTTCCTAAGTGGCTTTTCCCAGCTCCCACCTACCCTTGGCAGTCTATTATCTCCCTGTGGTAAAGCCTGTCACACTGCATCATGGACATGCCCGTTGTCCCCCTGAGAAGAGAAAAGGGACAATGAGGGCCCCCAGCATTTGCAGCTCTAGTGCAGAGCCCCATGCCTGGCTTGCAGGAAATGCCAGATCATGAAGACAAACGGAGATCATCCTCTGGCTAAAACCAGCTCTTCTTTGCCTACCGCAGGATCTGGATCAATAAAGAGCGGCCAGTTATTATTGCTGTTTTTCTAGGGATTTTTACCCCATATATTTCCCAGGTCTCTACTCTTTTTGTAGCACTTTAATTCAGGCTTCAACCACTTCCTAGTCAGATCAGGTGAAATCATTTTCCTTCCCATACCCTCGATGTATTTCACATCTAGTAATTCTTTTTTTAAAGATCTTATTTACCCATTTGACAGACAGATCACAAGTAGGTAGAGAGGGAGGCAGAGAGAGAGGGGGGAAGCAGGCTCCCCGCTGAGCAGAGATCCCAATGTGGGGCTCCATCAGGATCCTGAAATCATGACTTGAGCCGAAGGCAGAGGCCTAAACCACTGAGCCACCCAGGAGCCCCCATATCTGGTAATTTTTAACCAACGTGGATTTGCTGCATCAAATAGTTCCTTCTTCTTCAAATATAAATATATAAATAAAGTGATCAAGTCACTCGCATGTCTTAGGAGAATGTCATACCTTTAGTAGCAAACTTGAAATCTTGGCCATTGGTTTTGATTTTTGTTTTGGTTAGATTAGGTTCGGTTTTTGTCATTTTAAAAATCCCTCCAGCCCTTGGCTCTGTCTGACCTGATTGCTTTCAGCTGTTTCTGCAACAAAATTGTCCGGGCAGCGAAAACTCTCATTGTTTACAGTGGCGCCCCCTTCTGAACACTTTGTTAATAAAAAGCTTTTTTTTTTGTTTGTTTGTTTTTCGGCTATGGTAAATGTGGAACAACAATGAGGTACTTCAAAGAGGTGAACCACAGATAAATTTCTCTAAGGGTGGGGTGAGGGTTACTCAAAAAGGAACTTGACAAGGCTTTTAAAGATATCGACAATCATTATAACATAACTTGACTGATTGTTACCGCGCTCTTAACTGGGCAAACACTTGTTGGCTTCCAAGAAAAACTAACATAGTTGAAATGGTTCTAGTGGCCTTCTAGCACAGGGTATGATGGGGTAGGTATTCTAGCCACTGGCTGTGCAAGGCATGAGGCCTGTTAGTGATTCTATTTTTTCCTCTGCAGAATGGGTCTTTCTACATTCCAGGTCCTTTCTACCCCAATAAATAATGCGGCGATTCTCTCAGTGAGTTTTCCTTTGGTTTAAACAGCCAACTGTCTCTTAAAAAGGTCTTTTGTTTAAATTCCTTTAAAGAAAAGTCCTTTCAAAAAAATTTTTTTATTTTTTATTTTTAAATCCCATATGTTTACTCTGATCATGGAACTTTGTCATTTTGACCATCTCTGCTGATTAAAATATTCTTTTTTTTTTTTTAAAGATTTTCTGTATTTATTTGACAGACAGAGAAATCACAAGTAGGCGGAGAGTCAGGCAGAGAGAGATAGAAAAGCAGGCTCCTGCTGAGCAAAGAGCCCGATGCGGGGCTCAATCCCAGGACACTGAGATCATGGCCCGAGCCGAAGGCAGAGGCTTAATCCACTGAGCCACCCAGGCGCCCCTGATTAAAATATTCTTCATCATTAGCACCTACTGCTCTCCTCTCTTGGTGGTCTCTCCGGAAGGGGTCTCCTCTAGCTCTTCTAGCAGGAGATGGGCAGTTCCCAAATACCCCTGTTGCCAGACTAACCTTACCTATCCTGCAGGGTCAGGTAGGCCTGGCCCTTTATCTGTTGTTCTCCTCTGAGGGGTTAGTTTTTCATAGATACCGTGCTTTGCTTTTGTCAGGATTTACCCTGGATTATCAAAACCCTTTTCTTCTGCCAGTGAAGCCTAAGAAACTGTCCTAATGAGAAACCAGGAATTCAAACAGATCATATTTATCCTGAATGTTCTGTCCAAAATGAAAAATTCATTTCTGAGGTGCCTCAAGATCTCTGAGAAGGGAAGTTTCACCAACTCTGTCATGTAGGGGCATCAATTCCGATTCTGTGTCAATTTTACTACTTTCCCAGCTAGTAATTCTCTACCTCAGAAAGCCCACTTTCAACCGTTTTCTCTTTCAAAGGCAGTTGCTCTTAGAGTCTGCACATGGCACTTGGGGCCTACTGGTCGTTGGCTACTGCCCTCTGTACCTTGGGTCTAACAGCTGCAAGGCTTCAAGATGAGCACGTCTCTTGTTCTAGGACTTAATATAGTTTGGGGCACATGGTAAGCAATAATCACTTCTTTAGTTGATCCAAGTGTTGGATCTTTCTTAATTATTCTACTACCACAATTTACTTGTTCTAAGATTTGTCCCCCCCCCCATTTTAATATCTCTTAAGGGGGCACTCACCTTGCTCTTGATGACATATCCTACTTTAACTGACAGCATTTCTCTTTCTTAGTCGAACATAAACTATAGTGCATCTTACACTTGATGAAAGCTAGGATGCAATGAAATACTCTATTATGGTTACGATTCTGATATTTGAAATCCTCCGGTAGCTCCCTGTGCCCCCACAGTGTAGTACCTCACCTCCGCGCCATAGTATACAAACCTTCTCACCCCCAGTGTTAACCCCGGGGCTCAGCCTCCATCCCCAGGTGATGCTGCCAGATCAGCTGTCGGTTGTCATGAACTTGCTGTAGTTTCCCGAATGCACTGTGCTGCCTCCTGGCACTCTGAAACTTGACACACTCATCCTCATTCTTCGCTTTGCCCTTGTCTATCACCTCCCCTGAAAATCTGTTCCTAAGTGGCTTTTCCCAACTCCCACCTACCCTTGGCAGTCTATTATCTCCCTGTGGTAAAGCCTGTCACACTGCTTCATGGACATGCCCGTTGTCCCCCTGAGAAGAGAAAAGGGACAATGAGGGCCCCCAGCATTTGCAGCTCTAGTGCAGAGCCCCATGCCTGGCTTGCAGGAAATGCCAGATCATGAAGACAAACGGAGATCATCCTCTGGCTAAAACCAGCTCTTCTTTGCCTACCGCAGGATCTGGATCAATAAAGAGCGGCCAGTTATTATTGCTGTTTTTCTAGGGATTTTTACCCCATATATTTCCCAGGTCTCTACTCTTTTTGTAGCACTTTAATTCAGGCTTCAACCACTTCCTAGTCAGATCAGGTGAAATCATTTTCCTTCCCATACCCTCGATGTATTTCACATCTAGTAATTCTTTTTTTAAAGATCTTATTTACCCATTTGACAGACAGGTCACAAGTAGGTAGAGAGGGAGGCAGAGAGAGAGGGGGGAAGCAGGCTCCCCGCTAAGCAGAGATCCCAATGTGGGGCTCCATCCCAGGATCCTGAAATCATGACTTGAGCCGAAGGCAGAGGCCTAAACCACTAAGCCACCCAGGAGCCCCCATATCTGGTAATTTTTAACCAACGTGGATTTGCTGCATCAAATAGTTCCTTCTTCTTCAAATATAAATATATAAATAAAGTGATCAAGTCACTCGCATGTCTTAGGAGAATGTCATACCTTTAGTAGCAAACTTGAAATCTTGGCCATTGAATTTGATTTTTGTTTTGGTTAGATTAGGTTCGGTTTTTGTCATTTTAAAAATCCCTCCAGCCCTTGGCTCTGTCTGACCTGATTGCTTTCAGCTGTTTCTGCAACAAAATTGTCCGGGCAGCGAAAACTCTCATTGTTTACAGTGGCGCCCCCTTCTGAACACTTTGTTAATAAAAAGCTTTTTTTTTTGTTTGTTTGTTTTTCGGCTATGGTAAATGTGGAACAACAATGAGGTACTTCAAAGAGGTGAACCACAGATAAATTTCTCTAAGGGTGGGGTGAGGGTTACTCAAAAAGGAACTTGACAAGGCTTTTAAAGATATCGACAATCATTATAACATAACTTGACTGATTGTTACCGCGCTCTTAACTGGGCAAACACTTGTTGGCTTCCAAGAAAAACTAACATAGTTGAAATGGTTCTAGTGGCCTTCTAGCACAGGGTATGATGGGGTAGGTATTCTAGCCACTGGCTGTGCAAGGCATGAGGCCTGTTAGTGATTCTATTTTTTCCTCTGCAGAATGGGTCTTTCTACATTCCAGGTCCTTTCTACCCCAATAAATAATGCGGCGATTCTCTCAGTGAGTTTTCCTTTGGTTTAAACAGCCAACTGTCTCTTAAAAAGGTCTTTTGTTTAAATTCCTTTAAAGAAAAGTCCTTTCAAAAAAATTTTTTTATTTTTTATTTTTAAATCCCATATGTTTACTCTGATCATGGAACTTTGTCATTTTGACCATCTCTGCTGATTAAAATATTCTTTTTTTTTTAAAGATTTTCTGTATTTATTTGACAGACAGAGAAATCACAAGTAGGCGGAGAGTCAGGCAGAGAGAGATAGAAAAGCAGGCTCCTGCTGAGCAAAGAGTCCGATGCGGGGCTCAATCCCAGGACACTGAGATCATGGCCCGAGCCGAAGGCAGAGGCTTAATCCACTGGGCCACCCAGGCGCCCCTGATTAAAATATTCTTCATCATTAGCACCTACTGCTCTCCTCTCTTGGTGGTCTCTCCGGAAGGGGTCTCCTCTAGCTCTTCTAGCAGGAGATGGGCAGTTCCCAAATACCCCTGTTGCCAGACTAACCTTACCTATCCTGCAGGGTCAGGTAGGCCTGGCCCTTTATCTGTTGTTCTCCTCTGAGGGGTTAGTTTTTCATAGATACCGTGCTTTGCTTTTGTCAGGATTTACCCTGGATTATCAAAACCCTTTTCTTCTGCCAGTGAAGCCTAAGAAACTGTCCTAATGAGAAACCAGGAATTCAAACAGATCATATTTATCCTGAATGTTCTGTCCAAAATGAAAAATTCATTTCTGAGGTGCCTCAAGATCTCTGAGAAGGGAAGTTTCACCAACTCTGTCATGTAGGGGCATCAATTCCGATTCTGTGTCAATTTTACTACTTTCCCAGCTAGTAATTCTCTACCTCAGAAAGCCCACTGTCAACCGTTTTCTCTTTCAAAGGCAGTTGCTCTTAGAGTCTTCACATGGCACTTGGGGCCTGCTGGTCGTTGGCTACTGCCCTCTGTACCTTGGGTCTAACAGCTGCAAGGCTTCAAGATGAGCACGTCTCTTGTTCTAGGACTTAATATAGTTTGGGGCACATGGTAAGCAATAATCACTTCTTTAGTTGATCCAAGTGTTGGATCTTTCTTAATTATTCTACTACCACAATTTACTTGTTCTAAGATTTGTCCCCACCCCATTTTAATATCTCTTAAGGTGGCACTCACCTTGCACTTGATGACATATCCTACTTTAACTGACAGCATTTCTCTTTCTTAGTCGAACATAAACTATAGTGCATCTTACACTTGATGAAAGCTAGGATGCAATGAAATACTCTATTATGGTTACGATTCTGATATTTGAAATCCTCCGGTATCTCCCTGTGCCCCCACGGTGTAGTACCTCACCTCCGCGCCATAGTATACAAACCTTCTCACCCCCAGTGTTAACCCCGGGGCTCAGCCTCCATCCCCAGGTGATGCTGCCAGATCAGCTGTCGGTTGTCATGAACTTGCTGTAGTTTCCCGAATGCACTGTGCTGCCTCCTGGCACTCTGAAACTTGACACACTCATCCTCATTCTTCGCTTTGCCCTTGTCTATCACCTCCCCTGAAAATCTGTTCCTAAGTGGCTTTTCCCAGCTCCCACCTACCCTTGGCAGTCTATTATCTCCCTGTGGTAAAGCCTGTAACACTGAATCATGGACATGCCCGTTGTCCCCCTGAGAAGAGAAAAGGGACAATGAGGGCCCCCAGCATTTGCAGCTCTAGTGCAGAGCCCCATGCCTGGCTTGCAGGAAATGCCAGATCATGAAGACAAACGGAGATCATCCTCTGGCTAAAACCAGCTCTTCTTTGCCTACCGCAGGATCTGGATCAATAAAGAGCGGCCAGTTATTATTGCTGTTTTTCTAGGGATTTTTACCCCATATATTTCCCAGGTCTCTACTCTTTTTGTGGCACTTTAATTCAGGCTTCAACCACTTCCTAGTCAGATCAGGTGAAATCATTTTCCTTCCCATACCCTCGATGTATTTCACATCTAGTAATTCTTTATTTAAAGATCTTATTTACCCATTTGAAAGACAGATCACAAGTAGGTAGAGAGGGAGGCAGAGAGAGAGGGGAGAAGCAGGCTCCACGCTGAGCAGAGAGCCCGATGTGGGGCTCCATTCCTGGAACCTGAAAACATGACCTGAGCCGAAGGCAGAGGCCTTAACCACTGAGCCACCCAGGAGCCCCCATATCTGATAATTTTTAACCAACGTGGATTTGCTGCATCAAATAGTTCCTTCTTCTTCAAATATAAATATATAAATAAAGTGATCAAGTCACTCGCATGTCTTAGGAGAATGTCATACCTTTAGTAGCAAACTTGAAATCTTGGCCATTGGTTTTGATTTTTGTTTTGGTTAGATTTGGTTCGGTTTTTGTCATTTGAAAAATCCCTCCAGCCCTTGGCTCTGTCTGACCTGATTGCTTTCAGCTGTTTCTGCAACAAAATTGTCCGGGCAGCGAAAACTCTCATTGTTTACAGTGGCGCCCCCTTCTGAACACTTTGTTAATAAAAAGCTTTTTGTTTGTTTGTTTTTCGGCTATGGTAAATGTGGAACAACAATGAGGTACTTCAAAGAGGTGAACCACAGATAAATTTCTCTAAGGGTGGGGTGAGTGTTACTCAAAAAGGAACTTGACAAGGCTTTTAAAGATATCGACAATCATTATAACATAACTTGACTGATTGTTACCGCGCTCTTAACTAGGCAAACACTTGTTGGCTTCCAAGAAAAACTAACATAGTTGAAATGGTTCTAGTGGCCTTCTAGCACAGGGTATGATGGGGTAGGTATTCTAGCCACTGGCTGTGCAAGGCATGAGGCCTGTTAGTGATTCTATTTTTTCCTCTGCAGAATGGGTCTTTCTACATTCCAGGTCCTTTCTACCCCAATAAATAATGCGGCGATTCTCTCAGTGAGTTGTACTTTGGGTTTAAACAGCCAACTGTCTCTTAAAAAGGTCTTTTGTTTAAATTCCTTTAAAGAAAAGTCCTTTCAAAAAAATTTTTTTATTTTTTATTTTTAAATCCCATATGTTTACTCTGATCATGGAACTTTGTCATTTTGACCTTCTCTGCTGATTAAAATATTCTTTTTTTTTTAAAAGATTTTCTGTATTTATTTGACAGAGAGAGAAATCACAAGTAGGCGGAGAGTCAGGCAGAGAGAGATAGAAAAGCAGGCTCCTGCTGAGCAAAGAGCCCGATGCGGGGCTCAATCCCAGGACACTGAGATCATGGCCCGAGCCGAAGGCAGAGGCTTAATCCACTGAGCCACCCAGGCGCCCCTGATTAAAATATTCTTCATCATTAGCACCTACTGCTCTCCTCTCTTGGTGGTCTCTCCGGAAGGGGTCTTCTCTAGCTCTTCTAGCAGGAGATGGGCAGTTCCCAAATACCCCTGTTGCCAGACTAACCTTACCTATCCTGCAGGGTCAGGTAGGCCTGGCCCTTTATCTGTTGTTCTCCTCTGAGGGGTTAGTTTTTCATAGATACCGTGCTTTGCTTTTGTCAGGATTTACCCTGGATTATCAAAACCCTTTTCTTCTGCCAGTGAAGCCTAAGAAACTGTCCTAATGAGAAACCAGGAATTCAAACAGATCATATTTATCCTGAATGTTCTGTCCAAAATGAAAAATTCATTTCTGAGGTCCCTCAAGATCTCTGAGAAGGGAAGTTTCACCAACTCTGTCATGTAGGGGCATCAATTCCGATTCTGTGTCAATTTTACTACTTTCCCAGCTAGTAATTCTCTACCTCAGAAAGCCCACTGTCAACCGTTTTCTCTTTCAAAGGCAGTTGCTCTTAGAGTCTTCACATGGCACTTGGGGCCTGCTGGTCGTTGGCTACTGCCCTCTGTACCTTGGGTCTAACAGCTGCAAGGCTTCAAGATGAGCACGTCTCTTGTTCTAGGACTTAATA
Organism: Mustela nivalis; assembly: GCF_964662115.1. NCBI lineage: Eukaryota > Metazoa > Chordata > Mammalia > Carnivora > Mustelidae > Mustela > Mustela nivalis. The sequence continues at coordinate 430,917 of NW_028136217.1, forward strand.
TAGTTTGGGGCACATGGTAAGCAATAATCACTTCTTTAGTTGATCCAAGTGTTGGATCTTTCTTAATTATTCTACTACCACAATTTACTTGTTCTAAGATTGGTCCCCCCCCCCATTTTAATATCTCTTAAGGTGGCACTCACCTTGCACTTGATGACATATCCTACTTTAACTGACAGCATTTCTCTTTCTTAGTCGAACATAAACTATAGTGCATCTTACACTTGATGAAAGCTAGGATGCAATGAAATACTCTATTATGGTTACGATTCTGATATTTGAAATCCTCCGGTAGCTCCCTGTGCCCCCACGGTGTAGTACCTCACCTCCTCGCCATAGTATACAAACCTTCTCACCCCCAGTGTTAACCCCGGGGCTCAGCCTCCATCCACAGGTGACGCTGCCAGATCAGCTGTCGGTTGTCATGAACTTGCTGTAGTTTCCCGAATGCACTGTGCTGCCTCCTGGCACTCTGAAACTTGACACACTCATCCTCATTCTTCGCTTTGCCCTTGTCTATCACCTCCCTTGAAAATCTGTTCCTAAGTGGCTTTTCCCAGCTCCCACCTACCCTTGGCAGTCTATTATCTCCCTGTGGTAAAGCCTGTCACACTGCATCATGGACATGCCCGTTGTCCCCCTGAGAAGAGAAAAGGGACAATGAGGGCCCCCAGCATTTGCAGCTCTAGTGCAGAGCCCCATGCCTGGCTTGCAGGAAATGCCAGATCATGAAGACAAACGGAGATCATCCTCTGGCTAAAACCAGCTCTTCTTTGCCTACCGCAGGATCTGGATCAATAAAGAGCGGCCAGTTATTATTGCTGTTTTTCTAGGGATTTTTACCCCATATATTTCCCAGGTCTCTACTCTTTTTGTAGCACTTTAATTCAGGCTTCAACCACTTCCTAGTCAGATCAGGTGAAATCATTTTCCTTCCCATACCCTCGATGTATTTCACATCTAGTAATTCTTTTTTTAAAGATCTTATTTACCCATTTGACAGACAGATCACAAGTAGGTAGAGAGGGAGGCAGAGAGAGAGGGGGGAAGCAGGCTCCCCGCTGAGCAGAGATCCCAATGTGGGGCTCCATCAGGATCCTGAAATCATGACTTGAGCCGAAGGCAGAGGCCTAAACCACTGAGCCACCCAGGAGCCCCCATATCTGGTAATTTTTAACCAACGTGGATTTGCTGCATCAAATAGTTCCTTCTTCTTCAAATATAAATATATAAATAAAGTGATCAAGTCACTCGCATGTCTTAGGAGAATGTCATACCTTTAGTAGCAAACTTGAAATCTTGGCCATTGGTTTTGATTTTTGTTTTGGTTAGATTAGGTTCGGTTTTTGTCATTTTAAAAATCCCTCCAGCCCTTGGCTCTGTCTGACCTGATTGCTTTCAGCTGTTTCTGCAACAAAATTGTCCGGGCAGCGAAAACTCTCATTGTTTACAGTGGCGCCCCCTTCTGAACACTTTGTTAATAAAAAGCTTTTTTTTTTGTTTGTTTGTTTTTCGGCTATGGTAAATGTGGAACAACAATGAGGTACTTCAAAGAGGTGAACCACAGATAAATTTCTCTAAGGGTGGGGTGAGGGTTACTCAAAAAGGAACTTGACAAGGCTTTTAAAGATATCGACAATCATTATAACATAACTTGACTGATTGTTACCGCGCTCTTAACTGGGCAAACACTTGTTGGCTTCCAAGAAAAACTAACATAGTTGAAATGGTTCTAGTGGCCTTCTAGCACAGGGTATGATGGGGTAGGTATTCTAGCCACTGGCTGTGCAAGGCATGAGGCCTGTTAGTGATTCTATTTTTTCCTCTGCAGAATGGGTCTTTCTACATTCCAGGTCCTTTCTACCCCAATAAATAATGCGGCGATTCTCTCAGTGAGTTTTCCTTTGGTTTAAACAGCCAACTGTCTCTTAAAAAGGTCTTTTGTTTAAATTCCTTTAAAGAAAAGTCCTTTCAAAAAAATTTTTTTATTTTTTATTTTTAAATCCCATATGTTTACTCTGATCATGGAACTTTGTCATTTTGACCATCTCTGCTGATTAAAATATTCTTTTTTTTTTTTTAAAGATTTTCTGTATTTATTTGACAGACAGAGAAATCACAAGTAGGCGGAGAGTCAGGCAGAGAGAGATAGAAAAGCAGGCTCCTGCTGAGCAAAGAGCCCGATGCGGGGCTCAATCCCAGGACACTGAGATCATGGCCCGAGCCGAAGGCAGAGGCTTAATCCACTGAGCCACCCAGGCGCCCCTGATTAAAATATTCTTCATCATTAGCACCTACTGCTCTCCTCTCTTGGTGGTCTCTCCGGAAGGGGTCTCCTCTAGCTCTTCTAGCAGGAGATGGGCAGTTCCCAAATACCCCTGTTGCCAGACTAACCTTACCTATCCTGCAGGGTCAGGTAGGCCTGGCCCTTTATCTGTTGTTCTCCTCTGAGGGGTTAGTTTTTCATAGATACCGTGCTTTGCTTTTGTCAGGATTTACCCTGGATTATCAAAACCCTTTTCTTCTGCCAGTGAAGCCTAAGAAACTGTCCTAATGAGAAACCAGGAATTCAAACAGATCATATTTATCCTGAATGTTCTGTCCAAAATGAAAAATTCATTTCTGAGGTGCCTCAAGATCTCTGAGAAGGGAAGTTTCACCAACTCTGTCATGTAGGGGCATCAATTCCGATTCTGTGTCAATTTTACTACTTTCCCAGCTAGTAATTCTCTACCTCAGAAAGCCCACTTTCAACCGTTTTCTCTTTCAAAGGCAGTTGCTCTTAGAGTCTGCACATGGCACTTGGGGCCTACTGGTCGTTGGCTACTGCCCTCTGTACCTTGGGTCTAACAGCTGCAAGGCTTCAAGATGAGCACGTCTCTTGTTCTAGGACTTAATATAGTTTGGGGCACATGGTAAGCAATAATCACTTCTTTAGTTGATCCAAGTGTTGGATCTTTCTTAATTATTCTACTACCACAATTTACTTGTTCTAAGATTTGTCCCCCCCCCCATTTTAATATCTCTTAAGGGGGCACTCACCTTGCTCTTGATGACATATCCTACTTTAACTGACAGCATTTCTCTTTCTTAGTCGAACATAAACTATAGTGCATCTTACACTTGATGAAAGCTAGGATGCAATGAAATACTCTATTATGGTTACGATTCTGATATTTGAAATCCTCCGGTAGCTCCCTGTGCCCCCACAGTGTAGTACCTCACCTCCGCGCCATAGTATACAAACCTTCTCACCCCCAGTGTTAACCCCGGGGCTCAGCCTCCATCCCCAGGTGATGCTGCCAGATCAGCTGTCGGTTGTCATGAACTTGCTGTAGTTTCCCGAATGCACTGTGCTGCCTCCTGGCACTCTGAAACTTGACACACTCATCCTCATTCTTCGCTTTGCCCTTGTCTATCACCTCCCCTGAAAATCTGTTCCTAAGTGGCTTTTCCCAACTCCCACCTACCCTTGGCAGTCTATTATCTCCCTGTGGTAAAGCCTGTCACACTGCTTCATGGACATGCCCGTTGTCCCCCTGAGAAGAGAAAAGGGACAATGAGGGCCCCCAGCATTTGCAGCTCTAGTGCAGAGCCCCATGCCTGGCTTGCAGGAAATGCCAGATCATGAAGACAAACGGAGATCATCCTCTGGCTAAAACCAGCTCTTCTTTGCCTACCGCAGGATCTGGATCAATAAAGAGCGGCCAGTTATTATTGCTGTTTTTCTAGGGATTTTTACCCCATATATTTCCCAGGTCTCTACTCTTTTTGTAGCACTTTAATTCAGGCTTCAACCACTTCCTAGTCAGATCAGGTGAAATCATTTTCCTTCCCATACCCTCGATGTATTTCACATCTAGTAATTCTTTTTTTAAAGATCTTATTTACCCATTTGACAGACAGGTCACAAGTAGGTAGAGAGGGAGGCAGAGAGAGAGGGGGGAAGCAGGCTCCCCGCTAAGCAGAGATCCCAATGTGGGGCTCCATCCCAGGATCCTGAAATCATGACTTGAGCCGAAGGCAGAGGCCTAAACCACTAAGCCACCCAGGAGCCCCCATATCTGGTAATTTTTAACCAACGTGGATTTGCTGCATCAAATAGTTCCTTCTTCTTCAAATATAAATATATAAATAAAGTGATCAAGTCACTCGCATGTCTTAGGAGAATGTCATACCTTTAGTAGCAAACTTGAAATCTTGGCCATTGAATTTGATTTTTGTTTTGGTTAGATTAGGTTCGGTTTTTGTCATTTTAAAAATCCCTCCAGCCCTTGGCTCTGTCTGACCTGATTGCTTTCAGCTGTTTCTGCAACAAAATTGTCCGGGCAGCGAAAACTCTCATTGTTTACAGTGGCGCCCCCTTCTGAACACTTTGTTAATAAAAAGCTTTTTTTTTTGTTTGTTTGTTTTTCGGCTATGGTAAATGTGGAACAACAATGAGGTACTTCAAAGAGGTGAACCACAGATAAATTTCTCTAAGGGTGGGGTGAGGGTTACTCAAAAAGGAACTTGACAAGGCTTTTAAAGATATCGACAATCATTATAACATAACTTGACTGATTGTTACCGCGCTCTTAACTGGGCAAACACTTGTTGGCTTCCAAGAAAAACTAACATAGTTGAAATGGTTCTAGTGGCCTTCTAGCACAGGGTATGATGGGGTAGGTATTCTAGCCACTGGCTGTGCAAGGCATGAGGCCTGTTAGTGATTCTATTTTTTCCTCTGCAGAATGGGTCTTTCTACATTCCAGGTCCTTTCTACCCCAATAAATAATGCGGCGATTCTCTCAGTGAGTTTTCCTTTGGTTTAAACAGCCAACTGTCTCTTAAAAAGGTCTTTTGTTTAAATTCCTTTAAAGAAAAGTCCTTTCAAAAAAATTTTTTTATTTTTTATTTTTAAATCCCATATGTTTACTCTGATCATGGAACTTTGTCATTTTGACCATCTCTGCTGATTAAAATATTCTTTTTTTTTTAAAGATTTTCTGTATTTATTTGACAGACAGAGAAATCACAAGTAGGCGGAGAGTCAGGCAGAGAGAGATAGAAAAGCAGGCTCCTGCTGAGCAAAGAGTCCGATGCGGGGCTCAATCCCAGGACACTGAGATCATGGCCCGAGCCGAAGGCAGAGGCTTAATCCACTGGGCCACCCAGGCGCCCCTGATTAAAATATTCTTCATCATTAGCACCTACTGCTCTCCTCTCTTGGTGGTCTCTCCGGAAGGGGTCTCCTCTAGCTCTTCTAGCAGGAGATGGGCAGTTCCCAAATACCCCTGTTGCCAGACTAACCTTACCTATCCTGCAGGGTCAGGTAGGCCTGGCCCTTTATCTGTTGTTCTCCTCTGAGGGGTTAGTTTTTCATAGATACCGTGCTTTGCTTTTGTCAGGATTTACCCTGGATTATCAAAACCCTTTTCTTCTGCCAGTGAAGCCTAAGAAACTGTCCTAATGAGAAACCAGGAATTCAAACAGATCATATTTATCCTGAATGTTCTGTCCAAAATGAAAAATTCATTTCTGAGGTGCCTCAAGATCTCTGAGAAGGGAAGTTTCACCAACTCTGTCATGTAGGGGCATCAATTCCGATTCTGTGTCAATTTTACTACTTTCCCAGCTAGTAATTCTCTACCTCAGAAAGCCCACTGTCAACCGTTTTCTCTTTCAAAGGCAGTTGCTCTTAGAGTCTTCACATGGCACTTGGGGCCTGCTGGTCGTTGGCTACTGCCCTCTGTACCTTGGGTCTAACAGCTGCAAGGCTTCAAGATGAGCACGTCTCTTGTTCTAGGACTTAATATAGTTTGGGGCACATGGTAAGCAATAATCACTTCTTTAGTTGATCCAAGTGTTGGATCTTTCTTAATTATTCTACTACCACAATTTACTTGTTCTAAGATTTGTCCCCACCCCATTTTAATATCTCTTAAGGTGGCACTCACCTTGCACTTGATGACATATCCTACTTTAACTGACAGCATTTCTCTTTCTTAGTCGAACATAAACTATAGTGCATCTTACACTTGATGAAAGCTAGGATGCAATGAAATACTCTATTATGGTTACGATTCTGATATTTGAAATCCTCCGGTATCTCCCTGTGCCCCCACGGTGTAGTACCTCACCTCCGCGCCATAGTATACAAACCTTCTCACCCCCAGTGTTAACCCCGGGGCTCAGCCTCCATCCCCAGGTGATGCTGCCAGATCAGCTGTCGGTTGTCATGAACTTGCTGTAGTTTCCCGAATGCACTGTGCTGCCTCCTGGCACTCTGAAACTTGACACACTCATCCTCATTCTTCGCTTTGCCCTTGTCTATCACCTCCCCTGAAAATCTGTTCCTAAGTGGCTTTTCCCAGCTCCCACCTACCCTTGGCAGTCTATTATCTCCCTGTGGTAAAGCCTGTAACACTGAATCATGGACATGCCCGTTGTCCCCCTGAGAAGAGAAAAGGGACAATGAGGGCCCCCAGCATTTGCAGCTCTAGTGCAGAGCCCCATGCCTGGCTTGCAGGAAATGCCAGATCATGAAGACAAACGGAGATCATCCTCTGGCTAAAACCAGCTCTTCTTTGCCTACCGCAGGATCTGGATCAATAAAGAGCGGCCAGTTATTATTGCTGTTTTTCTAGGGATTTTTACCCCATATATTTCCCAGGTCTCTACTCTTTTTGTGGCACTTTAATTCAGGCTTCAACCACTTCCTAGTCAGATCAGGTGAAATCATTTTCCTTCCCATACCCTCGATGTATTTCACATCTAGTAATTCTTTATTTAAAGATCTTATTTACCCATTTGAAAGACAGATCACAAGTAGGTAGAGAGGGAGGCAGAGAGAGAGGGGAGAAGCAGGCTCCACGCTGAGCAGAGAGCCCGATGTGGGGCTCCATTCCTGGAACCTGAAAACATGACCTGAGCCGAAGGCAGAGGCCTTAACCACTGAGCCACCCAGGAGCCCCCATATCTGATAATTTTTAACCAACGTGGATTTGCTGCATCAAATAGTTCCTTCTTCTTCAAATATAAATATATAAATAAAGTGATCAAGTCACTCGCATGTCTTAGGAGAATGTCATACCTTTAGTAGCAAACTTGAAATCTTGGCCATTGGTTTTGATTTTTGTTTTGGTTAGATTTGGTTCGGTTTTTGTCATTTGAAAAATCCCTCCAGCCCTTGGCTCTGTCTGACCTGATTGCTTTCAGCTGTTTCTGCAACAAAATTGTCCGGGCAGCGAAAACTCTCATTGTTTACAGTGGCGCCCCCTTCTGAACACTTTGTTAATAAAAAGCTTTTTGTTTGTTTGTTTTTCGGCTATGGTAAATGTGGAACAACAATGAGGTACTTCAAAGAGGTGAACCACAGATAAATTTCTCTAAGGGTGGGGTGAGTGTTACTCAAAAAGGAACTTGACAAGGCTTTTAAAGATATCGACAATCATTATAACATAACTTGACTGATTGTTACCGCGCTCTTAACTAGGCAAACACTTGTTGGCTTCCAAGAAAAACTAACATAGTTGAAATGGTTCTAGTGGCCTTCTAGCACAGGGTATGATGGGGTAGGTATTCTAGCCACTGGCTGTGCAAGGCATGAGGCCTGTTAGTGATTCTATTTTTTCCTCTGCAGAATGGGTCTTTCTACATTCCAGGTCCTTTCTACCCCAATAAATAATGCGGCGATTCTCTCAGTGAGTTGTACTTTGGGTTTAAACAGCCAACTGTCTCTTAAAAAGGTCTTTTGTTTAAATTCCTTTAAAGAAAAGTCCTTTCAAAAAAATTTTTTTATTTTTTATTTTTAAATCCCATATGTTTACTCTGATCATGGAACTTTGTCATTTTGACCTTCTCTGCTGATTAAAATATTCTTTTTTTTTTTTAAAGATTTTCTGTATTTATTTGACAGACAGAGAAATCACAAGTAGGCGGAGAGTCAGGCAGAGAGAGATAGAAAAGCAGGCTCCTGCTGAGCAAAGAGCCCGATGCGGGGCTCAATCCCAGGACACTGAGATCATGGCCCGAGCCGAAGGCAGAGGCTTAATCCACTGAGCCACCCAGGCGCCCCTGATTAAAATATTCTTCATCATTAGCACCTACTGCTCTCCTCTCTTGGTGGTCTCTCCGGAAGGGGTCTCCTCTAGCTCTTCTAGCAGGAGATGGGCAGTTCCCAAATACCCCTGTTGCCAGACTAACCTTACCTATCCTGCAGGGTCAGGTAGGCCTGGCCCTTTATCTGTTGTTCTCCTCTGAGGGGTTAGTTTTTCATAGATACCGTGCTTTGCTTTTGTCAGGATTTACCCTGGATTATCAAAACCCTTTTCTTCTGCCAGTGAAGCCTAAGAAACTGTCCTAATGAGAAACCAGGAATTCAAACAGATCATATTTATCCTGAATGTTCTGTCCAAAATGAAAAATTCATTTCTGAGGTGCCTCAAGATCTCTGAGAAGGGAAGTTTCACCAACTCTGTCATGTAGGGGCATCAATTCCGATTCTGTGTCAATTTTACTACTTTCCCAGCTAGTAATTCTCTACCTCAGAAAGCCCACTTTCAACCGTTTTCTCTTTCAAAGGCAGTTGCTCTTAGAGTCTGCACATGGCACTTGGGGCCTGCTGGTCGTTGGCTACTGCCCTCTGTACCTTGGGTCTAACAGCTGCAAGGCTTCAAGATGAGCACGTCTCTTGTTCTAGGACTTAATATAGTTTGGGGCACATGGTAAGCAATAATCACTTCTTTAGTTGATCCAAGTGTTGGATCTTTCTTAATTATTCTACTACCACAATTTACTTGTTCTAAGATTTGTCCCCCCCCCATTTTAATATCTCTTAAGGTGGCACTCACCTTGCACTTGATGACATATCCTACTTTAACTGACAGCATTTCTCTTTCTTAGTCGAACATAAACTATAGTGCATCTTACACTTGATGAAAGCTAGGATGCAATGAAATACTCTATTATGGTTACGATTCTGATATTTGAAATCCTCCGGTAGCTCCCTGTGCCCCCACAGTGTAGTACCTCACCTCCTCGCCATAGTATACAAACCTTCTCACCCCCAGTGTTAACCCCGGGGCTCAGCCTCCATCCCCAGGTGATGCTGCCAGATCAGCTGTCGGTTGTCATGAACTTGCTGTAGTTTCCCGAATGCACTGTGCTGCCTCCTGGCACTCTGAAACTTGACACACTCATCCTCATTCTTCGCTTTGCCCTTGTCTATCACCTCCCCTGAAAATCTGTTCCTAAGTGGCTTTTCCCAGCTCCCACCTACCCTTGGCAGTCTATTATCTCCCTGTGGTAAAGCCTGTCACACTGCATCATGGACATGCCCGTTGTCCCCCTGAGAAGAGAAAAGGGACAATGAGGGACCCAGCATTTGCAGCTCTAGTGCAGAGCCCCATGCCTGGCTTGCAGGAAATGCCAGATCATGAAGACAAACGGAGATCATCCTCTGGCTAAAACCAGCTCTTCTTTGCCTATCGCAGGATCTGGTCAATAAAGAGCAGCCAGTTATTATTGCTGTTTTTCTAGGGATTTTTACCCCATATATTTCCCAGGTCTCTACTCTTTTTGTAGCACTTTAATTCAGGCTTCAACCACTTCCTAGTCAGATCAGGTGAAATCATTTTCCTTCCCATACACTCGATGTATTTCACTTCTAGTAATTCTTTTTTTAAAGATCTTATTTACCCATTTGACAGACAGATCACAAGTAGGTAGAGAGGGAGGCAGAGAGAGAGGGGAGAAGCAGGCTCCCCGCTGAGCAGAGAGCCCGATGTGGGGCTCCATCCCAGGACCCTGAAATCATGACCTGAGCCGAAGGCAGAGGCCTAAACCACTGAGCCACCCAGGAGCCCCCATATCTGGTAATTTTTAACCAACGTGGATTTGCTGCATCAAATAGTTCCTTCTTCTTCAAATATAAATATATAAATAAAGTGATCAAGTCACTCGCATGTCTTAGGAGAATGTCATACCTTTAGTAGCAAACTTGAAATCTTGGCCATTGGTTTTGATTTTTGTTTTGGTTAGATTAAGTTCGGTTTTTGTCATTTTAAAAACCCCTCCAGCCCTTGGCTCTGTCTGACCCGATTGCTTTCAGCTGTTTCTGCAACAAAATTGTCCTGGCAGCGAAAACTCTCATTGTTTACAGTGGCGCCCCCTTCTGAACACTTGGTTAATAAAAAGCTTTTTTTTTTTTTTTTCGGCTATGGTAAATGTGGAACTACAATGAGGTATTTCAAAGAGGTGAACCACAGATAAATTTCTCTAAGGGTGGGGTTAGGGTTACTCAAAAAGGAACTTGACAAGGCTTTTAAAGATATCGACAATCATTATAACATAACGTGACTGATTGTTACCGCGCTCTTAACTGGGCAAACACTTGTTGGCTTCCAAGAAAGACTAACATAGTTGAAATGGTTCTAGCGGCCTTCTAGCACAGGGTCTCATGAGGCAGGGATTCTAGCCACTGGCTGTGCAAGGCATGAGGCCTGTTAGTGATTCTATTTTTTCCTCTGCAGAATAGGTCTTTCTACATTCCAGGTCCTTTCTACCCCAATAAATAATGTGGCGATTCTCTCAGTGAGTTGTACTATCGGTTTAAACAGCCAACTGTGTCTTTAAAAGGACTTTTGTTTAAATTCCTTTAAAAAAAAGTCCTTTCAAAAAATCTTTTTTCTTTATTTTTTATTTTTTATCCCATATGTTTACTCTGATCGTGGAACTTTGTCATTTTGACCTTCTCTGCTGATTAAAATATTCTTCATCATCAGCACCTACTGCTCTCCTCTCCTGGTGGTCTCTCCGGAAGGGGTCTTCTCTAGCTCTTCTAGCAGGAGATGGGCACTTCCCCTCTACCCCTGTTGCCAGACCAGCCTTACCTATCCTGCAGGGTCAGGTCGGCCTGGCCCTTTTTCTGTTGTTCTCCTCTGAGTGGTTAGATTTTCATAGATCCCATGCTTTGCTTTTGTCAGGATTTACCTGGATTATCCAAACTCTTTTCTTGTGCCAGTGAAGCGTAAGAAACAGTCCTAATGAGAGAACCAGGAACTCAAACAGATCATATTTATCCTGAATGTTCTGTTCAAAATGAAAAATTCATTTCAGAGGAGCCTCAAGATCTCTGAGAAGGGAAGTTTCACCAACTCTGTCATGTAGGGGCATCAATTCCGATTCTGTGTCAATTGTCCTACTTTCCCAGCTAGTAATTCTCTACCTCTCAAAGCCCACTCTCAACCGTTTCCTCTCTCAAAGGCAGTTGCTCTTAGAGTCTGCACATGGCACTTGGGGCCTGCTGGTCGTTGGCTACTGCCCTCTGTACCTTGGGACTAACAGCTGCGGGGCATCAAGATGAGCACGTCTCTTGTTCTAGGACTTAATATAGTTTGGGGCACATGGTAAGCAATAATCACTTCTTTAGTTGATCCAAGTGTTGGATCTTTCTTAATTATTCTACTACCACAATTTACTTGTTCTAAGATTGGTCCCCCCCCCCCATTTTAATATCTCTTAAGGTGGCACTCACCTTGCACTTGATGACATATCCTACTTTAACTGACAGCATTTCTCTTTCTTAGTCGAACATAAACTATAGTGCATCTTACACTTGATGAAAGCTAGGATGCAATGAAATACTCTATTATGGTTACGATTCTGATATTTGAAATCCTCCGGTAGCTCCCTGTGCCCCCACAGTGTAGTACCTCACCTCCTCGCCATAGTATACAAAACTTCTCACCCCCAGTGTTAACCCCGGGGCTCAGCCTCCATCCCCAGGTGATGCTGCCAGATCAGCTGTCGGTTGTCATGAACTTGCTGTAGTTTCCCGAATGCACTGTGCTGCCTCCTGGCACTCTGAAACTTGACACACTCATCCTCATTCTTCGCTTTGCCCTTGTCTATCACCTCCCCTGAAAATCTGTTCCTATGTGGCTTTTCCCAGCTCCCACCTACCCTTGGCAGACTATTATCTCCCTGTGGTAAAGCCTGTCACACTGCATCATGGACATGCCCGTTGTCCCCCTGAGAAGAGAAAAGGGACAATGAGGGCCACCAGCATTTGCAGCTCTAGTGCAGAGCCCCATGCCTGGCTTGCAGGAAATGCCAGATCATGAAGACAAACGGAGATCATCCTCTGGCTAAAACCAGCTTTTCCTTGCCTATCGCAGGATCTGGTCAATAAAGAGCGGCCAGTTATTATTGCTGTTTTTCTAGGGATTTTTACCCCATATATTTGCCAGGTCTCTACTCTTTTTGTAGCACTTTAATTCAGGCTTCAACCACTTCCTAGTCAGATCAGGTGAAATCATTTTTCTTCCCATTCCCTTGATGTATTTCACATCTAGTAATTCTTTATTTAATGATCTTATTTACCCATTTGACAGACAGATCACAAGTAGGTAGAGAGGGAGGCAGAGAGAGAGGGGGGAAGCAGGCTCCCCGCTGAGCAGAGCGCCCGATGTGGGGCTCCATCCCAGGACCCTGAAATTATGACCTGAGCCGAAGGCAGAGGCCTAAACCACTGAGCCACCCAGGAGCCCCTATATCTGGTAATTTTTAACCAACGTGGATTTGCTGCATCAAATAGTTCCTTCTTCTTCAAATATAAATATATAAATAAAGTGATCAAGTCACTCGCATGTCTTAGGAGAATGTCATACCTTTAGTAGCAAACTTGAAATCTTGGCCATTGGTTTTGATTTTTGTTTTGGTTAGATTTGGTTCGGTTTTTGTCATTTTGAAAATACCTCCAGCCCTTGGCTCTGTCTGACCCGATTGCTTTCAGCTGTTTCTGCAACAAAATTGTCCCGGCAGCGAAAACTCTCATTGTTTACAGTGGCGCCCCCTTCTGAACACTTTGTTAATAAAAAGCTTTTTTTTTTTTTTTTTCGGCTATCGTAAATGTGGAACAACAATGAGGTATTTCAAAGAGGTGAACCACAGATATATTTCTGTAAGGGTGGGGTGAGGGTTACTCAAAAAGGAACTTGACAAGGATTTTAAAGATATCGACAATCATTATAACATAACGTGACTGATTGTTACCGCGCTCTTAACTGGGCAAACACTTTTTGGCTTCCAAGAAAGACTAACATAGTTGAAATGGTTCTAGCGGCCTTCTAGCACAGGGTCTCATGAGGCAGGTATTCTAGCCACTGGCTGTGCAAGGCATGAGGCCTGTTAGTGATTCTATTTTTTCCTCTGCAGAATAGGTCTTTCTACATTCCAGGTCCTTTCTACCCCAATAAATAATGTGGCGATTCTCTCAGTGAGTTGTACTATCAGTTTAAACAGCCAACTGTCTCTTTAAAAGGACTTTTTTTTAAATTCCTTTAAAAAAAAGTCCTTTCAAAAAAATCTTTTTTCTTTATTTTTTATTTTTTATCCCATATGTTTACTCTGATCGTGGAACTTTGTCATTTTGACCTTCTCTGCTGATTAAAATATTCTTCATCATCAGCACCTACTGCTCTCCTCTCCTGGTGGTCTCTCCGGAAGGGGTCTTCTCTAGCTCTTCTAGCAGGAGATGGGCACTTCCCCTCTACCCCTGTTTCCAGACCAACCTTACCTATCCTGCAGGGTCAGGTCGGCCTGGCCTGTTATCTGTTGTTCTCTTCTGAGTGGTTAGTTTTCATAGATACCTTGCTTTGCTTTTGTCAGGATTTACCCTGGATTATCAAAACCCATTTCTTGTGCCAGTGAAGCTTAAGAAACAGTCCGGATGAGAGAACCAGGAACTCGAACAGATCATATTTATCCTGAATCTTCTGTCCAAAATGAAAAATACATTTCTGAGGAGCCTCAAGATCTCTGAGAAGGGAAGTTTCACCAACTCTGTCATGTAGGGGCATCAATTCCGATTCTGTGTCAATTGTCCTACTTTCCCACCTAGTAATTCTCTACCTCTCAAAGCCCACTCTCAACCGTTTCCTCTCTCAAAAGCAGTTACTCTTAGAGTCTGCACATGGCACTTGCGGCTTGCTGGTCGTTGGCTACAGCCCACTGTACCTTGGTTCTAACAGCTGCGGGGCATCAAGATGAGCACGTCTCTTGTTCTAGGACTTAATATAGTTTGGGGCACATGGTAAGCAATAATCACTTCTTTAGTTGATCCAAGTGTTGGACCTTTCTTATTTATTCTACTACCACAATTAACTTGTTCTAAGATTTGTCCCCCACCCCCATTTTAATATCTCTTAAGGTGGCACTCACCTTGAACTTGATGACATATCCTACTTTAACTGACAGCATTTCTCTTTCTTAGTCGAACATAAACTATAGTGCATCTTACACTTGATGAAAGCTAGGATGCAATTAAATACTCTATTATGGTTATGATCCTAATCCAATCCATTACTCTAACACTGACTACTACATAACCCTATCGTTGATACTAATGTGGACTTTAAACCAATACCTGATCCTGACTGTAAACATGACCCTGGCTCTAGACTTCACCTGTCCCTGACTAAGGCAAACACCAGAAACCTAACCCTGAACCTAAAAGTGACCCTGACCCTGACCCTAACACTAACCCTGACACTGAATGTGAGCCTGACCCTAACTCTAACCCTAAACCTAACCCTCCCTGACACTAACACGGGCCCTGACCCGAAACCTAACGCTGAACCTAACCCTAAAACTAACCCCTAACATTATCCCTGACACTGACCCTAACCCGGTCTAACCCTAACCCTCAACCTACCTCTACCCTAACCCTAACCACACTTTAACAATAATCCCGAACCTCTCCCTGACCATGATCATAACCCTAACTCTGAAATTTGCCTTTGTCAGATCTTAAACTTAAACCTGACCCTGGCCTTGACCTTAACTCTGACCCTAACCCAGACTGTAATCCTAACTCTGATGCAAACCGTAATGCTGAATAGAATCGTAACCCTAAATCTAACCCTGATCCTGAACCTACTCATAAAACAGAACCTAAACATAAAGCTGACCTTACCATAACCATGAACCTAACCCTGACCCTGACACTACCGTGACACTAAACCTGTCCTAAACCTAACCCTGAACTGACATGACCTTGCCCCCAAACAAAAACTTGAACCTGACCCTAAATCTGACCATCATCCTGAACCTGACACTAAACCTAATAGTCACCCTAACACTGACCGTGACCCTGACTCTGACCGAAACCCTAACCCTGACCCTACTGTGAGCCTGACCCTAAACCTAACCATGAACCTAACCCTAACCCTGACCCCTACCCTAAGCCTCGCTAACCCTGACCCCAACGAGGTCTAAACCTAAACCTGACCCTAAGTCTTTCTTCTCCCTAACCCTAACACTAACCTGGTCTAAACCCAGCTCTGTTCCCTCCAGTGGGGACAGCAGCTGCACCCAGGCCTCCCAAGGGCTGGGGGAAGGCTGTATGGGGGTCACTGGATGGGCACTGCATTGAGTGGAGTGTGAGCCTTGAGCAGCTTGGGGACCAGCGGCTCAGGGAGCTCTGGTGGAGCAGAAAGTTTGGTAAGGAGCCCCCAGGCAGTGGTGACCTGACTTACCTGACGACAGAGCCCAACAGAATTGGAACCCACGTATCCAGGCACCCCATAAAGAGAAAACCCTCCTGTCCAGCTCATTTCTAGAAACATCCTAAAGGAAGGGACATGTACTTCTGCTGTACTGAAGCCGAGAGGATGCAGGGAGAAGAGAGCTCGCCACTTGACACGTCCCCTCCCTGGCAGGTCATATCAGGTTTCACCAACGCCTCAGGCCCTTTGGCTAATAAAATCAAAAGGTGACACCAGGGTCTCAGAGTCAGAGAGTCCCACACCTTCTGATCCACTGGTGTAGCCCTAGGTCTCTTCGCAGTCTCTCTCTCACTGTGTGTGTGTGTGTGTTTGTGTGTGTGTGTGTGTGTGTGCGCGCCTCTGAGTGTCTGTGTCTTTGTGTGTATAGAGGACCTGGCCATGCCATCATGGGTGGAGATGACCCAAGCAGGATCAGGCTGATGAGGGTTTAGATGTCTGGTGGGCAAGTCATGTTCACACCCCAGTTTAAGACTGGTTAAGTGGGATCGGGTGTAGGGTCTACACCCTTCTGCCCAGGGATTATCCTGAGACCTTGAAGAGATGGGTCCATAGCCAGGAGCGGGGCTAACCCCAACAGTAACCACTAACCCTGACCCTGACACTGACTGTGAGCCTACGCCAAACCCTAACCAACTAACAGATACAAAAAGAAAAAACTATATAATTAAAAAAATAGCAAAAGGATCTCAATAGACTTTTTTTTCAAAAAAGTTATATAAATGACCAACAGGAGCATTAAAAAGTGCTCAACGTAAAAAACTCAGGGCAAAGTCATTATGTTGTTGTTTTTGTTTACCTCTGAAAAACACAGCAAGATATTACTACCTATTAGAATATATACTACCAAAAAATTAAAACTAACAAATTTTGGTAAATATTGGGGAAAATGGGGAACTTATGCACTGTGATAGGGATATAAATTTGTATGGAAAACAGTATGAAGACTATTCATATTATTAAAAGTAAAATTACCATATGATTCAGTAATCCCACTTCTAGGGATATAGCTAAAGGAAACGAAGTCACTATTCGAAGACATCTCTGCACACTTATGTTCATTATAAAATTATTAACTCTAAGCAAGAGATGGAAATAACTTCAGTATCCATTAATGGATGAATGAATAAAATAAGTATGGTAAATATATACTATGGAATACTACTTAACCATGAAAAATTAAGAAATACTGCCATTTACAATACCATGGATGGATCTTGAAGGTGTTATACTAAGTGAAATATTTCAAAGATTTTATATATTTTTTAATTTATGTATTACGATATCCCTTACATACAGAATCTGAAGAAAAAGCAAACTAATGGAAACTTAGAGTTGAGTTGACAAGGGGTGAACCTGGGGTGGAATAAGGTGGTCAAAGGGTACAAACTTGCAACTATAATAGGAAAAAGTTCTGGGGATCTAATGTACAGCATGATGGTCATAGTTAATAATATATACATACTTTTTTAATTGTGCTTCCCTTTATTAAATTTTGCATATATCACATTCTTACAAGTTGAAAGTTTATAGCAATCTTGTATAAAATAGGTCTGCTGCCACCATTTTTCTAACACCATTTGTTCATTTTGTGTCTCTTTGCCACATGTTGGTAATTCTTGCAATATTTCAAGTTTTTTCATTATTATTGTATTTGTTATGGTGATCTGTGATCAGTATTTATGACCCACTGAAAACTCAGAACTAGTTTACTTAAGGTATATACATTGTTTTTCTTTAAAGACATAATGCTTTTGAACAGTACAGTATAGTGTTTATTTTTTATATGCACTGGGAAACATAATTTTTTATTTGCACTGGGAAACCAAAAAATAATAATAATGATTTGACTTAGTTTATTGAAATAATCACTTTATTGAGGCGGTCTGGAACAAAACCCACAAGACCTCTGAAGTTTATCTCTACTGTACTATATACATAAAAGTTGCTAAGAGAGTAGATCTTAAAATTCCTTACAATACATGCATAAAAAACAGAGGCAACTATATGAGATAGTAGATGTATTAACATTTTTATGTAGATTATATTGCAATGCAGATGTATACCAATTTATCAAATGGTACAAAATTTACACAATGTTAAAAGTTTGCAGTGTTATAAGAAATCATTTCTTAAATTTACAAATTATAATATGTCAATTATTTTTCAATAAAGCTGGAAATAACCTTTTGTAGAATTAATCTATTTTTCAAAAGAGGAAGTAAGGAAGTAGAAACTGCAACTAACTCTGAAATAATAGAATACAAAATCCATTTTAGTTATATACACTGTGACAAACACTATTAGTTAGTTTACAATGAAGGAATACTTATGAAGCATGAAGGATGATCTATAAATAAGGCTGAAAGAGCTCAGTTTTAAGGTTTAAATTTAAAATCTTCTTTTGAAATACTAAACTGACCACCCAGTTTTCCAAACATAAATGTCTTAACTGCATGAATTTATTTCATACAACTCTATAATCTAGTTTCATAAGAAAGCAGCATGCAAATTTTGAATAAGACAGACTTGCTTAAGTTTCTTTATGTTCAACAGTAAAGGATACTTCCCTAAAAATAAATAGAAGAAAAATCAGCATATTTATCATGGTAATTATTATTCATAATAAGATTCATATTGAATTAAGGAATATATAGCCTCAGAGGGGGTAAAGTAAAATGAAATTTATTTTGGTTAATGTGTCTATGAATAGTCAATACAATGCCTCAATATAAATGAATATTATCATTTTGAACAATTTAATTACTATTATTAAATTATTATAAGTAAAAAATAGCTATCATTTTAGCATGGAATATGAGACTCTCATGCTCCATGCTTCATCACATCCACACAACAACTCTGCATAATAAGTATTATCATCACCATTTCATGGGTGAAAAAACTGAGGCTAACACATTTAGATAACTGGTTTATGATTACATGGCTAGTAAAGATGCATCACACTAATTTAGGCTTTATGATTTCAGAATTGTACTCTTTCCACTGCACATTCTATTACTCTATTACTTGGCTTGTTTTCATTTAGTTCTTTAATTTTATTCATGTGGTGATGGCTTAAAGCTTCATTTAAAGGAAGCTTAAAAAAATTCATTTAACCAAAAGCTCCCAAGAATGAAAAATGTCATGGAGCTAATGTAGACATGGATATCATTAGTTAATGGGTAACCATATATTTTCCACTCTAGTGAGATAAAAATCAGAGTGTTTTTCTAAGTTTTAGTCTCTGAGTATTAAAAAGGACTTTGTTAAAATAGAAATATTCAGACAAAGGTGATCAAAAGTCTGGATCAGGTCACCTTAAGATAAATATTAGAAAACTGAGGAAACAAATGGAGATTCGAACACTGAGCTATAATATAATGAATGGTTTAAAGTATTTAGTAGAATATAGAAAAGCCCTTTAAAGCCTGGTCTTAGCCTAGCATTGCAGCTTTTGGGATATCTGTCAATCTATCATCTATCTATCTATCTATCTATCTATCTATCTATTTAGATATAAATTTGAAAATTTTTTAACTTAAAGATTTTGAGAAATAGAACATAATCAGCACCATAGAAGATCTGTTTATGATAACAACCTAGCCCCTTCTCCCAGTTTGTTAATATTCTCTCTTATTTAATGTAACATTGTGCAAATAGACCACTGCTGATCTGCCGTTATGAATGAAATAACTATAATCATCTGTTTTCATATCCTGGTGAAAATATTCATTTAATTCAATGTTGTATTTCCAGGAATGGACCAAATTTTTTTTTTTAATTTTTAAGTTTTCTAAATATTGTCCAACCTACCTCAAATGTTTTTATTATGGGCACTGTCATTCTTTCACATTCTTGCAAGACATTTTTACTGTTTCCCAATATGGTAAGTGTGTAATAGTATTCCATTCTAGGTTTTAATTTATTTTTAATTTAATTTAATTTAATTCCAGATTCATAATAAAGATAAACAGTTTTTACCTATGAGTGGCCATTTGGATTACCCTTTCTGTAAAGTACATGCTCCAATCTTTTGATATCTTAACATTGTGTCATACTGACTTCTTTAATAATAGATTTCCTGAATAAACTTTTAGCTGTGTAGGTCTCCTCTATTTTATTTTGAACTTGTTTTCATTTCAAAAACTTTATATTTATTTTCATAATCTGCTTTTATTTTGCTTTGTCTATTATCTATCTATTTATTTATTTATTTGCAAGCAAGAGAGAGCGAGCGAGTGAGAGCACAGGGAGGGATAGAAAAAGAAGGGAAAAGAATCTTAAGCAGGCTCCAGGCTCAGCACAGAGCCCAACTCTGGGCTTTATTTCACAAGCCTGACATCATGACCTGAGCCAAAATGAAAGAAATAAAATAAAATTAAGGTGTTAAAAAAAAGGAAAAAGAATTGGAGGTTTAATTAAGTGAGCCACCCAGGCACCTCTGTGGTATCTTAAATTGGCTGTCATATCTTTAAAGTTCTAGAGTATCCATTTGGTTCACTTATAAAATCTTTCTCAATATCATTTTTTAGTTTCAGTTTTTTGTTCAATTTGCTTCCCCTCTCATTTCTTTGAGCAGAGTAATCAAGCCATTTTACAATCTTTATTGATCATTTTAATATCATACTTAATCCCATTTTGTCTATCAAATCTTGTTAATGGTTTTTCTTTGTGTGCTTTGTTACATTTTGGTATGTTCAAGACATTATATTTGAAACTCTTATTGAGTAGGAATAATTAAGAGCTATAATAATGGTATGGTCCTCCTTGGCAGGATTTTCTCTTATATCTGAGACTTTACAAGACAATCATACTCCAAATTCAGTGGTTGACTTTCTCAGTTTACACAGAAGGCAAGGTAGGCTCTAGTCTTATTTCTGCTTCTCCTTGTGCTTTGGGGATCTCAACTTAAATTTGGGTTGTACCAAAGTCCTCAAATTTGATTGCTGCTGGATTTGAATTTTTTTTCTCTAGTATCAAGTGTCTATTAAAAACACAGCTCAGTGTGTTTTAGCAGTTTCTAATGCTCTCATAGCTAAAATGGCTTCAGGGCATATATCTCTAGGCTCTCATTGTGTTTCGTATTGGCCCAGTAATCCCTCACTTATTTTTATAATCATTCTGATATTTTTAACTTTAAAAGCTATTTTGTCTGGATTTTTAAGTTGTCTTAAGTAGGAGTTTTTAGATCACCATTACTAGAAGCAACAACAAATATACATGAAAATATCTGCAGTAGTTTATCACATCTTTATGGCTTTGAACTTCCATAAGCCGAGGCATCCTTTTCTAATCACTTAGGCAAACTCCAAGTTACCCTTTAAAACAACACAAGAATTGCTTCATTTAAGAACATGTTCAGGGATGACTCTTCCCCACTGTCCTTACCAACATTCCCACACACTCTTTGCTACCCACACCTTGTTTATGAACTTTCATTAGGTATATCAGCGGGACCAGAATTTTGCTCTATTGTATTTTTGTCCTTTAGAGCTTTAATTAAATATGAATTCCATAGAATTCTGTCCCTTTTCTTTCAAACCTGGGTTAGTTATTTCTTCTCATTCTTTGTCAGAAGTTACTTTATTAGAGAAACGTATGGCTCTATTGTGACTTTGGAGCCTTTACAGTTTTTTGACTGGAAAAATCACCCATCCCTGAGATTTTTACGCAGCTTCCTGGCTGATATTATTCAGAAATCTGTTCAAAACAGACTTTTTCAGGGAGGCCCTTTCGGACCACTCAGTTACAAAACCTCTTCTCAATCACTGCTCTTATATAAAATGTGCTTATTTAGTTCAAATATGCATCACTATTAAAGAAAAACCAGTACTATTTTTTTCTTTTTAAAGTTGGCTTACCTATTATCTATCTCTCCCATTAAAATGATTCCTCTGGGTTGGGGTTTTGTTGTGCTCATCTTAGGCCAGACACTCAATAAATTGTCTCTGAATGATTGAATTGTTTGACTCCCTTGCTAGATTCTCAACTTCATGAGGCCAAGGATTGTTCTATTCAGTCCTTTATCCTCAATGTCTGTTATATTGCAGTCACTTATGTGACTAATGGGAAAAATCACAGAAAGAAAGAGTTAAAACTACAGAAAAACCCCGTAGGTTCAATAACACAAAGCTTTCTAAAATTATTTAGCCCAGGAATTGAATACTGGCTGCACTTTTGATTTTTTTTAAATGGTATTGAATTTCATTTAAATGGAAATACTGGAATGGTAGAATAATAAAAAAAATTATTAAAGCAACTTGCTCCTTTAAGTAAGAATTATATAGGGCATCTCTTCTAGAAGCAAAATTTTCAAATGTCACATATATTGATAACTCTACTCACTCCTCCATTCCTCTGTGACTGTCACTGTGTTAAAATGTGGAGTCAGCTGACTCACTTGTGGTGGTAATAAAGTAGATGAGTTTGCAAAGTATTTTGTTATTTCTAAAAATGCAAAAACCAAATTACATTGAAATCATAAGCGGTGTTTCAGGGAGAGCTGTAGGATGTGGTTTCTTGTGTAATCCACAGAGATTAGCTACAACACATATTTAAACTCTCCTCTAGGAGCAACCTTAGTGGTAAAGCAAGAAGATAAACAGATGTATACACACCCTGGCACAAAAGTATCACTTATGTTTGGCTTCCTAGTCTCCTCGTGTTACTTATTTATCTTAACGTCTCTCTGAAATCAGGGAACACAGAATCTCAATCAGTTGATATTTTTCTACTGAATTACCCAATAGTCTGATCATACCCCTAAGACTTTTTAAAATTATTTCACTCATAATCCCAAATCTGCTTTGCCTCCTCAGCTCAGTACACTGTAATTTGATTTCAAAATGAGGACGGTTGTCAGTAATGCCACATTCATTAATCTATTTTACAATTCCATGTACTTAGAACTATGAAAATATGTTAATAACATCCATTTCAATAAGCCACCCTAAATTTATTATCATGAAACAAGACCTCAAGAAAGAGAATTCAAAATCATCCATGTATTTGCAATTTATTGCAATAAAGCCTTTATCAATAGACTTCCCTGTGCACATGGTGGTCAAATTGCTGGTGAAAACCAGCCAGATCTATTACAAGCTTTCTCATGGCTTCTAGGTAATCCAAGTGAGCCTTTCTTGATACTGGGAAGGGATAAAGCAGGGAAGGGATAAACAGTGATGTAAGAATTTGCTGGACAAAAGTAATGACTCTCATTACAGAGTGAGTATTTTAAAGCAAAAGAGCCTGTTGGGAATATTGTTTTATAAAATAGTGGTTTTTTATTAACTTTTTAAAATTCAATTAGTTATCATATAGTGTACCATTAGTTTCAAATGTAGATTTCAGTTATTCATCCATAGCATATAATAGCTAATGCTCAGTACTTACTGTTATAGCTTCTTGAAAGCAGAATTTTAACCCACTGAGCCACCCAGGCGCCCTTGAAAGCAGAAATTTAGATCATATTTTCTGATTACTTCCATGAAGTACAACACTTTCCTGCTAGCAACCTTCAAAACATACTGTTTGTTAGAGGAATTTCTTTCATAATAAATAAATAGGAATTTATTTAAATTTATAAATATATAAAATAAATAGGAATTTATTTAAATTTATTTAAATATTGCACACTGTTTCATTGTTCATAAATAAGGTGATGATATATAGCCATTAGTTGGTAGCACTGATATATCACTTTCTTTTTACTTCTCAGTGCATTCTCTTTACACAAAATAGATATATATTTTAAAAGAATCTGAATCTGTGGCAAACTTTTAAAAACCCTATAAAGTTTATCATTTTAAGTAATCTTAATTATCTTCCTCAATTGTGATAGTATATCCTTCTATCTAGGCCAGATATTGTATGAGGGATTTGAAGAGACATACTTTTCTAAATTTCACTTTTCTCATCTGCAAAATGCTGATCATGATCCTACAATAAAATACACTTACAATTTTTTGATGAAAATTTATTTATTTATTTTAAGATTTTATTTATTTATCAGAGAGAGTGGGCGAGAGAGCAAGCACAGGCAGACAGAATGGCAGGCAGGGGCAGAGGGAGAAGCAGGCTCCCGGCCGAGCAAGGAGCCCAATGTGGGACTCGATCTCAGGATGCTGGGATCATGACCTGAGCCAAAGGCAGCTGCTTAACCAACTGAGCCTCCCAGGTGTCCCTTTTGATGAAAATTTAATCTGTATAAACAATATATTTGCTGTATGCGTGGTTCATAGAAAACATCTTATTTAATTATAAGCAACAACAGTATTAGAAATTAAGTAAATGTGTCTATAATATTTAAAGTTTTAACACATAATTCCAGTGCTTTGCCTTATTTTCTCAAATCCCTTTACCACTTTCACTGACAGAGTCAAAAGTACTTTTTCTACTAGTAGCCAGCTCTTTGTCTTTTGTCAGAAAGATGCCCTTGTGAATTATTTATAATAGAGATATTAGCAATAATAATAATAATAATAATAATAAATAGCAATGAAAATTTTAAAAAAGTTTTCTTAACTAATTAAGGTTCTTAGACATCAATTAGAGGAACCACCTGTGGCAAGCAAACTAATCTGCAAGACATTCCCAGAATTAACAAGTCAGTCAGATACAGGGTTGTCCGTAGACTGAAAGGTGAAGCAAAAGGACTAGGTTTGGAAAATAGGTAAGGACAGTGAAAAAAATGATCAAATTTTTGGGCAAAATAAATTCTTAGGTGTCCTTTCAATGGAGTCCTGGGCATTATGTAGCAGAAACTCTGGAGATTATCTCAATCCATTGGAGTCACCCTGTTTACTAGCTTGCTATTGACAAAGTTATTTACAAACTGTAGAGCAAGAGGTTATAATGTAGAAAACTGATGGTAATGCACAAGATTCTTGTTAACAATAATGCAAGTTAGTGATATTTCATTAGAAAACATAAATTCTATAACCCAAATGATGGGCCCAGAGCACTTCTGCTGCACAACTCTGCTTATATCCCAAATAACCATGTGAACTAGTTTTAATATCTGCTTCTTATTAATTTTTGAATAAAAATTCTTGACACAAGTATTTTATAATTGTGTGATAATCATGCATTTAATTTCTTGGAGAACAAAACACACTTTAACGTAACTATGTTTGTTCACAGAACCAGCCTTGATAACACACTTCTATATGTTAGAAATGATATAAGAAATGTAGAATATTGGGCACTCGTTTGGTATTCTTTGCCATGTTTTGCACTATCTAAAAAGAGATCAGTGAACTTGGACTGGAGTTAGTAGACATGGAAGAAAATAAAATATTACAGAGAGGAATACTCTGTGGTCCACAACCTAAACGGGCTGGGATTCCCATCATTTGGATCCCTGTAGCTTTACAAAAGTCAATTAAATGTTTGTATCTCCTATGAAAGTGGATTTCCCAGTACTTTTTCAAACATCTCTTGTAAAGTATTGTTTCCCAGAAAAAAAGGGATTTTGCACATGTATCTGCCTTTGTCTCTGGTCATGATCTCAGTCAGGATCCTGGGATCGAGCTCCATATCGGGCTTTTTGCTCATTAGGAAGTATACTTCTCAGTCTGTCTCTGCAGCTACCTCCCCCTGCCCCACTCATGCTCTCTCTCTCTCTCAAATAAATAAATAAATACAATCTTTAATTTTTTAATTAAAAATAAGATAAATAAAATAAAATAAAAAGTCTGGTCTTACTGCCCCATTTAGCTCCTTTTTTTTGAGTGGTATTTAAAGCAGCATGAGAGAACATGAGGCTCTCAAACTTAAAAAAAAAAAAAAGGAAAAAATTGAGTTTTGTTAGGATTTAAGATCTTGTCTTCTAGAAAAAACATTGGCTTTGTTAACATGTGAAAATTAACAAAAGATAATAAGATAGAATTCTAATAATTTTTGTAGAAATTAAAAATTTCCTCCAACACAATTACATCAGACCCATTAAGTAAATTCATTCCAATGTCCGAAACCAACCTTTTCTAATACTAATGCATCTGTGTAAACAGAGTCAACCCAAGGAATAAATAAATATTATTTTTTTCCTGTCTCTTCCACAGTCACATCTGGGTATATTGGTAGCAAGCCAATTATCTATCTTATAAGACATGATATCATAAGGAAGGGTATTCTGTCCATTTGGAACAACTGAAAATCATTGTAATTTTATCTTGGTGCAGTAACTTGATATGGCACAGTGTGGGTTATGAATATATTTTATTTTTTTTACTGGGAAGAAGAGATTATAGAGATATTGGTTATCCAAGAGAGACTGACAGGTGTTGATAGTTGCCAGGTCAATATCCATTTACTTTTTCCTTGAATCTCAGAAAGCACTGAGGGATTGACAACAAGGAAACTTAAAACAACATCAAATATTTTATTGTCTCTTTTCTATTTATATTGTAACCACATGACAAAGTATCAGTCGTACAATATATCATTCTCTTTACCTCTATCTTTCTGCCAGAAATGTGGGCTTAATAGTGAGAACTCCAACAGCAATTTTTGCAACTGTGAATAAAAAGCCATGAAAACCTCTAAGATAGTTCACTTCACTTTCTTAAGACGCTGAACCAACACCAGAAAACACTCTCTGTAGTCTTCTTGTTAAATGAAAAAATATGGTTAAACCACTTTTGAAAGTCTACTACCTACAGCAAAATGTAAATCTTAATTGAAATATGTCCTCTCAGCTGTGCTTAAGCAACTGAGTCCTGAGCTTTTCAGGTTTTCAGTCTGAAAGAGTACACCTCTGGTGCTCAGAAAGGGAAGAGAAAGGACACCCTGTTCTCCATATAAATTAAAGAAGAGAAATCTGTGCATTTAAGTGGGCCATATAAAATTTATCAAGCAATTATCTCCTAACTCCTTCCTATCCAAATTACCTGATATGCTCTCCCTACTCCTTTATTCCACGTTACTGCCTTGTCCGGGATTCTGTCTCACATCACAACATGTCTTCTGTTATTTCCTTCTTGCAAGCTAGTTTTGTTTTCTCCATCTAAAAAAATCAACAATCATTGTGTATTTCAATTCCCATTTTCCTCAAATGCATTGATTCTTCTTATCTATTACTCTTTTCTCATACTCAGTGTCTTTGTCTTTATGGGGTTTGTACTTTGCTTTTCCCCATCCTTTACTGCCATTATATAATCAAATCTAATGACTTCTTAGAGAAAGTTAAAAATTCCTGCATAGCCACACGTGAACACAAAGTCACTGATTTTTAGCAAACCTATAAGATAGTCAGACATCCATTCAATTTCTTTTTTGTTAAGATTTTATTTATTTATTTGACAGAGAGAGATGACAAGCAGGCAGAGAGGCAGGCAGAGAGAGAGGAGGAAGCAGGCTCCCTGCTGAGTAGAGAGCCCGACTTGGGGCTCGGTCCCAGGACCCTGGGATCATGACCTGAGCCGAAGACAGTGGCTTAACCCATTGAGCCACCCAGGCGTCCCTCCATTCAATTTCTTAACTGAGTCTCAAATGCATCCTGAGTTCTAACCTAAACCTAAGTTCTACTTCTTACACGTTGTTCTATGACCAAATCCTTTCAGTTCAGTATTTTGTAACATTTAAATATTAATCAATTGATGCTTTGTCTGTGTATTTCTATGATAATAATTTGAATACTGTAGATTTATTGTTATATTTATAGATTTATAATCAAAGTTTCATCAGTTGAAGTGTTTGGAAATTTCAGATATAATGATTAACCTAAAATGATACTGCCTCAAATCCCTCTGATATCAAGGCCCAACACTTGATTATAGCCAAACCTGTGGTGGATAGTTCCATGGGAAATTGCAGTTACTTAACACTGATAGCATCTCATGTTCTCTCTCTCATTTTAGAATGTCTCCAACACAACCCAAAAGTGTAGGAGAGTTAATGTCCTCTGAGGACAGCTTTCAGTGAAGTGGAAATAAGAGCCATAGATAAAATTGTCAGTTTTCAGGTCTTCATGAGGACAACTTAAAGAAGTTTCTCAGGACCTTTCAGTAAATGCAAGCCTTCATTTTCTATCCACAACAATTATATCAACAATGTACCTCTTTGACAAAGTTGTTTCTTCACTGTATCACTTTCCCATTCTTTTCTACCTTGGATAATCTCCCAGATAAACTAACAGTACTCAAATCCTTTGTCCTACTCTTTGCTCTCAGGATAAATGGAGCCAAAAGACTTAGATTAATATCAAGTTCTGAATGGGATCTTAGAGCTATTTCTGTCCAGATTTTCATAAACATAGGGACCTTTGAATTATCAGGCTATAAATAAGTTCTAAATGGAGGGGGCAAAAGCAAAAAGTAGAAATTTTTATGTTTGATTTTTAATCATGATTAAAAATAATGTTAGTACATTATAAAAGTGTGGATCTTTGTAAAACAATGTCATAATGTAAGAAATAGGTTGCATAGTCCTTTTGAGAATATGAAACCAAGTGTTCAGGTGCCATCTAATTTCTTGTTTAATCCAGAACTTTGGTGTGCATTATCTTGAGGAATAGAATTTTGAAGTCCAGACAGACTAACAGAAAACTGACCCAAATGTGTGTGTTTATATTTCTGCTTTTGTTGTAAAAATCAAAGTGTGATTGCTGGTTTAAAATGGTAAAACTAATAATGTTTATGGACTCTATTATAAATTTTCTAATTGTATGGGAAGAATCAAAGAAACATATAATTAATTGATTTGCAAATCCTCAAAGAGCTACAGGATCAGGTAGTGGTATGTTCTGATTCAACAGCATCATAATGCAGCATTTTATATGTGTGGCTAATGGATATTTTCATAAATGTTTGCTAGCTAGTCAGCCAATACAGAGAAATATTAGGTAGGGTAATTACTCACAGTTGTGTTTAATAAAATGAGAGAAAATTATCAAATGACACTAATAATAATAATCCTATAGCAGGCTAAATAATTCAATGATAATTACAAGTATTAATCTAGCTTTCTTCCCTGATTATGACTCTTCTCTCCTTTATCATAATGGGAGTAGCAGATTGTCTGCAATGAATTGTGAAAACCCAGCAGTGACTTTGGCAGTGAAGGCCTCCCATCAATTTTGATAGGTTAAAATGATTCTGGATGGTCTTGAGCAAATGTGTCTATTTTTTTTCTGTGTGTGTAATAAAAGAAAGAAGCAATAGTAAATTCTTGCTGTTATTCCATGGAGCCAATAAAATCATACTGCCAACAAGAGGCTGTTGACATCGTAAGTGTGGTTAACTGTCTTGAAATACTAGGCCTCGATATAAAATTCCAATATTTCACATAACCTCTTTTTTAAAAGAAAAAAAAAAACAAAACAAAACAACTATACTGCTTACATTTAGGGCCCTGCTGTTGTGTAACTATTTTTGAACATGTCTACTGTAAGTGTATATATATATTTTTTTTTTCTGTGCAATAAATTCATTTAGAGATAAATTTAGATTGCAAATTATTTGGGAGGAGGCATGGTATTTGTGGCTAGTCTTAAAAGTAAAAAGGACTAAAAGAAAGAAGAAAAACATTTTTTATTACAGCATATTTACATCTGTCCAAAGTACTTATTTACTATCATACTGACTAATGTATAATACTGTACACAAAGAAAGAAGTTAAATGAGTTATAATTCAGTCGAAGTATAGCTGGCCATTTTAAAACTTACCACTGAATCTTTCTGGTATGAAATGTGATATCTGGCAATCTGGTCCAGTTCATTACATCAGGTCATTTATATGTTCTTATTACCATTTTGATAGCATAGCACATTTTATAACCCAGACATTTTACAATGGAACTATGATGCATGTATTTTCAAAAGTATAGACATACATGAAGCTATGAGGTCAAAAAAGATGAATGTCTGTAGTACCATATAGACTCAACAAATAAAAATGTCCAAGGCTCTGAGTGAGATTTATGAATATTGTATAAGATTAGGCCAACATGTGGTTTTGATATAAATCATCTGTTCTTAAATTAGAATTACAATCGTTGAGTACAGTGTTGAAAATGGCAGATAGTTTTTAGCTATCTTTGCTCAGTAGGGAAAATGGAAAAATGTTTAGTTTGGTCAGAATTTCACTTAACTTCTGAAAAATCTTACGTTTGAGAGAACCCTTCTGAAATAAGAATCCTTAAAGACATAACCCCTTTGGCACAAGTTTTCAAGAAACTTGTTGGATGTTGTAGACAATTATATGGCACACGTACTGTTCTAGATGTTTCATGCCAATAATATGTAAGCCATACCAAGGCTACATATACATATAGAGATGTTCCTCAGCTTACAAGGGGGCTATGTACAGAGAAACACATAAAAAACTGAAAATGCATTTAATACCCCTAAACTATCAAATATCATAGCTTACCTTAAGCTTATTTCAACATACTCAGAACACTTACATTTGCCTGCATTTGGGCAAAATCATCTTAAGCAAAGCCTATTTTATAACAAAGTATCAAATATCACATGCAATTTATTAAATATTACACTAAAAAAAAGAAGAATGGTTCTATATAGAATGGTTGTAAGAATATCAGGTGTTCATCCCTGTAATCTTCTAGCTGACTGGGAGCTGTGGCTCACTGCCCCTGCCCAGCATCACAAGACGGCACCATACCCATTGTCACTGGCCCTTTTTATAAAGACCCAAATTCAAAATTCAAAGTACAGTTTCTACTGAATCACTTTCACTTTCACATCATTGCCAAATATATTGTAAGTTGAATCATTGTAAATCAGGAGCCATCTTATTTGAAAGTTAAATCACAGTCACCCGTATACACACAAAAAAAGGCCTTCATGTAGGGCCATCTATGTATCTCTAAACAACATAGCATGACCTATCAACAGCAAAAAATGGATGTGAAGGGGACAATTGCTTTGCGTCAGTACTCTGAGCAGTAACATACATGGCCTTACTCACCTAGCAGAACTCCAGAGCTAGCTGATGGCAAGGAATTTTACAAATGTTTGCTGAACAGCTTAAGCACTATTATTTTTAAATTAGTGTGCATATCTGTTTTCTAAAGATATGTTAATTTATTTTATGGACGTATTACAAAACCAAATAATTTCCTCTTATTTAAGTGGCAGGTAAATAGAATTCTTTTTAATTTAAATCAAATGGCTTTTTAGGGAAAATATACTAAAAATTCTGAAACTTGTATTGCTTATGAATCTTTTATTGGAATCCTTATCAAGTTGTATTTTTCAAGTTTTTCCTAAATAATCTTCAATGAATTGAAAATATTTTTTGGATTTTATTCAAGGCTATTAACTCACAATTTCACTTTGTTAAATATAGTGCTAAACGTTCAACCAAAACGTTGTGTCTTTTTTTTTCCACTACCACATCCTCCATCTACTGACTGGATTCTCTCCCCAACTAACACATATATACCATTGTCTATCTTTAGGATAAGTAAGGGTCATCTTTTGTCTTTATTCTATTCCTCGCATGCTTCTGAACTTGTTGAATTTTAATATAGTCACACCATAAGCATCACATATTTGATTCCCCTTTCAATAGTAAACAGTGCACAACCAGAGCATACCTTCAAAGCTATTAATAGACTTACTCTGATATATTATTTTTGTATTTTTGTAAATTAAAATAATTAAATTATAGAACAAGAGTTTCAGGTGGTAGGTGTTGTAAGTTTTACCCAAACTGACTTTTGTCAAACTCGTTTTTGTCATCATATATGACAAGTAGTTTTCTCACGTTTGTTTTTAGAATATCCTTGTATAATGAATATTTACACTGATATCTAGTATAAAAATCTTGCAATTTATTTTAGAAACATTAAGATATTGAAAATCAATCTATTTCTTTGATTCATTAAAGACATTTTTGGCTTGTTTCCAGTACTTTCTTACTGGTTAAAAAATGAATTTGAAGTAGTCTGAATTTCATTATTATATGGCACTTTCCCTTTGATGAATACAAAGACGATATTCTATATTAGCTATCTGAGAAGAATTTGTTTTTTTAATTTTATTTATTTGTGAGTGAGAGAGAGCACAAGCAGGGGGAGCAGCAGGGTGAGGGAGAAGCAAACTCCCGGCTAAGCAGGGATTCTGTTGCAGAACTGAGTCCCAGGACCCTAAGATCATGACCTGAGCTAAAGGCTCAGGCGTTTAACTGACTGAGCCACCCAGGTGTCCCAATCTGAGAAGAGTTCTGTATGTTATTCCTATTAATATGCAGTTTAAAGTCTAGGTGATTAACTTAATATTTTAGTGGCTATTACATAGATAGCACTATGTTCCAGGCAGAGAGTAAGAAAGAAATAGTAAATCAACCATATTCTATGCATTCTAAATGAAAATAATTAATCAATCATAATAAATCCTTCTATTTATGGAATATCAACTTATAAGCTTTCCTCCATATGAACAATGCCAAATACCAGAATAAAGGGTCATCTAATACAAATAAAGGATAGAATTAAAGAATTCTGGTAAGCCATTTAATTTTGAAAAATGGTGCTATATTGTTGCTGAGTTGTGGTTTTCAGTTACATAATATCTGATAAGTGTAGAAGTAACATGAGTGTTACGTGAGATGAGAAATGGTTTATAATTAAGATAATTTTAAAAGTACAGATAAATACAAATTTGTAAACATAGCATTATGGAGGAATAAAAGTAAATGATAGCTACACACTCTAAAGTGAATAAATCTTGGAAAGTTAATAGAGAAGTAAAACAAGGGCAGTGCAAAAAGTATGGTACATTTTTATGAAGTTCAAACAAATTCTGTGAAACCATAGATGGACTTAAAGATACTATTATGTATCAAATATTGTAAAAATTAAGCAAGGAAATAGCAAACATAAAATAACCAAAGCATACAAACTTGGGTAGATACAATAGTTGTGATCATGTTCTACTTCAAAAAGAGATGAGTTAATAGATAAATAGAAGTAACTAGACTTTTTAGAAGTTAATAAAACTTTGCCTGTTACTTCTTAGTAATATAAAATATATGGTTTTCTAACAAAAACGTTTATCTTAAAAATATTTAAAAATAAATTTCAGGCTACTCATAAGGTT
The DNA here is from genome assembly GCF_964662115.1 of Mustela nivalis. Lineage (NCBI taxonomy): Eukaryota > Metazoa > Chordata > Mammalia > Carnivora > Mustelidae > Mustela > Mustela nivalis. Next base: position 463,531 of record NW_028136217.1, read on the forward strand.
ATATTTACTTTTCCACTGAAGGATAAGCTGGTTGTTGTAGTTGTAGTTGTTTGTTTTAGTCTCCTCTTGGTTTTTATTATTATAATGTGGAATAAGGAATGTTAGATTGAAAAGTGAATTATTTTATAGACAAAATCATTACTTGATTCACCTCCTGGTACAGCAGATGGAACTCCTGAAAATATGCCCTTTTGCCTTACAGAAGAGTAACAGTTATGCTTACTTCTGAAACATACTTGGTGGTGGCCCTAAATAGTGACACCATAGTAAACATTTTGAATATTTGCAATTAATTTTTATAGTCATAGGGCTCCAAAAGGCACTGCTGGTATCTTAGCAGGTATTTCAATAAAGCTAAAAGTTGCCTGACTGTTTAAAAATATTAACAAGGCACAAAACGGCAGAAGTATTGTCCTCAGATATTATTTTTTTCCATATGCTCCTGATTCCAGACATGACAAGTTATTTTTTTTAATTTTTTTATAAAAGATTTTATTTATTTATTTGACAGAGATCACAAGTAGGCAGAGTCAGGCAGAGAGAGAGGAAGAAGCAGGAACCCTGCTGAGCTGAGAGCTCAATGTGGGACTCTATCCAAAAATCCTGGGATCATGACCTGAGCCGAAGGCAGAGGCTTTAACCCACTGGGCCACCCAGGCGCCCCCATGACAAGTTATTTTTGATAGCTATATATACAATGTATTTTCCAGTTATAAGAAAAATGGTTCTGCTATTTTTAACATTTTTTAAAAATTACATAATTTTTTAAATTAAAATTTTATTTTTTAATGTTTTAATTTTCTTTTCTTTTTTTTAAAAGATTTTATTTATTTATTTGAAAGACGGAGATCACAAGTAGGCAGAGAGGCAGGCAGAGAGAGAGAGAGAGGGAAGCAGGCTTCCTGCGGAGCAGGGAGCCCGATGCAGAGCTCAATCCCAGGACCCTGAGATCATGACCCGAGCCAAAGGCAGCAGCCCAAACCACTGAGCCACCCAGGCACCCCAATGTTTTACTGTTCAATATACTACTTAGAATATAAAACCTATTCCATTTGGTAAGATATTTACCATTTAAAAAATGGTAATTTTCTCATAGTGTGTTCCACTCACATTGCTTTATTTTGAATAAAAAAAAATTTCACAATAAACATAACTGATGCTTTCCTTTTGATTGTCCCTCTGTTGGTCATACTGTATATGAGCCATGACAATTAGTTTTACAAAATTTATTCATGTTTGTTGATATGTTTTATCATAACTAATTTTCCCTCCCTTATCTAGATTCCCCAGCTTTCAGACAGGTGGACACTTCAATAAACCATACCCAAGGGATGTATCAAGTACTTCTTAGACATCTCTCAGATCCTTGACGTCTCGTTTTACCTAGGGATTTGCAAAAGGTTCTGCCAGAGGCACCACTGTGACAACTGATAACCATGGTCTATCTCCTTCTAAGCTCAAGAGGTCACTGGTTTCCAAGTTTATCTATACAATTAATGCATTCCAGCAAGTTCTTTGTTTTTTAATATTAACAAACTTACTTTAAAGTTTATATGAAGAGGCAAAGACTCACAATAGTCAACATAGTGTTGAAGGAGAACAAAGACTGAGGACTGACTTCAAAGTTTACCATAACGATGGGGCGCCTGGGTGGCTTAGTGGGTTAAGCCTCTACCTTCGGCTCAGGTCATGATCCCAGGGGCCTGGGATCGAGTCCTGCATTGGGCTCTCTGCTCAGCAGGGAGCCTGCTTCTCCTCATCTCTCTCTCTGTCTGTCTCTCTGCCTATTTGTGATCCCTCTCTGTCAAATAAATAAATAAAATCTTTTTAAAAAAAAGTTGACCATAATGATAATTGTAAGCAAGATATTGTAATACCACAGAAAGACTAGATTAAAGGAACCGAATATATATTATCAATTATATTTTATATTTAATATAAAAGCAAAAGCAATACAAGAGAGCAAAATACAATCTTTTAAACAAATGGTTCTGGAGTAATGGTGAAGCTAAATGTAAAAATATAAAATAAAAATAAAATAAAATAATAAAATAAAATAAATCCAGGCAGATATCATACACTCTTCACAAAAATTAACTCAGATTGGATTATAAACCTAAACATGAAACATGTAGAAGGTAATATAGAAGAAAATTTAAATGACCTTGGTTTTGGCAATAACTTTAGCTACAAAAGCACAAGCACTGAATTTTAAAATGTCTACTCTGTGAAACACAATGCCGAGAGAATGAAAAGGCAAAGCACAGACTATGAGAAAAAATTTGCAAAATACACATCTGGCAAAGGACTGTTAATCAAAAATACACAAAGACCCCTTAAAACTCAACAATGGGGGAAAAACCTGATTAAAAATGAGCCAAAGACGTTAGCAGATACCTCACAAAAGAAAATATTACAGATGGCAAATAAGCATATAAAAAGATGCTTCACATCATATGTCATCAGGAAAATGCAAATTAAAACAAAAAAGAGACACCCGTACATACCCAGAATTCAGAACACTGAAAACAGAACACGAAATGTTGGTGAGGATGTGGAGCAACAGGAATGTTCTTCCATGTCTATTGAGAATAAAGAATGGAAAACAACTTGGCAGTTTCTTACAAAACTAAACATATTCTTGCCAGATGATTCAGCAGTAGCAGTTCTTGGTATTTATCCAAAGAAGATGAAATCTATACCCACAAAGAGGTCTATAGTAGTTTTATTCATAACTGACAAAAGCTTGGAAGCAACCAGGATATCATTCCACAGGTGAAAGGTCAAATAAAGTGTAGTACATGCAAACAATGGAATATTATTTAATTCTAGAGAAATGAATTACCAAGCCATGAAAAGATATGGATATAAATATTTAATAAATATTTGATTTTAGGCTTCTACCAGTCTATCAATAGTATTAGTATATTTTAACAGTGAATGCTCAGCATTCATGAATTTACCTAATAAAATATTTTAGGTTCAATATTTTAAATACTTCAACCTCTATGATTATATTCCTAATAATTTTGAATTGGGGTAAATAAACCTTAACTTTTTGTAACTTGTTTCAATATGCAAAAGAGCTCAATGAAATTTTAGAAAAAAAATTTACAAAAAAAATGTTTAGTTTACTATTGCCAAATAATTTAAAACTTTATCTTATATTCAAATACATATATTTTTCTAAATTGATTTATATGCTACTAAAACCAAAAACTTTTAGTTATACTAGATTTCATATCATGCCATGAATGCCAGAAAGCCATCTGTCGATGACTTGTCTTAAATAGAGTTAAGATGGGCGTTATTACAATGCAAGATGGAAACAAAGATAGTATAACAATTGAGTGTTACATAACTTTTCTGTTTTGATCAAGTTAATAATCTACAAAAGGCTTTTATCGGTGACCGACTTGGGAATTTAACAAAACTTTTAAACTAGCATGTGCGACTCATTCCTAGAAAACAACACAATCAATAACACTTTATTTAGATTAAATCATGACTATTTCTCCATTTGAATAAAAAAGGTAGCAACTCCAATAAGTTTATTGAACGTGAAAAGTTGAAATGCTGTAATGCTCCTAAGGAATCAAATGATCCAGTCATGAATTACAAAAAAATGATATAAATACCAAAGTGTTTGTATAATTGTAATGTACAACTGCCCATTAGCGTTCAATAGTGTAGGCTTGTACAAGAACTCTATAAAAGAACTCCACTTCTAAACTGTGGAAAATATGTTCCCTTTCTCCCTATATACAATTATTAAGCCATTCATTTAGCTTTTAAAATATCCACTTAATACAGGCTTTTTACTCATTTGAACCCGGCAGCAGGGTTCTATTCTTATTGCTTACATCTGAAGGATAGACTTCTAGCGTAAGAGGTAAAGCCCATAAAGGAGCCCAATAATAACAACAAAATACAGTTTAGTGATCCCTTACAATCTGCCAGCTACCTTTCTGAGAATACTTCAATTAATAAAACATATAAAATAGCTGACCACAAAGAGCTTACATTCTTTTGAAATATAATAGTGAAATAAACCAATAATAGAGGGGCGCTTCAGTGGCTCAGTCCATTGAGTGACTGCCTCTGGCTTGGGTCATGATCTCAGGGTCCTGGGATGTAACTCCCCAGCAGGCTTTCTAGGCAGTGGGGTGTTTTCTTCTTCCTCTGCGCACCCTCCCAATTCTCTCTCTCTCTGTCTCAAATAAGGAAATAAACCAGTAATAGAATAATGATTGATGGTTGATGGCGATAAGTGTTACAAAGAAATACAAGAAAGGTAAAAGCCATTGGAGAATGCTGGGATGAAAGTTAATTTTATTTTGTGTCGGGTGGTTATATCTCATTTAGGAGATGTTATTTGCACAAAGACCCAGGAAGTGAAGGAGGGTGTTATACAAATATCAAAGGAAAAGATTGCTCTAGGCAGAGCAAGTAAGTATATATACTTTGTGTGAAAAGCTTGTCTGTTACTTTTGAGGAAAAGCAAGGAGGCCAATGAGGAGTTCATAGTGGTGGAGAGAGGAAGAACGTATTGTACCTTCTAGTACATTGAAATGCCTTCAGTTTTTATTTAATATGAAAGTGGAAGATACCAAAAGACTTTCAACAGCAGAATAAAATCATCTGATTTGATTTTTAGGTTAAGTTGCTGTACCAAAATAAATTTGCAGGGAGAAAGGAGTGCAGTATGTGTGGAAGTGGGGCTATCAATCAAGTCAATAATTCAGGAACATATGATGGTGTTTTTAGCATGCTGGGTGGTAATAGAAGTGGTGAGGTATGGTTTTTATTTTGTATATATTTTGATGGTGAATATTCCGGTGAACAGGATGGGGTATGTGCAGGACAGACAATATCAACATTTATTTTACCTGCACAAACAGAAGGGTGGAGTCTTCATTCCCTGATATGGAGAGAACTCTGAGTTCAATTGTTCTTTGTCATTAAATGGCATAGTGATGATGAGGATTTAGTCAGACAGTGAAAGAGAACAGTAAGCATAGTGTTAAGCGGTAAGATATTATAATACATTTGAACAACAAAAAACGTTGTGTTGGATCATGTGTTTGTGTGAGTAAATAAATAAATAAAGCTTCCTGGGCTTCTGATAGAGGTAAAGAAGACTAGTATATGATCCAAAGGGGCACGTGCACCAAATGTTTATAGCAGCAATATCCACAATAGCCAAACTATGGAAAGAACCTAGATGTCCATCAACAAATGAAATATATATATATATATATATATATATATATATATATATATATATATGATGGAATACTATGCAGCCATCAAAAGAAATGAAATATTGCCATTTGCGATGACATGGATGGAACTAGAGGGTATTATGCTTAGCAAAATAAGTCAACAAGAGAAAGACACTATCTTATGATCTCTCTGATATGAGGAACTAGAGGTGCAATGTGGGTGCTTGGGGGACAGGAAAAGAGTAAATGAAACGAGATGGGATCAGGAGAGAGACAAACCATAGGAGACCCTTAATCTCACAAAACAAACTGAGAGTTGCCGGGGGGAGGGGAGGGTAGGGAGAGGGTGGTGGGGTTATGAACATTGGGGAGGGTATGTGCTGTGGTGAGTGCTGTGAAGTGTGTAAACCTGGCGATTCACAGACCTGTACCCCTGGGGCTAATAATATATGTTAATTTTAAAAAAAAAGAGGAAGAAGAAGACTACTATAAATCAAATGCTATGGTTTTCAGTAAAGAGTGTGTAATCAGGCATATTTTATTAAAGTAACCATGTAAAATGATGGTTGAAAATTGGAATAACAGAAAACATAAAAATTAGAGATTTTAAAAAGAGATCTGGGACAATGTAGAGAATATAATCAATGATATTATAATAGTGTTATATGGTGACAGATGGTGGCTATATTTATAGTAATCATAGAATAATGTATGGAGATATTGAAAACCTGAAACCAATGTAACACTGAATATCACTATACTCAAATAAAAAAATAGTAAAAATAAAACATTTTATTTTAAAAAGTTAAAAAGAGGGACAAGAATTTGTAAAGTGAATTTCAAAAAGCTTAAAGATGAGGCTAAGACATACTCTGAACCTTGAGGAAAACACCATTTTGAAAATTCTTCCCATTTTGAGAAAACTCAAATGAATCAATACCATAAAAGAACCCATTTTAACTGAGAGATGTAATGAATGCTCAAGAAATAATTTTATGACAGGATAATTCTTCCCTATGAAACAGCATACAGAAACCAGGGGAAACACCTGGAAGCAAAATAAACTATACTGAAAATAAGAATTAGGAAAAAGATAAATGATGAAAGATAAGAAAATTAGAACTGCGAGAGAGACCTAGTGAATAGAATTTTTAGCTTGTGGTTTAATGTTTTTGAGGATAATCTAGAGTTCATAACTGCCTTGAGACAGGCTGGTTGTAGGCAGTTTAGGCAGACCCCTAAGACAGGCCTACTTTGGGCAGGTGGTGTTGGAGGAGGCCATTGGGCTGGACAAAGACAAATCCAACCATTTGACTAAAGTGTCTGTGAAGATGTTGAAGTTCGATGCAACAGAGAAAGACCTGTTAAATCTAATCTCAGAAATGGAGATGATGAAGATGATTGGATAGCACAAGGACACCATCAACCTGCTGGGTTCTGCACACAGGATGGTCCTTCGTACACTCTCATGGAATATGCCTCCAAAGACAACATACAGGAGTACCTGCAGGCCCAGAGGCCTCCTGACCTGGAGTACTGTTACAATATCAGCCGCAATGCAGCAGAGCAACTCTCCTCCAAGGACCTGGTATCCTGTGCCTATCAGGTAGCCTGAGGCATAGAGTACCTTGCCTCCAAGAAGTGCATACACCAAGACCTGGCCACCAGGGAAGTGCTGGTGACAAAGGACAACATGATGAAGATCTCAGACTTCAGCCTAGCCAGAGATATCACCACATCAGTTACTATAAAAAGACAACCAACAGTGGACTGCCTGTGAAGTGGATGGTCCCTAAGGCCATGTTTGACCAGAGCTACATCCACCAGACTGACTTCTGGTCTTTTGGGGTGATCCTGTGCAAAATCTTCAATCTGGAAGCTTCCCATATCCTGGAGTGCCTGTGGAGGTGGCTTTCAAGCTGCTGAAGGAGTCATTTGATGGATAAGCCAATAAGTGCACCAGTTATACACAATAATGAGGGGTGGCTGGCATGTGGTTCCTTCAAGCTTCTGGTAGAAGACCTGGATCATACTGTGGCCTTGACCTCCAACCAGGAGTACCTGGACCTGTCCTTGGCCCTGGAACAATACTGTCTATGCTTTCCCAACACCTGAAGCTCCACCTGCTCCTCAGAGAAGAATTCCACCTTCTCTCATGTGCCGTTGCCCAGAGAGGCCTATCTGCCCTGACACCCAGCCAAGCTTGCCAATGGTGGACTCAAATGACTAGTATCCCTATTACTCCTGTCCAGATTACGTCATAAGCTGTAAGTATATATTTACACACCTTTTTAAATAGGTTGTTATAAAAGATTTAATCAATGGGTAATATGCTCCTCGTGGCTGGGAAGCATCAGTTGCCATATATTAAAAACAAAGAAAAGAGGTGTCTGGGTGGCTTCCTCCATAAGTGTCCCTTCTTTTCAGGTCATGATCCCAGGGTCCTGGGATGGAGCCCCACATCAGGCTCTCTGCTCAGTGGGAAACCTGCTTCTCCTTTTCCCTCTGCCCTGCTTATAGTTCCTCTTCCTATCTCTCTGTCTCTCAAATAAATAAAATATTTTAAAAAAAGAAAGAAACAAAATGTTTTTAAAAAGTCTTTTTTTTTTTAATTTTCTAGGGGTGCCTGGATGACTCAGTTGTTTAAGCAGATGTTTGCCTTTGGCTGAGGTCATGATTCCAGTGTACAGGGCTCCAGCCCTGCATGGGACTACTTGCACCCCAAGGAGCTTGCTTCTTCCTCTCCCTTTGCACGTGATTCCCCCCGCTTGTGCGCTTCCACTCTCTCTCTCTCTTTCTCTCTCTTGCTGTCAATAAACAAAATAAAATCTTTTCATAAATAAATAAATAAATAAATAAATAAATTTCTAAACCTACTTTCAGTTTAGGTCCCTTAACAAAAATTGCTACTGCTTCATTTAAAAAAAAAAAGATAATTTAGAAATGTGCTTCCAGAGCTAAAAAGCTGTTTTGTTTTTTTTTTTGTCCGGATTAAATATAGAAGTGCTTTAAAAAGTAAAAGAAAAAATATGCTATATTAACACTAATCACACTATAACTTTGGTGGTTATATCAAGATAATGAAAAGTGATTTTAAAGCAAATTTCATTATCAGACATAAAGATCAAGTCAAAATTACAGAAGAGTAAAAGGATGAATTCATCAGGGAGTATAATAATTCTTGACTTTTAATACTTAATAACAGATTTGGTGATATATAGGGAAAAACTAAGAACAAAAATCATAACTTCTACCTTAGAAGAGAAATGGAAAAAAATTTCAACACCTTTATTTTAAGATTATATAGACAAATGGTCATCAAATTGGTAAGATATGTAAGACTTGAACAAAATTATCAACTAACTAGATATGCTTGATATTACAGAACACTCCCAACAACCGCAGACTACATATATCTTAAGCCTTGATTTTCTTTGCAAAGGTCAACATTGATAATGTTCTAGTCATACATCCGTGTACCAGGAAAGAAGTAGCATATTTCTTGAAAGACACAGCTATCAAAGCTCCGTTGAGAAACCGTAAAGATGGAGAAGGGATTTGCAAATTATATATCTGATAATGGACATCTATTCTGATTATTAAAAAATGAATAAAAATAAAAAACCTTACTAATAACCAAACAGAGTATCCAATTTTACATGTGAAGAAAATTATTGCAGAGACATGTCACCAAAAGGTTATGGATGGCTTATAAGCACATGACAAATTTCTCAACATTTAGACATTAAAGAAATACAAATTAAAATCATAATGAGACATGCTTACATATCTATTAGAATGGCTAAAATTATAAAGGCTAATTGTACTTCGTCTGAGCTAGATTGAGAAGCAACAAAAAATCTAAACTGTTGTTGGCATATATCATGATACCACCACTTTGGAAAATATCTGCCATATAATAGGTTCAGTAGACAATTTGTAAATTTCAGAAAAAAATAATGTTGAGAGTATACTGAATTTCATAAGTCATTTCAATATTTTTTTCCAAAAAAGAAACTATGTAAAACATGCCTTAAATTTACTTTCAAAATATTTTATAGCATATAATGGACAATATACATAAGCCTTAAAGAAACAATCATATAAATAACCATTTCATACCTACTTAAAAATTGCATAATACCACACTCCTAGATCCTCTCTGAATGCTCTAAAATAACCCTTCAAAGGAAATACATTTTTAAAAATGACAGATTTTTTTGGCAAATAATTTAATAAATAAAAGTTTCATTCATCTACGTAGATCATAATAAATGTTTTCAATAAGCATGAAATTATAACTCTGAAGTGTGCTAAAATGAAACCACCTGCTAAGGGTGAGAGAACAAAAATAAACATCATTTTTCCAAATAAGAGGAATTTATTACCTTTGAATCAAAGCATGTGGATTTGTTCAAACTGGCAATAAAGGAATATGGAAACACAAACCATAGAAAGTCATATTTTAGATTTCTAAAAGACTTCAAAGTGAAGAGTATACATTTTTTAAATGTTACGTAATGCTACATAATGACAAGATGACAGGTTGTGACAAATAGCATTTTAAAAGCTCTACTCATAATGGAACGGAAGGTGTCATTTCCCTATAATTTTATATATGTCATTAATTTACTATATCTGGATACAACATATTACCAAACAGATGTTCATCAAAAAATAAATCATTTTTAATGGAACATAATAATTTGAACCTACATGTATTAATCATTTTTTTCGATCAAACATTTATAGTCTCGCTAAACTTTTTATCAGTTGTCGACAAAATTAAAAAACAATAGGATAAAAAGTCGTGTTTGGAAAAGTAGATTTTCTTTGAAATTTGCATTTAAATGAAAATATTTGCTGATATTTTTAAAACTTTAAATGTAATTTTATATATATCTGACCTATCAAATGATATAAAATTTTTGGAGACAATATAGTTTGGGGCACATGGTAAGCAATAATCAATTTTTTTGTTGATCCAAGTGTTCTTGTATGATTTTTCTTAATTATTCTAGTACCACAATTTATAGTTCTAAGATTTTTCCACCCCCCCATTTTAATATCTCTTAAGGTGGCACTCACCTTGCACTTGATGACATATCCTAGTTTAACTGACAGCATTTCTCTTTCTTAGTCGAACATAAACTATAGTGCATCTTACGTTTGATGAAAGCTAGGATGCAATTAAATACACTATTATGGTTACGATTCTGATATTTGAAATCCTCCGGTAGCTCCCTGTGCCCCCACAGTGTAGTACCTCACCTCCTCGCCATAGTATACAAACCATCTCACCCCCAGTGTTTACCCCGGGGCTCAGCCTCCATCCCCAGGTGATGCTGCCAGATCAGCTGTCGGTTGTCATGAACTTGCTGTAGTTTCCCGAATGCACTGTGCTGCCTCCTGGCACTTTGAAACTTGACACACTCATCCGCATTCTTCGCTTTGCCCTTCTCTATCACCTCCCCTGACAATCTGTTCCTAAGTGGCTTTTCCCAGCTCCAACCTACCCTTGGCAGTCTTTTATCTCCCTGTGGTAAAGCCTGTCACACTGCATCATGGACATGCCCGTTGTCCCCCTGAGAAGAGAAAAGGGACAGTGAGGGCCCCCCAGCATTTGCAGCTTTAGTGCAGAGCCCCATGCCTGGCTTGCAGGAAATGCCAGATCATGAAGACAAACGGAGATCATCCTCTGGCTAAAACCAGCTCTTCTTTGCCTACCGCAGGATCTGAATCAATAAAGGGCTACCAGTTATTATTGCTGTTTGTCTAGGGATTTTTACCCCATATATTTCCCAGGTCTTTACTCTTTTTATAGCACTTTAATTCAGGCTTCAACCACTTCCTAGTCAGATCAGGTGAAATCATTCTCCTTCCCATACCCTCGATGTATTTCACATCTAGTAATTCTTTTTTTAAAGATCTTATTTACCCATTTGACAGACAGATCACAAGTAGGTAGAGAGGGAGGCAGAGAGAGAGGGGGGAAGCAGGCTCCCCGCTGAGCAGAGAGCCCAGGTGGGGCTCAATCCCAGGACCCTGAAATCATGACTTGAGCCGAAGGCAGAGGCCTAAACCACTGAGCCACGCAGGAGACCCCATATCTGGTAATTTTTAATCAACGTGGATATGCTGCATCAAATAGTTCCTTCTTCTTCAAATATAAATATATAAATATATTGATCAAGTCACTCGCATGTCTTAGGAGAATGTCATGCTTGTAGTAGCAAACTTGAAATCTTGGCCATTGGTTTTGATTTTTGATTTTTGTTTTGGTTTGATTTGATTCGGTTTTTGTAATTTTAAAAATGCCTCCAGCCCTTGGCTCTGTCTGACCTGATTGCTTTCAGCTGTTTCTGAAACAAAATCGTCTAGGCAGCGAAAACTCTCATTGTTTACAGTGGCGCCCCCTTCTGAACACTTTGTTAATAAAAAGCTTTTTTTTTTTTTTTTTTGGCTATGGTAAATGTGGAACAACAATGAGGTATTTCAAAGAGGTGAACCACAGATAAATTTCTCTAAGGGTGGGGTGAGGGTTACTCAAAAAGGAACTTGACAAGGCTTTTAAAGATATCGACAATCATTATAACATAACGTGACTGATTGTTACCGTGCTCTTAACTGGGCAAACACTTGTTGGCTTCCAAGAAAGACTAACATAGTTGAGATGGTTCTAGCGGCCTTCTAGCACAGGGTCTCATGAGGCAGGGATTCTAGCCACTGGCTGTGCAAGGCATGAGGCCTGTTAGTGATTCTATTTTTTCCTCTGCAGAATGGGTCTTTCTACATTCCAGGTCCTTTCTACCCCAATAAATAATGCGGCAATTCTCTCAGTGAGTGGTACTTTTGGTTTAAACAGCCAACTGTCTCTTAAAAAGAACTTTTGTTTAAATTCCTTAAAAAAAAAGTCTTTTAAAAAAAAATCTTTTTCTTATTTTTAATTTTTTAATCCCATATGTTTACTCTGATTATGGAACTTTGTCATTATGACCTTCTCGGCTGAATAAAATATTCACCATCAGCATCTACTGCTCTCCTCTCCTGGTGGTCTCTCCAGAAGGGGACTTCTCTAGCTCTTCTAGCAGGAGATGGGCACTTCCCCTCTACCCCTGTTGCCGGACCAGCCTTACCTATCCTGCAGGATCAGGTCGTTCTGGCCTTTTATCTGTTGTTCTCTTCTGAGTGGTTAGTTTTTCATAGATACCGTGCTTTCCTTTTGTCAGGATTTACCCTGGACTATCAAAACCCTTTTCTTGTGCCAGTGAAGCCTAAGAAACAGTCCTGGTGAGAGAACCAGGAACTCGAACAGATCATATTTATCCTGAATGTTGTGTCCAAAATGAAAAATACATTTCTGAGGAGCCTCAAGATCTCTGAGAAGAGAAGTTTCACCAACTCTGTCATGTAGGGGCATCAATTCCGATTCTGTGTCAATTTTCCTACTTTCCCAGCTAATAATTCTCTACCTTATAAAGCCCAATCTCAACCGTTTCCTCTCTCAAATGCAGTTGCTCTTAGAGTCTTCACATGGCACTTGGGGCCTGCTGGTCGTTGGCTACTGCCCTCTGTACCTTGGGTCTAACAGCTGCGCGGCATCAAGATGAGAACATCTCTTGTTCTAAGACTTAATATAGTTTGGGGCACATGGTAAGCAATAATCACAATTTTAGTTGATCCAAGTGTTCGAACTTTTCTTAATTATTCTAGTACCACAATTTATAGTTCTAAGATATTTCCACCCCCCATTTTAATATCTCTTAAGATGGCACTCACCTTGCACTTGATGACATATCCTAGTTTAACTGACAGCATTTCTCTTTCTTAGTCGAACATAAACTACAGTGCATCTTACCCTTGATGAAAGCTAGGATGCAATTAAATACACTATTATGGTTACGATTCTGATATTTGAAATCCTCCGGTAGCTCCCTGTGCCCCCACAGTGTAGTACCTCACCTCCTCGCCATAGTATACAAACCATCTCACCCCCAGTGTTAACCCCGGGGCTCAGCCTCCATCCCCAGGTGATGCTGCCAGATCAGCTGTCGGTTGTCATGAACTTGCTGTAGTTTCCCGAATGCACTGTGCTGCCTCCTGGTACTTTGAAACTTGACACACTCATCCTCATTCTTCACTTTGCCCTTGTCTATCACCTCCCCTGAAAATCTGTTCCTAAGTGGTTTTTCCTAGCTCCAACCTACCATTGGCAGTCTTTTATCTCCCTGTGGTAAAGCCTGTCACACTGCACCATGGACATGCCCGTTGTCCCCCTGAGAAGAGAAAAGGGACAGTGAGGGCCCCCCCAGCATTTGCAGCTCTAGTGCAGAGCCCCATGCCTGGCTAGCAGGAAATGCCAGATCATGAAGACAAACGGAGATCATCCTCTGGCTAAAACCAGCTCTTCTTTGCCTACCGCAGGATCTGGATCAATAAAGAGCAGCCAGTTATTATAGCTGTTTTTCTAGGGATATTTCCCCCATATATTTCGGGGGTTTCTTGTTAGCCCCAGAGGGCAATGTTTTTTCTTCTGGAGGGCAGGCAGAGGGATGCATTGTAGTTCTGGAATTGCCAAACTGGAGGGCTTGTGGGCCAGGAGTTGAGGACAGAAGTCTGAGAACACAAGGAATCTTAGGGTCTGGGCAAGGGCATGGCAGGTACGCTCTGCAGATGAAACAAGATCTCGTGCATCTGAAATCAGGTGAAGATCTGACAAACGCTCAGGTTGGATTTTTTGTCCCTTATGGCCCTCTTCATGAAGAGGTGGTGGATCACGAGGCCATGGAATTTTTCCCACGATAGGAGTTGTGAGATTCTCCAAACCGTAAAGATTCTTCTGCAGGGCGATTGAGACCTGTTGGTTGGCTCCAGGACTTCCCATACGGATCGATTCCAAGTAGGGTTCTAAGGATGGATGGCTGGGGAGCCCGACTCTCATTCCTCTTGTGTCCTAGTGACAAGACAGGTTAGATCTGCTGGATCTGGGGGAGAAACTGAGAGGGTTGAGTTGAAATGGACTCTCTTGTGGATGGGTCCTAATGTGGGTTTGTGTCCATGGAGAACTTGGAATGAGACAGTGGCACAGGGTCCCTGAAGGGTTCTCCTAACCAGAGGCTTTGACTCAGCTCCAACGTGCAAGATTCCCACGTGGAGACGAGATTTCTTCTGATGGGTGCCTCAAGAAACAGCCATATGCTGCTATTGGAATCCAGGCCTCTGAGGAGAGATGCCTGGACAACAAAGCAATGGATCCGATTAGGATCTAGGGGCCTGCTCACTGCAATTTACCTCTGGGGACATCTGTCCACGGGTCTAAGTGCAGGTAGATGCTCAGCTGGTGTCAGACCGCCCTTGTTTTTCCTGGGCAGTCAACACTATTGGGATGGCCCCGGGCACTTTGGAGGTTTATCATCCTATTTCTAGGTTTGTGGCCAATGGAATGGGCAGAATTCCCAGGTACAGTCCTCAGGTTTGGCTCTAAGAACCTGTGCCTGTAGGTTTTGTGGGCCAGGGCTGTGGGGACAGTTGTCTGAAAACACAAACTCGGCTTAGGTTTCGGGTCGTAGGTATTGCAGGACTGATCTACAGACAGTGAGGAGAACTCTTCAGGATATGAACAAGGGGGCAAGTGTGAGACGCTTGCTCAAGATTTTGTCTCTGGATATTGTGTCACTGATGGCCGTGGAATGTCCGGGTGGCCTCATGGGCCATGGACGAGTCTTCCTCTCTGGGCATTTGGCCCGATCCGAAGAGTTTGGGGTTATTCTTTGAGATGGGAGGAGTTGGTTTTGTTTTGTTTTTACCTCAGGTGTCCCACCAAAAGAGAGTTTCCAGAGCAGAGCCCTGGGGAGGGGCGAGGGGACAACCAGAAAGCTGGTTAAAACTTGGGGCCTAGGGGCATGGCAAGCCCATTATGACGTCTAATGGTCCAGCCACTGAGAAGACTTACTAGAGGACAGGACTCACGCTGAGGGTCAAAATGCGTGTTTGTGCCCTCTTCGTACTTAAGCATGGGCGGGGCATAATGTGTCAGGGTCAGTGTCAGCGTTTGGGTTAGGGTTTGGGGCAGGCTCACAGTCAGTGTCAGGGTCAGGGTTAGTGGTTACTGTTAGGGTTAGCCCCGCTCCTGGGTCATGGACCCATCTGTTCAGGGTCTCAGGATAAACCCTGTGCAGAAGGGTGTAGACCCTCCACCCGATCCCACTTAACCAGCCTTAAACTGGTGTGTGAACATAACTTGCCCACCAGACATCTAAACCCTCATCAACCTGATCCTGCTTGGGGCATCTCCTCCCACGATGGCATGGCAAGTTCCTCTTTACACACAGACACACAGACACCCAGAGGCACACACACACACACAGAAACGGGGAAGAGACCTAGGGCTACACCCGTGGATCAGAAGGTGTGGGACTCTCTGACTCTGAGCCCCCTGGTGTCACCTTTTGATTTTATTAGCCAAAGGGTCTGAGGCATTGGGGAAACATGATATGACCTGAAGGGAGGCGACGTGTCTGGCGGGCGAGCTCTCTTCTCCCTGCATCCTCCCGGCTTCAGTACAGCAGAAGAACATGTCGCTTCCTTTAGGATGTGCCTAGAAATGAGCTGGGCAGGGGGTTTTTCTCTGTAATGGGTTGCCTGGATACATGGGTTGCAATTCCGTTGGGCTCTGTCGTCAGGGAAGTGAGGTCACCATGGCCTGGGGGCTCGTTACCGAACTTCCTGCTGTAGCAAAGCTCCCTGAGCCACCGGTGCGCAAGCTGCTCAGGCTCACACTCCACTCAATGCAGTGCCCATCCAGTGACCCCCATTCAGACTCCACCCAGCCCTTGGGAGGCCTGGGTGCAGCTGTTGTCCCCGCTGGAGGCAACAGAGCTGGGTTTAGACTAGGTTAGTGTTAGGGTTAGGGTTTAGAAAGACTTAGGGTCAGGGTTAGGTTTAGACCTCGTTGGGGTCAGGGTTAGCGTAAGGCTTAGGGTAGGGGTCAGGGTTAGGGTTAGGTTCATGGTTAGGTTTAGGGTCAGACTCACAGTAGGGTCACGGTTAAGGTTATGGTCAGAGTCAGGGTCAGGGTCAGTGTTAGTGACGGTTAGGTTTAGGTTCAGGTTCAGGGTCATGGTCAGATTTAGGGCCAGGTTCAAGTTTAGGTTTGGGGGCAAGGTTCATGTCAGGGTCAGGGTTAGGTTTGGGACAGTTTTAGTGTCAGGGTTAGGTTCAGGTTCAGGGTTAGGTTCATGGTTATGGTAAGGTCAGCTTTATGTTTAGGTTCTGTTTTATGTGTAGGTTCAGGATCAGGGTTAGCTTTAGTGTTATGATTCTGTCAGGATCATGGATTGGGTGAGAGTTAGGTTTACAGTCAGGGTTAGGGTCAGTGTTAAGGTCCAAGCCAGGGTCAGGTTTAAGGTTAAGGGCTGACATAGGCAAAGTTCAGAGTTAGGGTTATGATCAATTTCAGGGAGAGGGTCAGGATTATTGTTAAAGTGGGGTTAGGGGTAGGGTTAGAGGTAGGTTGAGGGTTAGGGTTAGACCGGGTTAGGGTCAGGGTCAGTGATAATGTTAGGGGTTAGTTTTAGGGTTAGGTTCAGCATTAGGTTTCGGGTTAGGGCCCGTGTTAGTGTCAGGGTCAGGGTTACGTTTAGGGTTAGAGTTAGGGTCAGGCTCACAGTCGGGGTCAGGTTCAGTGTTCAGGTCAGGGACGGGTCACTGTTAGGGTCAGGGTAAGATTTATGGTCATGGTCTGGGTCAGGGTCAGGGTGAAATCTTGGGCCAGTGTCAGGGTTACGGTCAGGATCAGGTATTGGTTTAAAGTCCACATTCGGGTCAGCGACAGGGTTATGTAGTGGTCAGTGTTAGGGTCATGGTTAGGTTTAGGCTCAGGGCCAGGGTCACGTATAGGGTCCGGGTCTGGTATAGGCAAAGATCAGGGTAGGGTTATGATCATAGTCAGGTATAGGGTCAGGGTTATTGTTAAAGTTAGGGTTAGTGTTAGGGTTAGCGTTTGGTTGACGTTTAGGGTTAGAGCTTGTTAGGATCAGGGTCTGTGGTAGGGTTAGTGGTTAGTGTTAGGGTTGGGTTCAGCGATAGGATTCTGGGGAGGGCCCGTGTTAATGTCAGGGTCAGGATTACATTTAGGGTTAGTGTTAGGGTCAGGCTCACAGTCAGGGTCAGTTTGTTGTTCAGGTCAGGGTCAGGGTCACTGTAAGGGTCAGGGTTATGTTTATGGTCATGGTCTGGGTCAGGGTCAGGGTGAAGTTTAGCGCCAGTGTCAGGTTTAGGGTCAGGTATAGGTATTGGTTTAAAGTCCACATTCCAGTCAGGGACAGGATTATGTAGTGGTCAGTGTTAGTGTCATGGTTAGGATTAGGGTCAGGGTCTGGGTCAGGTGAAGGTCAGGGACAGGGTCAGGTTTAGCGTCAGGCTTTGGTTTAGGGTCAATGTTCGGTTCAGTGTCACAGTTAGGTTTTGGCGGTAGGGTTTGGGATTGGGGTTAGGGTTAGAGTTAGAAGTAGGGTTATGGTAGGGTTAGGGTTAGACAGCGTAAGGTCAGTGTTAGGGTTTGGTTTAGGGTAGGGGTTAGTGTTAGGGTCAGGGTCAGCGTTAGGTTTAGGTTCCCGGTCCGTATTAGGGTCATGGTTAGAGTTACCTTTAGGTTTAGGGTAAGGGTCAGGCTCACAGTCACGGTCTGTGTTAGGGTTAGTGTCAGGGTTAGGTCAGCGTCAGGGTTAGGATTAGGGTCAGGGTCTGTGTCATGATTAGGTTTGAGTCATGGTTACGGTAAGGTCAGATGTAAGTTTAGTTCAGGGTCCATATCAGGGTGAGTGTCAGGCTTAGGATTAGGTTTAGGGTTCAGGTCAGGATCACATACAGGGTCAGGGTCAGGGCTTGGGTTAGGGTTTGGGGCAGGCTCACAGTCAGTGTCAGGGTCAGGGTTAGTGGTTACTGTTGGGGTTAGCCCCGCTCCTGGCTATGGACCCATCTCTTCAAGGTCTCAGGATAATCCCTGGGCAGAAGGGTGTAGACCCTACACCCGATCCCACTTAACCAGCCTTAAACTGGGGTGTGAACATGACTTGCCCACCAGACATCTAAACCCTCATCAGCCTGATCCTGCTTGGGTCATCTCCACCCATGATGGCATGGCCAGGTCCTCTATACACACAAAGACACAGACACTCAGAGGCGCGCGCACACACACACACACACACACACAAACACACACACACACACAGTGAGAGAGAGACTGCGAAGAGACCTAGGGCTACACCAGTGGATCAGAAGGTGTGGGACTCTCTGACTCTGAGCCCCCTGGTGTCACCTTTTGATTTTATTAGCCAAAGGGCCTGAGGCGTTGGTGAAACCTGATATGACCTGCCAGGGATGGGACGTGTCAAGCGGCGAGCTCTCTTCTCCCTGCAACCTCTCGGCTTCAGTACAGCAGAAGAACATGTCGCTTTCTTTAGGATGTTTCTAGAAATGAGCTGGACAGGAGGGTTTTCTCTTTATGGGGTGCCTGGATACGTGGGTTCCAATTCTGTTGGGCTCTGTCGTCAGGGAAGTAAGGTCACCACTGCCTGGGGGCACCTTACCAAACTTTCTGCTCCACCAGAGCTCCCTGAGCCGCTGGTCCCCAAGCTGCTCAAGGCTCACACTCCACTCAATGCAGTGCCCATCCAGTGACCCCCATACAGCCTTCCCCCAGCCCTTGGGAGGCCTGGGTGCAGCTGCTGTCCCCACTGGAGGGAACAGAGCTGGGTTTAGACCAGGTTAGTGTTAGGGTTAGGGAGAAGAAAGACTTAGGGTCAGGTTTAGGTTTAGACCTCGTTGGGGTCAGGGTTAGCGAGGCTTAGGGTAGGGGTCAGGGTTAGGGTTAGGTTCATGGTTAGGTTTAGGGTCAGGCTCACAGTAGGGTCAGGGTTAGGGTTTCGGTCAGAGTCAGGGTCACGGTCAGTGTTAGGGTGACTATTAGGTTTAGTGTCAGGTTCAGGATGATGGTCAGATTTAGGGTCAGGTTCAAGTTTTTGTTTGGGGGCAAGGTCATGTCAGTTCAGGGTTAGGTTTAGGACAGGTTTAGTGTCACGGTAGTGTCAGGGTCAGGGTTAGGTTCATGGTTATGGTAAGGTCAGCTTTATGTTTAGGTTCTGTTTTATGAGTAGGTTCAGGATCAGGGTTAGCTTTAGGGTTATGATTCTGTTCAGCATCACGGTTTGCGTCAGAGTTAGGATTACAGTCTGGGTTAGGGTCAGAGTTAAGGTCAAGGCTAGGGTCAGGTTTAAGTTTAAGATCTGACAAAGGCAAATTTCAGAGTTAGGGTTATGATCATGGTCAGGGAGAGGTCCGGGATTATTGTAAAAGTGTGGTTAGTGTTAGGGTAGAGGTAGGTTGAGGGTTAGGGTTAGACCGGGTTAGGGTCAGTGTCAGGGATAATGTTAGGGGTTAGTTTTAGGGTTAGGTTCAGCGTAGGGTTTCGGGTCAGGGCCCGTGTTAGTGTCAGGGAGGGTTAGGTTTAGGGTTAGAGATAGGGTCAGGCTCACATTCAGTGTCAGGGTTAGTGTTAGGGTCAGGGTCAGGGTCACTTTTAGGTTCAGGGATAGGTTTCTGGTGTTTTCCTTAGTCAGGGTCAGGTGAAGTCTAGAGCCAGGGTCAGGTTTACAGTCAGGATCAGGTATTGGTTTAAAGTCCACATTAGTATCAACGACAGGGTTATGTAGTAGTCAGTGTTAGAGTAATGGATTGGATTAGGATCAAAACCATAATAGAGTATTTAATTGCATCCTAGCTTTCATCAAGTGTAAGATGTACTATAGTTTATGTTCAACTAAGAAAGAGAAATGCTGTCAGTTAAACTAGGATATGTCATCAAGTGCAAGGTGAGTGCCACCTTAAGAAATATTAAAATGGGGGTGGGGGACAAATCTTAGAACAAGTAAATTGTGGTAGTAGAATAAATAAGAAAGGTCCAACACTTGGATCAACTAAAGAAGTGATTATTGCTTACCATGTGCCCCAAACTATATTAAGTCCTAGAACAAGAGACGTGCTCACCTTGATGCCCCGCAGCTGTTAGACCCAAGGTACCGTGGGCTGTAGCCAACGACCAGCAGGCCCCAAGTGCCATGTGCAGACTCTAAGAGCAACTGCCTTTGAGAGAGGAAACGGTTGAGAGTGGGCTTTGAGAGGTAGAGAATTACTAGCTGGGAAAGTAGGACAATTGACACAGAATCGGAATTGATGCCCCTACATGACAGAGTTGGTGAAACTTCCCTTCTCAGAGATCTTGAGGCTCCTCAGAAATGTATTTTTCATTTTGGACAGAACTTTCAGGATAAATATGACTGTTCGAGTTTCTGGTTCTCTCATTAGGACTGTTTCTTAAGCTTCACGGGCACAAGAAAAGGGTTTTGATAGTCCAGGGTAAATCCTGACAAAAGCAAAGCAAGGTATCTATGAAAACTAACCACTCAGAGGAGAACAACAGATAACAGGCCAGGCTGACCTGACCCTGCAAGATAGGTAAGGTTGGTCTGGAAACAGCGGTAGAGGGGAAGTGCCCATCTCCTGCTAGAAGAGCTAGAGAAACCCCTTCCGGAGAGGAGGAGAGGAGAGCACTAGGTGCTGGTGATGAAGAATATTTTAATCAGCAGAGAAGGTCAAAATGACAAAGTTCCATGATCAGAGTAAACATATGGGATTAAAAAATAAAAAATAAAAAAAAAAGATTTTTTTGAAAGGACTTTTTTTTAAAGGAATTTAAACAAAAGTCATTTAAAGAGACAGTTGGCTGTTTAAACCAATAGTACAACTCACTGAGAGAATCGCCGCATTATTTATTGGGGTAGAAAGGCCCTGGAATGTAGAAAGACCTATTCTGCAGAGGAAAAAGAGAATCACTAACAGGCCTCATGCCTTGCACAGCCAGTGGCTAGAATCCCTCCTCATGAGACCCTGTGCTAGAAGGCCGCTAGAACAATCTCAACTATGTTAGTCTTTCGTGGAAGCCAACAAGTGTTTGCCCAGTTAATTGCACGGTAAGAATCAGTCACGTTATGTTATAATGATTGTCGATATCTTTAAAAGCCTTGTCAAGTTCCTTTTTGAATAACCTTCACCCACCCTTAGAGAAATTTATCTGTGGTTCACCTCTTTGAAATACCTCATGGTTGTTCCACATTTTCCGTAGCCGAAAAACAAAAACAAACAAACAAACAAAAAATGCTTTTTATTAACAAAGTGTTCAGAAGGGGGCGCCACTGTAAACAATGAGAGTTTTCGCTGCCGGGACAATTTTGTTGCAGAAACAGCTGAAAGCAATCGGGTCAGACAGAGCCAAGGGCTGGAGGGATTTTTAAAATGACAAAAACCGAACCAAATATAACCAAAACAAAAATCAAAACCAATGGCCAAGATTTCAAGTTTGCTACTAAAGGTATGACATTCTCATAAGACATGCAGATGACTTGATCACTTTATTTATATATTTATATTTGAAGAAGAAGGAACTATTTGATGCAGCAAATCCACGTTGGTTAAAAATTACCAGATATGGGGGCTCCTGGGTGGCTCAGTGGTTTAGGCCTCTGCCTTCGGCTCAGGTCATGATTTCAGGGTCCTGGGATGGAGCCCCACATCGGGCTCTCTGCTCAGCGGGGAGCCTGCTTCCCCCCTCTCTCTCTGCCTCCCTCTCTACCTACTTGTGATCTGTCTGTCAAATGGGTCAATAAGATCTTTAAATAAAGAATTACTAGATGTGAAATACATCGAGGGTATGGGAAGGAAAATGATTTCACCTGATCTGACTAGGAAGTGGTTGAAGCCTGAATTAAAGTGCTACAAAAAGAGTAGAGACATGGGAAATGTATGGGGTAAAAATCCCTAGAAAAACAGCAATAATAACTGGCTGCTCTTTATTGACCAGATCCTGCGATAGGCAAAGAAGAGCTGGTTTTAGCCAGAGGATGATCTCCGTTTGTCTTCATGATCTGGCATTTCCTGCCAGCCAGGCATGGGGCTCTGCAATAGAGCTACAAATGCTGGGTCCCTCATTGTCCCTTTACTCTTCTCAGGGGGACAACGGGCATGTCCATGATTCAGTGTGACAGGCTTTACCACAGAGAGATAATAGACTGCCAAGGGTAGGTGGGAGCTGGGAAAAGCCACTTAGGAACAGATTTTCAGGGGAGGAGATAGACAAGGGCAAAGCGAAGAATGAGGATGAGTGTGTCAAGTTTCAGAGTGCCAGGAGGCAGCACAGTGCATTCGGGAAACTACAGCAAGTTCATGACAACCGACAGCTGATCTGGCAGCATCACCTGGGGATGGAGGCTGAGCCCCGGGGTTAACACTGGGGGTGAGAAGGTTTGTATACTATGGCGAGGAGGTGAGGTACTACACTGTGGGGGCACAGGGAGCTACCGGAGGATTTCAAATATCAGAATCGTAACCATAATAGAGTATTTCATTGCATCCTAGCTTTCATCAAGTGTAAGATGCACTATAGTTTATGTTCGACTAAGAAAGAGAAATGCTGTCAGTTAAAGTAGGATATGTCATCAAGTGCAAGGTGAGTGCCACTTTAAGAGATATTAAAATGGGGGAGGGGGACAAATCTTAGAACAAGTAAATTGTGGTAGTAGAATAATTAAGAAAGATCCAACACTTGGATCAACTAAAGAAGTGATTATTGCTTACCATGTGCCCCAAACTATATTAAGTCCTAGAACAAGAGACGTGCTCATCTTGATGCCTTGCAGCTGTTAGACCCAAGGTACAGAGGGCAGTAGCCAACGACCAGCAGGCCCCAAGTGCCATGTGCAGACTCTAAGAGCAACTGCCTTTGAAAGAGAAAACGGTTGACAGTGGGCTTTCTGAGGTAGAGAATTACTAGCTGGGAAAGTAGTAAAATTGACACAGAATCGGAATTGATGCCCCTACATGACAGAGTTGGTGAAACTTCCCTTCTCAGAGATCTTGAGGCACCTCAGAAATGAATTTTTCATTTTGGACAGAACATTCAGGATAAATATGATCTGTTTGAATTCCTGGTTTCTCATTAGGACAGTTTCTTAGGCTTCACTGGCAGAAGAAAAGGGTTTTGATAATCCAGGGTAAATCCTGACAAAAGCAAAGCACGGTATCTATGAAAAACTAACCCCTCAGAGGAGAACAACAGATAAAGGGCCAGGCCTACCTGACCCTGCAGGATAGGTAAGGTTAGTCTGGCAACAGGGGTATTTGGGAACTGCCCATCTCCTGCTAGAAGAGCTAGAGAAGACCCCTTCCGGAGAGACCACCAAGAGAGGAGAGCAGTAGGTGCTAATGATGAAGAATATTTTAATCAGGGGCGCCTGGGTGGCTCAGTGGATTAAGCCTCTGCCTTCGGCTCGGGCCATGATCTCAGTGTCCTGGGATTGAGCCCCGCATCGGGCTCTTTGCTCAGCAGGAGCCTGCTTTTCTATCTCTCTCTGCCTGACTCTCCGCCTACTTGTGATTTCTCTCTCTGTCAAATAAATTACAGAAAATCTTAAAAAAAAAAAAGAATATTTTAATCAGCAGAGATGGTTAAAATGACAAAGTTCCATGATCAGAGTAAACATATGGGATTTAAAAATAAAAAATAAAAAAATTTTTTTGAAAGGACTTTTCTTTAAAGGAATTTAAACAAAAGACCTTTTTAAGAGACAGTTGGCTGTTTAAACCCAAAGTACAACTCACTGAGAGAATCGCCGCATTATTTATTGGGGTAGAAAGGACCTGGAATGTAGAAAGACCCATTCTGCAGAGGAAAAAATAGAATCACTAACAGGCCTCATGCCTTGCACAGCCAGTGGCTAGAATACCTACCCCATCATACCCTGTGCTAGAAGGCCACTAGAACCATTTCAACTATGTTAGTTTTTCTTGGAAGCCAACAAGTGTTTGCCCAGTTAAGAGCGCGGTAACAATCAGTCACGTTATGTTATAATGATTGTCGATATCTTTAAAAGCCTTGTCAAGTTCCATTTTGAGTAACACTCACCCCACCCTTAGAGAAATTTATCTGTGGTTCACCTCTTTGAAGTACCTCATTGTTGTTCCACATTTACCATAGCCGAAAAACAAACAAACAAACAAAAAAAAGCTTTTTATTAACAAAGTGTTCAGAAGGGGGCGCCACTGTAAACAATGAGAGTTTTCGCTGCCGGGACAATTTTGTTGCAGAAACAGCTGAAAGCAATCAGGTCAGACAGAGCCAAGGGCTGGAGGGATTTTTAAAATGACAAAAACCGAACCAAATCTAACCAAAACAAAAATCAAAACCAATGGCCAAGATTTCAATTTTGTTACTAAAGGTATGACATTCTCCTAAGGCATGCGAGTGACTTGATCACTTTATTTATATATTTATATTTGAAGAAGAAGGAACTATTTGATGCAGCAAATCCACGTTGGTTAAAAATTACCAGATATGGGGGCTCCTGGGTGGCTCAGTGGTTTAGGCCTCTGCCTTCGGCTCAGGTCATGATTTCAGGGTCCTGGGATGGAGCCCCACATCGGGCTCCCTGCTCAGCGGGGAGCCTGCTTCCCCCCTCTCTCTCTGCCTCCCTCTCTACCTACTTGTGATCTGTCTGTCAAATGGGTCAATAAGATCTTTAAATAAAGAATTACTAGATGTGAAATACATCGAGGGTATGGGAAGGAAAATGATTTCACCTGATCTGACTAGGAAGTGGTTGAAGCCTGAATTAAAGTGCTACAAAAAGAGTAGAGACCTGGGAAATGTATGGGGTAAAAATCCCTAGAAAAACAGCAATAATAACTGGCTGCTCTTTATGGATCCAGATCCTCCGGTAGGCAAAGAAGAGCTGGTTTTAGCCAGAGGATGATCTCCGTTTGTCTTTATGATCTGGCATTTCCTGCAAGCCAGGCATGGGGCTCTGCACTAGAGCTGCAAATGCTGGGTCCCTCATTGTCCCTTTTCTCTTCTCAGGGGGACAACGGGCATGTCCATGATGCAGTGTGACAGGCTTTACCACAGGGAGATAAAAGACTGCCAAGGGTAGGTTGGAGCTGGGAAAAGCCACTTAGGAACAGATTGTCAGGGGAGGTGATAGAGAAGGGCAAAGCGAAGAATGCGGATGAGTGTGTCAAGTTTCAAAGTGCCAGGAGGCAGCACAGTGCATTCGGGAAACTACAGCAAGTTCATGACAACCGACAGCTGATCTGGAAGCATCACCTGGGGATGGAGGCTGAGCCCCGGGGTTAACACTGGGGGTGAGAAGGTTTGTATACTATGGCGAGGAGGTGAGGTACTACACCGTGGGGGCACAGGGAGCTACCGGAGGATTTCAAATATCAGAATCGTAACCATAATAGAGTATTTCATTGCATCCTAGCTTTCATCAAGTGTAAGATGCACTATAGTTTATGTTCGACTAAGAAAGAGAAATGCTGTCAGTTAAAGTAGGATATGTCATCAAGTGCAAGGTGAGTGCCACCTTAAGAGATATTAAAATGGGGGGGGGGACAAATCTTAGAACAAGTAAATTGTGGTAGTAGAATAATTAAGAAAGATCCAACACTTGGATCAACTAAAGAAGTGATTATTGCTTACCATGTGCCCCAAACTATATTAAGTCCTAGAACAAGAGACGTGCTCATCTTGAAGCCTTGCAGCTGTTAGACCCAAGGTACAGAGGGCAGTAGCCAACGACCAGCAGGCCCCAAGTGCCATGTGCAGACTCTAAGAGCAACTGCCTTTGAAAGAGGAAACGGTTGAGAGTGGGCTTTCTGATGTAGAGAATTACTAGCTGGGAAAGTAGTAAAATTGACACAGAATCGGAATTGATGCCCCTACAAGACAGAGTTGGTGAAACTTCCCTTCTCAGAGATCTTGAGGCTCCTCAGAAACGAATTTTTCATTTTGGACAGAACATTCAGGATAAATATGATCTGTTTGAGTTCCTGGTTCTCTCATTAGGACTGTTTCTTAGGCTTCACTGGCACAAGGAAAGGGTTTTGATAATCCAGGGTAAATCCTGACAAAAACAAAGCACGGTTTCTATGAAAAACTAACCACTCAGGGGAGAGCAACATATAAAGGGCCAGGCCAACCTGACCCTGCAGGATAGGTAAGGTTAGTCTGGCAACAGTGGTAGAGGGGAAGTGCCCCTTTAGGTTGGCATGGACAAAGCCCTCAATCCTCTTTCTGTGCCTTTGCGACAGTTACGAGAAGTTCTGGTAAGTCCCCAATTAATGAAAACAGTCTGCTCTGACGCCTGTTGTCCTCGTCGGCTTTTCTCTAAGAATTCTTTTTTTTTTTTTAATTTTATTTATTTATTTGAAAGACGGAGATCACAAGTAGGCAGAGAGGCAGGCAGAGAGAGAGAGAGAGGGAAGCAGGCTTCCTGCGGAGCAGGGAGCCCGATGCGGGGCTCGATCCCAGGACCCTGAGATCATGACCGGAGCTAAAGGCAGCAGCCCAAACCACTGAGCCACCCAGGCGCCCCTCTAAGAATTCTTTTCATCTGTTAGTTTGGTGGTAATGGTGGTTGTATTTTAACGGTTCATGATTATAATATTCACCTTCCGAAGTGTTGTAAATGATTTTGTTTTTGCATATGCTAAAAACCTAAAAAAACCTGTTCGATTTGAAGAAGACCTATTCTCAGAGTAGACAACCTTAAAATGTTAGGGGAGAGGAAGCATATTTCCAAATTCAACTTATTAATGCCACTTTGGTCATATGTAAGTGGTTTCTAACTTACGAATGACTTGTATTTTAACAGTTTGTAATCTTGTAAAGATCCCCCCCCCCACCGCATGTAAGCTACGTGTGGTTAGGTTCCTGGGCTGATCTACAAAAACTGTGTAATCCCTAATGGAACTGAAGGATAATATAAATAAAATGTAATACTTAATAAATGTTACATTTGCATGTTCTCTCAGAAAAATCTTTGTTGTGGGAATGGGACTCCCCACCTCTAAGCCATTGGGAATAGGAACTCCACCTGGGTGAACAGTGGAGGGGCAGTTGTGGCATCACTTCTAACAGAAAACTGTGCTGCCCTGTCTCCCCTCCGCCCCCCCCCCCGTCTGTGTCTGGTGCCCTGACTTACGGCCTCTGTCCATTCTGATGCCCTGTTGTAAACTTGACAAAAAACAACACCATCCTTCCTTGTGTGTCTCCTCTAGCTTGAGTGGCCTCTTGCGTCCCTCCCCTAAGACAGTGCCTGCATCCTAGAGAGAATATATAGAGAACATAATTTAAGGGAAGACACAGTACATGGTTAGAACCAAGAAAAATGCAAAGTAATGGAAATATCAGTGCTGAGAAGCCTAGGGGAGGGGCAGGCAGGAAAGAGTTCGTGAAACAGGTAAAAATCTTGAGTTGTGCCTTGAGGTAGCCAATACTTTCCATGGTTTATGTCTCATTTGAATTTTACAAAATCTTGTTAAAGATACTTTTCCTTGGAATGGAAGGGATTTTCATGGTCCGCTGTTGGATTCCACACCAGCCGCTGTGGGGCTCTCCCACTGCCTCCTTGGTGTGCCTCTTCCTCCCGGGGCCTCATAGTGGTGTTGTTTCCCAAGCCTAGCCTTCCCTTGGCCTCCCCCTCTTCTCTCGAAACCCCTCCCTGGAGGCAGATTTGCTCTACTCACACAGGCTCCCGTCCCACCTCACCCCCTGCCATCACCATATACCCTCCCTTTTCCATGGCCTGTTTTTATGGCCACTTTGGTCCTGCTCAGCCACAGGCCTGACCTGCCTTTCTGGTCCCAACTCTGAAGCTGTTCTGTGAGATTCTCAGATCACTGAGGGGTACGACTATATCTGTCTTCATTGCATCCCTGTAGGCTGCCACAATACTGACGTCCAGGAGGTGTTTCATAATGTTGATGGAGTGAATTAATTCACCTTCCTGTGGAATTTTTGTGATCTGCCTACTTCATTCTAGTTGTTTCTGTTAACCTTTGTTTTGGCCCTAATTCCTAATTATCTCTTTATTCATTAGCTTCTGGACATGTTTCTCTACCTCTGTGCTCTGCCTTTTTCTGGTCTTCTGTTCTTCATTCTTGATTCCTGGTATTTCCATACCCACATTTTATCATCATGCATCAGTGCTTTGACATTCTTTCGTTCTCCAAAATATGCAGAATCTAAAGACTTCATCTCAGTGAAGTTGGCCCTCCATTCCTATTTCTGCTTCTCTCCAGAAGGAAGCCTGCAGTGCACATGGCTGTGTGCCTGTCTGACCCTGCCCCTGAGTGTGTGTGCACTTACATCTGCTCCCCATCCCCTCCCCACCTCGGCAGCTGTGTACACATGGCTTTCAGAGTCCGATTCGAGCCCCGTCGCATTTCCAGACTCTCCTGTACTTTGCTTCATATTATCTGTTCTCCATTCTAAGCCCCCTCATCCCCATAACTTTCACTGTATATGTCATTCTTCTTCTAGCCATGCGACCCTGCCTTCGTGTCATTATGCCCCCAGGTCATGAGTCCCCTCAACAGTAACTGTGTCTGGTATATCATGTTTTTTTTTTGTCAATATCTGCATAGTACTGGTGCACAGGTATTAATTTCTGTGGAATTGAATGAGATGTAGGAAATTGATAATGTGACAAAACAATGTCTGTAATACATTTTCTTTATTATTCTTTTAAAGAGTCTCAGGTCATCAGTCAGTGAAGGAATTTGGGCAGTAGATGAACGAATGTGTAAACAAGAGGACATAAGGAAGAAAAAGGTACCCTCCAGTAGATTTCTTATGCTGCATGCCAGTTGAAGCCCTCTCCTCTTGTCTTCGCAAACTTGTCAGCACTATTCAGCTTTTTTTCTTTTTTTTTTAATTTAGCTTTTTTTCAAAGCTCTCACGCATGTGCATTTTATGCATTATGTCACGTTATCTACCTGAAATAAGAAGACAGAATTTCAGAGGTACCCACACGATCTCAAGATCACCCACTTTTTCCAGAACAAGAAACAGTGATAACTGTTGTCAGTGCAGCGCTTGACAGTTAATGACTGTATAAATTGTCAGCGGCCCTGTAAAGAAAATAGGCCTATATTAGAGACTAGGGGAGAAGTGGGCTTTCCAAAGCAAACTCAGGATTCTGCCATAGGTTTGCTGTTATTTTCTGATCCTGTGTTCTTTATGTTCTGGTGTTCACTTTAATTTTTTCAATTCCCAGTAGTTAGCATGCGGTGTTGGCTTAGTTTCAGGTGTGTGAGACAGGCAATGGCTCTGTACATCTGAGGGCTCACCCCGGGAGTGTGCCCCTTAGTGCTATCTCCAGTTCCAAGTGTCCCCGATATCATTCATGAGCATAACGATGTAGGGGCACAGCGGGCATTGGGAGTCTGGGCTTCTGACTCTCGCCTGCTGCTCTGTACAATGTTTTCTATGTGTATTATTAGCATATTTGTTAAAATCTCAGTGGGGAGAAGCCTGTTTGAGGGACCTTCTGTTTAATTCACCTCTGGATCTCCTCACAGCTTTTGTCCAAAGAATGCTTGTCGTGCGCTTCCAGACAAAACAGTAAGCTTTGTGAGAGCAGGGTGTATTTCTTGCTTTATTTTCTCGTGCCCCCTCCCACCCCCCGTCGGAATGAATATCGAGCTCCCAGGGGTGTTCATTATTATTATTATTTATTGAATGGATGACTTTGTATTTTTTTGTTCTTTAAGGATGACAGTTTTCATAATGTCCCTCAACCTCTTTGATAATATTTGTAGTGTAAAAGGTCTTTAATGATTTGGTGCTTGGGCATATAGGTATATGCACATGTAAACTGAGAGGGCCAGTACAATCGGAAGCCAAAGTTAAAACATGAATAAAGGGCCATAAGAAAACAAATGGAGGGGCGCCTGGTGGCTCAGTTGGTTAAACGTCCGACTCTTGATTTTGGCTCAGGTCATGATCTCAGGATCATGAGATTGAGCCCCGCATTGAGCTCTGTGCTCAGCAGGATGTCTGCTCGAGATTCTCTCTCTCCCTCTGCCCCTCCCCTGCACGCGCACATGCAGTCTCTCTCTCTCTCAAATAAACAAATCTTTTTTAAGAAAATAGGAAAGAAATGCCCATAGAAAGATTCAGGATGGGGAAAAAAAGAAATAAGAGTATAGAATATGAGAAAGCAAAGTCTAGGGTTTTTTTTTTTCCTCTATAAACTTGCAATAGAATATGGAAGTATGCTTATTCTAGAACTAAGATTTGCATTCTTGAGAATTCTGTGTTTCATAGAAATATTCAAAATATAGCATGCCCTATATATTTGAAGTTAACTTTTGGTCTTATATTTTCC
Source organism: Mustela nivalis (assembly GCF_964662115.1). Classification (NCBI taxonomy): domain Eukaryota; kingdom Metazoa; phylum Chordata; class Mammalia; order Carnivora; family Mustelidae; genus Mustela; species Mustela nivalis. The sequence goes on from NW_028136217.1 coordinate 494,039, forward strand.
TGCATTTAGCATGGGAAATAAAGATGATTAAGAGTAAAGATGGTGACGTTTTTTGTTTGCTTAATTTTTATTTTTATAGATGTGTGTGTTGAGGCTTATACAAGTTATTTGATCAGTGGAAAAGATTGAAAAAATCTTAAATTCACAAAGTTCGAAAGAAACCTCTGCACTAGAAGCAAGCAGGTAAGCATTTTTTTTTAACTAAGTAGCACATAAATTAATACTTCACATCCAATCTAATTAGGCGGGGACGGCTTAGTTAGAATTCATTTCTGAACAAGAAGAAAATCCAGGTTTGTGGCTAGAATGTAGCTCCAGGAGAGTGGAGAGCATGAAATGGTAAAATCTATAACACGTTCCTATAAACGCTTTGGTTATAGACCACAGTTCCAACACGTCATTATGCTTGCAGTGTAAAAGTATATTTGGAATCACCTTCCCTGAGGACTAGCAAAGTCCTGTTGATCTTTAAGGCATACCTACCATTCATCTTGGTTTTTCTCCATCTCATTTTTTTTCCTAGACATGCCCAGAGTATTACCATTGATGTATTTTGCACCAGCATTATATTATTATGAAACAGTATAGGACATATCCAGTTGAAATTTACAAACAGGAAAGGAAAAACTTATGAAATAGGAAAAAGATGATGGCTCTCTTTGTTACACTGTGATTGTCTTGTTCCCTTCCTGGTGTGAATTTTCAATCATCCAGGGTAGATGAGTGACTCAGAAAATGAGTAGTTAGGTCCTGTCAGCACTGTGAGACGCACAGTGGTGCAGTGGGAGTAGCCGGGGCTGGTCCTACACATACCAGCTGGGCTGCCTGCGTCAAGGTCGCCTGGTGCCCTGAGTGCTCTGTTGTGTGACGCTAACAGTCCCTCCCCTTGCAGGCGGAGTTAGGTTTCTAAATTTTAGGAATTAAGGTTTTAGATTTGGAAGGAACTTGAGAGACCATATGCTCCGCATGTCTCATGATGGAGATTAAGAACGGACACATCCCAAAGGAAGCGATTCTCTGGTCCTAGGTCTCTGACCCCTTTCACATCAAGGCATTCAACTAAGTGGTCAGCCTCCACTGTGCTTGTGTCTCTAGCCCGTTGCACTCGTGCTTCTGCCCCGTTCGTCCACACATGAGATACCAGACACTTTATTGTGAAATAGGCTTTGTGTTAGAGGATTTTGCCCAACTGTGCAATACTGTAAGTGTTCTCAAGACATTTAAGTTTGGCGGGGCTAAGCTCTGATGTTCAGTCGCTTAGGTGTTTTCCATGCATTTTCAACTAAAGAGATTTCCAGCTGAACAATGGGTTTATTAGAAGCCGAGGCCGTCATAAGCCGAGGAACATCTGTCTATACTGTGCGCCTCTGTGTTTTCCTTCATTGCTTCCTGTCTCTTATTCCTTTGTCTTTCTGTTGATCTGTCACTCCACATGAAGCTCCAGTCAAATACAACTTCTTTTTTTTTTAGGTTATTCATTTATTTACTTATTAGAGAAAGCATAAGCAGAGGGGGAGGCAAAGAGTAAAGCAGGCTCCCCACTGAGCAGGGAGCCCGATGTGGGACTCAATCCCAGGACCCTGAGATCATGACCTGAGCCACCCAAGCGCCCCCAGGCTATGGTTATTTCAAGAAAAAGTCCTATTTGTGAATTCTTCATCTAGTGAAGATGAATTAAAATCAGAAAGTCAACTCTGCCACCTTTAAAAACCCAGGAACAGAAAAAAATTCCATGAGCAGGTATAACCCTATCCACAATAAATCACTTTCAATCCAGTCCTGAAAACTAATACAGAGTAGGAAGAAAGCATTACAGAAAATTTTTGTTTTCATTAATCAAGCTGGAAAATAACGGGCCTTACATGAATGCCCTTTAGGAAGACAGTTCTTATAGTTTTATGTTGATAGAAACTCACATTACATTCGAAATGCATGTTAAAACCATGACTGTAGATTAACTACCACTTTCAGTCGTCAGAAGATGAAAAATGGTCAAGAGTCACCCAAACTGAATCCTGGTTTCTCCTAGAAAATGTGTTCCTAAATATTTTCCCCCTGAACTACTGTGCTCTTTCTGTATCTTACACAGCAGACACTGCGATGCACAAACACATCCAGAAGGCCTTTGAGGGCTGACAGCCTGCTGGAACAATGAGGAATTCACCTGGGTTTCTGCCTTTCTGCCGGGCCCAGAAAGTTCTGGGTAACCCAGGTGACGTGTCATGAGAATACATGTGTAGCTCACACCATATGTATTATCTCCTCAGGGTAGACACCAAAATCCATGTTCATATATGAAAATCCGAGATGCGTACAGAAATCAAGAGTGATTCTGTCATATTGAAAGAAAAACACACTGTTGTGCTGTCACATGCCTCGTTTCTCCTTGAGTGACTGCAGGAAGTAGCGATTGCAGTCAGAAATCTCAGAAAGAAAAATTAGAGTAAGGGCAACACCTGAAGTTTATTCCTGAAAATACTTGGAGAACGGCTGTGACCAATAAACCAGGGCTTAGTTCATGAGACTGTCAATGAGCTTATAACATCCCATGTCCTGGTCAAACCCTCATGTCTGGGAGATGGAGGGACGTCTTCATCTTCCAGAGCTACTATTAGGGAAAAAGGTGGAGACAATGCTGACTGAGTCCCTACCTCAGCAGGAGAGCCAAAAACACCTTGCCCCTCCATAATCCCAAATGAAAATAAACATCTCGGGGTGCCTGGGTGGTTTAAGCTTCTGCCTTTGGCTGGGATCAAGCCCCACGTCGGGTTCTTTGCTCAGCGGGGAGCCCACTTCCCTCCTTCTCTCTCTGCCTGCCTCTCTGCCTACTTGTAATCTCTGCCTGTCAAATAAATAAAATAAATAAAATCTTTAAAAAAGAAAAGAAAAGAAACATCTCATTTTACTAGTGTGCAGCAGTGACTATGCAGGAGAAATTATTATTATTTTATTATTAGATGATATATTATTATTATTATTATTATTATTATTGTACTATATTGTTAACCTTTTGAATTCGGACACCTAAAATTTTTAATAAAATATGAAGGCCTTTTTTTTTTAAGATTTTATTTATTTGAAAGACAGAGATCACAAGTAGGCAGAGAGGCAGGCAGAGAGGGGGAAGCAGGCTCCCCACTGAACAGAGAATCCGATGCAGGACTTGATCCCAGGACCCTGGGATCATGACCTGGGCTGAAGGCAAGAGGCTTTAGCCCACTGAGCCACCCAGGCGCCCCATGAAGGCTTTTTTTTTTTATAAGATTTTACCTATTTATTTGACAGAGAGATCACAAGTAGGCAGAGAGGCAGGCAGAGAGAGAGAGAGGAGGAAGCAGGCTCCCCGCTGAGCAGAGAGCCCGACATGGGACTTGATCCCAGGACCCTGAGATCATGACCTGAGCCGAAGGCAGCGGCTTAACCCACTGAGCCACCCAGGCGCCCCATGAAGGCTTTTTTTAAAGAACAAAAACTTCAGACTATATCTTTATCCTATCAGTTCCCACTACAACTGGCTTCTGTCTTGGCCAACATTTAGCCATTCAGATAAAGTCCGTATTTAGTGCTTCGTGTGTATGCATGTGTAAAATAAGCGGACAGTCATAAATCTTTAAGATTGTGTATAATAACCGTGAAATAAGTATTCTTGATACACAAGGTCTCGTCTGGGGAAAACAGCTGGAGAACAGTATGCAGTTTTCAAATGACGAAGGGGAAATACGCATTCGGTTATGAGAAAGGGAAGGAGAACAAGACCAAATATTAATAAAAGGGAAAAAAGCTTTTTCTGCCATCTTTCCGTGCCGCAGTAACAGTGTGAACAAATGTCCCACAGATGCCCTCAAGAACATTAACACTGCTGAAAGGGGGGGCGAAGGTCAGGTTCTTAGGAGGCCCTGCACCAAAGTCATCGTCCCGTTTCCTCACTGTGATGACGAAGCATGAGTACATTGGCAAATTTGAAATTATTGATGACCACAGAGCTGGGAAAACTGCTGTGAATTTCACGGGCAAGTTAAACAAGTGTGGCATGACCAGCCCTAGACTTGTATAACTGAAAGATCTAGAAAAGTGGCAGAATATTTCCATCCCCTCAGTTTGGTTTCACTGCATGGAAAAATTCTTCTGGCATCATGCACCATGAAGAAGGAAGAATCCAGGCAGGAGGGAAAATCCTGGGATTCCTTTTTCCTAGAAATATAATATACATGGCACGTGAAATGCCTCAATGGGGAAAAAAAAGGAAAATAAATTACAGTCAACTAATGTTTGACAAGGGTGCCAAACAATTCAATGGGGGTAAGAACAGTATTTTACTCCCAAGCAGCCACATGCAAATAATGAAACAGGAGTCCTGCCTCACACCATACAGAGAAAATAACCCCAAATGCATCAAAGACATAAGTGTAAGCATTAAAATGATAAAGTTCGGGATGCCTGGGTAGCTCAGTTGGTTGGACGGCTGCCTTCTGCTCAGGTCATGATCCCGGAGATCCCGGATTGAGTCCTGCATCAGGCTCCAAGCTCCACAGAGCTTGCTTCTCCCTCTGACCTTCTCCTCGCTCATGCTCTCTCTCATTGTCTCTTTCTCAAATAAATAAAATCTTTTAAAAAATAAAAATAAAGTAAAATGATAAAGTTTTCAGAAGAAAACACAAAGGTAAATGTTAGTGGTCTTGAATCTAACAACGGCTCCTCAGCCAAACACCAAAGTACAAGCAACTTAAAAAAAATAATAAACAAATAAATGGGACTCAACCAAAATATCCCAGTTTTGTGCTTCCAAGGACCCCATTGACAAAGTCAAAAGACAAGCCACTAAATGGGAGAAAATATTTGCAGGTCATATATAAGGAACATGCATTCAGACTCTGTGAAGAATTCTTTTTTTTTTTTTTTTTAGATTTTTTTTTTATATTTATTTGACAGAGAGAAATCACAAGTAGATGGAGAGGCAGGCAGAGAGAGAGAGAGGGAAGCAGGCTCCCTGCTGAGCAGAGAGCCCGATGCGGGCCTCGATCCCAGGACCCTGAAATCATGACCCGAGCCGAAGGCAGTGGCTTAACCCACTGAGCCACCCAGGCACCCAAGAATTCTTACAACTTAAATAAAAAGACAACCAAGTTAAGAAATGAGCAAAGAGGGGCGCCTGGGTGGCTCAGCGGGTTAAGCTGCTGCCTTCCGCTCAGGTCTTGAACTCAGAGTCCTGGGATCGAGCCCCGTGCTTTCTGCTCAGCAGGGAGCCTGCTTCTTCCTCTCTCTCTGCCTGCCTCTCTGACTGCTTGTGATCTCTCTCAATAAATCTCTCTCAAATAAATAAATAAAATCTCTTAAAAAATGAGCAAAGAACTTGAATATACATTTCTCTAATATTCAAATGTATACATTAATATATAAATGTATATATAAATATATTTTACATGATCATATATTTATATAAACATATTTATGTAAATATATTTACATTCTTAAATATGTATTTAAATATCAATAAAATATGAAATATATAATATATATTTAAAGATACATATAAGGTTTATATAAAATATATGGGTCAATAAGCACGTGTAAATATGCTCAACATCACTAATCATTCGGGAAATGCAAATCAAAACCATGGTGAGATACCACCTCCCACACACGTGGATGGCTACTATCAAAAACCCCAAAAGCAGGTGTTGGAAGGATGTGAAGAGCTGGAACCTGTAAATTGCTGGTGGGCTTGGAAAATGGCACAGCCACATTAGAAATGGTTTAGTAGCTCCTCAAAATGCAGAACACAGAGTTGCCATATGACACACCAATATCACTCCTGTGTATAGAGCCAAGAAAAAAACTATGCCCACACAAAAACTTGTGCATGAAGGTTTAGGATTTATTCGTAATAGCGAAAAGGTGAGAACAACCCTGATGTTCATCAACTGATGAAGAGATAAATAAAATGTGATCCATCCAGCCTGTGGAATATTATTCAGCCTTGAAAAGGAATAGAATTTTGATATGTGCCACGACACAGAGGAGCCTTGAAAACATTCTGCTGATTGAGAGAAGTCAGTCACAGAAGACCACGTATTGCATAATTTGATTTATATGGAATTTCCAGAATAGCTAAATCTACAGAGACCGAAAGTAGATTAGCGGTTGCCTAAGACTGGTGGTGATGGCTAAAGTTTTCTTTTGAGGATGATGAAAATGTGTAGGTAGTTCAGTATAGTATAGTTAAATATAGTGAAAGCCATTAAATTGTCCACATTAGATGGTGAGTGGTATGGCCTGTGAATTATATCTCAATTAAGCTGTCATCGAAAAATGCAAAGAACTTCTCTATTTATCAAGTACAAAAAGAATGAACTTGATTAAAAACATCAAAAATGGGGAAAATAAAAACAAAATAAGATGGGAGGAATAAAATTATGACTGTTTATCATTAATTTAAATGTGTACAGACTGACTTTTTCTATTAAAGCGCCTATCAGGAGGTTACAGATCCACGCTGTTCAAGAAACCTACTTAAAATGCAAAAGGGATTGAGAATGTATCAGGTGAGGAGATACCATGCAAAAGAGAAAGCCGGAATGGCAAAATTCATCGCAGACAAGTTGGGTCTAAAGTTATAGGTACTAAGATGAAGAGGGACATTTTTAAAGGCAGAGTTTGGAAAGAAGATGTAAAAGGTATAAGCAGGTATACATCTAACAACATGATACCCGAAGACTCTAAAAATGCAATAACAAGGTAAAATTTTAGCTTTTCAAATGGGAGTATCTACTAGAAGGAGGGAAAAACAAGGACACACAGAAAATAGACATCCTGGGGCGCCTGGGTGGCTCAGTGGGTTAAAGCCTCTGCCTTCGGCTCAGGTCATGATCCCAGGGTCCTAGGATCGAGCCCCACATCGGTCTCTCTGCTCCGCGGGGAGCCTGCTTCCTCCTCTCTCTCACTCTCTGCCTGCCTCTCTGCCTACTTGTGATCTCTGTCTGTCAAATAAATAAATAAAATCTTAAAAAAAAAAAAAAGAAAATAGACTACCTTGTTTCCCTCGGAAAACATTTCTTTCTTACACCTAAGGAAAGCCATATTTGTAAAGATTAATTGCATACTAGGCAACAAAGGAAACCTTTACAAGCCTTCCAAATTAAAGATTTAAAGAACAGTTCTTTGATCACAATCCGGTAGAATCAGAATTAGATAACCTGGTAACAAAAAATTGAAACTACATATAAGTTAAGAAATACAGTCTTCAGTCAAAGAAGAAATCATAAGACGACTGAAGAAAATCTTGAAAGCAATGGAAAGGAGACTATTTCATACCAAAACTTACAGAAGACACCAGAAGTTATACTCTAAGGAGACTTTAGTGTCAAATGTCTTCAATTTCAAACATTTTTTAAATAAAAGAAAGTACTCATTTAAACCCATCAGAAAAGGGCAGCTCAATCCAAAGAAAGAAAGTAGTTATAATAAAGATAAATTTTTAAACTAATAAAAAATATCAGGGGCAAATAAACTCAAAGTTGTTTCTATGAAAGACTAATGAAATAATAATAATAAAAAAAACTTCACATGCCCTATTAAGGATAAGAGAGGGGGAAGATGGGGTGTGGGAGGAGGTGGGGAGAGGGAAGGGGAATGGGGAAAGGGGGGTTTCAGGGAGGAGGGGACAGAGAGAGGGAGAGAGTTGCAAAACAGATAAGGATTGGGAACAGAGATATAAAAGCAAATGCATAATATAAAAGAATCACTAAACTGCAAGGCACTTTATACTAATCAATTTGATAACCTAGAAGAAACGATGATTTCCTAGGAAAACAAAATCATCCAAATGATTCAAGAATGGAAAATTAAGAAGATGAGTTCCAAGATCAGACAGGTTTGCAGCTGGATAACTGTCATTCTACTGTTAAATGGCAACAGGCAATTAAACAATAATAAGTCAATTCACTTGATGAAGCTGAGCACAATTTTAATACCCAAACCTGAGAGGGAGGAACGGGGAAGCTATTAACAAATCTGGCTTAGGACAGATTAGTTAACAGAAACTGAACTAATGTTAGCAAATAACAGAAGTCAGGCATCTATCAAAGGACTATATCCTGAGACCAACTTGGATTCATTCCAGGAAAATAAAGGGAGCTCAAGACCAGAAAATCAATAAGATTTACCTCATCACTAAATTAACTGTGAAAAAACTCTTAAGACCATAGCAATAAATGCATTTGATAAAAAAATAAAGGCACCTGATAAAAGGTGAGCAACCATTCTTTATAAAAATGAAGATAAAAACAGAAGGACGTTATGCAGGAGGGATTATTAACTGGGAAGCACTAGATCAAGAGGTAGATAAAATGAGCCCATATTTGTTAAACAGTGACAGAGCCCCATGCGTGCGTGGATAGAGGCGAATGAGCTCATGGATGAGCACCAGGCTGTCAACAGGTATTATAGGGACAAAGGCAGCGGTGAGGAGAGGAGAGTCTTAACAACAGGGAAGAAGGTAAAAGGAGGATTGCAGTTAAAAATTGTGCATGATACAAACACATGCAAATAAGACCGGATATTTTCCGGTATATAGTTTTTTAAAACCCTGCACACATTACTGGAACTACCAACTCTTGCTTTCAGCTCCGCAGCCCTCGCGTGCTTTCCCAGTACCAGGATGCAGGGGTAGATCCTCCGTTGGTGACATCCTATGTCATTGTACTCCTAAAGGGACAGGTGAAACAGCGCAGGGGCTTGAGGTCGGAACTTAGGCATCGCTGCGCCCACCCCAGCTCCCTGCTCGCCCAGCCCCCACTCTGAAGCGGCGGGCACTTGGAGCTGTTAAGAAGCAGGGATCTGAGCAGTTCTCTGGTTTCCCCTGGAGCCATCTGCATCCATCATATTTCCCACAGCTCTCCCCGAGTGTTGGTGCTGGCTCCCCCCGAGTATTCCTTTAATTCCAGGCATACCCTTCTTATGACAGCACCTAGTACTCCCCGTCACAGTGCTCTGTCTGTCACATGCATCCATTGATCAACTTTGTGCTGGTTGAGGGCTGGAGCCCCCTCCTGTTAACTTCTCAAGTCCGTTTCTAATGCAGCAGCCCCTGGCACTTAAGCACCCTGTCAGTACCTGCCAAATGAATGAAATGTACTCAAAACATAGTATGAAGTCTGCGTTCTGAAACTCCTTTTTGGAGCTGTTTGCTATCATTTTCCCAGGCAATTAAAAAAATTTCCAGCCTTGCTGCCAACAACCTGAAGGGGTAAAGGAATGCCGGGATGCCCCATGGGACATGTCACTCTGGATGGTCCTTCAGCAGCAGAGACTTAGATAGCGCTCTTCCAAACCCAGCAGGATGGTGGAATGGGTACGTGGCTGAGTGCCTCCTGGGTCTGACCCTGTGTGACGCCACCCGGTGCCTGCAGCTGCCCTCTGGAAGGTGTTGCTTTTGCGGCAGAGCCAGAGGGCACCAAGCATGTGTCTGTCTCCAAAGTCCTGGGCACCACATCACAATGCCTTCCTGAGAAGCAGAATCAAGGACAGTTGCTGATCTTCATTCCTTCCCACCAAAGGTATCTCATACACCATCTTTGGAAGTTGGAGCCAGGGGGTGCCTGGGTGGCTCAGTCGGTTAAGTGTCTGCCTTCAGCTCAGGTCATGAACCCAGGGTCCTGGGATCGAGTCCCACACATTTGCCTCCCTGCTCAGCGGGGAGCCTGCTTCCCCTTCTCCCTCTGCCATTCCCCCCACTTGTGCTTTCTGGCTCTCTGTGTGTCAAATAAGTGAATAAAATTTTTTTAAAAAGTTTGGGCCATACTCTTTAGCCATTCTACTTTCCCTGGGGTAATTTGCCACCTCCCTGAATTTACCTGAATCTTTCCCAAAATCTACTTATCTTCCAGCCTTCTTGACCATAATGAGTCTATAAATTTTCAATAGACAGTGTGAACTTACACTTGCTAATATTTGCATAACATGCACCTCTTTCGATCTCAAAGAAAAGCTTTGCACCGCAATGGTCTCTAATCTCCAATTAGGTTCTGTTCCAGGATCCCACTGGAATTCTACGCGCCTGTCCCCTAAGATCCCATAAATTGTGGTCCAGTTTCCCAGCCAGCCAAGGAAAGCACATGGGAAATCTTGCTGAAGTATGAGTAAGAGCCAACGAAAGGGAACATATTTATCTGCCTCGAATGCTGGGACCTGAGGAAAGCAAGTTTCATTACAGACAAATCAGGAAGGAGGTGCAGATTGCTTTTTATGTCACTCTGGAGTGGAGGTCTGCCATTGATCATTAAGGCCATTTCCTGCAATGCACTCACCAAAGTGATACTCACTTCGGAGTGGACAAAACTTAGGAAATGGCCAAGGGGAGCTCTGCTTACACTTTACACTCTCAGCATTTATTTGTATTATTTTCTTTATAGGGCAGTATAGAGACTTGAGACCACATTGAAAAAGCAAAGCTTGTCATCCTGTGGCCTTGGGTCAAGAATAGAGATAGTGCTGCTCATGTCAGTTTCAACCTCCAGTGGCCAAGGGTTTGATCTGATGCTCTTTCAAGTTTTCACCATAGCCTTTCTCAAGCTCAATGGCCAATAATCCCACAGGAGGAGATTTTAGGGCCCTCTCAAACTTCTGTTTTGCTATCTCTCCCCAGCCTGCTTCCTCTGCAAAAGTCACCACTTTGCCTGTGCATCTACCACCTCTTAGAGCCTTTGGAATCAGCCACGAATTGCAGTGCTGATTCCTTCCATGACCACATATTGTTTACAGGAAAACTCTTCTTCGTTATGCCTTGCCAGTCAGAGTGACGGTTTCATCCGCAACCTGGACCAGGTTCGGGAATGTTCTACACATAAATGTGAGCAAATGTCTTCTGTATTGAGAGACATGTACAATCTGTAAATGGAATCTATTGAAAAACCAATACATAGGGTACACTTATGTCCTGACCCAGCTGGAAGGAGGCAATTCATTTCTATCTTTCAGAAAATTGGTGTAACACATTGATTTTCATAACAAAGAAAGCAGTTTTGTGTCCTCTACCAAAAGACTGTCATAGTAAGCAATAAATTGCCTCTTTGGGGTGAACAAATTAATAAGATATTTTCTAAATTTCAAAATAACAAAGACAGAACGATGTCTGTAATGCTAAGTGCATCCCCTTAGTGGCAGGGCACTGTGTCATGGACCACCTGAGCAATGACACATGGCGGCCGGTAGTCTGATTTGTACATCAATTCACCTGGCAACCTGTTAAAAGAAAGTCTTGCACATGACAAGCTTTCAATAAGACACTGACAAGATGGCCAGGAAGCCCCATTAGCTGGCTTTTTCAGGTGTCCTGACATCTAGTCAACCTACCTCACCAACTCATCACCATGCTTACTGGAGTAAACCCAATCTCTTCCTTCCCCCCTGGAGATGGGAGAAGAGCCACTCACACGTTTGTATGGAATTCTCATTCCCCCTCGCTCTGTCCCCACATGGCGCTTTCCGTGTAATAAATAAACAAATCTTTATGTCACCCGGAAGTTCCTGGGTCACAACTCGGACAATTTTGGGTCACTACAGCCTTTTGTTTTTCTCTCCACCTTAAGCCTTCTGGGTGACCAACAACTGTCTAAAACTCATGCTGCTGCCATATGCTGTTGTTCTGCTTCATCTTCCCAGTAAAGTTCAGTATTTTTCCCTAAAGTTTGGTTTATCAGTATCTCCAGCGTCTATCTCCAGCTAGGGTCATGATCCCAGGTCCTGGGATCAAGTCCCACTCTGGACTTCCTGCTCTGCGGGAAGCCTGCTTCTGTCTCTGCCTCCCATCTCTTATGAATAAATAAAGAAAATCTTTAAAAAAAATTTAAAAAACCATTTCTATCTTCCCACTTTTAAAGATTAATTCTAGGAATTATTGCTATAAATCCAGTGTCCTATCTCTTTCTTAAAAAGTCTTCTCCAGGGCACCTGGGTGTCTCAGTTGATTAAATGTCTGACTCAAAATTTTGGCTCAAGTCATGATCTCAGGATCATGGGATTGAGCCCTTAGTGAGGCCTCTGTGCTCAATGGGGAGTCTGCTTCTCTCCTTTTCCCTTTGCCCCACCCCCCCTACTCACATGTGCACACACGTGTTGTCTCTCTCTCTCTCAATAAATAAATAAACAAATCTTTAAAAAGTCTTCTCCAAAGGGAGTTTGACAAATAGTCCAGTAAGGGGCTGGAAGAAAATATTATAAGTTTTATTCATATTTCATGTCATCCATTTAACTGTTTAGCTTTTGCATGCCTTTTATAATAATTTAGTAGAGTAGTAGAGTTTATAATTTATCAAAAATTTGCTTAAATTTGTGCTATGTCCGCAAATATTTTTTGTATGTATGTATGTATGTATGTATGTATTTATTTTTGTGAAAGAGAGGTGCACAGTAATAAAAGGAGATCACTGCTCCAGGGACCCAGATATTTCCCCAAGTCCTGTTTCCTTCCATTCCCTCTGGGCTTCATTAGACCCCCTTAACACCAATCTTGTCCCTAAAACACGCCCTCTGCAGCACCAAGTTCAAATGCTTAACTCGGGCCATCACTGCAGGCTGTACCGGGATGACCTTAGGGAAAAGGGTGGTGGGTCTCACGGGTTAGCTGTGTCACCTCCATGAACAGTCCTTTGTTCTGAACAGCTAGTGCAGCCCACGTTTGCAATCACAGGCTCTGGCACCAGAGTGGGCGTAGATCCCAGCTGGCCCCTCAGTAGCAATATGGCTTTGGGAAAGTTGTGTCATTTCTGGCCCAGACTTAAGGCTCATCCATAACGTGGAGGAGAAGACAGTGTGACCCTCAGTGGGCTGTTGAAAGGATCACGAGATGGTTCGACTCAGGTGCTCCGAGGTACCCAGCACACAGTAGGCCCACAGTAGAACAAAAAGTTGTTCTATTGATCTTATAGTTACTATTACTCCTACTAACAAAACTAACTGATCATTTGAGATTATTTTCAAGCGAAGTGTCTTCACCTGGATTTCTAAGATTAACCTACTTCAAAATGAATTCTGCTCTACTGTGAAAAACGAGCTAACCAGCAGGTTTCTTCTGCATCTTTTCTGAACTTTTTAGGATCCTCTCTAGAGAAAGGTTCTAAAGGAAGGCAAAGTGCAGAAATACTCTTGCTTCAAAGGATGTGTAGGAAATGATTAATTTTGCCAAAAAACAGTGCCTTGAACATAAAAGATGTTTGACGAAGCTCACTGTAGACAGTGTATCCCTCCAGGATTCATAAGTTGAAAACTCAATGTCCAAAGGGACATAACTAGGAGATGGGGTCCTTGGGAGATGTTTAGGTCATGAGGGTGGAGTCCTCATGGGCGAGATTAGTGTCTCCATAAGAGAGACCCCACAGAGATCCCTCGCCTCCTCCACCTTGGAGGTTATAGGGAGAAGATGGTCATCTGTGACCCAGGAAGTGGGCACTTGAACAGACACGGAATCTTCCAGGGTCTTGATCGTAAACTTCCCAGCTTCCAGAACTGAGCGAAATAAGTATGTCTTTAAAGCACCTAGTTTATGGAGCTCTTGTTACATCAGCCCAAATTAAGGTAAAGCTTGTCTCTTATACTGAAAAATAACACAAATGTTAACAACAATTTAAAAAAGGAACATTGTGGCCAATGACATGTAAGGAACATCATCTCTCCTCTACAGAGCCAAGAGCTTAATTAGTTTCGGGCAACTCAGTAGAGTATGATTAAACCAAAGAGCAGCAAGATGTCTAAATGCTCAAGTCCTCTGCCTCCTACTTTTCTGCCAAAACAAAAGAAAAGCCCTAGGCTGGTTTTGGATACCACCAAGCACAAAACAGCCAAATTCCAAATTAAAAAGCTCTGGGGTTTAATTGTGGATGTAAGGAATTACATAGAAGCGCTCTTTGATCATTCCAAAGGATGTTTCCCTCAAAGGTTACAAATACATCTCAGCCTACCAACCATCTCAGGCCTACCACAAAAATTATATATATACACTTTTAGCATTTTAAAATGTGTCTAAATTTCAGTTTCGGATCCAGTTTTGACTATCGTTATGGGCTTAGTTGGATGCCCCCAGATTCCTACGTTGACGTCCTAACACCCAGCATCTCAGAATGTGGCAGTATTCAGAGACAGGATTTTTAAAGAGGTGATAAAGGGAAAACGAGCTCACTGGGGGTGGGCACCAAGCCAACAGGACTGGTGTGCTTACAGGAAGAAGAGATTAGGACACAGACAGTACAGACTGAAGGACAATCGTTTGAAGACAGAGTGGAGAACACAGCTATCTGCAAGCCAAGGAGAGACGTTTGAAGAATCGAACCCTACTGCCACCTTGATCTTGGACTTCCAGCGCCCAGAACCATGAGAAAATAAATTGTATGTTGCCTAAGCCACCCGGCTGTTATTTTGTTTACGACAGCCCATGACTCAGAAATTTGAGGACCTCCCCCCCAGACTTTATCCTGAAGTTCTGTTTCAGCTTCAGGGGCTTGTGTAATACTACTGTATCAAGGAGGGAGGCTCCTGCCATTCCCTGCACTGGGTCATTGAGACACTGCACAGCTGTCCCCAGGGCTGGCTACATAATTTACAAGCCCCATGCAAAATGAAGATATAGGGCCCTTTGGGCAAAAACAGGGAGGAAGTGTTTGTTAAAGGTACTAAAATAGAAAGCTCATTTCCTCCACCATCTGTCTTCTGAAGGGGCATGGCTGCTGTTTTCTATTTGCATTTAATGTCATTCCAAGCAAATAAAAATTTTATAATGTGATAATGGGCATGATTTATGCCATTCATCTTCGCAGGGTGCAATGTCAGTGTTAAATAATTCACGCAGGGATTCCACAGCTGGGGCACACCCACGTGCCCTCTTCTTATCAGAACCGTAGAAATCCTGCACAAGACCAGCTCTGCCATCTTTACCTCACCTGGGGACTCACACCTGTTCCACCAACCCTGCTGCCCTCGGCTTCCTGATGAGTACGGAACTTGACAGGATCAGGAGCCAGGGGCTGCCTTTCTTTCCCTTCCCTCCTAAGTCACCACTTCCAAGGCTTGGCTAACACAGGGAGGTGACATGAGTGAGAAAGGACAAGACAGGGTTCTGGGCTGCTCACAAGAGGCCACCGCCTCCTGCCGGTGCTCAGAGCAAGCTCTGGTCTGTAGGGAAGGCGAGCTCCGGTTGACTCGGTCATAGACATCACATGGTCAGTGAGTCTCGTTGACCACCACTCACGAGGTGTCCATTTCCATGCTGTGCTCACCGGGCAGGGCGAGCAGTACATGCAAATGAGCAGTACAGGCAAGGAATGGTGGATACCCACAGTGGGCTGTCCCCTCCACTATGTACGTGCTCCACTATCCCACCTGTTATGCCCCAATAATGGGTCCATGATTAAAAGAGCGAGACTGATACAAAGCGAAGGTCAAACAAAGCTTTATTTTGCACCAAGCATCAAGAATCAAACTGACCAGCCAGGGCCGCTTTTCTTACAGAGAAGTCAACCCCTCTCTCCTTTACAGACTAGCTTTTAAGGACATAGGCCATGCGGTTGGGCCTGGTCATGCACAGGTGGCCAATGAAATTGTAACACACAGAGAAAGCTGCACAGTGATGCTAGGTGACCAATTGAATTACAACTTACCTTTTAGTAGATATTTGACCTAGCCTATCACCTTGGTTAGGATTTTCGCCCAAAAGACTCACAAAGGGCGGGACCCATACTCCTTGGTAGCTAGGGAGACAGTATGCAGCCCTCCACTGATCAGATGTCTTACCTGGCCTGACCCACTCTTGTATTTGGGCTTTGTTACCTGAGGTTGATTTCCGGGACTTGTTTTTAAGTAAGTCCCCTGGGAGAAGGGGAGCAGGGACAGCTTAAGGGTTAAACAACAAGGTTATTGTGTAACCTCAATGGAAGCCTCTGGCTAAAATATAAAAATATAAAGTAGGTCCTTACACCACCCACTTCACTCAAAAAACACAAAGTCAAAAATAAAACTGAGTAATTCCTAGACATTGAGAGAGAAGCACACTGACTTCACCTTAGAACCCTTCTGAGGGCGGTGCTTGGCAGGGTAGGGGGGTGTGAGGGGGTTGGGGGTGGATAATGGGACCTCTGAGGGTGTGGCCAAAGGTCAGGGCCATTTGGGAAGGGGCTTTCTGGGGGAGGGTCCCTTCTGGGAGCAAAGCCCTGGGTGGGGGCATTCCCTCTGGGGGCAGGGCTGGGAGCAACCCCAGAAACCTGGCCCACAGAGAAGCTGGTCCTTTCTCTCCCTCTGCCCCCTTTCCCCAGGGACCCCTAGGCTTTGGAGACTAAAGTCAAAATTAAAGCCATATGTCTAAATGGTTCATACTGTGGTTGGGTAGTGTTTTTAACATATTAATTGACTGGTTTTTCTCAGTATTTGTCAAACCTTAACCAACTCAAGGCTTTCTCTTAAGCAGCAGCCCAAGGCAGGCCATTCAGTTGGGTCAAGCTGTTTGGTGATTCTTTGTAAAAACCCACCCTCTTCCGCTGCTCAGGAGGGCAGTGTTGCGTCCTAGGATAAACATAAATATATATCAAATGTGTTTACAAGTTATATTTATATGTATACATTCAATTCTCTGTTTACATATATATGTATAAAATAAAAATAAAAATATTGTTTAAAAGGCTGTTTTCCGGGGTGCCTGGTGGCTCGGTGGGTTAAAGCCTCTGCCTTCAGCTCAGGTCATGATCCCAGGGTCCTGGGATGGAGCCCCTCATTGGGCTCTCTGCTCAGCGGGGAGCCTGCTTCTCCCTCTCTCTCTGCCTGCTTCTCTGCCTACTTGTGATCTCTGTCGGTCAAATTAATAAATAAAATCTTTTAAAAAAATGCTGTTTTGCAGGGAACCTGGGTGCCTCAGTCCTTAAAGCGTCGTTTTTCCACTCAGATCATAATCTTAGGGTCTTGGGATGGAGGCCCACATTGGGCTCCCTGCTCAACAGGAAGACTTCTTCTCCCTCTCCCACTCCCCTGCTTGTATTCCTGCTCTGTCTCTCTGTCAAATAAATAATTTTTTAAAAAGAAATACTTTATTAAAAAAAATATATGTAAAATGCTATTTTGCCCTCTATCCTGGTAAGATTGAACACATTCCTAACAAGAGATCTTTCTTGACTCCGTGATAAAAATTTAACATTGTCTTAATGAATCCTCACAACATCCGCCTCCCCAACCCTTCTCAGATGTTACAATTAAGGTTCAGTGAAGTCCAAACACTGGGCCTGAGGTAATATATCCAGTATGTGGCCTCTTGGCATAGTCTAGCAGCCCAAATTGGGGGCGAGGGTGTTTGAGTGTCGTTGGCCAGGATGAAAAAGCTGAAAGATGAAAAGAAGGGTAGTCTTGCTTTTTGTCCCAAAAAAAGAAGATTTAGAAAGAAAGAGACCTGTCGCCCAAAGGAGGAGGCTCCCCACTGATCCCGGCTGGGCAGGAGTCAGAGCAGAAGGAAAACTCCCATCACCAAGGAGAATGGGCTTCTCCTTCATACAAAAGCATAGGATCCCTCTCACCTGATATGTTTCTGTCCCATAGTCATCCCCCTGTGCCTGCCCCATAATAGCATTCACAGGAAATGGCTGAGAGATACATTCAACTTGCTGAATTATAGCAAATAAAGTAATCTTTGACCCATCCTGGGAGCTTCTGATTACTGGGAGGGGCCAAGCCATCCTAGGGCAAGTGCACTCATTTCAAGAACCAGTAAAATGACTCCAAGAGTATCATAAGGGCTAGTGATCATGACTGGTCCAGAAATATTTCTGGGAGTCCCTTTTAACATCCCTCCCATCATTTCTTCTCATCTTCAAGGGAATGGTACTTAGGTATTCTGAAAGAAATATGCATGACTAGTAAACTGTGTGTGACCCCTGCTGCCTAATTCATCCCTCACCAGCCATTAACACTGATGGTTTGAAGGATGGCTACTCCCCTGGCAGGACAAGAGCTAAAGCAGAACGTATGGGGCGAGGCGGCTCTTCCCCCTGGATATAAATAATTAAACCCAGTAGCCACCCTTCCTGCCTGGCCACTGTCATTTAGGTATGGCTGATTATCCCTAAATGGGAATGAGATGGGGGCGGGGGTGGGGGAGGGAAGCAGGTGACGGTCAAAAAAACTACAGTAGCTGCCACTGAGGGTCCAACCTGGCATTAGACTGAGCTCAAGTCCTGATTCCATCATATACGAGCTGTATGAACTAGGAAAACTGAGTTCAACTCTCGAAGCATCTGCTTTGCCCCCCCCCCTTGGAGTGAGAATAGTCAGTAGTATTGACTTCAAAGGGCTTGTTAGGAGGATTAAATTAGATACTGTTCATTTAGCACAGTTCCTGGCCTATAGAAGGCACACACAAAAGTTGATTATCGTTTTTATGGACCTCCAACTTTAAGCCTTCTATAAAGAACCAAATGATATCTCTGAAAAATACCAACTGCCTACAAGGTTGTAGGGAAAGTGGTATCTATGTTGACCTGATTAGAAAAAAGTGGAAAATCTCTCTTGTTTAAGCCTTGTTGAAAATTTTCTAAACTCTGTCCACTCTTCTGCTTTAGTAATTAGAACAAACGTTGGAGACTCGTGATTTTCTGATAATTGAGTTGCTCGTTGTAACGCAGGGCAATTTGACATTAGTGTTTATTTAAAAAATTACCGCAAATGAAGATAAATGGTGAGACGTGCACTAAATTTGATGAAAATCCTGACGTGAGTGTTTCTTCTTGGGATTCTCTCTCTCTCTTTTTTCTCCTATGATCTGAGAGCGGATTACATTCTACTTGGGTGATGGCTCAGGTCAAATGTGTGGTTTTGCAGGTGCCTAGCCTTTCACAGACAATCTTGGAAGAACCATCATTGTCTCTGTAAGAAAACGGAGGGAAAGATGTGATTTTAACACTCAGCCTACAACAGTTCAACAATCTACCAATGTGAATTTAGAAACGCTGAGCAAGTCCCCCTTCTAGTAACGAATATCTCTCCCGTTTTCTTATAATAGCTGAGTTTCTACAACTGAGCAATCTACTCTTTTGTGTAAAACAGCTTCCCAAAATTGTTTCTCCTTTAAACGCAAGTGAACTTTGGGGACGGCACTCAGATCCCTTTCTTTTACTGGACAACTGTGGAGCAGGGGTTGGGTGTGCTTCAAGAGGGAAAATATCCACAAGGGGACAGAAAAAGGACATAAATGTACAAAATCCCATTTTCCAAGAATGTAAAAAGCTAACTTCCAGGGGAGCCTGGGTAGCTCAATTGTTAAGCATCTGCTCTTTGGCTCAGGTCATGATCCCAGGGGCCTGAGAATCCAGCCCCGCATCGGGCTCCCTTCTCAGAGGAAAAACCTGCTTCTCCCTCTCCCACTGCTTGTATTCCCTATCTCATTGTGTCTCTGTCAAATAAATAAATAAAATCTTAAAAAAATGCGAACTTCCAATATTTATTTTTTTTCCTTTGCTCTAAATATCTCAATATTCACTTGTTGAAAGCAATTGATTGAAGCCCTGGGAAGAAGTGGTAGATTGAAACACTCATCAGAGTTGTTTGTGCTGCTTTGCAGGGGTCTGGCTGCACTAAATTATTTCAAGAAGTATTAATTATCTAAGTCACTCAGAAGAATCCATTTACCTATTTCATTTTCTTTTTTTGAAGAGAATCTTTTTTTTTTAAGATTTTATTTCTTTGTCAGAAAGAGAGAGGGAGCAAGAGCGAGCCCAGGCAGACAGAGTGGCAGGCAGAGACTGAGGGAGAAGCAGGCTCCCTGCCGAGCAAGGAGCCTGATGTGGGACTTGATCCCAGGACGCTGGGATCATGGCCTGAGCGGAAGGCAGCTGCTTAACCAACTGAGCCATCCATGCGTCCCCCTATTTCATTTTCTGTGGTTCTTGATCCTTACCCCAAATTCTCACAGGCCTCCGCAGCTGGCACAGAGTCCACTCCCATAACTATAATCCCTGTCCCATACTCTCACCTCCATCATACATCATACATACCTGATAAAACCCCCCCCTGGTAAAAACCCAAACTTCTGTCCACCCTATGTCTGCCCCTGGCAGCTGAAGGTGGTTGGTGAGAAAAGCAACAATGCTGGAAGCTTTCACATTAAATTCTTTTTTTTTTTAAGATTTTATTTATTTATTTGACAAAGAGAGATCACAGTAGGAGAGAGGAAGGGAAGAGATCACAAAAAGAGGAAGGGAAGCAGGCCCCCTGCTGAGCAGAGAGCCCAATGTGGGACTCGATCCCAGGACCCTGAGATCATGACCTGAGCCGAAGGCAGCGGCTTAACCCACTGAGCCTACCAGGCGCCCCTTTCACATTAAATTCTCAGCCACAAATCCAAGTATGTTTCTCTGACCGACAGAATCTCCATTCTTCTCGTGAAATATTTTGACTATTTCACATCTTCTTTCCTCCAACCTTAAGCCAGGGCTTCTCAACACTGGCCACACTTTTGAATCACCTGGAAGACTTTAAAACACAGGAGTGCCCACCTCCAAAGGACCTGATCTAATTGGTGTAGAACCAATTAGATTAATATCCAATTAGGGTCTGGATATAAGTGTGCTTTTAAAATTCTCCCAGTGATTCTAATGTACAGCCATTTTGTTCAGAGTGAGAATTGAACACCTTCCATCAGATACAGCTGATGACCGACCATTCTGATGACTTCACTGAGAAAAGTAAATTGAGGGCACCTGGGTGGCTTCAGCTCAGATCCTGGTCTCAGGGTCTCGGGCTCTTGCATCAGGCTCTCTGCTCAGCAGGAAACCTGCTTCTCCCTCTCCCTCTGCCTGCCTCTCTGCCTACTTGTGATCTCTCTCTCTCTCTCTTTCTCTCTGTGTCAAATAAATAAATGAATAAATTATTTTAAAAAAAGAATGAAAAACAAACTGGGTGGGTGTCTAGGTGGCTAAGTGGTTAAGCGTGTGAATCTTGGCTCAGGTCATGAGCTCAGGGTTATGGAGTCGAGCCCCATGTCAGGCTCCATGCTCAGCGGGGAATCTGATTGAGATTCTCTCCCTCTCCTTCTGTCTCTTCCCCCTGCATGTGTGTGCTCCTGCTCTCTCTCTCTCTCTCTCTCTCTCTCAAATAAATCTTGAAAAGAAAAATCGGTAAGGAAAGAAGACCCACAGAATCCCACTAAGTTTACCTGAGTGGAACCCTTACTCCAATCCCTTCTGAGTAAGGACATGCCCCTCCACTTGGGATTTCTTCTCATTTCCCTGATCTCTGAGTATGAATGTGCTCCAGGACCCAACCTCAGACTTCTCCTCTGTCTACACTGAGTCCTTGGTGACTGTCCCTCTTCTACCATCTATCTCCTGATGACTCCACATCTCCACCTCCAGTCCAGACCTGGATTTTGAGCTTTCTTCCACTGCCTGCTTTCCAGATCTACCTAGATGAGTTAAACCCAACATGTTCAAAACCAAGCTCTTATTCTTCTCGAGCTCTGCTGGTCTTGCAATAGCTCAAACAGGAAACTGTAGAGTCATTCTTGATTCATCTCTTTCTTTCACTGCCCATGTTTAATTCTTTGGTAGAAGCTGTGGATTCTATCTTCAAAATATATTCTAAATCTGACCAGTTCTCCACATTTCAGTTACTCCCACTGTGGTCCAAAACACCGTCTTCTATGAGTTATTGTAATAGTCTCCTATCTGGTCTTCTGGATTCCATCTTTGCTCTGTTCTAGTTTATTTTCCACTCAGCAGTTAAAGCAATCCGTTTAAGACAAAAGTCAGACCTTGTTATTTCTCTGCTCTAAGATCTCCAATGGCTCCCCACTTCACTCAATACAAAATTCAGTCTTACAAAATTTAACACTCAACTTCCTTCTCAATTCATCTCCTACCTCTTCACTCAGCTGTCTCTGCCTCCGCTCACCAGCCTCCTTAGTGTTTAACAGAGTACAGCAAGTGCGTGCCTTTCTTGGGGCGTTGCACTTGTTTCCTCTTCTTAAATGTACCCGTCTTGTTCTCTGAATCCACTCAAGGATCTGCCAATGTCTTCTTATCAGAGTAATCTCCCCTAACTGCACACACAGCCAGCACCAGCACCATCACAATCAACATAGTTTCTGTCCCTCTCTACTTTTGACTTCTTATCAACAGCTGACATATTATATATTTATTTATTTACTGTCTGTTCTCTCTCTTCTATTTGAATGCATGTGCTATAAAAATGGTATTTGTGGGTTTTTTTCCTTATTTATTCTGTGTTCAGAAGAGGATTTGATACATAATACTCAGTACATAATTGTTGAACGAATGAATGAATGAATGAATGAATCAATGGAAATATCAGGTTATCTCAATCATAAGAGAGATCTCTCTCAAGCATTTTCTATAGTATTGCCCTATTTCATTCTCTGCATCTCTGGGTTGATTAGTAGATAAAATCATCATGTAAAATCAGTTTGAGCAAGGTTGGATCCTTAAGCTTCTATGTCACCTAGGACTCCAAATGTCACGGTGTACCATGCACATTTGCCTCCAGCCTTCTCCCCCATATTTTGGTCATGGTTCAGCAGCTGTGGCATCATTCAGCTTTCTTTTCCCCTCCCCTGTCTCAGTTCCAGGAGGTCCTCCTTGGCTTTGGGCCCCCTTCCTGTGGGTGATGAAGGCAATGTAGGGAGAAGCAGCAGCTTCCCTGACTCACCCCTGCTTTCTCCATTCATACTGATCCAGTAACGCATAGCCTGTGCAGTACAGGGCTGACCAGGTCAGTCTCTGCCACCTTAGGACCTCATTTTTGTTCCCTGCGGCAGCTTGGCAATTTGCAAAATCAGAAATTGTAAAAGTACAAACAGGAGACAATATGCCATATTTTATGGATTTTAAGATGCCCCTCCCCTCCCATTTTCTTTCACATCTCCAATGTCAGGAATTGTCTTATAGTTGGGGCTGAGCAGGTGGAAGTCCCTATAAAGTGACCACAGCTTGACCCTGTGCCATGTGGTTACTGCTCCTAGGGCACAACTGATCATCTACATCCCTTGGCATGCCAAGCCACAGGCCTTTTGAGGACCATTTAAAGAAAGAAAATAAACTGGTTATTATATGAAAATCTCAGATAAGGAAAAAAAAAAGAAAAAAGAAAAAGAGAAACCCTACCAGCATCAAACCAAGCAGAATGGATGACCTCAGAATACTTTTATAAGAAGTGTAGCATGCAAAACAATCTTGAGAAAGGAGAACAAAGCTGGAGGTATCAGTTTCTTGGATTTCAAGATATACTACAAAAGTTATAGTAATCAAAACAGTAGGGTACTGGGAGAAAATATACGCATAAATAAACGGAAACAGGATAGAGAGCCCAGAAATAAATCCACAATTATATGGTCAATTAATCTTTGACAAAGGAGGCAAGTATATGTAACAGAAGAAAGTCTCCTCAAAAACAGTGTTGGGAAAACTGGAGAGCCATTTGCAAAAGAATGAAACTAGACCACATTCTTTTACCATACACGTAAAGAAACTCAAAATGGATCAAAGATCTAAATGTGAAGTGTGAGGTGTGCCTGTCTTGCTCAGCCTTTACAGCATGTGACTCTTATTCTTGAGGCTGTGAGTTTAGGTCCTACATTCAGTGTAAAGCTTACTTAAAAAAAAAACAATTAAATGAATAAATGAGAGCCCTGAAACCATAAAACTCCTAAAAGACAATAAGCAGTAATCACTTGGAGATTGGTTTTAGCAACATTATTTGTGGGTATGTCTGCTTAGGCAAGGGAAACAAGAACAAAAATAAATTATTAAGACTACAACAAAATAAAAAGCTTTTGCACAGTAAGGGAAACCCGCAACAAAACCAAAAGGGAACCTACAGAATGGGAGAAGACAGTGGTGAATGATAAATAAAATAAAGAATTAATAACCAAAATATGTAAAGAACACACACACACACACCAAACCCCCAAAGAACCCAAACCCCAACATATAATCCAATTGAAAAATGGGCAGAGGACTTAATAGACATTTTTCCAAAAAATACATACAGACACCCAATAGACATGTGAAAAGATGCTCAATATCACTCATCATCAGGAAAATAAAATCAAAACCACAGGGAGATCTATCACCTTATACTTGTCAGAATGGCTAGTATTAAAAAGACAAGAAAGAACAAGTGTTGGCCAGGATGTGGAGAAAAAGGAACCTCTGTACATTTTTAGTGGGAATGTAAATTGGTGCAACAACTGTGGAAAACAGTATGGAGGTTCCTCAAAAAATTAAAAATAGATTTACCATATGCTTTAGTAATTCTAGTACTTGATATTTACCCAAAGGAAATAAAAACTCTTGATTCAAAAAGATATATGCCCTCCTAGGTTTTCTGCAGCACTATTTATAATAGCCAGTATATGGAAGCAGTTCAGGTGTTTATCAGTAGATGAATGGGTAAAGATATGGTGTATATAGATATATAATGGAATATTATCCAGCTATAAAAAAGAATGAGATCTTGCTATTTGTGACAATATGGCTGGATCTAGAAGGTATTAGGTTAAGAGAAATAAGTCAGACCGAGAAAGGCAAATACCATATGATTTCACTTCCTTTTTTTTTCTTTTTAAGATTTTATTTATTTATTTGAAAGAGAGAGAGATCACAAGTAGGCAGAGAGACAGGCAGAGAGGCAGGTGAAGCAGGGTCCCCACCGAGCAGAGAGCCCGACTCGGGGCTCGATTCCAGGAACATGGTATCATGACCTGAGCCAAAGGCAGAGGCTTTAACCCACTAAGCCACCCAGGGGCCCCTGTAATTTCACGTCTATATGGAATATAAAAAAAGAAACAAGTGAACAGACAAAAAAATAAAACAGAAATAGACTCTTAAATACAAAGAACAAACTGGTCGTTATGGGAGGGAAGGTGGATGGGGGATGGGTGAAATAGGTGAAGGGGATTAAGAGGTACAAATTTCCTGTTATAAAATAAATAAAATAATTTCTTGTTCTTATCTGGAGATGAAAAGTACAGCATTGGGAATACAGCCAATGATATTATAATAAGTTTATATGGTGACGTGATGATATACTTACTGTGGTGATTACTGAGTAATGTATAGAATTGTCAAATTACTATGTTGTACACCTGAAACTAATTTAACATTGAATGTCAGCTATATGTCTAATAATAATTTTTTAAGTGCAGCATGACAAAAGCTCTGGGTGGCTCAGAGGAACATATTGTGAGAAAAATCTGGGCACTGAAATCTCTCAGTTAGAAAGTAAATAAAAGTAGTGAGATTCTTAATGTGAGGTTTGGAAAAACGTTAACCCAAAATTTTAACTTTTATTTTATGTATGCATTAAGGCCATATGTAATAAAAATCTGTCTAAATACTTACCAAAGAGCTTTTTGAATACATTTAAATTAAAATATTAATGAAAAGAAAACATTGTATCATAGTTTGAATGGTAGCATTTTTTGTTTCTTATTAAACTATACCAGGAAAGGAGGCCAAGACTCAATGAAATATGGCTATTATCCCCAGTTTCACAAGAGCATGAACCTCTCTGGCTTAACAAAGCCTAAGGAATCTACTACAGAAATGGGTTGTTCTTACTACCCTGGAGCCTTTTGTGCAGACTATGAACCAAAAGCTCAATATTAAATTTAAAATTAATTATATTACAAAGTTGTATTATTTGGAAGATGTGTTTAAATGACTCAAAGTTAAAAGATCTCAGTATAATGCTGGTTCTATAATTATCCTCCCAGAAAACATTACTTGTAAAACTTAATGATGTAGAACCATAATCATTGCATCGAGTAGGAGGTTGCCAAGCAGATGGGAAAGTTTTTTGGTTTTTGTTTTCCAGTTGTTTTCTTCCCTTTCCTCCCCTCCTTTCACAAGGAGAATCAGCCACCTGTTTTTAAAGGCTGAAGTATTTTTACTGTTCTTGGTCGGAAACATTTGTTTAAACAAAGTAGCACTTGGTTGCTAAACCCTTGATTCTAAATGGACATAGCCATCTCATTTTTGTTGGGCCAGGGTTTGGATAACAATTTGATTTCCCAGTCTGTTTCTTTTGTGACCATATAATCCTCTCCCAGTGTTGCATGCTCTGTGAGCTACAAGCACTTGAGAGCTCATAAGCACAAATACTCCAAGGTTTCTTTGGGATTAGCACCACACAAATGCAGATTTGGCACAATGGAAGACTGATTCCATCCTTGTAACTGTTACTGCTCTACTTCCTGCTTCCTCTGGGTAGCAAAGCTAGCTAATGTTTTTAAAATACTCACTTTAGCTGCTGAATTTTTCATTGGCTGCCTGGAGAAGAGAAGGAGTTCTTGCCTATGTATTTCAGTGTTTTGATCCCTTTCAATTATTTTTTAAAATATATGTCATTAAATTTTACAGGAGTATTACAGAATTCCTAATTGCAGAATTTGAACTTGAGCTACGCAATCTTACTTTTCGTCTTTAATCTATGTGTCAATGACCTTTTTAAGTCTGATTACCTGTATGAACTCTCTTCAGAATCTTTCCCTGGTTAACACAGTATAGAGAAGTGCTGGAAACCAGTTCTTTTCTGTGACACAATTCTTCCAACGGATTTGAAATGCTTTGCAAACAATTTCACGTATATCAGCCAATTCATACAAAGCGATGTCATGTGAATGAATATTTTGAGTTTAAAGATGTCAAAGGTCAAAGACGGAAGGAATGACTAAGATTGAATGTTGACCCCCTCAAATTACAGGGGTATTGAAGCGAGACTGAGTCACCACCTGACCCCAGGAATGAACCAGCGAGGAGGGCTCCTTATTAGAGCAAGGCTCCCGGAAGCCAGATAGCCCTTGTGCTTGCAAGAGCTCAAGGTACAGCCGGCTGTGGAGCACCGAAGCAGCAGCAGCCACAGCAGCCACGGGAATCGTGACCCTCAGGCCCGGCGCCTACCTGGAATTTCCGCAGCGCCTGGTTCAGAACCACCGGGGGACAGCTCCCGGCCGCCGCCGGTGCCGACTGCGGAAGGGGACCGAGAACGCGGGCTTCACGCTCCGTGAGCCGGCTGGGGCGGCGGGAAGACCGGCTGCGTCCCCCCCAACCCCCGACACCCACTCGGTTCCTCCCTTCCCCCTGCGGGGCCGCGCGGGGCCTGCGGGTGGCCGTCCCGGGCCACACGTCCCGCAGGCGAGGAAGCCACCAGCCGCCCTCCCCCCTGCCGCCACCGCCGCCGCAGCTGCTCTCCTTGCCCCGCTCCGCCGAGGGGTGTGGGGCGTGCCCCGCGCGGGCCCCGCCCCGGCCTGCTCCCCATTGGCCGGCGGGCGGGCCGGATGTGCGAGGAGGCGGGGCCGTCTCTGGCGGCTCGCGCCTGGGAAGGTCGGCCAGGGAGCGCGGGGTGCGGCGGGAGGGCGCGCGGGGACGCAGCGGGCGCGGAGGAGACGCAGCGGTGGCGGTAGCGGCGGCACCTGGGCCCGGCCGCAGCCCCTGCCTCCCGCCCTCGCGTTCTGCGTCCCTCCGCGGCCTGCAGCCTGCGGCGCCCGAGCTCCGAGGGCGCTTCCGAGGGCGCTGGGCCCGAGGCGGCCAAGATGGCGGGCCGGCCGGGCGTGGGGCGGCAGGCGCTGTGCTGCGGGCTGCGCTGGTGGGGGGCGGCGGGCCGCGGCGCGGGCCCGGCGCCCGGCGCGTGCGGCTGGGAGGCGCTCTGGGGGGCGGGCGCGCGGGCGGCGGCCGGGGCCAGGGCCCAGGTCGGCGGGAGCGCGCGGAGGAGGGCGCCGGCGCTGCTCCAGGCGGCCCTCGCGCGCCACGAGAGCCTGCACATCTGGGACGAAGTGTTCCGCGAGTCCGGCCCGGACAGCGGCGGGAACGCCTTCTACAGCACGTCCGCCGCCTCGCGCTCCACGTCCGCCGCCTCGCGCTCCTCCTCCGCCGCCTCCTCGGACGCCAAACACAAGGGCCCCGGCCCCCTGCTGCCTCCTGACGCCCCCGAAGGGCAGGAGTCCGACGAGGACGAGGCCAGCGCGGGTTGGAGTGCCACGCTGCGGTACCGCCCGCCCCCGCGCTTCGTGGACACTGGCGGTAAGGCGCGGCCCGCGGGTGCGGGGGCTGCCTGGGGAGGCGTGAGCGCGGGGCTGGGAGAACTCCGGATGCTCCGCGGGCTGGCTGCTTGAGGGCGGCTTTTCGGTCAGCACACAGATGGGGCCCTGGCAGCGGGGATTTGAAGTGCGAGAATCTGGTTGCGTGGTGGTGGTTGGTGGGGGCCGCTCCGACTTCTTCGCGGATGGAGAGGATGAGGCGGAGGCCCAGGTGGCACCCTGCCGCTGGCAAGGACCCAAGGGGAGGGCCTTCCCTCCCTTGCTGGGAGTGTCCAACCCAGTCACACCTGTGGGGTTGTTGTTAGGGGTGCGTTTGAGTTAGGTTCCTAAAGCCCGATGCAGCTTGTGTGTGTGTGTGTGTGTGTGTGTGTGTGTGTGTGTGTGTCTGTGTCTGTGTGTGTTTGTTGCGGGTGGGGGGTACGTAAATCGTTTTGTGTGGATGGCCCCAGAGCAGCGTTACCCAGGTGCCAGGGGTGGGGCAGCCAGCCTTTGGAGGGAGGCCTAGTGCGAGCCGGGACGTCTTCACTGGCTCGTGTTTTCTCCAGTGAATCTGACCAACTTTGTCCATCCCTTTCAGGATCACTTGGTGAGAGCAGAGAAGAGTGAGAGGACCAGTTATCAGCGTTAAGCTGTCTTCTCTCGCTCCAGAAGGCACTTGTGTGTTCTGCTTACCGACACGGTCATGGTCAAGCCCCTGATATCTGGAGGTCGCAGGCCTGCTGGTGGTTGTGGCTGCTTGAAATCCTCTTTTACTGCCTACTTTTTGGGAAGGTAATTCTGACACGTCTCTGCTTAGCCTGCAGAAGCTCTGCGGCCTCTGCCCTCTGGGAGAGGTGGAGACCAGCCAGCAGTCCCACCTGTCCCCTGATGCTTTCTGTTCCTTGCTCGACAGCCTACTGTGGCAGGCCCTTGTTTCTGCACACCATTTTCTTGTGTTGAAGAGTGTGCAACCAGTGTTGTGGAGGACCAGGGAGTGGCCATACTGGACCCAATGCCGCTCTCCCTGTGGCTCTCCATGATTGTTGTTCAACCATAAGAGGGCAGGCCAAAGGGAACCCTGGCTGGTGCCTGGGCTAGGATCTGGACCTTGTGCCACAGCCTGCTGGTAGGCTGATTGGGTTGGCTGGACTCTCTCAGCAGGGAGTGGTCTGCAGACCTCCCACAGACAGGCTGCAGTGTGGACACCCTGAGCTACAGCTGGGCTCTAGGGTCCGAGTCAACTGTGCTGTGTTTTGGAATGGGTGAATTTAACATATTCTCATTTAGGCTTCAGTTCAGAGTTTGGGAATTTTGAAAGTCCCATCACCCTGCATAATCCTTTTAAAGCCCATACATTTCCCAGAATGTCATAAGGGTTTCCAGCCCCAGATGGCTGTTTTCCATTCAATTAGCTCTTTAAGAATTGTACGTACCCAGAGCTCTGGTTTGGCAGACTTGATGCTGTGAGTGCTGTGATCCAGTTTTTGATCTTGGAACATGAGAGACATGTCCTCTTGTTTCCCTGCCTCTCTGGGGAAAATAGGGGAATCATGTTAGCTTAAGCCTGGTTATGACTAAGAGCCCATGAGTGTTGGTCTGAGAAGGATGAGCGCACCTAAATACATTTTCAAGCAATATTATGTTTCTCAGTAACCTATACTTGGGAGAAATTCTGCATCAGAGCAATTTAGTCTAGCCACTGTGGCACTTAAATGATCATGAAGTTCAGGATCATTTGTCATTTAGCATCAGGTTCAAATTCTGCTTCCTTTGGATGTGCACTGAGCTCACATCTGGACCTGAGAATCACAGGCAGGCAGGTGCTTTAACCAAAGACATTTAGTGGTTATTGGATGGTATTTATACCCAATTTTGTTTTCTGGTTTTTTGTGGAAGCTTGCTTTTAAAATCCAGCCCTAATGAAGAATTTCCTTTTCTTCTTGAAACAGTCTTTCCCTGTGGGAAATTTGGGGTGGTGGCGGAAGGGTGAGGTGGATGGTTTATTAAGCATGAGTTCAGATGGCCTGGAACAATGGGATATGATTTATGGGGCCTGGAAATAGATGCCGGGCAGAGAAAACCCTTGTGCCCCGCGGTGGGGGGAGGAGAGATGGACGGGTTTGGTAAGAGTGAGAGCTGCACCCTGGCCAGTCTGAGAGCAGAGAGGCTCAGGCTCTGAGGTTTATTAAAGTGTCAAATATAACCCCACTTTAGGAAGGCAGCTTGGGCCTGTCTTCCATCTTTGTTCCCTGGTTCACTGACAGACGTCAGCGGGCCGGTGGGGTAGGAAAGGGTGGCAAACAGGATGGTGGCATTTGGATCTGTGATCAACCCTCGAATAGGAAAATCCGTAGCAGAAATGTCTGTTGCTGCTAGAAGCAGATGAGGAAAGCAAAGGACTTAGGGAACAGGTTTCATGCCTGCCTTCTGCTGCAAAAGCGTGTGTGTGTGTGTGTGTGTGTGTGTGTGTGTGTGTGTGTGTAGATAAGTGAATGTGTATGTGTGCATAGGTGTCTTACACATAAATATGTATTGCTTGTGCTGGATTGGGCTGGTTGGGGATTTTGGTTTTGGTTTTAAATTAGAGATCACAGGTGCTGTCTAGGAGTCCCGCTGATGCCCTAGAGTCCTTGCGCCGGAGAGAGGCATCGGCACTGGGCACCCCTGAGCTTGGATCTGCATCTGGAGTGCAGTAGGGAGGCACCTGGTGCCCAGCCGAGGGGAGGAGGGCAGGGAGGCAGAGGTGTTTCTGTGGTTCAGGTTGAGACTAGTCCACGAACAGCTCTTCTAGTCTTCCAGTCTTCCCAGATTCTTCCTTCTGTTCTGTCCACACATTTAGCTTCCTGGATCAGGTGCTCCAGAAGTGCAGCCAGCAGATAGGAGTGGAGGTACCCTCTCCCTCTCCCCCTTCCCTCTCCTCCCTGGCTTCTGGTTGTGCCTGGAGATATGGGCCCCCTTGAGGTGATTTAAATACAAAGACCATGCTTGCCCTGCTGCCTCTTAAACCCTGTCTGAAGGGAGGGTCAGCTTGGAAGCTGGAGATGCGTGCTGGGACCCCAGGGTCCAGAACCTTCTCCTGATCAGACTTACAGCTCTCCCTCTAAAATAACCCCTTCAAGCTGTCAGTCTCACCTGCCCACTGTGTAAATAACTGACACAGCAGCACAGCAGGCGGGCTCACTCCTTGGAAGCAGCACGAAATTCAGGACGCGCTGGTTTCCGGGCTTCTGCCCTTCTCATTTCCCATTCTGAGCAGTCTTGTGACTCGTTTCCTCTGAGGAGGCAAAGGAACAGGCAGATTTCCCAGATGCTCAGGGGCCCCTCTGTGTTTGGCTTTGTCGGTGGTTCCTTTGCCATGGCTGGCTGCATTCTGAGCTGTTTGCTTTTTCTCTTAGAGGCTGGACATCCTAAGAGTTTTTTTTTTCTGTGTACCGTGTCAGCAACCCTCGGTAATCATTCAGCAGGGAGGTGTGACCTTGAGAAGCTGAAGACTACCGTAGGCCTTAGGAAGTTAACACGGTTAAATGTTTTATCTTAGGGTTTGTTGTTGGTTTACTCAGCTTAAAGTCTTTTTTGACTGAGAAGTAAGAGGAGAAACATCTTAAAGCTAGAGTTAAATGTATATGCTTGTAATGGGTTTGTGAGCTGAGGTACCTGAGCCCTCATCATTGGTTTCCACGGTGAGCCACTGCTCCCAGCTTTAGCTCTGTATGGCATTCGGTGGCTCCGGGAGGAGCTGTGCGTCTGGGCGAGCGACAGGGTACGCCTTATGCAGTGCTCCCTAATAGTCAGCCACGTGCCCCTACCACACAGAATTCAGAGAAGGGAGCTTCCTGGAGGGAGGTGGTGTTCAGGCTGTGGGCATGACGGTGACCACAACCAGCGGGCCCCGGTCATAATGTTCCGTTTCATAATTACGCCAAACCTTTGTGAGTACTCCGAGAGAGCTGCCATCACCTCCACTTCACAGAGAAACATGGATTCGTCTGAGGCGATGAGATTACCTGGGGAAGTGGTAGCCTTCTCTGGAGGGAGACTTTATTAATCAGGGAAGGTCGTGCCTTTTTAGTTTTTTTTTTCGTTACAGCAATCTGAAAACTTTTGCTGTCAGAAATACTTTCGTATTTTTACAGGGAATTGCTTTACAGGGTCTTTTTCTCAGGGCGTACGCAGTTCAGTGAGATCTAATGCATGTATGGATTTGGATTTGTTTAACCAATCTGCACAGTCGGATAAGAGACAGGAAATCTGCAATGTTATCTCTTTATTTAATCTGTCTCAGCCACTGTGATGAGCGTCGATAGAGCGCTTCTGCAGGCAGCAGGGCTCTGAATCCATGGGGAATCTGGGAGTTGTGTGGGGTCTGGTACTCAGTTTTATTTTATTTATTTAAAGATTTTATTTATTTTATTTGACAGATAGAGATCACAAGTAGGCAGAGAGGCAGGCAGAGAGAGGGACGAGGAAGCAGACTCCCTGCTGAGCAGAGAGCCCGATGCGGGGCTCGATCCCAGGACCCTGAGATCATGACCTGAGCCGAAGGCAGAGGCTTTAACCCACTGAACCACCCAGGCGCCCCTGGTACTCAGTTTTAGAGTTGAAAACTCACCTTTATTTTTAAGAAGTGTGATTGTGTATTTTTTCTTATTAATAAGTAATATATGTACATTTTAGGGGAAAATGATAAAATTTTAAGAAATCCCATAACCCCTCATGACCTTAGCTAATCATAGTTAATCATATTGAGTATATTCTTCATATATCTTAGGTGTCAGCTTGTTGGGTGACCTGCTCTTTAATTGTAATTAATATATTGTAGTCGTTTTCCATTTACATTTTTAAATGTCGATTTTAATGAGTCCGCGGTATCACACAGTTTCCTCTGGGTCCGTGTTGTTGCTGCCTCCCTCTTGTATTTGTTCTGCTGTGATAAATATTCTTGAAACCTAAGTCTGTGTGCACATCTGTAGCACAATCCTTAGCAGAAAATGACCGAAGCAGAATTGAATCAAGGACCCACTGTAAGGGTTTTGGTGTCTGTGGTGAAATAGGTCTCCATAAACATATCTACAATGCTCCTGCCGGCTGTGCACAGAAATCCTTAGAAAGTCATGATTGGAGGACCTGCTCCAGTGTGTGAATCCTGCCCGCCGGGGCTCTTAGAGGACCGTTGCCTTTGGTAAAGCTTGCTGAGGTGTAATACACACACACAGCACATGAGTCCTAGCATGCGGCACGCTGTGTGTAACTACTACCCAGATGAGGATCAGGAACATTCTGAACACACCAGAGGTTCTTTCCTGCTCCTTCCCAGTCAGTCACTTTCTGCCCCCTGCTTCTCTTCCATCACCAGCGATCAAGTTTGCCTGTTACCTTGCACTGGTGGTTCGGTTCCTCAGGACATCTGTGGATTCCTTCTTGTTGTCGCGTATGTGGCATCTTAAATTTCGTTATCGTCTGTTGTCTTCCATCACGTAGGTACTGTAGTCAGTTATCCGTTCTCCTGTTAATGGTCTTTTACATGGCATCCAGTTTGGGGCTTCCGAGGATAAGCTGCTTTAGACATTCCTGTGGTTTTGATGGACAGATACATTTCCCTTGATCATGTAAACCTAGGAAAAGGTTTTCCAGGTCCTAGATTAGATGCGGGTCTCCCCTGTCGACCTCGTGGACTGGGTGATGTTTTGCTGAGGCCTGTCTTGTGCATGGCCAGATGTTGGCCACCTCCATTTGGCCTCTCCCCACCAAATGCCCAGTGGCGCCCTTTCCTCCAATTACATCAACCAAACGTTTCTCCAGGCATTGCCATATGTCCCCTGGGGAGCCAAATCACCTGCAGCTGAGAACAACTGCTTAATTTTTTTAAAATTTATTTAAAATTTATTTTTTGAAAAGATTTTATGTATTTATTTGAGACGGAGGGGAGAAGCAGAGGGAGAGGAAACCAACTCGCTGTTGAGTAGGGATCCCGGTGCAGGCCTGGATCCCAGGACCTTAGGATCATGACCTGAGCCGAAGGCAGATGCTTCACCGACTGAATCCCCTGGTGCTCTGAGAACCCCTGCTTCAGTACATGCTGCCACACTGTGTTCCAGTTCATCCAGCTGCCAGCGATGTGCGGGACATGCCATGTGTTAATTCAGCAACATACTGAACCCTGCTGGGATAAAATGATGAGTGAGACCTGTCTCCTGGGGTCCAGCAGGAGAGACAAAGTAAAGACAAGGAGAAAGAGCCTCTGGGAAGCAGTGGGATCAACGTTAACAGGGATTTATATGGAATTCTGGGGAGGGTCACCTGGTCCAGCGGGGTTGGGGAGGAGGTGGCCCCTCGGATGGAGGTGGCCCCCTGAGCTGCTTCTGGAAGCAGAGATAATGATTACTCAGGTGAAGAGGAAGGAACAGGGCATCTCCAACTTGGGCAAAGGCCAGGAGGAGAGAGAAGGTATGCCACTCTGCCCAGGGGTGAACCCACCCTTTTCGTACCCTGAGCATCCCGACCCGAGGCCTTATATACGAAAATGTCCTGAAACGCGACATGATGTCCTTGTTACCACAGCACAAGTAACTGTAGCTGGGATCCAAGGTCCCATGTTCAGGTGCAGATACAGATGTTTACAGTGTTTCCTGGCGCCCACAGGGAGGGGAATGTGGTCGGCTCGGTGAGATCTATGAACTTAGGATGGAATCTCTGGAGAAGCCCTGAGCTCTGCCCTCGAAAGAAGGAAGAGGGAAAGGGAAAAACTCAACTTCTGTTGGCGGAAAGAGGCACGGTGTTGTCTCGGGGTGGGAGGGATGTCGTACTAAAAGGATAACAGGCTCTGAAAACACCCTGTAATGTGACGATGATGTTCCGCCCTGACTGGCACGTGGTGCAGAGAGCCCCTCTCTCCTTTTTGAGTTTCAGAAAAAACTTATTACAAAAGTAGGAACCCCGGGCAATAGTTAGCTGTGTGTTTAATAAGCCACTTTACTAAAAAGTTTAGAACTGCAAATCTTGACACTCTCACTGCGACAGACTCACTCCTTGGCCAGGATATTGGAAACTTCATCTGCTTCCATTTCCAGCTTCTAGGCTCGTGGACACCCCCACCCCATCCCCATGTCTTCTGTGGAAGAGGAGCGATCTTTTACAAATATAAGCTAATCTGATGATTCCCTGCTTAAACCTTCATGTAGCTTCTGGCTGAAACCAAAGGGAATTCCAGAGTCCTTCGCAAGGCCTCCAATGCCAACAGCTGCTCCGCAGCCTTCCTTTCCAGTGTCCCCTTAGTCCCCTGTCCTGCTGTCTGCACATAATCTATTCATTTCCGCCTTCATGCCTATGGGGCCCATACCTGGAATGTTCTTCATGGCAGGCTCTGCTTGTTAGTTTGATCTTGATTCAGATGTCACTGCCTTACCCCATCCCTCTTTGCTGCCACATTTGCTAATATGTTTCCTTTGTGGGATGAGATGCTGGATGTCTTGGTCACAGTTAGGACACGGTGAGTCCTCTATGTTTGTTGGATAAAGGAACTAACAGAAGACCAGATGAACACACAGCTAGATTGTTAAAAATGAGGATGGAATGAGCACCAATGGAGAAATGTCTAAACGTTTTCTACATCCCAAATAGTGGAAGAGAGGTTGGACCACTCTTGAGGGAACGGATTCCCTACTAGGAAGGCAGCGAAGCAAGTCTGGGATGTGTTTTACAGGTTTTCTGTCCTGCATAGAAAACTGAACTTGGCCTCGGAGGAACTCTACAATCTTGGGCTTCTGAGGCCTCCCCACTTCCTAAGAGCTAGAGACCCCCAGACAGGAGCCTATTAGAAATCTGAAGGGAAGCCAACCTCTTGTACCCTTTTATCTGTTTAACAAGTGCTTGTGTGTCCTGTACTATGTGCATATCGTGTTCTGAGAACTTCGGTTTTTTTAAAGATTTTATTTATATATTTGAGAGAGAGAGAGAGGGCAGGAAGTGAAGAGGGAGGGAGAGGGACATGCAGACTCCTCGCTGAGCAAGGAGCCTGACACGGCCCTCTCCCAGGACCATGAGATCATGACCTAAGCTGAAGTCAGATGCTTACCCACTGAGCCACCCAGGTGCCTCTAAACACTTTGTAACGTGTGTGCTCCTCAAAACAATCTTGTGATGTATTGTTATCCTCATTTTTAGTATAAGGAAACTGAGTCACTGATTGGTCAAGTGATCTCAGGTGAAAGAGTTCTTTTGATTAGGGCTCGAGGAAACCCCATCCTTACGGCGTGAATGTGGAACACAGTATATCTGTTTAGATCTGCTACTTAATGGTATTTCCCTTGTGAGGGGCCCTTGAAGGCCAGTGTCATTCTCCAGATCTGTCTGACCTGCTGCCTCTCTTCCTGGTGGCAGCACCTCATTACTCAGCACCCTTTGTCGTGAGACGGGACCGCTGCCTGGATTCAGCGCGGTGGAAAATGAGCCCAAGGGTGGGCTCCACTCTCAGGCCTGGCCGCGGGGAGGCCCCTGGGAGCCACACGTCAGGGATGTTGGGGGCCGGCAGGTAAAACGACCTCGTATCGAAATCACCATTTGGAGAAAAGCTGCTCCTGCATCAGCCACAGCTCTCGGGGATTAAAGGCTTTTCGGCCAGAAATGAACTTCTTCCCCTGTTGGTTCTTGGTACGTTTGGTGGGGGGTGTTAGAGGAGCCGGGTTTGCAGACACAGACGCTGAAGAAAAGCGGATTCCTCTAGGGAAGTGGATTCAGAGCAGTAGGGCCCACATGGCATTGCTGCGTGGGGACTCCTGAGGGGCTACGAGGGAAGACAACCCAGAGGATAAAAATCGATTCCCTGTCTCCTTGCTGCGACATTCCCACGGTGATTTTGGGAGCGGCCACGGAAGGGTGCCGGGAAGCCACGTGCATCCTGCGCTCTGGAGATGGGTGCTGAACCGCATGTCAGTGGTTTGAGGCTGTAGATGGTTTGGAAGGGGCTAGGGGGTCAGTTTATGGCTGGAGAGGACCTGGGGCAGGTGGCCTGGGCTGTGCGTGGGCTCCCCCTGTGACTTTGCACCAAGGGGCTCCTTCCCAGGGTTCTGAAGGTCAGGAAAGATGTGCGGGGAAGCCCAGAGCTGCTGGCTCATTCTGGGGAGCTTTATCTTTCTTCCTTTAAACTCCCTCTGTCCTGTGTGGCCAAAATGCACATGATGGCTTTTGTGCTACTTAGGAGATTTTCAGACCTTTGCAGCAACCAGGAACCTTAAAGAGGGCAAACCCAGGGTACCTATATGAGGCAGGGGAAAGCAGGCGCTGTCTTTGAAGTTGGGAGTGGGAGGGCCCCAGAGCCCCCCACCCCAGGGTGCTTCCACACCCCATCCCGCTCAGTTCCTCATACTCTAATGTGAAGGACCTTTGGCTGGGACCTGGGTCAGGAGGGGAGAGAGGCCTCTGAGAGGCACCCAGTCCTTTTCTGAGATGGTGAAGAGGACACTGATAAGTCCATGAGATTCTGGTGTTTCAAAGCCACCCAAAAGTGTCTATGGCAAAGTGATTAAAAATTGAATTATTTGGGGGCTTCCTAGGTGCCTCAGTTGGTTAAGCATCTGCCTTCGGTTCAGGTCATGGTCTCAGGGTCCTGGGATCGAGCCCCAAATCGGGCTTCCTGCTCAGTGGGAGAGTCTGCTTGTCCCTCTGCATATGTGCTCTGTCTCAACAAATCACAATTTTTTTTTTAAATTTTAAAGATTTTTATTTTATTATTTTGGATGGAACTGGAATGGGAGGACATCTGTTTCCTTCTTTAGGAAACTGTTACAAAAAGAAGATCATGGATTGGGAGAGAGGATGATTTTCTAGGAAGAAAAAAGGTAAATAAGTGTAATTGCCTAAAAGTGGTGACAGTCTTGCTTGTAGATGTTCCTCCTGCATTTTGGGAAGTTGGAGAATCCGTAATACTTTCAATTAAAGTTTTCCTGAGAATCCCCAGCTGACTTTGGGGGTGGGGGACATTGTCCTTTGTGAAGATTTTGAGTTTCTGTGAGTGAGCAGACCTCCACTCCAGAGTGACATAAAAAGCAATCTGCACCTCCTTCCTGATTTGTCTGTAATGAAACTTGCTTTCCTCAGGTCCCAGCATTCGAGGCAGATAAATATGTTCCCTTTCGTTGGCTCTTACTCATACTTCAGCAAGATTTCCCATGTGCTTTCCTTGGCTGGCTGGGAAACTGGACCACAATTTATGGGATCTTAGGGGACAGGCGCATAGAATTCCAGTGGGATCCCAGAACAGAAACTAATTGGAGATTAGAGACCATTGTGGTGTGAAGCTTTTCTTTGAGATCGAAAGAAGTGCATGTTATGCAAATATTAGCAAGTGTAAGTTCACACTGTCTATTGAAAATTTATAGACTCATTATGGTCTCGAAGGCAGGAAGCTAAGTAGATTTTGGGAAAGATGCAGGTAAATTCAGGGAGGTGGCAAATTTCCCCAGGGAAAGTAGAATGGCTAAAGAGTATGGCCCACACTTTTTTTTTTAAAGATTTTATTTATTTGCCAGAGATAGAGAGAGAGAGTACCCACAAGCAGGCAGAGAGGCAGGCAGAGGCAGCGAGAGAAGCAGGCTTTCCGCCGAGCAAGGAGCCCGATGTGGAACTCGATCCCAGGACCTTGGAATCATGACCCGAGCCGAAGGCAGCGGCTTAACCAACTGAGCCACCCAGGCATCCCTGGCCCAAACTTTTTTTTTTTTTTTAAGATTTTATTTATTTATTTGACAGAGAAAAATCACAAGTAGATGGAGAGGCAGTCAGAGAGAGAGAGAGAGAGAGGGAAGCAGGCTCCCTCCCGAGCAGAGAGCCCGATGCGGGACTCGATCCCAGGACCCTGAGATCATGACCTGAGCTGAAGGCAGCGGCTTAACCCACTGAGCCACCCAGGCGCCCCCTGGCCCAAACTTTTTAAAAAGATTTTATTCACTTATTTGACACACAGAGAGCCAGAAAGCACAAGTTGGGGGAATGGCAGAGGGAGAAGGAGAAGCAGGCTCAGGGGAGCTGAGCAGGGAGGCAAATGTGTGGGACTCCATCCCAGGAGCCTGGGATCATGACCTGAGCTGAAGAAAGACACTTAACCAACTGAGCCACCCAGGCGCCCCCCGGCTCCAACTTCCAATTATGGTGTATGAGATACCTTTGGTAGGAAGGAATGAAGATCAGCAACTGTCCTTGATTCTGCTTCTCAGGAAGGCATTGTGATGTGGTGCCCAGGACTTTGGAGACACACACATGCTTGGTGCCCTCCGGCTCTGCCACTAAAGCAACACCTTCCAGAGGGCAGCTGCAGGCACCGGGTGGCGTCACACAGGGTCAGACCCGGGAGGCACTCAGCCATGTACCCCTTCCACCATCCTGCTGGGGTTAAAAAAATTACCTATATATATAAAAAAAAAAAGGACCAGAATAGTGGGAATGAATGAAAGATAGAAGTTTCCTATGTAGTAGTGGTAGTTCTCTTGTAGTACTTTTTCTCTCTCTCTCTCTCTTTTTTTTTTTTTTCTTTCTTGGTTTGTTTTCTGGGGAAGGGGCCTGCCATGTGGGTTTTCAGTCAATGATGTTCCCTGACTTAAGTCCTACCGCCCCCCTCAAGGGGGTGGGCTCTGAGGAAACTTTTTTTTTTTTTCAGGCTTTTGTTCTCTGGCGGTTTTTTGTTTGTTCACGTTTTTTTTCTCACTTTGACCGCTTTTGATGGTTTTTGTAGTTTTAGAGGAAAACAAACCGCACCCTGATCTCCCTCTCAGAGAGAAGCCTCAGTCTGGCTGCAGAGCCCAAATAAGTTCCCCCTTGGCCGCTGGCAGAGCAGGTTCCAAGTCGCTGTCCCTGGGGATGGAGGATCTTTTGCTTGTACCCAAAAGCACGGCAGCAGCAGCTTTGGGCACCTCTAGACCGCTAGAGAGGTTCCAAGCAGCAATCGCACACTGAGATTTTCCCGCTGGCCCGGGCTGGGAGTGCCCGGTCTTTCTGGGTCTAAGAGCGCCCACCTTACATGCACCAATTTCAGGGAAGGCAGAGGTTCGCGCGCGGGTCTCAGGCTCTGAGAATGAGGCACAGGTCCGAGAGCACCAGGCTGGGCCTTCGCGCACCTCTCTGGGGCGAGAGTTTGATGCAGGCTCTGAAACAAGGGTGTTTATCAAAGGGCACCGGCTGGGCCTTTATACCTCTTTCAGGGGAGTATCTCAGGCTCTATAGCAGGACTCTTGCATTCTGTCGCCTGGTGTGGCTCCCATTCCCTCACAGGAAGCGGACCCCATGCATTCTCCTTGCACTGGCAGCTTAGGGACCAAGAGCTGGTTTCTCTGCCGCACTCTCTCTGACTCAGTGCCAAGGGAGGCTGTCCTGGGACCAGGGACTTAAGCCCTTGTCCCTAGCCGCCGCGATTCCCACAATTTCCCCAGAGATGCTTTGCTCTTTTGGAGTGCTTTCAACCAGTCTCCGAGTTAATGCTGGTCCCCAGACGCAGGGCACTCTCGCTTGTATTGGGGTATTACTTTCCAACTGTTTGCCTCTGGTAGCTCCCTCCCCCTTTTGTTTATCTTCTGATATCAGTTCACAGTTCCCACTCCGCTTTACCTGCCCACTGGCTTCTTCTCCCCCTGTAGAGATCCACACATGTATAATTTTGATCTCAGGCTGATTTCATGGGTGATTGGAGTTCATGGGTGATTGGTAGGTAATCAGCTCATTTTGGGGTACAAGTTGAAAAGACGCCTTCTAATTCCGCGCCATTTTGTCCCCCCTCTTAACTTTTTTTTTTTTTTATTTTATTTGACAGCACAAGTAGAGGGAGAGGATGAAAGAGAAGCAGGATCTGCACTGAGCAGGGAGCCAAATGCAGGGCTGGATCCCAGGACCCTGGACAGATGCTGCACTGAGGGAGCCACCCAGACACCCTTTTAGACCTAGGATGCAGGTAGGAGAAGCAAGCCAGGGGCTTCTTGGCCCAACACTAATGACCATGGCTCAGACAAATCCATCTTCCACTTCAGGCTTCCAGATACTCTGCGAAGGAGACATTCCCCTTCCTGTCCCTGAATGCTCTGCCAGGTCAAGGCAGATCCATGTTTCTGAGGGTTCCTCTTTGGTCATTCTGTCAGGGACAGCCAAGAGGGCTCCAAGCCTGTGTGGACCCCAGGCCTGGGGATCCCAGCCCTGAACTCTTTGCTCTGCCCTTGATGACCCCAGAATAGATCAATTCAGCAACTGTCAATCCATGCCAGGCCAGGGAACAAACACAGCAGTACACAAGATCAACTTGCCTTGGTCCCAGGAGCCTGGATTCCCCAAGGAGGGCTTCACCTGGTCTCTGAAGGGGATTCCAGGGGTTCCAAGATGGCCATGGGTGGAGCCCACCAGGTAGAGAGGCCCCTGGAGAGTGTCCACTGGCACTGAGCAGACGGAAGATCCCCTCAGGCCTTCCCTCGTGGCTCCACTGTGCCCTGGGGAGAGAAAAGGGCCAGCCACACCGCACCGGGGCCGCAGCTCGGCCACCCAGGAGCAGCAGCGGGCCTAGCCTGGAGCTCAAGCAGAGGCAGGGAGCGGCAGGGAAGCCAGGACTGGGCAGGGCCTGGGGTCCTGGAGTCAGCAGAAGAGCAGCGGGAAACAGCAGGGGGCGCAGCCAGCCCCCTCACCCGACAGGACAGAACAGGAGGCTGGGTGAGGGCGCGCAGGCCTGCAGAGAGGCCTGCACTGCTGTTTGCCGCCCCCCACCCGCCACAGCTCGCCTGCACCTGCCTGCCCCGCCCACCGCCTTCTGTGGGCCCAGCAAACTCACTGCGCAAGTAGCGCCTCCCGGGAAGGCAGGGGTTCTGGGCTGGCTGGGCAAGGCGCAGGGGAGTGCATCGGTGGCCCGCTGACTCAGGTACTGAGGGGCTGGGGAGGGGTAGGGGCGCTAGGCAGAGAGGGAGACTGGGGCCCTGCTGCCCGCTGCCACCTGCTGCTTCGTCCAAGGGAGCAGGAGGGGGGCCTGGCGGACAGGCTCCTGGCGGCCTGGTGCTCATACGCCCCATAGCCCTTGCCCCACAGCCCTCGCTCCACTTCTCGGTATCCAGGGAACCCGTGGGGCCCTACTGACATCAAGGGGCCCAGCACCACTGGGCTCGTCTGGACCCCGGAGAGACGCCTGTGCTGACAGGCTTCTTTTCCAGAACTTGATGGAAAATTTTGTCCCTCAGAATCACCGGGCTCCCCAGCCTGAGAGGCGCTGGCTCAGCCCGCGCAGCCTGGGCCCCACTGGGCCCCCTCCACCTCAAGTTCCTTTTACCCAGGAGCCCCAGGATACCATTTTTTTCTGGCCCATGGACCCCTTTCCCCCACCCCCACCCCCACACCTCTACTTTGGGCCTGCAACCACCCTGGGATCACTTCCATCTCCGGCCCCCTACCCCTTGTTTGTGGTCCTTGTCCACCTCCAGGCCTGACCCCTGGCCCCTCTCACCTCTGGAGTTACTGAAACCCTTCCACTTGGGGGCCACTGGCATCTGTGATCCCAGACTCCCGGGACTCCTCTCCACCTTGGAGCTCCCTACCCTGTTTCCTCTAGGAACTGCTGTGCCTAGAGCACCAAAACCCCACATTCTCAAGCCAGCTGTCTTTGGGCCAAGGACTCAGGTATCCTCAGGGACCCTCCTTTCCAGGGCACATACTCCTCTCTGTGCAGGAGAGACCAGAGAGAGCAGGCTTGGGGATCCTTCACTCCAGCTGGATGGAGGGGCAGAAGCTGGGGTGTGTGTGAGGGGGTGCTGACAGGTGGCCTCCCTGGGTAAGGAGCTTCCAGGAGGAAACTTCAGAGTGAGGCTATGATGTGGAAGCCTCAGGAAGCACTGGCTGCACAGACTCCAGGCTCCTGGCTTGGGCAGTGGGCATTTAGTGGCCAGAGCCCTACAGGACCAACCCTGTCCAAACCCACCCCACCATGGCTGGCTTTTTTGTCTTTAATTTGCACAGCAACCTTTTCTCCAGTATGAAATTGAAAGCTTTGCTTTGGAAAGTTTTGTGTCCAGGAGGCTCCTGGGCATCCACTTACTTTATTTCCGGAGGCTAGTTGAGGAGGGTGGAGTCTTTGGGACCTTCACAGCAGGTCTCCTGATCCTTCCTGACTTCCTTTTTTTTTTTTTTTTTGATTTATTTATTTGAGAGAGAGAGATAAAGAGCACACCACAGAACACATGCAGGCACAGGTGAATGGGCCAGGTGAATGGACCTGTGCCAAAACAAAGAGTCAGATGCTCAAACAGCTGCAACCACCACCCCCCGTCCACCTTTTACAGATGGGTTACATCTACACACTGTTAGGCGCTTTGCCTGGACCCGGCTAGTCTTACAGCAGTCCTAGGACACTGTCTCTTGCCCAGTGTCTCTGGTCAGTACCAACCCATGCCTCAAGTGTGGGAATGACTTCTTCCTGACTCCTTTTTTTTTTTTTTAAGATTTTTTATTTTATTTAATTTATTTGACAGAGAGAGATCACAAGTAGGCAGAGAGGCAGGCGGAGAGAGAGAGAGGAGGAAGCAGGCTCGCTGCTGAGCAGAGAGCCTGATGCGGGACTCGATCCCAGGACCCTGAGATCATGACCTGAGCCGAAGGCAGCGGCTTAACCCACTGAGCCACCCAGGCGCCCTTCCTGACTCCTTCTTAACTCCCTGTCCAGCCTGGGTTGCCCACCCCCCTCCAGGCTGTCCTAGTTGTATATATTGGATCTCTGTAGATAGTGGGCACCATCAGATCCTCACCTGTCGTGGCCGGCGCAACAAATCAACCAGGAACATGAGGGTAAGAGGATGAAGAAAAGAACTCGAGAAGCAGAGAGATGGGGGACAGGAGGAGCACTGAGGAGGATGTCCAACAGTGCTAAGTTTATTCAAAGCCTTAAGGCCATATATATAGTGACATTACATCTGTGTTTAGTTAAGCAACTATGGTTCCTCATGACGCCAAATGGCTGATGCCAGTACAAATACAGCAAACCTGAAAGTAAATTATGGGTTGTACTAAGGCAGCAAGGACCAGCAACGAACTTTTTAGCCCAACCGAATTGTTCTCATTTGTTTAGTAAGCGTGTGGGAAGTCACGTAGGCGAGCGCACAACACATAGCACAGACTCTTGCCCAGTGCTACTGAACTTTTCCCGTCCTAAACCTTTTGTTAGGTTATTTGGACTTTAAAGGAGGCACAAGTCAGGGTCTGGTTTGGTTCTCATCTCAAGCCTTATTGCGGCCTCCCACACTCACCGAAATGAGAACATGGCTCAGGGTTATGGAGTGAATATACCCTTTAGGAAACATTAAAGGACATAGCATAACTGGTCCGGGGTCACCCAGCCTGTGAGAGGCATGGGTGAGATTCAGACTGCACTGGGTGCCACAGCCATTTTCAGCTCACCTTAGTGTCCAAC
Source organism: Mustela nivalis (assembly GCF_964662115.1). Taxonomy (NCBI): domain Eukaryota; kingdom Metazoa; phylum Chordata; class Mammalia; order Carnivora; family Mustelidae; genus Mustela; species Mustela nivalis. Next base: position 538,501 of record NW_028136217.1, read on the forward strand.
CTGGTCCCAGAAGGTTCCTGCTCAGGACTTTGCTTTGTGCTGAGCTGGGCTTGCTTCCTGCCTTTGAAGCCATTTTCACAGTGTATCCCCAGCCCACCCTCTCACATTGAGTATCAGTGCTGCCTTGGCTGGCCTCTGTTGATCGTGCCATTCCTCTCAATCCCTCTGTCACTCCTCCGGCCCACTGTCCTACTGCCCTCTGTCCGGTGGGCCAAGTTCTGAGTTTCTTACCTGCACTTCCTCTTAACTGTGCTCTGTTGAAATCCTCTCTAACAGGGAAGACCTGCTTATCAGAGCAGCTTGATTTGGAATCCATCTCCCCTGGAGGTCAGAGCTTCTGACCATCATGTCCCCAGCCTCAGCACTGGGGATGCCTGCCCAGCCTATTCTGGGTGCTCGTGGAGCTCTGGGATCTTGGAGAAGATTTGCCATGAAAATAAGCATTTATACATAACACGGAAGAGAAGATTTGAGGAAATTGAGTGAGTGTCATCTGGTAATGTTTGTGTTAGGATGGTTCTGAAATTTCTGGGCCCTGAGTTACCAAGAACCCTAGGTTGCCCAGCTGGAAGGACCTCAGATAGATCAGCTGGGCTCCTCACCTCATTTGACAGATGGGAAGTTGAGGCCCAGAGCTTAGTGCCACAGAGCAGGAGTGAGGAGAGATGTTAGTGACAGGAAGAAATCATAGGGTAAGCACAAAGTGGCTGAGCCTGGGCTTTGTTTATGCAAATGAGTTGCTAAAACAGTGGGCCTGAGGCTGCTGACTCTATCTAGTGGCCAGCAAGAAGTAACACCAGCCCACACCTTCTGAGGTTTAACTCATGCCAGGAATGATTCTCAATGTTTTATTTGTGGGCACCTGGGTGGCTCAGTTGTTCAGCTGAGGTTATGCTCCCAGGGTGCAGGGATCTAATCCTCACCAGGCTTCCTGCTCAGTGGGAAGCCTGCTTCTCCCTTTCACACTCCCCCTGTGTGTGTTCCCTCTCACCCTGTCTCTCTCTCTCTGTCAAATAAATAATAAAATCTTAAAACAAGAACAACAATACCAAAATGCTTTATTTGCCTTAGGAGATAGGGTCTGTTATGGCTACCATTTTAATGCATGGAAATATGGGCACAGGGGAGCTAAAGGAGTCCAAGGTCACACAGCTTTCAAGTGGAGGAGCCAAGATTTGAACCCTGGGCAGCCTGCCTCCAGAAACTGTATTATTTTTTCCCCTTGTGTATGTCATTTTTAAAAACCTTTCCCTGAATTCTAACAGAGATGTGTAAACATTGTTAAGCATGCAGTTTATTGATCATCACAAAGCTTAGGTTCTGAAGCATTGCAGCAAGCTGGGGTAGGCTATGATGTCAGAACCGGTTGGAATCCAGTTTCTGGTGCTGCATGATCTTAGGTGACTTACTCAGCCTCAGTTTCTGCACTGAGTTTGGCAGCCTTGTGATGAGTAGAGCGTGTGACAGTGCCTAGCGGGTTTGGTGCCTGGCGAGTGTTTAATAAATGGTTTTCTCTTCTTAATCATGAAAATTCTAAGTTGTGTTGGTTTTGTTAAGCAGTCCGAATACCTTCCTCATCGGTCAGTTGCCTGTCAGTCGCCTTGTAGGTACTTGTGATGAGTCACTTTGGTAAGTCACTATATATAGCTGAAACATTTGGGGGTAGTTGGGGGACAACCCCCCCGCCCCCACTGCCCCTGCATTGAAAGTCTGTAATTTAAAATGTTCCACCTGTGCCTTTTTTTTTTTTTTTAAACATAACCACTTTGGGACAGTGAAAGTTATATGTCTTCTCCTTAGGATTGTGACGGAGCCTTTGGGGACCTGCAACAGCTTACTTCCAGTTTCTGTCTGGCATACTGATGGGCCAGAACTTATTTTAACAACATTCCATCACATTCCAGGCACCTGGAAGGAGGAATATGTTGAACTTCTCGGAAATTATTTTTTGGAACTGTTTTTATCCTGAGGAATAACCCATTTAAAAATTGAATGACCTTTATGGTTGACTTTTCCACTCTACATAATGCAAACTGAAAAACTCGTTGTTTTCAGCTGCTTCTGCAGCAGTGGGAAGAGCAAGCCTGTGGGAGTCCTCCCCCGGTTGTCCCCAGCACAGAGCTGCATCATTCTACACACCCCTCATGCCTTGTCTCCTTGTCTGTGAGGTGGTAATGATGGTGCAGGGAGCTCCAGGGGTTGTCGTGAAGGTTACAGAGATGGGGGGTGTAAACTTTGAACAGTGTGCCCCACATAAAATGCAGATCTGGTGAGCAGAGGCAGCTGCTCACATTAATTGCCTTTCTTTCCTGTGTCCTTTTTGTCTCAGCCACCACCTTAGAGAAAGTGACTCAGCAAGGCTGGTGCTTGTGGAGCCCTCTACAAATCCAGCTAATTCACACGGGCGATGCCCTGGAGATAAGGGGGTTTTCCTGGGTGGTAGGACCCCATTTCAGAGGCTTAACTTGCCGGTTTCTCCTAACTGGTCCTGTCCTCCAGGGTCAAGTTGAAGGCCTGCCAGGAGACTGGTGGTCTCACCAGAGTTTTCCACTGGAAGCATGAAGGACCCCATGGGGCCTCGTGCAGAATGACATGGGTTTTGGGGGGAGAACAGAGGGGACATCGCCTGTACCATCATGGGCAGGTCACTATATCTGGCTCATGCTGGCTTTCTTCCCATCTGGGAAATGGCAGAAGACCATGCTTTTTCACAGGAGGGATGAGGGTTTAGGGAGGTATTTAATGACTGTGTTGGGGCTGCATGAGTAACAGAGTTGACGGAGGGGCCTTGGAGTCACAGACTTGGGTTCAGGCCCCTGCTGCTGCCACATAAAAGTAGATCGCTTGGGTAAGCCATGGACCTCAGTGTCCTCCTCTGTGCACTGTGGATAATACCTAGCATGTAGGTCTGTGACGGGTACAAAATAGAAGGCCATATTAGGAGCTTAGAGCAGAGCCTGGTACTCACTAGATTGTAGTTTTATGGAGATACTCTGGCATCACTGGTGTTGCAGACCTGGTCCTACCCTCTGGAAACTTTGGCTGTGTGACAGATGGCTTATGAGGCCATGGCTGACAGAAAGAAGCGGTGTCTGTCTTTTCTTAAGATTAAGGGTACAGAGGGGTGCCTGGTGGCTCCGTCGTTGAGGCATCCAACTCTTGGTTTCAGCTAAGGTCATGATCTCAGGGTGGTGGGATTGAGCCCTGAGGTGTGCTCTGCTCTCAGTGTAGAATCTGCTGGAGGTTCTATCTCCCTGTATTTGTGTGTGTGTGCTCTCTCTGTATCTCTCTCTCTCTGTCTATCTCTCCCTAAAATAAATGAAGCTGTAAAAATAAATAAATACATACATGCATAAGTTAATTAATTATGGGTACAGAAATCAGTGATGGAGCTGGGCTGATGGGACGCTTGGCAGCAAAGACAGGTGCACCCTGCTTGAAGGCTCGGAGGTAGCTGCGGTGTCAGCAGTGGTGATGGGGGTGTGAGGAAGTTGCCTCGTGCAGCGTCCAGAGAGGAACTTAGATGGGGGGGGGTTCCAGGGAGTAAATGCCCATGGGTAGGAAGCATCTTCAGATGAATGTCAGAGGGTGTCCTCATGGATGGGGAGGCACCCTTTCTCCCTGAAGCTGCCCACGAGTGGAGGTGTGCCTGCTGGGGACATAACTAAATCATTGGGGTTTAGCCTCCTAAGCTGTTAATTTATGAAGATGTGGCCAAGACCTTGTCTCACTGCTTTTTAAAGAGAAGTAAATTAAACTGTTGTTTGGGATGGTGTTGTCTTCCAAAGGCTCATTCAGAGTCAGTGGCAGAGCTGCTGTGGGCTTTCCAACTTGTCTTGAAAGCCTGGTCCAGGCAAGGGTGAGGGATATTCCCATCTCTTGGGGTCTCTTGCCCTCTCTGTTTATGGCAGAACGTGGTTTTGTGACTGGTAAATAAACAGGCATCCTGTGCAGATCCTTCAGCTCTTCGTGTGGCTGCAGTAGAGGAAATTCCCATTCACTGGGCGCAGACTGTGGCTGGATGGGCGGTGTGGCGGGGCTCTCACTGAGCATTCTCCTTTCACGTAATCCCCGACCAGATATGAATTTTGTGGTGTTGCCACTTTCCTGCTGGCCAGGAGGGAAGTTGAGGCCCAGGAAAGTTACACTTTCTCGCTGTGGTAAGCGGCAGAGCCATGTCAGCCGGTCCAGGCCCTGGCTTTCAGGTCTGTTTGCTGTGAGCATTTCCTCTTGTGTTTCCAGCTTTTGGCCTGTTTGACCTATCAAACTACTGATGGTGTATTGATAATTCTAATACTCTCGACATTGTAAAAGATTAGCTCTTCACTTTGTGCTAGAAATGTTTCTTGCTGTATTTTTCTTTTAATTAAAAAAAAAAAAGTCAAAGTCCCACGTTTCTGCCCATTTGAATCTCCCTGAGTCTCCCTGTTGTGAAGTGGTTGGGTTTGGGAATTTCTAGGGCAGGGGCCTAGTTGGTGGTGGCTTTGCCTGGAGGAGCCCATGGCTCAGGACTTAGAGTGAGGACTGGAGCAGTGTGAACTGTGGCCTGAAAATGTGTTCATGTGTGCTGAGGTGGTGCCCAGATTCTTTTGGAGGATGAACTGAGGTTTTGATCAGTAGGTTAGAGAAACAATTGATGGAATAACACTGATAATTTTGTTTTTGTATTCAATCCTAATTTTGTGTTTTCGTTTTCGTGTAGTGCAGTGTGCTCTATGTTCTAAGAAAAAATTGGCAATCAATTCATACAGTATCATGATTTAATAATCCTTCCTCACTCACCGGGTCATATTTCAGGTTTTTATATGTAGTTTTTATATCTGTAGTTCTGTTTCTGAATTCTGCATTTTGATTCATTCCTTCATTTTTAAATTTCTTATTTTAAAGATTTTATTTATTTGAGAGAGAGAGAGAATGAGCTAGGAGCAGGGGCAGAGGGAGAAGGAAAGGGAGACTCCTCACTGAGCATGGAGCCTGATGTGGGTCTCAGATCCCAGGTCTCTGAGATCAGGACCTGACCCAAAGGCAGATGCTTAACAGACTGAGCTACCCAGGTGCAGCCACATTCCTTCATATTTTTATTTTTACTCCAGTGCTGCACTGTTTGGCTGGTTGCTTCAGTTTCTGGGAGGGAGGGAGATGACCCCCTCCCCTGTTCTTCTAACAAGTTTGCTTTTGCTGCGTTGACTGGAGAAGGGCCAGGCTTCCTGAAGATGAGTAGAATGATTCAGTGACACCCAAAAGGCAGTGGCTATCATTGTTCCCACTGTGCTTCAACAACTTCACCCACTGACTCTTTGATGATGGCAGCCACCAGCAAATCTTCTGCAGAGGACTGCAGCCTTGGGATGCTTTTCTTGTGGTGCTGGACTTCATTCCCCCTGGAAGCCAGTACAGCTAGGATTAGAACCTAGGAAAAGTCCCATTAGAACCCAAGAAAGTGGGGTGCCTGGGTGGCTTAATCGATTGTCTGCCTTTGGCTCAGTTCATGGTCTTAGGGTCCTGAGATCAAACCCTGCACTAGTGTCCGTGCTGGCTGTGGAACCTACTTAAAATCAAACAAACAGAAATCAGCCCAAGAAAGTACCATCCTTTGTGTTGTTCTATACTGTGGATCAGATTTTATTTTTCTTTTCTTTTTTTTTCTTTCTTCTTTCTTTTTAAAGATTATTTATTTGTCAGTGAGAGAGCACAAGCAGGGGGAGCAACAGGCAGAGGGAGAGGCAGGCTTCTGGTTGGGTAAGGGGTCTGATGCCGGACTTGATCCCAGGACCCTGTGATCATGACCTGAGTCATGTTAGGCTGCTGCCTAACAGACTGAGCCAACCAGGCATCCCCCAGGATCAGACTTCAATATCCCTACCAGATTTCTTTAGCTTTGACATTTTAAAGGACAATGAAAGCTAGCTAATCCTACACCAGGATTCTGCATCTGCTGGGCTGTGCTGTCCGGGCCTATGTGCCTCCTGTTCTTCTAACCCCATCAATTCCACCCATGTTTTAGCCAGAGAACTGTAGGCAGGTGTGGGCGTGTCACTGAAAGCTTTGACTCATCATTCATATCTTTATTGTAAGCTTATAATCTTTATTTTTTTCTTTTTTTGGGGTAAGATTTTATTGATTTGTTTGTTTATGAGAATGAATGGGGAGCAGAGGCAGAGGGAGAAGCAGACTCCCTGCTGAGCAGGAAGTCTGACATAGGGCAAGATCCCAGGATTATTTATGACCTGAGCCCAATGCAGATGCTTAACCGACTGAGCCACCCAGGCGCCTCTTTATTTTTCCTTTATTGATTATCTGCCTTTCTGAGGCAGCGTTCTACCTGGGTTTTCATAACTCCACACTAAGGTATTCTTCCACTAGTGTGGCCTGTTTTGAGGTAATTCCTATACATTCTGGCTACGCTGCTAAATGATGCTATGATCTTGGACTCTTTTTTTTTTTTTTAACCTCTCTGAGCCTTGGTTTCCTCTGTGCTAATGTGGATAATATACCCTCTCTTGCAGATGTGTGGAGGGCCATGGCTGACTTGGATGCAGTTGGAGTCATCTCACGGCACATGGAATACACAATTTATCTTGCTTCCTGTCTTGCTAACGACATCTTGGTTTTCATGCTGTCTTAGAACAAGTAGAACTTGACTTACATGTAAGTTGTGAATTCACGTACTTTTGACAGAGGTGTTATTTTAGTTTAGTTTAGTTTAGTTTAAAGCAGGCTCCACACCCAGTGCAGAGCCCAGTGTGGAACTCAAACTCACCACCGTGAGATCAAGATCCAAGCTGAGATCAAGAGTTGGCCGCTCAACGAGCCTAGTCACCCAGGCATCCCTTCTGTTTATCATTTTTCAAAAAATGTGACAAGTAACACTTTCGCTGCTTGGACCTGTCCTCACACCTGCTATGCTGGTCTGGGGGTCAGACGTGTAGCTGGTGTAGTGCTGGTGATGTTGAGCAAGACAGTTGTTAAGTCTTTTTACCCTAATTGCTGTTGTCCTATTATTTCCTTTTTTTTTTTTTAAGATTTTATTTTATATCGTGGTGATATATGCTAAAACTGTTGCTTCTGGTCCTGCCTTAAAACTTGAATATGTAGGGCATTTTTTAAGAATTCATCCCTGGAGATACAGTATTTGTTTTTCTCTGTCTGACTTATTTTGCTTAGCACAATACCCTCTAGGTACATCCATACTGTTGTAAATATCAGGATCTCATCCTTTTTGATGGCTGAGTAATATACCATTGTGTGTATGTACCACTTTGTCTTCTGTTGCTGGACACTTGGGCTGCTTCCATATCTCAGCTACGGAAAATAAAATGCTGCAGTAGGCTTAGGGGTGCCTCCGTGCTTTCAGAATGTTGAGTCTGATGTGTCAACTGCCACAACAGTCGTGGCAACTCAGGAAGGGAGCCAGGTGCAAGAGGTAAGAGGAGGAGTGCAGCTTTAGGCAATCTGAGTTGAGGTGTCTGTTGGACGTGCAGGTGTAGGTTCTGGTTGGACAGTCAAAATGTAGGAATGGGTGCTTGGGGGAAGAGAGATGCAATCATGCTGTTGCCAAGGGATATATTCCTTGTAGAGAGAGTGACAGTTAAGGATTTAGGGTAATTCCTTCTTTTCTTGGGCAGATAAAGGGGAAGAATAAAGGAGTAGTGGATGGAAGGGGAGGGACATGGCTTTGATGCCAGGAAGGCATTTTTGCACTGATGTCTAGAGAAGAGAGATTTCAAGGAATGAAATGTCAGCAATGTTCGATGATGTGAAAAGTTGCAAAGCAGCTTGATTAGGGGGTGGGGGTAGATCGAGGAGGTTGTCACTGAGTACTGAAAGAAAATGGGAGGTGAGTAGTGGAGTCCTAAGCCAGACATAGAGATAGAGTGCCTGGGCGTGAGACCATGGAGGTCACACACAAGAATAGCCTTTTAGAAAGTTTGATGGTAAAGACACAGACGATCATAACTCCAGACATAGCTTGGACAAGGGTGGGTTTTACAGGCTGTGTTTACCTATTTGCAGGTTGACTGAAGGGAGATGACAGATGGTGCATGCTGCTGGATGTTGTGGGTTGAGATGGGATCAGGTATACAGAAAAGCACACAGAGAGGAGTGTATGGATGCCCTGACTGCTTCTGTAGAACACAAGGCCAACATTAGGCATGGAGGGAATGGAACGTGGCTCAAGGAGATGTGCAGTCTCAGATACAGACCACATGGCTCAGAGTCTTACAGGGCTCTCCTTGCCTCCGCGTGGCCCTTCTCACAGGGTTTAAGTTTTGAAGAGTCCTTTTGTTTCTCTGGGTTTGGGGTGTGACTGGAGAGACATAGCAGAGAGCAAGGGCTGAGGAAAGACCAAGAGGGCAGGAACTCACAGAGGGGAGTCTACTACCCTCTCTGCCTTTTCTGGTATGGGCTCTCTCCTGATCTGGATGGACGGATGACCTGCCATTACTTCTTTTAAAAATGCATTTGGCTTTACCCTGCCAGAAAGCAACACATGTTTATTGAAGAATAGTGGGAAACCCCAGAGAAACTGAAGGAAGAAAATAAGCACTCAGCTGAAGACAACCATTCAAAAGTTCTGGCCCTTTTCCTCCCAACTTTCACTGAAGTTGAACAGATAAATGTATATATATGAAGTGATTTCTGGGAAAGACCAAAAAAAAAAAAAAAAAAAAGATACCAACAACAAGAAAACAAAAAAGAGAACAAAGCAGAAGAAAACGGTGTTCATTTTCTTCCTGAGGCTGCCCTTCCTCGATACTGCTACTTGGTTTTACTACCTGCTTTTCTCCCTGGGCTTTCTTGACAAAACATGGTTCCACTACTTTTACCTTCTTCAAAGTGTTTGACAGAGTCGTTTGCTTTCAACATGGAGTTTGAGCAAAATGGACTATTGTTTTAAAATATTCTATCATGTGTGCTGTAATATCTCATCCTGGACATGATACAAATGCTATGATAAAAAGAAGAGATGCTTTTAAAGTGATCACCAGAGTTGTGAAATTCATTGGCATGATCCTTCTTTTTTTTTTAAAAAAGATTTTATTTATTTATTTGACAGACAGAGATCACAAGTAGGCAGAGAGGCAGGCAGAGAGAGGAGGAAGCAGGCTCCCTGCAGAGTAGAAAGCCCGATGCGGGGCTCGATCCCAGGACCCTGGGATCATGACCTGAGCTGAGGGCAGAGGCTTAACCCACTGAGCCACCCAGGCGCCCCAACATGATCCTTCTTTTGAGGGTCATAATTCGTTTAATTTTTTTCTGCTCCAGCTTAACCTTCGCAGTCTTCAGTTGTTATGTGCATTAGACACAGTATTAGCAGTAGTGGCAGTAAAAATACTCCTGTCACCCTTTACAGGTACCATTTTACTAGCATCTCCTTACCACTGTAGCAGCTTTAAACCCTGTTTCCACCCTGTTCATTCCTTTAAATGCCTTTTCCTTAAAACCTTTTCTTAGTTTTTGGTGTTCTATAGCTTTACCACAAAATGTTTAATTGAAGATTTCTCATCTTGCTTGGTATCTGTGCATTTCCTGTATTTCTGGATTTATCATTTCTGTAATATCCTCAGCTGTTTTCTTCTGAAATTTTGACTCTGTCCTTCTGCTGTACTTCCCAGGATTCTTATTTAAACCTCCCGTCTGTTGTTCGTGTCTCTCAAGCTGGCGTTCATCTTCTTCTCCTGCCTCCTTGTGTTGCATTCTGGGGAATGTCTTCACTTCTTGGTGCAGTGTTGTGAAGTCCTTCATTCGGGGCTCATCTACTGCCCCACCATTCTGGTGTGTTTTCTGTTGTGTTTTACGTCTCAGTGATTTTTGGTCCCTGTTTAACTTCCTTCAGTTCCATGTTCACACTTGGCCTGTTGCTTTTGATAGGCTCTTGATCCTTCTTTATTTTTAAACCTCTTTTGTGTTCTTAAACAATTAACATGTAATATTTTCTATTCTGTATCTGATCATTCCAGTGTCTAAAGTCTTCATTTTCCCTCAGTCTTCTGTCTCTCACAGTGGCCTCATTTCTTGCATGCTCTGTGAAGGGATTTTGAGACCAGATTTATTGGAACATAGATGTAATCTCTTTTAATTCTGTTTTTTGGTGTGTTTTTTTTTTGTTTGTTTGTTTGTTTGTCTGTCTGTTTTTTCCTGGAGGGTTTGTCTTTCCTTTGCCAGGAGGCTGGGAGTGTTCTTGGTTGGGATCACTTTGGTTCCATTTGAGGGTCCTGGTTTATTAAGGAAATCTCAGGTTCAGTTCCCCCAACTTACCGTTTGGTGGGAACGGGGTCTGGAGGGCACAGGCCTGTAGAGATCCTGCAGTGAAAATGGCATTTGTTCTCTGGCACCCTGATTTGTTTTTCTTGAGCTTGTTGCTTACAGATCAGGTTTTGGCTCACTTGTTTCTGCCACCTCCCTCTTCCTGCTTCCTTTCCTACCATTTTCTAAGTCCTTTGCTAGTTTTCCAATGTCTTCTAAAGCCCAGAAATGTTTTGTGAATTCCATTTGCCATCACTAATTGCAAGTCTCCTCCTGCAGCAGGAAGGCCAGAGCCAGACACTGTAATGCTCTGCCTCCCACAGAGGAGATTTTAATACCCTCTCCTCGTGTTCAGAAATTCTAGATTGGAGATGGAGTTATGGATACATTACCATCTACAGAGGATTAGTTGCCTATATAATAGAACAAGTATGCATTATTCTAATCTTCCTAAAACTTCCATTTTGCATAATAAATATGAATGAATAAGGAACCCGCATTACTTTAGTTTATGCAGATGTTCGCTTTCTGTCTCTGGCTTTAGATGGTAGGTTGTCATTTGTATGGTTCATTCTGAAAATTGGGTAACTTCATTCTTATTTTCTACATGTTGGTGCCATATAAAGTGATGATTTATGGAGATTCAGAGGTAAATATTTATCAACATCTAAATAATTGGGGAAGGCTTCCTTTACAAAAGGTAGAATTATTAAGACCTGTTTAATCACAGAAGGGATATCCTGTAAAGCTAGCCCATAAATAAAAAGTGGATCAGAAGAAAGCAGAGAGAGGAGAGAATTTGGAAGGAGCACGTGGAGGGACACCTACTGCCTATCCCTGTAAGTCAGGGGCAATCTGGAAGGGAAACCTTGTTAAAGGAGGCAGTAGTGTTTAGATGTAATGAGCTACTGGAAACCTCACAGTGTTGTGGTGAAGCAAGTGGTGTGCAATCAAGTCCGCAGCCCAGTTGAAGTTGTGGCTTCAGGCAGCAAGCGAGCAGGCCTTTCTGTCTGCCTTTATCTCCAGTGGGAGCGACTTGTCCTCCTTGAAGTCAGCCTCCAGACATCTTTTCCTGTCACTACACATCTGTGCATCACTGAGAATTTCTGCGGTTGCTGCTTCATGGAGATGTTTGTCAGTTTTGGGTTTTGTTTGTTTTGTTTTGTTTTTTACCGAGGTTCACTTGCTAACTTTTCTCTTCTCTTAAAAAAAAATTATTTAATCTAGGGGTGCCTGGGAGGCTCAGTGGGTTAAAGCCTCTGCCTTCGGCTCGGCTTGAAGGCATGATCCCAGGGTCCTGGGATTGAGCCCCACATCAGGCTCTCTGTTCAGCAGGGAGCCTGCTTCCCTTCCTCTCTCTCTGCCTGCCTCTCTGCCTGTTTGTGATCTCTGTCTGCCAAATAAATAAATAAAATCTTTAAAAAATATATGTGTTTAATCTAGGGGCACCTGGGTGGCTAAGTGGGTGGGTTAAGCCTGTTTCTTCAGCTCAGGTTATGATCTCAGGGTCCTGGGATTGAGTCCTGCATCAGCAGGGAGCCCTCTTCCTCCTCCTCTCTCTCTGCCTCTCTGCCTACTTTTGATCTCTCTCTGTCAAATAAATAAGTAAATAAATCTTTTAAAAAAATATATATATAATCTCTTCCAGGAAGAGATTATGCTGAGTGAAAAAAGTCAAGCAGAGAGAGTCAATTATCATATGGTTTCACTTATTTGTGGAGCATTACAAATAGCATGGTGGACAAGGGAAGATCGAGAGAAGGGAGTTGAGGGAAACTGGAAGGGGAGGTGAACCATGACAGACTATGGACTCTGAAAAATAATCTGAGGGTTTTGAAGGGGTAGGGGGTGGGAGGTTGGGGGAACCAGGTGGTGGGTATTAGAGAGGGCATGGATTGCATGAAGCACTGGGTGTGGTGCAAAAACAACTAATACTGTTACACTGAAAAAATATATATACATATATATATTTCATCTCTTATTACCATGTATTTCAAATGGTAGTGAGGGATGATGGTGTGGGACCCCATGAAGTGAATTCACACTGCCATCTTGACCACAATATAAGTGTCGTACACAGCCGTCCTGTGTCCCCTTTCGTTCTGAAATGGATTCTCTCTTCCCAGCTGTTATCAATAGAAGACAGGGGTCTTTGTTCTTGTAGGTGACTTGTCCAAGATCGCACAACTTTCGAGGTTTAACCTTTGGTCTGATTGTAGGACCCATTTTCTTTAACTCAGTGCCATGCAACCTACCATGTAGGACTCTCAATACTCTCCTGCTTTTGAAGCTGTACTCCACAGGCCACATCTACCAGTGCATATCTATTTTTGTCTAGTTCACTCATTTATTGCACACATTTACTGGATGCCAGCTATGTGTTTCAGGCACCTTTCTAGGTGCTGGCGATATGGCAGTGGGCAAGTCAAACACAACCCCCTGCCCTCATTGAGCATGTTCCATTTCCTACTACTGGAAGCATCCACCAGGAACAATGGACTTATGCCAGAAGTCCAGCAATGATATGAGTTCCAGAAATTTCTGAATGGTTCTTTGTGGAAGTGATGATTTGGCGGCAGCCCTCAAGGTAGCTACCTGCACAGGCAAAAAAAAAAAAAAAAAAAAAAAAAAGGAGGGCTGGTGTAGAAATGCCTGATGAATGGGCTTCAAGGTCAAATAACTGAGCCAGGTCTTTAAGGTCTTATTAAGCTCGGAGATTTTTCAAGAACTTTCCATGATACATAAGCATATTATAGAAAAAACCCTATTCAAAGCACACTGTAAATTTGGAGGATGATTGTCTTTGCATTATTTTTGTGATTAAATGACAGTTGATGATACAGGCACTGTTGTAAGTCACTTATCCCTGTGCAAACACTTTGTGGTAAATTCTTTTATCATCCTTATTTTTCAGAGGTAGAGACTGATGCAAAGGGAGAAGTCTGGTGGTTCTCCACTGGCCACAGCTAAGCAAGCAAAAAGCAAAAAGCAGAGCCTGCATTGGAACCAGGCACTGTGGCTCCAGACCCCAACTCTTCACCCTTGGGCTTCTTGCAGCACGCCTGATTTCTTGTCACTAAGAACTTGGTGCAGGAGTTTAACGGTACCTTTAACTTCTAGTTTTTCTTTCTCAGAACTGAATCTGCATTGCAGTGCATCTCTGCATAAACATGTGTTTAATTTTGTCACCTTTAATTTTGTTTTTAGGTAAGATCTGAAGGAGTCAATCTGTTTCTTCTCTGCCTTCAAGCACTTCAGACAAACTTTGCAGAAGAGCAGGTGCTGATTTTTGCTTGCCTCGTGCCTGGTTTCCCAGCGATCATGTCATCCTTAGGGACCTGCATGGTGGAGACACTCATCAGTCCTAGCCCTGGTGTGGCGGATGGTGAGGAACATTTTAGCCAGCCTTATAGGTTGAAATGACTCTGGAAGTTCTCTTGAGGGATTCCTCAGCTTGTCATGATCCTGAATAGAACCCTTTATTTCATAGATGGGTTTGGAGGAGGAATTATCCCCTGCTCTTGTTCACAGTAATGTCTTACAGACATTAGAATAGAAAGAATCAGAGCCTTTTTTATATGCAATGAGGATGGGAGACATTTACTGAAGTGGTGGAAACAGGAATGGAAGGGAGGACTCAGATGTTGGAAACAACAGGAAGTGGAGACACATCATGTATCTGGAGTGTTTACTTGGCTGTGAATGAAATTTAAATCTGCCATCCAAAACTACTGTTTATTGTCCTCAGCATGATTGTTTCACGAGTGGACATTCATCTGCTCACCCAGCCCTGTATTTTCATGCCGCATTCATGGAAAGACAGTAGCTGCTTCCTGGGAACGTCATGGCAACCATCTGTGTCCCATGAGTTTTTAAGGAACTTGCCAGTTAGGGCCATTGATTGATTAATGCACATCACTTTATTGCCCAAAGACAGGTATTTGATCCTTAGGCTGACCGAAGCAGAATTTGGCAGAGAGAAGAATAGTTTAGAGGGAGAGGTGGCTTCATGGGAGTTTGTACCGTATTTCCAACCCCTTGATGCTCGCTGGCCTGGAGTGTAGCGTGAGCAGGTTCCAAAGGAGGGGCAGATGTATTTTAATGAAGGCCATTTTTTAAAAACCCTTTGAACGTTGGTGAAAGAACTCCTTTTTTTCCCCACTCTGGAGCAAAGATATATCCACAAGAATCACTCCACTCTTGCCGGCCATATCAGGGGAAAGGATCGCTGAGGACCAAACATGCTTTTTCCTTCAAGTCCTATTGAACTGTATGGTTATTCAGGTAAAAGCAAAATCTTGGATAATTCAGGAATGGTCTTTCTCTTGATAGGAAAGAGGAAACATTGCTTATTTTCTCCCAGCTCATCCATATTTTGTATGTTTGCTTGTTTGTTTGTTTGTTTGTTTTTTGAGTTGACTCTTTATGATATTTCACTAGAACTTGAATATGTGCTATATCACATCAGCAAAGACCTGGCATACATAATATTTTGTGTGAGAGTGTATGTCAAGCAAACATTTCAGTTCTCCCATCGGCTTTTATATTACCATATTCACACAGAACACTTTACTTCTAACACTGTGGCTGAGGCTGTGGATTTTTCCCTCACCAGGCAACTCTGCAACACCAGCTGGGTGTCCTGTAGTTTTACTCAGCTTTGACACTGTCTGCCTTGATATGGCATCTGATCCCACAGGTTAAGGGCTCAGTCCCGTGAGACTGTTCCATCACATTCAGGTGCCAGTCATAAGTAGGAGGAGCCCAGGTTACCCACAACTTCTCTACAACTTGGCTACAAATCAGAGGTTCCTTCAACTCCTCCTCTGGTTCAACTGAGTGGCTCGCAGAACTCTGGGAAACATTTGTTTTCATTTGCAATTTATGAAAGATATGATAAAGGATACAGATGAACAGTCAGATGCAGAGACACAAAGGGCACAGTCTGGGAGGGTCCCAAGCACAGGAATGTCTATTCCTGTGGAGCTGGGTTTTATCCCCCTCCTGGTACCTGGATATGTTGACTTACCTGGAAGTTTCCTGAAACCCCTGCTATGAGGATTTTTTTTAAAAGATTTTATTTATTTATCAAAGAGAGAGAGGGGGAAAGAGCGAGCACAGGCAGACAGAATGGCAGGCAGAGGCAGAGGGAGAAGCAGGCTCCCTGCTGAGCAAGGAGCCTGATGTGGGACTCGATCCCAGGATGCTGGGATCATGACCTGAGCCGAAGGCAGCTGCTTAACCAACTGAGCCACCCAGGCGTCCCTGCTATGAGGATTTTTATGGAGGATTCCTTACATAGATGTGCTCTGCTTTTAGCCCCCTCCCCTCTCTGGGGGAATGTAGGGGTTGGGGTGGGGGTGCCGAAGATTCTAAATTCTAATCATGGTGTGGTCTTCCTGGTGATGTGTCCCCACTGAGGAGCCATCTCGGAGCCCACCCAGAGTTGTGTTATTAGAACAAAATATTAAACTCAAAATGGATGGAAGACCTCAATGTAAGATAGGAATTCTTGCCAGTTTTCTTAAGGTGATTCTTTCTCTCTGCTATCCCTCAAGATTCTATCCTTGCCTCCCTTCCTGACTGCACTGTCCTATTGGGCAATCTTGCCTATTGGGCAGGTGGAATGGACCAGTAGGGTCAAAATGCACAGCTTCTAGAAGGCAAAGGGATACTCCAGTCTGCTCTAAGGACTTTGGAGTCTTTGTGTTTTTGGTGCTGGTGAAAGGAAATGAGAGAGGAGAGCAGACAAGAGAGAATGCTAAGTCATTAGAGAGAACTGGTAGGATAAAATACAGGCATGATGAGTAGAATGAGTTTAAAAACATGATACCATTGGGTGATTTTTTAAATACTCAGTAAGAATATTTTTAACAAAGTGAACCATTTAGTTTTGAAATATTCATTCTTAGCATAATTTGAGTTTTAAGATAGGATTACATTACAGGATTGTCAACATTATTTGTCACCATGACTTTTTTTTAAATTTCGGATAGGAATTTTAATAAGATAGCATTTTATTTCAGTAGACATTTAAGTTAAAATTTAAATGTATATATGTTCTTTCCCACATATTATCCAAAGGCTACAAATTAGAGTGGAAGAATAAGGAGAATCAAGATACTTGTTTTAAAGTTCTTTTTACACTGTTTTGAAAATATTGTCTTCCTCATTTATTTCCATCATTTACCATGTTAGCAAAATCTACAAACTTGTACTTGGTAAGTACTGATTGGGCTGGGTATAGAGGATGTCCACAGGGAAGCTGCCATTCTCTTTCAAAGTGACCTTTGTTCATTTTTAAGCAAAATAGTCACTTTATTCTTATATTTAATGGTAACTTTATTGTAAGAGGTTTAAAGTTTCCTAATAAATGATTTTACCTATTTGTACAAACTATTTATTTGTACCTCAGGAAGACTGTGGCTCCTAAAATAATTCAACATGTGTCATGATTCTTCTTGGTATAATTATATTTAAAATTAAGTTTTAAAATTTTAATTTTTAATTAAAACTGTTTATTGAAGGCAGTGTTTATTTTCTCATGCAAAGATGTTGAAATAAACATTCTCGTTGAAGTCTTCTCTTAACGGTGTTGAGGTACGGTGACCCCAGGCCCCAGACCTTGCCCAGTGGTGAGGCAGACCATCCCAGGCCATGCAACTGCCCAGAGTAGCCCTTCCTTATATCCTGGATCTTTCATCCACTACGTGCTACTTACAGCTTCTTATGGAGGGGCCAATATTTGGGCAACTGTGCAACCTAAGGGCAGTAAGCTCCAGAAAGGAAGGAAACATGAGGGAATTTCTAGTTTCACTGCTCAGGGTTTTTTGGGTTTTTGTTTGTTTGTTTGTTTGTTTTCCCCTATGAAAAATGAAGGCTCACAGGACATAAGTATCCCTTTGATTGGTGCTGGGGTGGGGAAGCAAATTTTCTTCTCCCTATTATTGGAAAGCAGGCAAAATTAGTTAAAGTGAATAATCAGAAACAATTTGGGAGGGAAAGAGATCACAACAGGCATTAATCCATGTGGTGAATGTGGACTACTAATTCAGTTGTCTTTGGGTGTTTACTTACATACACACAAATGTGCATGCTTGGATCAGGGGAAAGCAGCAAAAACTTGATGCCTTTTGAAATATGTAGAAGTACTAACCTTTAGAGGTACCGGGCTGTGTATTTGTTAGCTATCTGTATATGGGTATTTTTTTCAGAACTTGATTCTGATTTGATAAATAGTCTATATTCACTGTGGAAAACATAGTATACTTTAATATATTGAATTAAAGTTCTTTATTGAGAACTTGTCTGCCTCATGCAAGTGCCTCCAGGTATATAAAAGGTGGGAGGTCGGGGTACCAGGTGGTGGGTAATATAGAGGGCATGGATTGCATGGAGCACTGGGTGTGGTACAAAAACAATGAATACTGTTATGCTGAAAATAATAAAAAAAAAAGAAAGTAAGAGAGCTGGACATACAGCAAGTAGTAGCTCAAGTCCAATACCATGTAACTTTTTGTATTGATTATGAAATTTAAAGGAGAAAGGGACTTTTTTTTATTATTCTATTTCTTTTCAGTGTTCCAGAATTCATTGTTTATGCACCACACCCAGTGCTTCATGCAATATGTGCCCTCCATAATACCCATCACCAGGCTCACCCAACCCCCTACCTGCCTCCCTTCTAAAGCCCTCAGTTTGCTTCTCAGAGTCCACAGTCTCTCATGGTTTGTCTCCCCCACCAATTTCCCTCAACTCACTTCTCCCCTCCATCTCCCAATGTCGTCTGTGTTATTCCTTATGCTCCAGAAGTAAGAAACCATATGATAATTGACTCTGCTTGACTTATTTCACTCAGCATAATCTCTTCCAGACCAGTTCATGTTGATACAAAAGTTGGGTATTCATTCTTTCTGATGGAGGCATAATAATCCATATTGTATATGGACCACATCTTTATCCATTCATCCATTGAAGGGCATCTTGGTTATTTCCACACTTTAGTGACTTTGGCCATTGCTGCTATGAACATTGGTGTACAGATGGCCCTTCTTTTCACTACATCTGTATCTTCTTGGTATATACCGAGTGCAGTTGCAGGGTCATAGGGCAGCTCCATTTTAATTTTTTTGAGGAATTTCCACACTGTTTCCCAATGTGGCTGCACCAAGAAAGGGACTTGTTATTAATTCTGTGGAGCTGGTCAAGTCAAAATTCAAAGATGAATTTTTTCAGACATAAAGTAGTTTATACTGATTCTATTCTTCAGATTCACCGACAAGGAAAAGGCTATAAAACTAAAGTCCCATGGATTGGATTAGGGTAGTATTGGATGTTAAAGTACCTGAAATGATGAAGAATGTCTGTACATTCTTCTAGATTTGTTTCAGTCCTAAAATATTAAATTAGTTATAATGTATGTGAAAATATCCTTACTATTAGAATTGCTTATCCTTTCTCAAATTTTCTAGTGGCTTAGTACTTAGTACTTCCACCGCTGTATGCCATAGCTATAATAAGCAAGCAGTAACAGGAGTCACCATCCCACCTTTGTCAGGTCACAAGGCAGAATCAGAAACAAGTCTACCAAAAAATGTCATCCCTAATAATTTCTGGTACTTTAATTTTAAAGTTTTAGTTGATATTCATCCAATCAAATATAGAGCTGAGGTATATGTTTGTGAGAAATTGAACTGTTTAGGGTGGTGGCTTACACTCACTCCCCTAATCATGTATTCTGTTTCCTTCCAGACATCCCCCATTTGAGACCAGCGCCAGTGTATGTACATTACTACAACTCAAGACAATGAAAACATTTATAGTATAAAAATTCCATACATGGCAATTCACATTGTTTTTATTAAATGGATTATAAATTTCTTTTTGGAAAAAAGTATCTAGCTATAATCCAAAACACTCAAAATCGAGTTGCTGTACTGCCCCAAATCATACAGGTATGTCATTCCTCTTTTTATTATATTTTACATAGGTAAAAATATACTAACACATACCAAAGTAATTGACTCATAGGGGTTTTGGTTCCTAAAGGATGCTGGTTCTAGGGATTATGTTTATGGGTGGGCTCTCTCTCTGTTGCTGAGGCGTCAGAGGGACTTCTGAGATAGCACTTGCCATGCCCTGCTGACATTGCCATGACAAGGTGATCTTGGGGGCCAGGGAGATGTTCTGAAAACATGATGTTGTGTGCAGTCTCCTGGACCCTCTCATTTTCCTTCCTTTGCTCAAGAGCCAGTGACATCAGAGCATAAGACCAGGGGCCTGTGTTGCCTTCACCCATCCCCAGCACCAGGCAGGCCCTCAATAATCATGTAGGTGGGCTGTGGGAAGGACCTATTTGACTGCCAAGTGCCTCTTGGCATCTCAGAGGGAGCAGTGGAAGAGATCTCAGGATTTTGAGGTGCCATGATGGAATGCCTGGAAGAAAAGGCAGACTCTCTTTAGAAGGCTTTCAGTGAAGACCTCTTTCTGTGTGGGGCCCATGGTATACCTTCCCTCTCTTGTGGTCCTTGGTCATAGAGAAATGGGCTTTCCCAGCAGGTTGAGTTTCTTAGAGACTTTGTGCTGTGTAAGGAAGGACAACTTGGGGAGGTTTGAGAGGGGCTGCTTCATGGCAGGGGCCTGCTTTTATGCACAAAGCATGGTCCCCTTAGAGTAGCTTCGCTGATGCCCCAGAGTTCCCCAAAGTGTGACTAGGCCTGAGCTGCAAGAGTTCACACACCTGAGTGGCAGGTAGCATCTTGGTGGAGGAGCACCAAACTGAGGTCCAGAGCCCGTGTCCTCATTGATTAAGAACTGACTACAGAGCTAGACAAACTTATTGTCAAGAAGTCTGAGGGGGATACAGTTACAGTAAAGAGCAGCAAAATACTTACTAAGATTTTGAAAGGGAGCTTTGGGGTGCGTGGATGGCTCAGTTGGTTAAATGTCTGCCAGAGATCAAACCCTGTGGTGGGGGGTGGGGAGTCCCTGCTAAGTGAGGAGTCTGCTTCTCCCTCTCCCTTTCCCTCTGCCACTCTCCCTGTCTGTGCTCACTTTCTCTCTGTCTCTCTGTGTCAAATAAATTTTATAAATCTTTTAAAACATAAAAATACAAGAAAGATTTGAAACTTAAATTCACTAGTTGTAACATGTAATAGGAACCCTGTAAACAGTAATGATCACTGCTGAGAACAAAATTGATTTTTTTAAAGATTTTATTTATTTGGCAGAGAGAGATCCCAAGTAGGCAGAAAGGCAAGCAGAGAGAGAGGAGGAAGCAGGCTCCCCACCGAGCAGTGAGCCCAATGCAGGACTCGATCCCAGGACCCTGAGATCATGACCTGAGCTGAAGGCAGTGGCTTAACCCACTGAGCCACCCAGGTGCCCCACAAAATTGATTTTCCAAAGGAATATCCCAGAACACTGAGGAAAATTTCAAAGAGATGGAAATGAGAAACGAATAAGTAAGATCTGAGGTCAGGTCCAAATCTACCTTGCAAGTACCCTGAGGACAAAAGGAGAAAATAACAGAAGTTATAACTGAACTAATGCAGCATTTACTTGAACTGAAAAACAGTCATGCCTTCAGTTCATAAAGCCTTCAAGTCCCAGGGAGAATTAGCTGAACAGACTCAAACCAAAACAGACGTAAACCTATTTGACTTTCAGGGACTAAGAAAAAATTGTCAGAGTTCCAAACAGAAACCACCAGTTCCTTCTAGAAAATGAGACAGAGTATCATTGAATATTGACTTTAAGCTCTATCCCTCAGAGCTGAAAGAACTCTCTTTCTTAGAACTCTTGCTTCCTATCACATATGTAAGCAGATGTCAGATTGATTAACCTTGTAAATTGGTTTAAGTTCTAACTCTACAAACAAAATGATAAAGAATTTGGAGACAATCTAGGGGCATGTAAAAATTTGGGAAGTGGTAGACTACCTTAGGTAGAGATAAGACCCACAGGCCATAGAAGAAATGACATGCCACTTTATTTTAAAAATTTGAAAAAGATTTGTATATCAAAAAAGAGTAAAGCTGCATGTGAAAAGCATCTGTAACATCAGCTGTTCAAGGAGTTCATGTCTCTGACGTGCCTACAAATTGAGAAGAAGACAAACAGTCCGATTGAAAAACAGACAAAATGAGAGGAAGGAGAAGTTCATGGAAAAGGAAACAGAAATGACCCTGGATTTCATAGTGAGCCAGGGAACACCATTAGTTCTGGACCATGTTGAGACACCTTTATTCACTCACCCTGTAGACAAAAACTAAAAATCATCAGGTAGACAAAAATTTGCATGAAATCATATATAAGAAACTCAGCCCCACTCTTTGATAAATTTTACAGTCTATTTTGTGTGATTGTTAAGTCAATTCAAAACAATCTGTTTAGAGACTCTGACTGTTCCCTACTTGGTTACAAATTTTCAGGGAACCATCACTGTATTTATTGAGAATAATTTCCTCATTCTTGAAAAATACATTTGAGTGATGAAAAATAGCAAGAATAATGGAATAGCCACAAATTCAAGGTTCTAGTTTTCCCCCCGCCCTTAGTGGGAAAGGAAACTTTTCACACATGTGAGTCATCTAATTTTATTATCTGGATTTCTTAGTTTCCGTAAAGTCTGACCTCCTGAATCAGTTTGGATGGTTGTCTCATCCTAACTCAAACTGTCTTAAAGATTAAAAAAAAAAAAAAAACCTTCAATCTCATGAAGAAGCAGCTCATGGCAGTGCTTGCGGAGAATGTGTTTTATTCACACTGTCTCCATGATTTTCTCCATTTTTCCCTACTGTGCCATTTCCCTCTGGCCAGTTTGTCTTCCACCCCCTGCTGACTGTGTGATGGCTGCCCGCAGTGGGGGCACTGCTTTTCTTGTTAACATTCAGAGACAACCCAGATATTTCTGTAAAGCCCTTCCCGTTTGTGTGTGTGGGACAACCTAGGTTACTGTCTCTCATAGAACAGTAACAAGGCACTGACTGTCGTGCAGCTGGCTGTGTGAATGGCCCAGGAGGAACATGACTGGCTTCCATGACAGACCCCTTCCCTGTAGTGTGGATGGGGCCAGCTTCCTGTGAGTCACCTGGGCTGCAGTGGAGGAGGCACACAGTGCACTGGGGTTCAGGGAGGGGGAGGGAGGAAGGATGCTGGCAGTCAACTCTCCAGATCCAGTACTACCACACCCTGAAGATAGTCCTACCTAGAAATGGTCCCTGCCATTGTACAGACTCAATATGTCTCAGTGAGTTCTAGTAGTTTTTAGTGCCACTGTAGCAAATGACAAATTCTCAGTGGCTTGAAACAACACAAATTGATTATCTTGCAGTTCTGGTGGTCAGAAGTTCAAAAATCAGTCTCCGTGTGGTAAAATCGGGGTGTTAGCAGCCTGTGTTCCTTCTGGAGGCTCTAGAGGAGAATCCACTTTCTTGCCTTGTCCTGCTTCTAAAGCTGCCTGCATTCCCTGACTTGTGGCCCTTCATTGCACCACCTTTTATCCCTCTGTTTCCAACTTCACATTGCCTTCTGATTCTGATCCTCCTGTCTCCTTATGGATCCTCATGATTACATTGGGACCACCGAGGTAATCCAGGATAATCTCTCCCCCCTCACACCTTAATTTAATCATGCTTGCTAAATCCCATTTGCCAGGTAAGGTAAAGTACTCAGAGCTTCTTGGGCTCAGGATATGGTCATCTTTGGGGCAGTCGCTATTCAGCTGGTCAGTTGCCTCCTGTGCTCCCTTTTATGCCTCACACCTCATCTCACATGTGTCTGCTGTGTTCCTCTCTTCATCTGCATTGCAAATGAGAAATGCAGCAATTTAAACCATTGAATATTAGATTTTGGAGATAGTTGCAGGAATATAAGCACATATAATTTTATTTGTGTCCTAAAAGTTTTTGTTTGGAATTTTAAATTTTATCTAATTGTCCCTAGGTAAATTAAATATGATTCAATCAGTTGATCTGAAAAATCTTTTCAAAGAGTATACCGCTGTTGTAAAGGCCCTTCAAAACAGTATTTTGAGTGCTGTTTCCAAATGAAGTTTACACTTTCACCCTTATCACTGTATTAAAGGTCATGTTGCAGGGTTTTGTGTGTGTGTGCTTTTTTCCAAAGTGAACTTGCTTCTCTATCTAAAACTAATACCTCTAACAGTATTTTTCACCAGGGAGGAGAGGAATTAGTGTATCTTCTAGACTAAGTTTTCTTTCCACGTGAAGAATCTGTTAGGACTAATATTCATGGGAGAAGGAAAAGACAGTAGCTCTTACACCCCATATACTATGTTGACAACAACAGTATAAGCCTGACCAAAGCTGTACATCTTGGTGCATCATTTCAGCTGAAACGTGTTCAGTGAAGTATGATTTATTCCTTAGTAATTCATTTTTGTGTGAGATAAAAGTACATCAACAGAAATTAGGGAAAGCAGAGTGGTAATTTTAAAATTTCATCATTGACTGTTTTTTTTTTACCAGTTCTATAAGCACATTAATTGATATTAAAACCCATAAAAGCTCATTTGGGAATGAAAAAGAAAGTTTGAGGTGGTATTGATTTTTTAATGATATTTGTATTTATTTGTATGATTACGCTTAGTTACACTTTGATTGAGTCCGAATGTGCCCTTCAACAATAATCCATGGGCTCTGGGTTTCCTGAAGTTGTATGTCATGGGGTGAACAGTTAGAAAAAGTGAATCCCACCAATTGACAACCCTATGGGGGTTTATATATTACACAAACACATTTGTTTGTTGACTGCCACTCCAGTACTTTCTGTGTCCTCGAGCTCCACCCACGTGGTGCAGGCTGCCCCCATCTGTGCTGGAGAATCATGACGGGGCATTCAGTGGCCTTAGGCATCCCCAGAGAGCTGCAGTTGCATCCTCTCATTTCCCACCTAGTTTGTGGGCATCCCCCTTTAGCTTGACCCTGACAGTGGACAGGTCTCAGTATGAGCTGTCTGTGGGAAGAAACAAGATGTTGGGGGGGGGCAGCGGTAGTTGTTGATGGGAAGTTTTAAGTGTCAGGTTGTATCTTGCAATTTTCTGAACCCTGGCAGTGCAGGCCTGGGCCAACCTGGTATGTCTGTTTCACCAACCAAATCTTCCTCATGTGCCCAAGAAGTGAAACCATATTTGCATTTGCCACCAGAATCAACTAATACTAAATAATAGTTGAGAATTCCAGCTTGATTATAGTGAGTGGAAAATGGACCTCTCTGGTTAATTCTTACATATGATTTTACTGTTCATCTTCATAAAAGGGATAAGAAATGAGGAAACGTGGATTATCAGTTTGTTTTCACTCTCATCACTCACTGCAGTTATAATTTTCAAAATACCAAGATGTTTTTCAAAAGTAGTTGTTTTTTTGTTTTTTGTTTTTTTGTTTTGTTTTGTTTTGTTTTGTTTTTGTGGAGGGAGTAGGGACTAAGACTAAGGAAAGCATTGTTCTATCAAGAGAAGTCGTTTTCAATTTATGGTATGATGGCAAATCCATCTCGTATGTCCTATTTGGATAACAGAGCTCACTCTTAATTTTTTTAAACTTCCTTTGATTTTTTAATTGAATTATAGCTGACCCACAATGTTGCATTCGTTTCAGATATAAAACAACAAGATTTGACAAGTCTGTATGTTATGCTGTGCTCGCCGTACTGTACCACCAACCATATTCCCTATGCTGTGCCTTTCGTCCTGCAACTTATTAATTTTGTAACTGGAAGCCTGTTATCTCCCACTGTATTTCACGCATTTTGCCTGTCCACCCGCTGCCTCCTCTTTGGAAACGATCAATTTGTTCTCTGTAGTTATGGGTCTCTTTCTGTTTTTCTGTGTGTTCAGAGAACTTTTTAAGATAACTTGGTGCCTTTAAACATATTCCTTGATTTCCATTAGTTTGGATACGTATTTGCCATGTTACCCAATTAGTTATGTAATGACTTCAAAATTTGGGGGCTTAAAACAACCCTTTTGTCATATTACATATGTTTTGGGGGTCAGAAATTGGGGCAGGATCTCATGGGGCAATTTTTATGCTTAATACGGCATTAACTGAGGTCAGTGGGTGGTGGCCTTCAGCAGGCGGCTGCTTGGTCTAGAGGATTCAGGATGACTTTATGCACATGCCTGTCACTTTGATGGGTACAGTTGTGAGACGAGGCTCAGATGGCCCTCCACTTCCGTGCAGTCTTTGTAACAAGGTTGTTGGACTTATTTCCTGTCCACTCAGAGCTCCAATAGCAAATGTTCCAAGAGAGGGGTTCCTTTTGGACTTGGGCCTGAAACTGACACGTTTATTTCACTGTTTAACACAGTCACATAGCCCATGTGAATCAAAGGGAATGGGGAGTCATAGGATTTGTGATCATTTTTTAACGTGCTACATATGTTCATATGTGCATTTTTTCCCATTTCTCTGACCTGTGGGAAAATGGAAGTTATTGATCAAAGAGTCACAGGTTATCAAGCGGTATGAGAGACTTCAGACTTAATCCAACCTCCATACTTTACAGATTAAAGAATATATATGTAGGTGCACATGTACATCTCCATATCAGTTATTATATATACACTTGTATATCACTAAAAATGGTATCTGTGGATTAGCCAATTCTTCTATCTTCATAGGAATGAAAAGGACTCGTCATTCCCCGGCAAATCTGAAGAAAGAAGCCAGAGCAAGAGTAAGGGAGAAAGAGAGTGAGAGGAGCATCTGATGGGATAGGATTTCTTACAAAAGGACTCCTGAAGTGACCAGAGAAAACAGACCAACAGAAAAGGGCAGACTTTGACCAAGCGGTGCTCAATGACGTGAATATCCACATGGAACAGAAGAGGTTTTAACGCTATTCCCTACTGATGTAGCCTACATACTGAAGAGGACATCAGAAGTTTTCTGGAAGATACCATAGAAAACCATTTTGAGGACCTGGGGGCGGTGGCAGAGATGAGTGGAACAGAACACCAAAAACAGGAAGCCCAAGAAAGCTTGGGTGCCGCTTCCAGATGGCGACGAGAGAAGAATTAGGCACGAACCAGTCAGCTGGAAAAGACTGGGAGCAGGGGACAACAGTCGAAAAGGACGTCTGCCAAGAGCAACTTGACAGTCTCACTTTTATTGGATAGAAAACAATAGCCAAAGAAGGATTGAGGAAGGTCAAATGTTAATCCCATCTTGCTGACAAGCAAGAAGGAGGATAAAGTTTATAGTTAAACAAGCACATTGAAAGAACTCTTCTAACTAGCAACAGGCACTTCTGGGAAGAGAAAGGCTCTATGGCGGATAAGGGAGGCAGGCGGTTTTCATTCCACCCTGAGCTAACCTGTCGTTCCCGGGTGCTCTGCTTTCCTGAAGCAGGCGGCATTCCGCCCTGGGCTGGCCGGGCTTCCAGCCAGCGCAGCTTCTGTGAGGGGGCTGCATTCCGCCATGAGCAAGCGAGGTATCCCCCGCTGCCCAGCTTCTGTGAAGGGGCGGTGTTCCGCCCTGAGCAAGCTGGGCATCCCCAACTATAAGTGCTACCATTTTACTTAAAACTGTGAAATTGGGTCAGATTTAAATTTCAATTTATGTTAAAACATTCTGTAAACTGTGTTAAACTTTGACATTTGTTCCCTCTGTTCAGTGAATAACACTATATCATATTCTGAAAAATACGCTAATTTTCATTTTGAAAAATATCCCTTTTTCCTCTTATGGTAATTATTAATATGAATTAATAGTAGAATTTGATATGGTTCCATATGCCCATAAATACTTTATTGTATATTATCAAATTTAATAATGAATATAATGTACTTCTTTGGACAATTTTTAAAGACCAGTCTACTCTTAAAACAAAAAAATGGAGACGCACTTCTTTAGTTCACACAAATTTCATTTTATTATATATAACCTCAGATAAATTTCAACAAATCATAATTTATTAAAATTATGTCTACTTAAAAATCTCATAGAAGAGTAAAACCATCAAAAATAATAATAAACACACACAACACACACACATCACCCATGTATTGGCAAATGACAATTGCTGTAACAATACATTAGGCATTCCACTGTTAAGGGCTATCAAAATTTCCATCAGTGGCAAAAAGATTTGTATCCAAATTTTAGTAGAATTTGATTTTCCAGAATCCAAGAAAAAGTCTCCTAGGGTTTATTTAAAGATAAATATTTGAACAAATACTTCTTAAATTTAGGAAATTCAGAACATACGATTAAAGAATATTTGCAGTGCAGACTATATTCAATCCTTCCTTCAAAATATGCCTTTGAGTACATAATTCTGTTTTCTCTATCTAAATTGAGCTGTCCTCCAAGGAAGTTTTCTAAAATGTGTGTCTCTGTGTGATAAATGTTCTAAGACCTAACATGCTTCATTGTATTTTTACTGTGCTCTCAAATTTAATCAATAATTTGGCTTGATGTATAATATCTAGTTTCAAATATCTTTTCCATCTATACAAACCCCCAGCTGTCTCCTTTATATGCTATTACTATTGAGAATTCTGCTGTCAGTATTATTCTTGTACATTTTAGGTGATCTGTTCTTCTCTTGGGCATCATTTATGCTCTTCTATGTTTTTGATATTCTTAAAACTCACCATAATGTATATGAGTGGTTTTGTGTGTGTTTTGTTTTGTTTCTGATTTCTCATGTTTGGCATCATTTTAAGTCTGGTAATTTTTATCTTTCTTTAATTCTCCAAAATTTATCTCAGTACTTATTTAAATATTTTCTTTATTTTTTTTTCTTTTCTGCTGCATTTGGGCAGAAGTCATTAATTTGTTTGTTTGTTTTTCCCAACTCATTTATTCATTTTACAGCTATATTCATCTTAGTCTCCATTTATTGTATTCTTTATTTCAACAATTTTCACTTAATTTATATTCACAGTATAGTATCTTTTCTTTGTATATGTATATCATTATTTTATCATATACTTTTAAGCTATTTTTAAAAATATTTTACTTATTTATTTGACAGTGAGAGATCACAAGTAGGCAGAGAGGCGAGCAGAGAGAGAGGAAGGGAAGCAGGCTACCTGCTGAGCAGAAAGCCCGATGTGGGGCTTGATTCCAGGACCCTGAGATCAGGACCTGAACCGAAGGCAGCAGCTTAACCCACTGAGCCACCCAGGCGCCCCTTTCAAGCTATTTTTTAAAAGTACAGTCATTCCATTTTTTAAAAGATTTTCTTTATTTATTTATTTGACAGAGAGAGATCACAAGGAGGGCAGGCAGAGAGAGAGAGAGAGGGAAGCTGACTCCCTGCTGAGCAGAGAGCCTGATGCAGGACTTGATCCCAGGACCCTGAGATCATGACCTGAGCTGAAGGCAGTGGCTTAATCCACTGCACCACCTAGGCGCCCCTAAGCTATTTTTTTAATTCCTGTTCCAATAACACTTGGATTGCCATATAAAGTTAACCACATCATCTTTTTTAGGTAAGTAATTGTACTTTTTATATGCATAGTTATTTTGGTCCATGAGTTCAGCTCCTCTTCGGATCATCAAATCTCTGTAAAGTCTGGGTATGCTAGGATTTTCTAAGCAACAATAAAATACATTGAAACCTGGTAGCTTAATTATAATAATGTTTTCTTTCTCAATCATTCACAATAGTATTACATTCTGAGTAGCTTCCTTCTATTTTGCAGCTATAGTGTTTGGAAAAACTTGAATTGTGATATTACTGTGATAATGTGAATTAGTCAGGGTTTTTCAGAGAATCGGGAAGAGAAAAAAAGGAAGATATTCTCCAGGGCCAACTCTAGAAGTGACTATTAAAACAGCTGTCCAAATTCAATTGAACAAAACTCAGAAATGCCATCTCCAGTGAAATACAAAGAAGATTATATATAGTTCTGGGCACACACATCTCATTTGACCCAATGATGTACATCAATGAAAGACTGAAGGCCAATCACCACTCCATGGGAGAATTTAAAAATAAATTTACTAATGAGGCCAAGAATTCAGAATCACAAATACTTCAAAACTAATAATAACTGCCTTCACTTGATGTTATTCTACAAGATAAATCCTACGATCAAGTTTCAATTTTAAATTCTTACAATTTTAAATTCTTAAATCCTTATGAAGAAACATCATTTGGAGGGAGCAGTTTTCATAATTTATCATCCATCAGCCTTTTTTTAAAAGATTTTATTTATTTATTGGACACAGAGAGAGATAAAGAGAGGGAGAGATCACAAGTAAGCAGAGATGCAGGCAAGCAGGGAGGGAAGCAGGCTTCCTTTTGAGCAGAGCCCGATGTGGGGCTGGATCCCAGGACCCAGAGACCATGACTTGAGATGAAGGCAGAGGCTTAACCCACCACCCACGTGATGAGAGAGCCACTCAGGTGCACCTCATCCATCAGTCTTAATTGATTGGAGGAAAACGTGTGGAGGAATAATGCCTTAGGGAGCTAATCTCTCTAAAGAATTTTCAAGTCTTTACCCCTTCAAGGTTTTTGTACAGTTCTGATAGCCTCTAAACATCCAGCTGATTTCTACAGTGACAGGCCTGTTAAAACCTGTCTTCAAACCAGGAATAGAGCTTGAAACATACCAGTCAAGAGCAACTTTGAGTCTTTTAAGGAATTTATCATCATTTCTTTGTTTTTGGTTAATATCTGAAATAGTTCCATATTACACTTGCATAATTTCTCCAGAGCTGACTTTGAAGGAGGCATTCAGTTCCAGCTAGTTCCATATTTTGGCAAGAACTATAATTCTATATATATATATTAAAAAAAAAACATATTTTAGGGCGCCTGGGTGGCTCAGTGGGTTAAAATCTCTGCCTTCGGCTCAGGTCATGATTCCAGGTTTCTGGGATTGAGTCCAACAGTGGGCTCTCTTCTCAGCAGGGAGCCTGCTTCCATTCCTCTCTCTCTGGCTGCCTCTCTGCCTTCCTGGGATCTCTGTCAAGTAAATAAATAAAAATTTTTAAAAAACATATTTTATATCAGTTATTCATGTTTATTAACTAAGATATCACAATACAAATAATACAAAAAGTTGCTCTTTATTAATACCTTCAACCAAGATCAAAAAATATGTCATATTTTCTCCAAAAATTTTATATCATCTGATAGGTCAGATATATATAAAATTACATTTAAAGTTTTAAAAATATCATCAAATATTTTCATTTAAATGCAAATTTGAAAAAAAACCTACTTTCCCAAACACGACTTTTTATCCTATTTTTTTTTGAATTTTGTCGACAACTGATAAAATGTTTAGCGAGACTATAAATGTTAGATCGAAAAAAATGATTAATACATGTAGGTTCAAATTATTATGTTCCATTAAAAATGATTTAGTCTTTGATGAACATCTGTTTGGTAATATGTTGTATCCAGATATAGTAAATTAATGATATATATATAAAATTATAGGGAAATGACACCTTCCGTTCCATTATGAGTAGAGCTTTTAAAATGCTATTTGTCACAACCTGTCATCTTGTCATTATGTAGCATTATGTAACATTTAAAAAATGTATACTCTTCACTTCAAAGTCTTTTAGAAATCTAAAATATGACTTTCTATGGTTTGTGTTTCCATATTCCTTTATTGCCAGTTTGAACAAATCCACATGCTTGGATTCAAAAGTAATAAATTCCTCTTATTTGGAAAAATGATGTTTATTTTTGTTCTCTCCCCCTTCGCAGGTGGTTTCATTTTAGCACACTTCAGAGTTATAATTTCATGCTTATTAAAAACATTTATTATGATCTACATAGATGAATGAAACTTTTATTTTATTAAATTATTTGACAAAAAAATCTGTTATTTTTAAAAATGTATTTCCTTTGAAGGGTTAATTTAGAACGTTCAGAGAGGATCTAGGAGTGCGGTATTATGCAGTTTTTAAGTAGGTATGAAATGGTTATTTATATGATTGTTTCTTTAAGGCTTATGTATATTGTCCATTATATGCTATAAAATATTTTGAAAGTAAATTTAAGGTATGTTTTACATAGTTTATATTTTGGAAAAAAAATTATTGAAATGACTTATGAAATTCAGTATACTCTCAACATTAATTTATTCTGAAATTTACCAATTGTCTATTGAACCTATTATATGGCAGATATTACTTCAGACTACACTGGTAAATGAAATACTTGGCTTTGTAGAACTTTTATTTTCATGGGTGAGACAATTAAAAGCTATAAACCTTAATAAAAATTGCATAGTGCATTCAAAATTGATGAGTATAATGGGGAAAAAGAAAAATTCGATCAGGGTGAGAAAAATCAAGGTTGCTAGGCAGGGGATGGGGAGTTAAAATTTTTAATAGGAAGATCAGGGTAGTTACAATGAAGCTGACAATTGAACAAAGGTATGGAAAGGTGATGAATTTGCCCAGAACTATCAGCAATAAGGTCACTCCAGACAAAGGAATTGGCTATCTTGAAGGCCATAAGGTTGGATCATGCCTGGCATATCTGAGGAATAGCAAGGAGGCCACTGTGAGTGACTGAAGAGTAGCAGGGAAAGAGGTCACAGAGGTTAAATGAGTGGCTAGATCATGTAAAAGCTTAGAAGTCATTGTAAAACTCTGGCTTTTATATTTGGAAACTTACTGTGTGATAGAATTTCTGCTAATAACTGAGAGTTCAAATGTCCATAAAATTTCAAGGATTCTTATTGTAGTAAGACAGAATAAAGAAAAAGAGTTCATATTTTCACATGGTAAAAGGAAGCTATGGGAGCACAGAAGAAGGCACTAAAATCTCACCAATATATTTGGTGACTGTGACTATATATAAATTTGTATTTTCTAGATTTTTTATAGTCATGGAATCACACAGTATATATTATTCGTTGCCTGGCTTTTCTTTTCTCAGCATCATTATTTTGAGAATCTCCAACTGTTAATAGTTCATTTTGATGTTGAATAGTAATCTCTTTAATGAATAGATCATCCATATCCTTTTGGTGACATGTCTCTTCCATTATTTCCTTCACATGTAAAATTGGATACTCTGTTTGGTTATTAGTAAGGTTTTTTATTTTTATTCATTTTCTAATAATCAGAATAGATGTCCATTATCAGATATATAATTTGCAAATCCCTTCTCCATCTTTACGGTTTCTCAATGGAGAGAGAGAGGAGGAAGCAGGCTCCCTGCTGAGCAGAGAGTCCGATGCGGGACTCAATCCCAGGACCCTGAGATCATGACCTGAGCCTAAGGCAGCGGCTTAACCCACTGAGCCACCCAGGCGCCCCGAATAGTAATCTCTTTAATGAATAGATCATAATTTGTCTTTGCTCTATTGATGGACATTGATAAACATTTCCATTGTTTTCAATTCTTAAAAATAAAGCTGCTATGAAATTCATATACAAGTCCTTGTATGAACATAGGGTTTGTTTCTCTTGGTTAAATGCCTAGAAGTAAAATGGCTATTTGTGTAACTGCAACATATTTTGCATTTAAAAAAATGTTCAGACTATTTCCCAAAGTGGTTGTATCATGATATATGCCAACAACAGTTTAGATTTTTTGTTGCTTCTCAATCTAGCTCAGACGAAGTACAATTAGCCTTTATAATTTTAGCCATTCTAATAGATATGTAAGCATGTCTCATTATGATTTTAATTTGTATTTCTTTAATGCCTAAATGTTGAGAAATTTGTCATGTGCTTATAAGCCATCCATATCCTTTTGGTGACATGTCTCTTCCATTATTTCCTTCACATGTAAAATTGGATACTCTGTTTGGTTATTAGTAAGGTTTTTTATTTTTATTCATTTTTTAATAATCAGAATAGATGTCCATTATCAGATATATAATTTGCAAATCCATTCTCCATCTTTACGGTTTCTCAATGGAGCTTTGATAGCTGTGTCTTTCAAGAAATATACTACTTCTTTCCTGGTACACGGAGGTATGACTAGAACATTATCAATGTTGACCTTTGCAAAGAAAATCATGGCTTAAGATATATGTAGTCAGCAGTTGTTGGGAGTGTTCACCATCCTTGCCTCTAACTCATCTCTCACTGCCCACACATTCAGATATAGGGGAATATTGATTGACAAAATATTAATTGCCAAATAACACTAGTTGGAGAATAAGAAAAATGCAGGCACCTGATTATATAATATTACTTAAATAAAATATGTTTTTATAAGTGCTATTGGAAGTAAATTCCTCAATACTTTAATCACACAGAATGATGGAATCCTAGATTTTTTTTCTTGTATTTACTAAGAAAATGATCATGCCTCAAGTATATTAAAATGGAATAGGGAAAATTAAAAATTGTTTTAAGTTGATTTGCGTGTGTTGTGCGTATGTGAGAGAGAAAGTGAGAGAGAAATAGAAAGAGAGAAAAAGAGAAAGGGAAAGACAGAGAGGTGGCTGCAGTGAATTATGAGTTGCAGGATAGATTTTAAAGTTTTGTCATTTGCTTTCTACATTTCCTTTTCCTTAGGTTCAAGAGAACAATCAGTAATATCTCAGATGCCTGCTGGTAACATCAGCAGAAAGAGTTAGAGGTTTCCAGAAAATTAAAGATGAGATATAGTTTTCCTGACATAAGAAAAGTCATTTTTTGTCCCCAGCTATTTTCAATGATCTATACCCCACCTGTGTACTTGCCCAAGCACACTTCTTCCAAAATTTCCTGGGAGGCTCTTACAAAGAAATGCAAAAACCTCACTAGTTAAGGATTTTGAGGGAACAAGGCAATGGGAAAACTAACAGTCACCACCAGACCAGGAAATAGCCTAAGCTATTGAGACAATAAATCAGTGGTAAAACTCCTAGTGCTATTTCAAAAGTAATCAAGGCCTTGCATTCCTTGTCCCAGAAAATGAGTCCAAGACCCCATCTAGTTTATATCTGCTCTTGAAGCCTGCAGAGTCCCTTTCCCTTGTCCAACAGTTACCTCTGCTTTATTCTAACGTTGAAGTTTCTGCCCTCGGTGGAATACAAGCTTCATTCAGGTGAACATGCAATACATATTGCACAAATACATATGTGGATGTGCATGCATCCACAACCCTATGACCAACCATACACGGGATAATAAAACTCTCCCTTCTTAAATACTAAATAAAAATCTCTCTCCTGTTCAAACAGTCAAGGCTTTGGAACTTATTCCCTGTGATCTCCTTGTATGTTGTAAACAAAGATTCCTTTGTTTGACAACTCCACCTGTTTCTGTGATTCACCAAAGACTGACCTCAGTTAGTTCCGTTACTGTAATGGCTTTCACTACTCTGATTCTACCTCTGCAAGTCTCCAAATTTAACTATTTTTTTCTCCCAATTCCGCATGTTCTTGGCTTTAAACTGCAACTCTGAAGAGATGCTTTGCTTGTTTTAAAAAAAATCAAGAAAAGGGAGTAGTAGTCAACATTGTTACTTTGAACTTCCTGCCCTAAGGGGCTCTCCTGTTGTTTCTCTTTGACTTCCTGGACTGAAACGACAGAAATTTGGCAATACATCACTCCCCAATCCAGATTACTGACAGAACAGTTTAGACTCTTAGAAAAATATTAGTTTAAAAGATCACATAATTAAATACTTAAGCATGTAGGGTAATATAGGGGTTTACAAGAAATATATTTTGGTCATCTGAATATTTGGTTTTCAACCATGGCTACTGACTCACAGCTCCTAAAACTCTTGGAATTTCCTGTGATAAGGGTGAGAGAGGTGTGTTTTGTTATGTTAATGAAGTGACCTTCAGACCTCACTCAAGGCAAGGGCTGTTTGCCTGAAGGACCAACCACTTGGTGAAAGCCTTCATAACTTTTTGCCCAACATGCCTCCCCTTCCTCCCAATTCAGGATTATTTGGGGAGGGAAGAGGAGCTGGAGATTAGATCAGCAAATGACAAAGATTTAGTCAGTCATGACTATGTCATGAAGCCTCCACAGAAAACCTGAAAGGACTGGGTTCAGAAAACTTTTAGTTTGTTAAATGTATAAAAAGGCAGGATGAGTGGCAGTCTTACAGAAGGTAATAGAAGCTCTGTGCCCATTCTCCATACCTTGCCCTGGGCACTTCTTTATCTATCTATTGATTTAAATCTTCTATTATATCTTTTAATAAGCTGGCAAACATAAAGTAAGTATTTTTCTGAGTTTTGTGAGCCCCTGTAGCAAATTAAAAGAACGTAAGAAGTAGGCCATTGGGACCTCCAACCTGTAGTTGCTCAGTCACAAGCACAGGTAATAACCTGGGGCCTACAGTGAGACTGGCATCTGAGATGGGGTTGGAGATAGTCTTGGAGGACTGATCCCTTAACTGATGAAATCTTACGCTATGTTCAGGTAGATAGTGTCAGAATTTAGTTGAATTCTTGGATATCTTGCTGTTGTCTGAAAATTATTTGGCATTGTTGGTATGATGTCCTTGAAAGACACCCCCCCCCAGTCGTTAAGTAATTAACTGCTCTTTTGTTGTGTAAAAGTACCCCTCCTCCCCTTGCAATGAAAAGACCCTTCCCCCAGGGTTGAATTCAATGTAACTGCTCTTTTGCCTTTCTGTAACCGCTTGGCTTTTAGGGCATGACACTTGACTCCTGTTTGAACAAGATACCCTCTCCTAATAGCCGGGGCATGGTCCCGTAGGTCACGTAGGCAAGGGGGCTGCATGGTCCCCTAGATCACGTAGGCAAGGGGGCTGCATGGTCACATAGGTCACGTAGACAGGATGCCTTTCTGCCCAGTAATAAGGTCAAACTTCCCCTCTTTGTTTCCCCTTCCCGCTTTTCTCTTCCCGCGAGGGGGGTCTTCCAGGGCCAATCCACTAACACCAAGTATGCCTTTTTCAAAAGTTCAAACTGTCCACCAATCAGTTGCGCCCCACCCATAACTTGTTTGTACCTTCCTATAAAAGACCCCGCTTCACTCTAGTCGGTGTGCTCGGTTTTGCACAGCAAAGGAAACAGTTAACAAAATCAAAAGACAACTGACAGAATGGGAGAAGATATTTGCAAACGACATATCAGATAAAGGACTGGTGTCCAGAATCTATAAGGAACTTAGCAAACTCAACACCCAAAGAACAAATAATCCAATCAAGAAATGGGCAGAGGACATGAACAGACATTTCTGCAAAGAAGACATCCAGATGGCCAACAGACACATGAAAAAGTGCTCCATATCACTCGGCATCAGGGAAATACAAATCAAAACCACAATGAGATATCACCTCACACCAGTCAGAATGGCTAAAATCAACAAGTCAGGAAATGACAGATGCTGGCGAGGATGCGGAGAAAGGGGAACCCTCCTACACTGTTGGTGGGAATGCAAGCTGGTGCAACCTCTCTGGAAAACAGCATGGAGGTTCCTCAAAATGTTGAAAATAGAACTGCCCTATGACCCAGCAATTGCACTATTGGGTATTTACCCTAAAGATACAAACGTAGTGATCCAAAGGGGCACGTGTACTCGAATGTTTATAGCAGCAATGTCCACAATAGCCAAACTATGGAAAGAACCTAGATGTCCATCAACAGATGAATGGATCAAGAAGATGTGGTATATATACACAATGGAATACTATGCAGCCATCAAAAGAAATGAAATCTTGCCATTTGCGACAACATCGATGGAACTAGAGCGTATCATGCTTAGCGAAATAAGTCAAGCGGAGAAAGACAACTATCATATGATCTCCCTGATATGAGGAAGTGGTGATGCAACATGGGGGCTTAAGTGGGTACGAGAAGAATAAATGAAAGAAGATGGGATTGGGAGGGAGACAAACCCTAAGTGACTCTTTATCTCACAAAACAAACTGAGGGTTGCTGGGGGGAGGGGGTTTGGGAGAAGGGGGTGGTATTATGGACATTGGGGAGGGTATGTGTTTTGGTGAGTGCTGTGAAGTGTGTAAACCTGGTGATTCACAGACCTGTACCCCTGGGGATAAAAATATATGTTTATAAAAAATAAAAAATTATATTTAAAAAAAAAAAGACAATCTCTTCTCTCCTTAGAGAACTATGGTATCATCTTTCTTTGAGAGAGAGTTAGGCCCATTGGTTTCCTCTCTCTTTTTTGCAATGCATATCAGGGAACATGAAGAAACCATAGCTACCAATAAGAACTGAAGCTGACAGAGACTTGAAGAAAAGGGAAATTCATTAGGAAAGAGTAAAATGTATAGGTTGCCTCAAGAATATAAAAACAACCCAAACATACATCCTCAAAAATCACAGACTTGGACCATCTTAAAACCTGCATTGTGTCCCCCACAAGGACATTCTAACCTCCAATGTGACAGTACATGGAGACAGGATCTTTAGAGTGGTCATTAAGATTAAAGGAGTTCGTTTGGATGGGGCACTTATAGGACTAGTGTCCTTATATGAAGAGAAAGAGACATAAGGATGAGTCTACACAGAGAAAGAGGCTATGTTAGTTCAACCAAGAAGATGGCTCTTAGTAAGCCAATGAGAAAGGCCTCAGGAGAGACCAAACCTACAACACTGTGATCTTGGACTTCCAGCCTCTAGAACTATGAGAAATAAATTTCTATTATTTAAGCCAAAAAAAAAAAAAAGAAGTCACTTAAGGACATAGTCATCTGGATACCAGCAAAGCATTAAAATTATCAATATAAAAGAGGTGTAAGATGTAGGTGATACGTGTGGAACAAAAGCTAGAGAAAAAATTAGATTTCCTTACTACTCATAGCCTGTTGACAAGTCCTTGAAGTTCCTCTGGGGACTCAGCTGCTTCCATGTGGACACATCTACTCAGGGCAAAAAGCATTCTTAGTCCACCCCCCCAGGATACTGAAAATCTACTTTCACATGTAAAAATTACTTTGGAAACTTCTTTATCTCTATTCCCCACCCCTGCCCTCAAGATATACATTGGCAATCATCTCCCAAGCATATACCCACTGATACACATCAGAAGAGTCTCTTCCCTGAGTTTTTACTAAATAGTAAGAAATGACCTTTCCCTAACAATAGCTAGCCCCCTCAAGGTCCTGGAAACCTTGTTTATAAAATACCTTGGAGGCTTGTGCTATCCCTAACCTCCTCCCAAATTGAAAGTATATAATCAGCCACTCTTCATGACCCTCTCTCTCTACTCCAAATAAATGAATACATATTTTTTTAAATAAAATAAAATAAATGACGTTTTTTTAAAATGAAAGAAGAAAAAGGAAAGAAATATTTGAATATTAATGTACATCTATTTCTCAAGCATAAAATAGTCAAGACACTGGATTAAAACTTACATACAAAAAAAGAAAGAAAATATTCATAACTATAGTTGACTCTATGAATCCCAAACTAGGGCATACATACCAAAGACAAAAAAAAATCATAAGTGTTAGAGAGAAAAAAAATAATTCATTAATAAAGAAACAAGAATCCGACTGACAGAAATTTTTTAAATAACATCAGATATAAAAAAGAATGAAGTAATAGCTTTATTATTTTGAAAAAAATAATCACAAATGTAAACATTTAGATCCTTATAAAATGTCATTGGAATAGGAAGGCATAATAAAAAAAAATATTTTCAGGAATACAGACCACAGATAATTTGCCTTAATTTGTGTAGGCAGCACTTAAATACTAATATTTTAACAGTTAAAATGTACTCTATGACCTATGGGGTGGGGTAAAAGAGGATGACCAAGTCATCTTGAAATAATTCAGTTTTATGAAAAAAGTAAAAAAGTAAAACGATCGAAAAAAAGACTTGAAGAAAAGAGAGATAAAACATATGCATAATAAAAATAAATAAATAAATAAACAACTGGAGTGCCTGGGTGACTTAGTCGGTTCAAGTTGTCTGCCTTCAGCTCAGGTGATGATCCCAGGGTCCTGGTATTGAGCCCTGCATCAGGCTCCCTGCTCATTGGAGAGTCTGCTTCTCCCTCCCATTGAGAAAAATAATTTGACTTATTTATTTGAGAGAGATAATCTTTAAATTTTACTTATTTATTTGAGAGAGAGTGAGAAAAGAAAAACATGCACACAGGAGGGGGAATAACAGAGGGAGAGGGAGAAGCACCCCACTGAGCAGGGAACCCCCTGCGGGGCTCTATCCCAGGACCCGGGTATTATGACCTGAGCTATAGGTAGACACTTAACTGACTGAACCACTCAGGTACCCCAATCAATACAATCTTTAAAAATAATAATAATAATAATAAGTAATATTTCATATAGTATGATTTTTTTTAATGTAAGACTTGGTATAAAAACAGGATGACATACTTGTCTAATAATAGCAAAAGACTTTGATAAGTTTAGATGCAGTAGTACATAAAAAATTTAACTTTCTTCATTAACTGATAATTTAATTAGATTAAATTAAGAGACATCAAAATTTAGAGAATCTAATAGTCCTGATCTATTAATAAATGTAGCCATCCTGACCCCAAAACAATAGTCTTCAGTAAGTATATAAGCATAAGTTGAACATTTACACAAACAGGCCATTATTTAGGCCAGAAGTATATGCCAATAAATTCCTAGAGTTAAATATCAGGCTATATTTTCCAAGAATAAGGCAATAAAATTAGAAAACAATGACCAAAATATTAAATTCATATAATTGGAAGTTAACTTCATACCTAAAAAGAAATAATACAGCTAATTCAGAAATTTTTAGAATTACAGTACTTTGGTAATATCAACTCTCAAAATGAGTAACGGACAGGTGGGGCTAGGGAGGAAGAGATCCATAGGGAACTTTGTGAACAGGCTCTCAGAAATCCCCAAAATGTGATGTGGTAAAGAGATAAATTGGACCACCCTACCCCAGGAAGAGCACCCTGATCTAGGCATGTGGGATGGAGGACCACCCTGCCCTAGGTGTATGGAGTGGGTCATGTGGGGTGGGTGTCTTTATGATAAACACCTGTAACCAAAAAAGAATAATCAGACCCTCAAAAGGAGGTAAGCCATTGCAGGAGTTATTGATAGAGATGTTAAAAGGATTAAAGTTGCCTGGTTACCTTTTTATAAAAAATAAACCCTGAAGGCACTCATTGTTAACTGTGTGGGGACCCCTCTTAGTTGTGAGAGCTTTTTCTATATATTCACTTGATAAACTTCTGTCACTTCCTCACTCTCCATTGCCCACGAGATTCCTTCTTTGACTCCAAGAGACAAGAACCTAGCTCTCCCACATCATTCCCTAGAGTTAAGTATCAGGCTATATTTTCCAATGATAAGGCAATAAAACTAGAATAGAATGACCAAAATATTAAGTCCATGTAACTGGAAGTTAACTTTATACCTAAAAAGAAATACAGCTAATTCAGAAATATTTAGAATTACTGTACTACGGTAATATCATTTGTGAAAATAAGTGACAATAATTAAAGGTATGAAAGAAATCTAAAGGTTTAATTGTATTAATTCAAAAGAAAAACAAAACAATACAACAAAAACACCAAAGCATAAAACAACAAAACAAAACAAAAAGAATATAAAGACAAAACCTAAGAACGACAGCAGTCATAACAAAATATTATAGAAACAAGCAAATTTTTGGAATAGATTAATAAGAAAGATTTGACCAATGAGTACTGGTCAGGAATACTCAGAGATGATGAAGATAAAATAAAATACTAAATGAAATGTATAAAAACTAAATTATAGACCTAAGAGACTGATTAAAAATGCTTCTAGAAAAAGAGTCTCATTTGAAGACAATAAAATTAATAGCACCATAGAGAAAACTGTATTTGTGACATAGGGGATCAATTAGAGATGATAAAGTATTTCCTTAAATATCAAGATAACAATTAGACTCAGTGGCTCAGTCAGCTAAGCCTCTGCCTTCACCTCAGATCATGATCCCAAGGCCCTGAGACTGAGCTTGACTCCCTGCTTGGTGGGAAACCTGCTTCTTCTTTTCCCTCTCCCTCTGCAGCTTCCCCTGCTTGTGCTTGTTCTCTCTCTCTCTCACTCTCTCTCTCAATAAATAAAATTTTAAAAGTTTAAAAAAATTAAGAAATAAGCATCAAAGATTAATCCATAAGGTAAAAATATTTATTAAAGTGATTAATTAATTTATAT
Organism: Mustela nivalis; assembly: GCF_964662115.1. NCBI lineage: Eukaryota > Metazoa > Chordata > Mammalia > Carnivora > Mustelidae > Mustela > Mustela nivalis. The sequence goes on from NW_028136217.1 coordinate 579,812, forward strand.
TAAAATTAAATATTTCCTTGCAATTAAGTGCAGTGTGGAGAAAAAGTTAATAGACAACTGACATAGGAATGAACAATACTTAAAATATTTAAAACTGACAAGGAATTATTAGATTTAGACTCCATGATGATCTCTATGTATGTGCATATAAAACACCTTAAAATACTTTGTAGGAATGTGCTACAGGAAATTAAAGAGACAGGGAGATAAAGGGGGAAAAATAGCTCAACTTGAAATGACTAGTTGGCTGCCACTGTGTTTTATTTACATTTTCCACCACTTTTTTGGTCAATGAAATTATTTTACATGTATCTATTATTATCTTGTAGGACATGTTACACTAATATCATTATTAATGAAGTTGAGAATAAGAATATGATGCCTCATTTCATCATAATTGTTAAAAATGATCCCTAAGCTGGTAAATGCAGGAAGCCAGAAACAAACAAATAATAATTAGCACCAGTTCAAAAGCTTGTCCACCTGGAACCTGTAAGAAAATCCAACTAGATCCTGAAAATAATGAGTGATTTGAGGAAACTGGACAGGAATATAGATTTCCAGATGCTTTTTACTTATAATGGCAATAGCAACTTAGACAAGGTAATGGAAAAAAATCTATTAATTGGCAGTAGGAAAATTATTAAAAAAATATAAACCATAAGCCAATGAACTTGGAAAAATTATGAAGAATCTACATAAACATAAAATGAAACAATATATATTTGCCAAGGCACATTCACATTTTAAAAAATAAGTTGAAAGGGGAACAATATGCCATAATACATATATCAATGTTTTTCATAGAAGTTTAGTATAAAAAATAAACATTTTAAATAATTTATTTGGAAATTGATATCACATATCTGAAAAACTTGGAAGAAGAAATGGATAACCATGACTAAACAAATGTAGCAGAAAAATGATTTACAATAATAGATAAAAGCTATTCAAAAATGTAGTGAATATTGGCCAAAGCTTAGAAAAATCGATAAAATATAAAATGTAAAATGAATTCATGAATGAAAAACAGAATCCCATTAAATCTAATTTGGAAAGAACTAATATTTTTTTTTTTTTTGCCTGAATCTGCTCTGCCTTTCATTAGGTGGGACACTGACCAAGCCCACTCAGCTCCTCTCTCATGCCCATTAATAGAAAAGTCAGGAACATTAATTACTTCTGGGATGAATTTTAACCACTGTGGATAGGATGCAGAAGCCAGTGGGTTAAACAGATTCTTTCTTGTTTCAGGAAAATAATTCTGAGATGTATTCTGTGCATTAGGATTGATGCTCAGTTGTCCACAATCATAATCCACTCAGTCTGAACTCATATATGTTTCTCCTGGACCACTTAGCTCTTCTCATTCTCTCCTCTTCCACGTGATCAAATCCCAAAATAATTATTTAGGTTGTGTATGCAAGTCCTGATTTTGAAGGGAAACTCAGTTACAGAAAGAGATGAAAATAAAGATACAGGGAAAAAAATGGGGCACTTGGGTGACTCAATTAGATAAGCAGCTGACTCTTGATTTCAGCTCAGGTTGTTATCTCAGGGCGATGAGATGAAGCCCCTTTAGGCTCTGTGCTGGGCAAGGAGGTTGCTTAAGATTCTCTCTTCTTATCCCTTTCCTTCCACCCCTCACCTCCCATGCTGTCTTTCTCTTAAATAATAAGCACTTCTGAACTATCTTAGATTCTGTACCTTTTCTCCAGTCATGAACCTATCACTGTCTTTAACTCTTGAAAACTTCATTAGACAAATTAATGTGATGAAGGAAGCAATATGAGAAAGCCTATTAATCTGATGAGCATGGAACTGAACAAACCCTATAGATACTTTCCCTTTGATTTCTAGCCTATCAATACCTACAGTGAGTCACATACACTCAAGATTATTGTTTTTATTGTATACTTCATATATTCATTAATTTTTGACTCATTATCATTTTGTTGAAGTGTTAAACTATGGTAATAAACAAACTTTTAATTAACTTTTCCTCCTAGGATACAAATATAACTTGCACTTGAGCTTTAGCTAATTTTATGTTCTAAAATTGCCAAAACACAATGATCAAGGTTTCTAGATTATTTACTGTATTTTCTACTATATAATATTGTTCTATCTCTTCTGTATAAAGAAAATGAATGCTTGGGGCTCTTGGGTGGCTCAGTGCGTTAAAGCCTCTGCCTTCTGCTCAGGTCATGATCCCAGAGTCCTGGGATAGAGCCCCACATCAGGCTCTCTGCTCAGCAGGGACCCTGCTTCCCTTCCTTTCTCTCTGCCTGTCTCTCTGTCTACTTGTGCTGTCAAATAAATAAATAAAATCTTTAAAAAAAGCAAATGAATGCTTGATAACTAAATGAATGCTTTTCTGAATAAATTAAATATGGCAATAGCATTTTATTTTATCATGCTTTACATATTAAACTATAATATTATATCACTAGTCTACAAATAATCTACTCACATAGTGATTTGGAAGCTTTTATTTTTTTTATTATTTTTTTTTTAGATTTTATTTATTTATTTATTTGACAGAGAGAGATCACAAGTAGGCAGAGAGGCAGGCAGAGAGAGAGAGGAGAAAGCAGGCTCCCTGTGGAGCAGAGAGCCCGATGCGGGACTCGATCCCAGGACCCTGAGATCATGACCTGAGCCAAAGGCAGTGGCTTAACCCACTGAGCCACCCAGGCGCCCGATTTGGAAGCTTTTAGCAAAAGAATTCTTCCTCCTGATTGTAGTATAAAAGCCACAGAAATATACAGAAGACTCCCAGGATAGAAAGTTAAATCCAGTTATCCGTGATGCCTTGAGTAGGACCTGACCTATGTATGTCCTGGGATGCACTAGTAACTGTTACATGTGATAGGATTATATTTAATATATACAGTTTCATTTACTTCACAAAGGAGATATAAATTTGAGAATAAAATATTTGATGAATCTATAAAGTCTATATCTATTTGTAACCAATGTGGTAGAATTAAGATGTTAATTTGAAAAAAAAATTTCATTGAACACATACACATATTCAATTGTTTTTATATATATAAACAGCATTATTTATTTATGTAAATAAATGCATTGTCAGTAAAATCCATTTACTTATCAATCATAAGGGTACTTTTAAGTACTAAGAATAAGAAATATGTGAAAAGATAAGTGTTCAAGAGTGCAGTTTGTGGTAATTAATACAATATGATAGGCTCATAAAAAAGATATATTACTTGAACTTAAAAGCTTCTATAATTAAGCAATGACCACTTGAAATTTGTAATTAGTCTTGCTGCAGTTTTTCCTTGCACTTATTGCCCTTCCCCAGAAGTTCATTAAGAATTTCTGTGAATGTCCTTATGTTTAATCTCATTCATAGATTCCACTGCTGCTCACAAAACAAAGCCAAAAAGAGAGGTGACTCTATGTGGCACTCCATCCACAAGCAATACATTCATAAATAATTAAAAAGCTCTCTACTTCATTTGTTACCCATTCAGCTGATAATTTAAATGAGTAACTGAGGCCATTTTATCAGCACTTTTAATAGAATGCGACTCAGAAACTTCACAGTGTTATTTAAGAAGAAATGCTCATGTGGTAAGGTTTTTATTTTTTTTTAATCAACAAAATAATTTTCAAATATTAAAACCAAATGTCTCCTTTTCCTCCAAGTTTCCTTGCTACATCAAAGTTATAAATAAATACATTACAATCGTATTTTGAGTAGTAGATAAAAACAAATGTTTTGAGGGGCGCCTGGGTGGCTCAGTGGGTTAAGCCACTGCCTTCGGCTCAGGTCATGATCTCAGGGTCCTGGGATCGAGTCCCACATCAGGCTCTCTGCTCCACAGGGAGCCTGCTTCCTCCTCTCTCTCTCTGCTTGCCTCTCTGCCTACTTGTGATCTCTCTCTGTCAAATAAAAAAATAAAATCTTTAAAAAAAACAAATGTTTTGAAACTGTCTGTGGGTTGAGTGTCTGGGTTAACTTGTATAAATATCTGATCTCAATGTATTTAGACTTTATTAGATGGTTGTTTTTAGACTATTTAAAAATACATGCTCAGATAATGACATTATTTTATTTATTTTAATAAATAAATTATTTTATTTAATTATGTTTAGATATTTATTTATTAAATTAATGATTTAATATTTAACAATCTAAATTTGAAATATTTTAAATTCTAAAAAATAGTTATTTAATTAAATCGATATATTTAATATAAATATTTAATAAATTATTTAATCATTATTATAATTATGCAATACATTATGTATTGTGTAATAATTGCATTTTAATAAATAAATAAATAAATGTATTATTTACATTATTTTATTTTACTTTATTTTATTTAGTTGACAAAGAGAGGGAGAACGCAAGCAAAGGGAGCTGCAGGCAGAGGGAGAGGGAGAAGTAGGCTCCCAGCTGAGCAGAAAGTTCAAACTGGGGTTCCATCCCACGTCCATGGGATCACCACCTGAGTCAAAGGCAGATGCTTAACTGACTGAGCCATCCAGATGCCCAAGGCTTTGTATTCTTTGCTTCTAAATATTGATGCTGCTTCATCTCTGGAGTTAGTAAATTGATGCTGAGAATTCATATCAAAGAATTGATAGTAGCTGTTAAGCAGAAACATGTAATTTACGGGAAAAAAAAAAGAACAGAATGAAGAGAAAGGCCAAAAGTCAAAAGCATATTAATATAAAATTTAATTAGATAAATAAAGCTGGTATTCCTGAAGGGGGCTAATAAAAGAGCTGCAAAGAGCTGATAGGATTAGGAAAATTGTCCACTCCTGGTCATTTCATAATTTTAAACTATTCCTTATTAATAAATATACTTAGTTCCAGAAACACAACCACATAAGGACATTTCCACCAAGTTTCCTCTAACAGCATTTACAAATTAGACGTTCAAACAATGTAGTTTTTTACATGTTGCATCTGTATCTTAAAGTTTAAACACTTTCTGTGACACATTTTCTAACAATGAAAATATATATATATATATATATACCTTATCCCTAAATGGAAAATATATATATATATATAGAAACCTTATCCCTAAATGAAACCTTTCTTTGTTTATTAGCTTAAATAGGTAAATTAGCAACAACAACAACAACAAACAGCTAATATTATAGAGGTAGGAACAATTTACCTTTTCATTCATTGCTATTTTCTAAAAATTCCTATTTTATTTTTTCTCAAGTCTGTCATAATAATTTTCTAAATCTCCTGCCTTATTCAATTTTTTTCTTTTAGTGGAAATCTCTATTTCATATTTATTTTCTCTTCCTCCACTCTTTGCTCTAATAATTCAATGTATTATTAGATTTTCTGTTTTTCTCTTTATCCAGATATATCTTTTCTTTCTTTCTTTCTTTTCTAAATAATTTGATTTGCTGGCATTTTACATCAGTACATGCTTTCTTATGGATGTTAGAAATGTCTGTGGAACTTCTAGAAGAATAAACTTTTTTACCTTTAAGAAGTTTACAGTCTAGAGTGCCTGGGTGGCTCAGTTGGTTAAGTGTCTTCCTTCAGCTTAGGCCATGATGCCAGGGTACTAGGATCCAGTCCTGCATCAGCTGCCTGCTCAGCAAGGAGTCTGGTTCTTCCTCTCCCTCTGCCCCTCCCTCTCTCTCTCTAATAAATAAAAAAAATCATTAAAAAAAAGACTTACTGAAATCTGAGACTGAATTACTAAATTCAGTCTTAATATAAGACAGTTAAACAAAGCAATGATCACAACTAAAAAATTTATTCAGATCATGGTTTAACATTTTTGGTTGACACAGGACCTCTTTCAGTAACAACTTTCCCTAAATATCAATTTCTTTTTAAGGCAAAAAATTTTGACAAGAAATCCAGATCCTTCTCATCATTTTCATATCAATTTAATGTGACATCCTCGGAGTATATAATCAAATATGTAATTATTCTATCTGTTGCCTTGTATATTGCCTGTATCTTTTTCAGACTCAAAGTTCCATTGAGGTAGAGTTTTTTTGTTCTGTTTTTAAAGCAGAGATTTTTAAAGTGTTTGATATATACAAGATGCTTAATAAGTGTTTACAAAACCTATGTATTTCAGAAGCCTTAAACAGGCTTTAAAATAATGTAGGTGATATTAGTAGTCATATCAAACAATTTGTAGGTTTCAGTCATGTAAATAACTACATTTCTCAGAGACAGAGAAACATACAAATGATCTGGGTCCAGTAGGATAATGCTAGCATGTGTTGTAAATTCTCTTATATGACCTTATTCTTGCAAGAATTGGTTATGTGGCAGAAAAAAAGGTATCACTATCTTATACTTTATGATTTAAAGAGATTTATGAAAGTTGTTAATTTCTTACACTACCCCTTTGTTTCAGTGGAACCAATTTCTGTGGTAATGGTGAGAGGAAAGTAGGCAATTTAGGCAGCAGCAAAAATCTCCTACAAGGCACTATAAAATAAGGCTTGTTCTAGATCATGGGTCTGTCCAAAGGGGAATGTTAAGGGGTAGAATGGATGATGGATGCATTGTGGACTTATAACTATAAGATTAATACTGTTATGCCCCAATAATGGGTCTATAATTAAAGGAGCGAGACTGATGTAAAGCGAAGGTCAAGCAAAGCCTTATTTCATGCCAAGCATCAAGAATCTAACCGAACGTTCAGAGCCACACCTCTTATGAGAGAAGGCAACCCTTCACTGTTTCACAGTCTAGCTTTTAAGGGCAAAGGCCATGAAGTCAGGCCTGGCCACGCACAGGTGACCAATGAGATTTTAACACACACAGGAAACTCCACAGTGAGGCTAGGTAACCAATTGAGGTTCAATTTACCCTAGTATAGACATTTGACCCAGCCTATTACACCTTGATTAGGATTGGTGCCAAAACGGTTCCCAAAGGGCAGAGGAGTGGGGCATACTCCTTAGTATCTAGGGAGACAATATGCAAACACCGCCCCCCCCTCCCGCTGATTGATGTCTCCACCTGGCCTGACCCACCCTTGTATATGGGCTTTGTTACCTGGAGCTGATTTCCAGGTCTTGTTTTTAAGTGAATCCCCTGGGGGAAGGGGAGCAAGGACAGTTTCAGGGTTAACCTCAATGGAAGCCTCTTGCTAAAATATAAAAATATAAAATAGGTCCTTACATTACAACAACTCAGTAGGGAAAGTCCCTGTGTGGTGATAAAAGAAGTGATGTAACTTGCATTGCACATTTTATTTTTAAAACGTGTAAGTTGTATTTTTCCCTGCCATGAGATCATACTTTATCTTCATCTCTGTCTACTAGTTTAAAACTAGTTAAACAAACTCAACAATTTTTTTAAAAAATATTTTATTTATTTATTTAAGAGCAAAAGCCAGAGAGAGAGAGAGAGAAAGAGCGCATGAGCAATATGGGGCTCGATCCCAGGACTCTTGAGATCATGATCTGAGCCAAAGGCAGACACTTAACTGACTGAGCAAATGAGACTCCCACAAACTCAACAATTTTATAAAATTTTTATTTGTTGGGGTGCCTGGCTGGATCAGTCAGTAAAATATGTAACTCTTGATCTTGGGGTTGTACGTTTGAAATCCACCTTGGGTGTAGAGGTTTTTAAAAATAAAATCTTTAAAAATTTTTTTTTTCATTTTTATATTTAAGCCGTTGTATGGCAGTGTTGATCACTATATTGTACACCTGAAACTAATATTAACCTTATTTTAACTAACTGGAATTTAAATAAAAACTTTAAAAATAAAATAAAAATAATAATCATAAAAATAAAAAGAGGAAAAATTATTTGGCAGGCAATTTTCTTAATTGAATTATTATTTATTATTATCATAGTCTGTGTGTGTCGGTGGGAAGTGGCTGGTATTCCAGTGAGTTCCATATCTGTGTTACACTGAGGTCCATGTCTGTAGTCAGTCTTTTTTTTTCTTTTAATTTATTTTCAGTGATCCAAAATTCATTGTTTATGCACCACACCCAGTGCTTCATGTAATAAATTCCCTCCTTAATACCCACCACTGGGCTCACCCAACCACCTGCCACCCTCCTCTTCAAAACCCTCAGTTTGTTTCTCAGAGTCCACAGTCTCTCATGGTTTGTCTCTCCCTCCGATTTCCCCCAGCACACTTCTCTCCATCTCCCAGTGTCCTCCACGTTATTCCTTATGTATTGAGTCTTATAAAAACTTTTATTTCTTTCCCTATTCTGCTTTGCATATGCTTACCTTAGATGTTAAAATGTTATAAACCCTCCTGCCTGGTCCATTTTCTCTCTCTTCTCTCATGATTTCTCATGCTCTCCCTGCCAACCCCACATGCCTTCCAATATCTGGATATGACTAATTTCTTCCTGAGCTACTTTATTCTACTCTGCCATATGGTTGCCCTTCCCTCTTCTGTACCATAACTTCTATCCCCTGCATTTGTGCTTTAACAATACCTAATTCTTTTCACTACATCTGTATCTTTGAGGTCAATACTCAGTAGTGCAATCGCTGGGTCATAGGCTAGCTCTATTTTACTGGAAAGAAGGGCCATATGCACCCCAGTGTTCATAGCAGCAATGTCCACAATAGCCATTCTGTTGAAAGAGCCAAGATCCCCTTCAACAGACAAACGGATAAAGAAGATGTGATCTATGGATACAATGGAATATCACTCAGCCATCAGAAAGGATGAATACCCAACTTTTGCATCAACATGGATGGGACTGGAGGAGATTATGTTAAGTGAAATAAGTCAAGCAGAGAAAGTCAATCATCATATGGTTTCACTTATTTGTGGAACCTAAGGAATAGCATGGAGGACATTAGGAGAAGGAAAGGAAAAATGAAGTGGGGGCATTGGAGGGGGAAATGAAACATGAAAAACTATGGACTCCAAGAAACAAACTGAGGGTTTTAAAGATGAGAAGGATGTGGGGATGTGTGAGCCTGGTGATGGGTATTAAGGAGGGCACATATTGCATGGGGCACTGGGTGTTTTACACAAACAATGAATCATGGAACACTACTTCAAAAACTAATGATGTATTGTATGGTAACTAACATAACATAATTTTAAAAAAAAGGAGGGGGACAATACCTAACACTCAATCTTTGCTAGTTTCTTGTTTACCTCCTTTTAAGAGTAAGCTCATTAGTGGTTTTTTGTTTGTTTGTTTGTTTTTGTCTCAACTAAAAGAAGAAAAATAATACACATTATTTTGAAAACTTTTTGAACAGTGTACAAACGTTAGTCAAGTCCACAATGTCTCATCTCTTCTTCCTCCTAACATGGCTAAGTTGAAAAACCCTTTATCTGGGAAAAGACCATTCTCCTGCCACCTTGTGTAAGATTTTGGCTTTAGCTTAGATTATCCTTTCTTTCCTTTTCTGAAAATAAGTTGAAAATATTAATAGCCTCAGTTTCTTTTTCCAAAATATGACTGCTTCTTTACCAAGTGAAAAAGCAACTCATTTTGACCATAGTAAACAGCTTGGACCTACTTTTTTTGGCTCACTGTTTTAGTGAGACAAGTGGAGTGAAGATGACACACCATTACCAGATGTATTCATAATTGGTAGACCATACTTCTAACTTGAAGTTTTGTTGCCATTAAACTACGACCAGAATCGCTATAATTACAGAGGTAAATTCTTTATATTTACTATATTTGAAATTACCATATAATACCAAAATAAAATTATGATTATGTGAAGAGTCTGTAATATTAAGAAGATGACTTTGAAATGATTGCTTATCTAAATGAAATTTCCCATTTTATAATCTTGTATAAGCTTCCGTTGTCATTTCCTATTTAAAATCTATTGGAAGGCACTCTTATTTTCCCTTAAGTGGGAAGTCAAATGTGGAACAAATTCATCCCAAAGGAACTGATTCTATATTCCACTGAAGACCAGGTGGCTTCCATGTGGCATTTTGCCTCTTGCATATTGTTCATCTCCTACAACAAATGGGGGTATGCTCTTTAGTAAACTAATTCAACTCAATTAGAGACATTGTCTTCAAGGGATAACATCATAGAGACTAGAATCAGAATCATACTTTTGGGAAAATTGGGCCCAGGTTTTTTGTTTTGTTTTGTTTTGTTTTAAGATTTTATTTATTTATTTGACAGACAGAGACCACAAGTAGGCAGAGAGGCAGAGAGAGAGGGGGAAGCAGGCTCCCTGCTGAACATAGAGCCTGATGCAGAGCTCGATCCCAGGACCCTGAGATCATGGCCTGAGCCAAAGGCAGAGGCTTAACCCACTGAGCTACCCAGGCGCCCCTGGGCCCAGGTTTTGATGGCTTCTTTCCTCAATCTTATAAAACCTATTTGAACTCTACTGGATGCCAGACTGCTTAAAAATATTTGGTCCCTTGTAATTTTAACCTTCCAGTATTCAATGCACCTGATTCATGTAATATCCTATAGTATTTTTGTCAAAGGAAGACTCTCAAAGTGTGTTTCTTGGGAGACACTTTTCAATTGGTTGCTTACATTTCTGCATTTATTATTTGTTCTAGACCGTCCTTTGAAGATGGTTGTATTGAATAGACTTGGAGGACAGAAATAGTATCTTTTTTTTTTAAACTTAACCTGTTGTGTTTGCAAATATTATCTGCCTCTGTTTTGATTCTTCTTGTGGGAACTGAGGCTCAGAACTGATATATAACTCCCACCCCTACACACACACACACACACACACACACACACACACACACACACAGAAACACACACACACACAAATACTGTTAATATTCTGGCTACCTCTAATGCTGTGAATAATAAACTATATTATTTCTGAACCATGAGTCTGCGTCTTCTATGAACACCCAAGAAACCACGGCAGACTCATACACCTGCTTTCAAATAAGGGAAAATAATCTCAGATGCTTTATATTTTTTGATAGTGTTACCTACTTCTGAACATATGACTGAACACATATAAAGCTGGAGCCATGACCATTTAGAGCTTCTTCTGTGGAAGAACTATGCATTCACTAGTAAACAAAAGTAGTTTTATCTTTTTTTTTTTCCTCCTGGACACCATTTCCTCTCTCACACTGTTGCTCAAATTGGATGGAGTCTAAGGTCCTTTGAGGAAATTTTTGTTTAATGACTCAAAATAAAATAGGAAGAGTCTAAAGTGCTAAAATTAATTCTAGATAAAAGGTATAAGTCATGCCAGAAAGGATAGTAATTTTATCTAACAACTGCCTGTTCACCCCTTATTTGTTCATTAACTAATCTCCAAATTCCTGACTAAATCCCTTTTGTAAGCCAGAATGTGAGCTAAAAACTGGGATTTTAAAAAATTTTCATTTGAAATCCAGTTAGTTAACATATATGGTTGTATTAGTTTCATGTGTACAATATAACATATAGCACTTGGTGCTCATCATGACAAGTGCTCTAATTAACCCCCATCACTTATTTAATCCATCACTCCTTTCAGATCCTCTCAAGTAACCATCAGTTTGTTCTCCGTTATGAAATGTCTGTTTCTAGCTTTGTTTCTCTTTCTATGTGTTATTATTTTCCCCTTTGCTTGTTTGTTTTGTTACTTTTATTCCATATATGAGTAAAGGTATTTGTCTTTCTCTGACTTATTTCACTTTTAGCATTATACTGTCTAGTTCCAGCCATGTTATTGCAAATGGCAAGATTTCAGTCTTTTTTATGGCAGAATAATATTCCACTGTATATACATACCACTTATTCTTTATTTATTCATCAATTGATGGATACTTGGGTTCTTTCCATATCTTAGCTTTACAAATAATGCTGCTATAAACATAGGGGTGCTAGCATCCCTTTGAATAAGTTTTCTTAAATTCATTGGGTAAATACACACCAACAGGATTGTTGGATCACAAAGGACTTCTATTTTTAAATTTTATGGACATTCCATACTGTTTTCAAATATGGCTGTATCAGTTTGCATCACCACCAACAGTTCACAATTGTTACTTTTTCTTTTTTTTAAGATTTTATTCATTTGACAGAGAGAGATCACAAGTAGAGAGAGAGAGGAGGGAGCAGGCTCCATGCCTGGCAGAGAGCCCAATGTGGGACTTGATCCCAGGACCCTGAGATCATGACCTGAGCTGAAGGCAGAGGCTTAACCCACTGAGCCACCCAGGCAGCCCCCACAAGTGTTACTTTTTCACATCCTCTCCAACCCCTTTTGTTTCTTGTAGTGTTGATGTTAGCCATTCTGACAGGTGTGAGGTGGTATCTCTTTCTAGTTTTGCTTTGCAATTTCCTGATGATACATGATGATGGACATCTTTTCATGTATCTACTGAACATTTGAATGTGTTCTTTGTGGAAACACTTGTTCATGTCCTCTATCCATGTTTTTATTGGATTATTTGTTTTTGGATGTTGACTAAAAACTGGATATTAAGTAACACACAAGACAGGTTTCCTTGAGCTTAAATTTTATTTGCATGAGTATCATTAACAGGAAAAAATATGCATATGTGTATGTACAAGTGTGTTTATGTATACATCTATCTATCTATCCTCTATCCCCTGTCTTCTAATTGTGGTAAAACCTGTAAGGTGGGGAATGGGATAGTCTGAAGAAATATGCTGCTGGATATGTTGGGTAAGCAAATTTAATTGCACTCAGATGCATTGGATATAAGTGAATCACTCAAATGAGTTATTTAATATTATATAGAAACAAATTAAATTTTATGTAGTTGAAAATAATAGGTAGTTAAAATAATTTTTGTTGTTTGTTGTTTTTGTGTCTCTTTTGTTTATATATACTATGGTGTGAATGTTTATGTCTCCCAAAATCATATTACAAAATCTAACTCTGGAAGTGATAGTATTAAAACATAGGGGCCTTTGGGAGGTGATTAGGTTATAAGTGGGATTACAGTCCTTTTAAAGGAGACCCCAGAGAGTTCTCTTGATTCATTCATCATGTACGTTTACAGTGAGAAGATAGCCATCTATGAGGAAGTGGGCTCTCCCTGGATCTGCCCATTCCTTAATCTTGAACTTCTCAGTTCTAGAACTGTGAGAAATAAATTTTTGTTCTTTATAAGCTATTCAGTCTATATCATGTCCGTTATAGCAGCCTGCATGCAGAAGGACACTATGACCTAAAACGAGAGCAATAAATATAAAGTTTCAGTAAAGTCAGTTGGTACAATGTTTTTTTACTTAGAGAAGACATGCTGCTTCATGTTAAACCTTGATATTGTATATGTTTCTTGAAGGGCCACTTCTTACTCCTTTGTGTGTTTTCCACAAAGTCCAGGATGATGCCTTACATAAAGGTAATATTTTATAAATACTGTTGGAAATATATACTTCTCTAAAATCTTATTTTGCCTACAGATTACTTGGATCCACTTTGCCTTGTGTAGAATATTTGAAATATATTAAGAACAGAATGTCTCTCTAAATAACATTTAGAATCATCATTAAAAGATTGGTAGCAGACTGAAGGAAAAGTCCAAGAAGCTGGCAGAAGCAAAGGACCAAATTTTTGACCTGGCAGAAAAGGATTGGTAAATAAGGAAACAAATCCAAAGAAAGAAGGAAGAATGATGAAACATGACAATGAGCTTAGGAAAGTCATTGACTCCAAGGAATAGAAAGAGGTGCTTATTGTAGGAGAAGTAGGAGTGAGAGAAAAAAAAGAGGGCTGAACATGGATTTGAGAATTCAGAGCTAAAACTGTCCCTCATCTGGGAGCAGAAACAGAGATCCAGATTCAGAGGCAAGGAGGACTCACATCACCATCCACAGAAGCATAGAACAACAAGACATAGTTTCATTCCCTCTGCAAAAGCTATCAATGGAGGAATTCTCTTTACCTAAATATGCGTGGGAGTGTAGTTTGTACATAGCCAAGTCACTTACCTCAAGAGGACAAACTATACCAGCTCTCGAAGCAGGCCAGATAGCTCAAGCAACACCAGCCCAAGCCAAAATCCATTTCCCCTGCATTTGTGAACAATGACAGAGCAGTGGTTCACGTCTAGAACTAGGATGTATTCAGAAGTCAAAGATTGTGTCATGGATTGTGCCTATCAGTTCAGAGGCGGCCTTCAGCTCAACTCATGATCCCAGGGTCTTGGCATCGACTCTGTTCTCAGGTTCCCTGCTCAGGGGTAAGTCAGCTTTTCCCTCTCCAGCTCTACACCCTGATTGTGATCTCTCTGTCTCTCTGTCAAATATGTGCATGTGCATTGTTTGACAAAAAGACAAAAACATAACCGGGGTACAAGGATTGACTGTGGCCAGGGGATGTTTTCTTTAATTTGGACCTAGATCTCTATGGAAGGCAGCCAGGTTCAGAGAACCTCCCACCATCCTCAAATGCCAGACCTTCACTCAGAGCTCCAATGTTCATTCTCCAGTTCCTTGTCTTCCTGAATATCCTCACCAACCTGTAGCATACGCTGTCTGTGGCTCTCTAATGGCCCTTTGTTGTCCCACTGTTCATCTTCTGCTGCCTCCATTAGAACACGCCCATCTTCCACAAGAGGCATTGTTTGCTTATCCCATGAAACCATTTGGGGGATGTTCATGAGAGGGTGAAGGTAGGCTTGTGCTGTCACATCTACATGTACTTCTCCAGAGGGTATCTGCAGGACCCTGTGGGAATGCTCCAGGTTCTTTGACATTTGAATCCTCTTCAATGCGTCCTTTTGAAGATACAAGTTGTCTTCCTGAAACGGGTACGGACGTCTTTCAGATGGCTTCTTGGGATATGGGTCTTTTCCAACATGCTCCATGCTTGCTCCTGTGGACTCCAAGTACATGAGTCCATTCTGGACCTAAGGTTCTAGGATGTAGAATCTGCCTTTGGTACATCGTCAGTTTTGAAGATTTGGAAGTCATTTTGGCTCGATTTCTAGAGACGCTACAAGTACTCGTTATAAGGGCCGCTAGGCCAGAGGGAGTCATTTTGTGTTTCAGCAGTAAACTTATATTGAACCCATGCAGTAAACTAAATTGACCCTACTCCTCCCAGAGGAGCTTACTCTCAAAGCCTAGATACAAGGGTGAATCAGGCCAGGAGAAGACATCCCATTAGAGGGGCACGCATATATCTACTAGGGTAAATTGAGATCCAATTGTCCACCCATGTGTTACCTAGCATTTTTGTTTTTGTGGTGTAGCAGACTTAGCATGACTGTGCAGTTTTTTCTGTATTGTTATCTCATTGGCCAACTCTGTATAGCCTGGCTAAACTACCGCTATAAATGTTAGTCTGTGAGGCTGGGAGTGGTCGCCTCTTTGCAAGAGAAGGCCTTGACCGGTCAATATGATTCTCGATGCTTTGTGCAAAATTAACGTTTGCTTGAACTTCACTTTGTATCAGTCTCGCTCCTTTGAATAAGGACCCTATCTTTGGAGGGCCACCCGAATTCAAATGATGAGAACTGAAACAGCATTGGAATTTTTGGAAAATCCTCTGGAGGTAAGATCATGGGATCCTGCATGGAGCTGCAGGCTATGGCCCACTGGTAGAAGTTGGCAGCAGCCATGCTCCCCAGAGCTGGTGTGGATGCGGAGATGCCCCATCCTCTGCTGGTAGATCGTATGGGGATTCAAGTCCCCCTGGGTGGTCAGGGGGTTCGAGTCCCCCTAGATGGTCAGGGGGCTCGAGTTCCCCTTTGCGGTTAGAGGGGGTTCAAATACCCCTAGGTGAACTCCAGGGGGTTCGAGTCCCCCTGGATAGTCAGGGGGGTTCGAGTACCCCTAGACATTCAGGGGGTTCAAGTCCCCCTGGGCGGTTTGGGGGTTCGAGTCCTCCTAGGCGATCAGGGGATAAAGAAAGCCCCCACCAGTGGCAGGTTATGGGTAAGAATCGTTGGGCCTATGGTTGTCTTTGCCTGGTCCTTTTGTTGTCTGTTGTATTGTTTGTTATGATTGAAGGAATGGGGCAAGCAGAGAGTAAAGGGACTCTGACTTTCATCTCTCTGTTCTTCATAATAGATGTGAGGCTTCTCACTCACTCATTTCATGTGTTAAGGGCTATGACTGTAGCCAACTGGGGTTAGTCTAAGAGTGAGTTAAGGTGCCCATGCTGAGGCTCATTGGAGCTGAGCATGGAATATGAGTGCCTATTGGACCACTTTTGGTAAGCAGAACTGGCACTGTGGGATGAACCGACCTTGAGCCAAAGACTTTAAAAAATATTCCCCAGCAGCTGCCGAAACCCCCTTTGTTTTGGGGAATTCTTTGCCTTCTCTGGCCTGATGTGGACTGCCTAGCCCCTCCCCCTTGTTGGCGGGAGAGCATGGCATCTGAAGTGGAGATAGTTATTTGTCTGTCTCAAGGTTTTAATGGGTAATTGTTAAAGTGGCTTCCAAAGTCTTTGGTAACCTGAAACTGTGAAGGGTTGCTTGAATGACAAATGGAATTAAATTCGTTGGACATGTAGGTCTTAACCAAATGAGATATAATGCTAGACCATTAGGTCAAAATCTCATCTTGACCACCACACACGCTATCGCGGACCTTCGTAGACTCCAACTGACTGATGGATGGTGAACACCCGAGTGACAGGGTATCAGGCCCTCCTCCTCAACAAACCAAGAGTGATCTCACAGCCACAAGTGGTGCTAAATCCAGCCACACTGCTCCCAGAGGAGCTGGCTGAACATCCACACAACTGTGCGGAGGTCCTAAACCAAGTCACAGGAATAAGACTGGATCTCAGAGACATGCTCTTCCCAGATGCAGACATGACTCTGTTCATGGAAAGAGGTATGTGAGGTATGTGAGGGCTGTGGTAGTTTATCCTGAGCAGGAATTCTGGGCAGCACCCTGCCACATGGAACTTCGGCACAACAAGCAGAACTGATTGAAATCACTAAGGCACTGCAGATGGCTAAAGGTAAAACCACCAACATCAATACGGACAACAGGTATGTCTTTGCTACTCTCCATATACATGGAGCTACTTACAAAGTAAGGAGCCTATTAACAGCAGAAGGAAAAGGAATTAAAACAGAAGAGAAATATTGGGACCCAAAAGAGGTGGCTGTTATGCATGTCTTGCGACACCAAAAGGGGACTGATCTGATTTCAAAAGGAAACCAATTATCAGATCGAGATTTAAAGCAAGCAGCCTGAGAAACAATGCAAGAGCTGGTTACACACCTGGATCTATTCCTACCAGATAAACTGGAGTATTCAGAGGAAGATTTAAAGTATTTACAAAAATGGCTAAATTATATTATAAAGGAGACTGGGCTAAGACTAAAAGAGGAAATTTAATTCTTCTTCGAAGACTAGGTAAGAAATTAGTAGACCAGATACATCAGGGTACTCACCTGGGGTCACTCAAACTCAAGGAACTTCCAGGCTTCTAAATTACGATGTATAGTTCAGGATATAGTTGATAGATGTGCTCAGTGCCAGGCAGTTAATGTGGGAGGAACTAGAATTGGAAGAGGGAAAAGAGAAAGAGGTAGGGTACCAGGAATTTATTGGAAAATAGATATTACAGAAATAAAACCCAGAAAATATGGGGACAAATATATGTTAGTTTTTGTAGATACCATTTCAGGCCAGGTTGAGGCTTTTTCCGAGAAACATGAGACGGCAGGAGTGATAGCCAGAAAGCTACAAGAAAAATAATTCCTAGGTCTGGGCTGCCTCTCACGGTTGAGTCAGACAATGGCCTTGCATTTTGAGTTCAGTCTCACAGGAATTGGCCAAGGCCCTGGGCACAAATTGGAAACTACATTTTGCCTATCAGACCTAGAGTTCTAGGCATGTAGAGAGAATGAACCGGACTCTTAAAGAGACCTTGACAAAACTAACCCTGGAGACGGGCAGTGGATGGGTGGATCTGCTTCCTTTCACCCTACTCAGGGCAAGATGTACACACTATTTAAACAGGGTGACCCCATTTGAAATGTTTGGGAGAACCCCTGCTCCCGCTCTGTTTTCAGCTACAAAAGGTTGCCCTAGGAGAAATGACTGATCAGTCTGTACTCCAGTCACTGCAGGCATTACAGTCTGTATTAAAAAAAAAATGCAGGGATCCAGACTGCCCACACTGGTATGGAGAAGGAGGTGGAACCACTTCCTTTCCAACCCAATCACTTGGTTTGGATATGACATTATCAAGTGGGGAGCTTGGAGCCTCGCTGGATGGGACCTTTTACTGTTACCCTGACCACACCACAGCAGTAAAAGTAGAATGCATCAGGGCCTGGATTCACGCATGTCACATCAAACGAGCCAAGGATGAAGATGACCCCAAAAGGTGGAAGCCACAGCCAAAGATCCCGTTCACTGTGGACTAAATCTAAGACTGAAAAGACTATGAGTTTGTTGTTGCTCCTATTTTTACCTGTTTATGTAAAGTATAGGTAGTTAATTAGATAAAGGAAATTAGAAAAAAAAATGGAAAGGGTTCTATGAAGCGGTAAATGGGTAAGTCATCAGCCGACTGTGCACTAGTGTCATTTACACTAGTGTAAATATACAGCCGACTGTACACTAGTGTCATGTACAAAAGAAAATGAGAGCGATAAAAATGTTAGAATTACATGCTCAATAAACCCTTTATAACCAGAGAATGTAGAACTGGATGAAAAGTCAAGGATTGGACTAATCTCCAAAGAATAGGGAGGAATGTAAGAGCCTGGGTGGCCAGAGGGAATCATTTTGTGTTTATGCAGTATACATAGATTGACCTCATGCAGTAAATTTAGATTGATACTGCCCCTTCCAAAGGTATTTACTCTCAAAGCCTAGATATAAGGGCAGGTCAGGGCAGATGAAGATATCCAGTCAGTGGGGAGCTTATATCTACTAGGTAAATTGAGATTCAATTGTCCATCCGTGTGTTACTAGCAGTTTTTTTCTATGTCTGGCAGACCTAGCACCACTGTGCAGTTTTCTCTGTGTATTGCAATCTCAAGGCCACCTGTGTATAGCCCAGCTAAACTACATCTATACATGTTAGTCTGTGATGCTGGAGGGGGTCGAATTTGGAAGAGAAGGCCCTGACCAGTCAGTATGATTCTTGATGTTTGGAATGAAATTAAGCTTTGCTTGACCTTCGCTTTGTATCAGTCTTGCTCCTTTGATTAAAAACCCTAACACTTGTGTCTGCACTGTGGAAGACTCCAGACATGTCTATGTCATGATTGGGGGTGTTCCCTTTGAGCTTTCCTTGGGTGGCCCTTCTCCTGTTCAGAAGATTGGTGAATGGGTGGGAGGGCCTAACCCCTGTGCAGGGCTCAGATTCCCTCCCCTGAGGTTTGCTTGAGGCCTGATTGTTACTTGACCTTTCCTGGCTAAGATGGAATGGTGGATTCTTGCCTTTCTCCGAAATCCAGAGGGCTGGTGCTGACAGTCAGGACCAAACACTACGAATCGGGCCATGGAGATGGTGATACCGACTTGCTTCACAAATTGCCTTTGTGAGAGACCCAGGCGGCTCCAGCGGTTTGGGATGTCTAGGGGTCCTATTGGCACACCCATGAATACTCCAAGTGTAGTGATCAGGCATGGGTTTATGAGGATTGGTTGCTATGACCTCAAAGCGTTGTGACATCACAGATGCTGGCTTCACTGAAGCAGCTGTCCCTCTCCCATGACCTTGGTATCCTATGGCTTTAGGTAGGAAGCCCCGGGAAGGATAGTACAAGAGTCCTCTGAGCCTGATCAGGAACTCAGGTTGTCTTGTGGGTTAATGTCCCATTTCCCCTTTCTAGATAAATAGGAAAAAATGATGTTCATTATACCTTCCTTTAGGCCAACAATTCTCCAGAGACAGCAAGGTGTCCTATTTCCACTACAATTTCTAGATCTCAAGAAACAGTGAGGCTTCTTGGGTACCAACAGCTCTCCATGGGGTTTGTCATCCTGTGGGTGAGCAAGTCCATTGTCAGTGTCTTTTCCCAACGGGTCAGTGATGACTAACGGACAGAAAGTCCCTTTTTGAGGAAAAAGGTGAGGGCATGGATATATGGTACTGCCTTTGTCCTCATCTCCTAGAGTTCTGAAACACAAGGTTAAGGGATTAGGGCTCTGTCTACCTGGTTTTCCCTTAACTTTGCAAAGTCTTCGAGAAAAGTGACGTTCTGATCAGAGCTAACTCTTCAGGAAGAGGCCTGGACTACATATATCTTAAGCCATGATTTTCTTTGCAAAGGTCAACATTGATAATGTTCTAGTCATACCTCCGTGTACCAGGAAAGAAGTAGCATATTTCTTGAAAGACACAGCTATCAAAGCTCCATTGAGAAACCGTAAAGATGGAGAAGGGATTTGCAAATTATATATCTGATAATGGACATCTACTCTGATTATTAAAAAATGAATAAAATAAAAAACCTTACTAATAACCAAACAGAGTATCCAATTTTACATGTGAAGGAAATAATGGAAGAGACATGTCACCAAAAGGATATGGATGGCTTATAAGCACATGACAAATTTCTCAACATTTAGGCATTAAAGAAATACAAATTAAAATCATAATGAGACATGCTTACATATCTATTAGAATGGCTAAAATTATAAAGGCTAATTGTACTTCGTCTGAGCTAGATTGAGAAGCAACAAAAAATCTAAACTGTTGTTGGCATATATCATGATACAACCACTTTGGGAAATAGTCTGAACATTTTTTTAAATGCAAAATATGTTGCAGTTACACAAATAGCCATTTTACTTCTAGGCATTTAACCAAGAGAAACAAACCCTATGTTCATACAAGGACTTGTATATGAATTTCATAGCAGCTTTATTTTTAAGAATTGAAAACAATGGAAATGTTCATCAATGTCCATCAATAGAGCAAAGACAAATTATGATCTATTCATTAAAGAGATTACTATTCAACATCAAAATGAACTATTAACAGTTGGAGATTCTCAAAATAATGATGCTGAGAAAAGAAAAGCCAGGCAATGAATAGTATATACTGTGTGATTCCATGACTATAAAAAAATCTAGGAAATACAAATTTATATATAGTCACAGTCACCAAATATATTGGTGAGATTTTAGTGCCTTCTTCTGTAATCCCATAGCTTCCTACACTTGGATCTCTGAGCATTTGTTACACCATGTGAAAATATGAACTCTTTTTCTTTATTCTGTCTTACTACAATAAGAATCCTTGAAATTTTATGGACATTTGAACTCTCAGCTATTAGCAGAAATTCTATCACACAGTAAGTTTCCAAATATAAAAGCCAGAGTTTTACAATGACTTCTAAGCTTTTACATGATCTAGCCACTCATTTAACCTCTGTGACCTCTTTCCCTGCTACTCTTCAGTCACTCACAGTGGCCTCCTTGCTATTCCTCAGATATGCCAGGCATGATCCAACCTTATGGCCTTCAAGATAGCCAATTCCTTTGTCTGGAGTGACCTTATTGCTGATAGTTCTGGGCAAATTCATCACCTTTCCATACCTTTGTTCAATTGTCAGCTTCATTGTAACTACTCTGATCTTCCTATTAAAAATTTTAACTCCCCATCCCCTGCCTAGCAACCTTGATTTTTCTCACCCTGATCGAATTTTTCTTTTTCCCCATTATACTCATCAATTTTGAATGCACTATGCAATTTTTATTAAGGTTTATAGCTTTTAATTGTCTCACCCATGAAAATAAAAGTTCTACAAAGCCAAGTATTTCATTTACCAGTGTAGTCTGAAGTAATATCTGCCATATAATAGGTTCAATAGACAATTGGTAAATTTCAGAATAAATTAATGTTGAGAGTATACTGAATTTCATAAGTCATTTCAATAATTTTTTTTCCAAAATATAAACTATGTAAAACATACCTTAAATTTACTTTCAAAATATTTTATAGCATATAATGGACAATATACATAAGCCTTAAAGAAACAATCATATAAATAACCATTTCATACCTACTTAAAAACTGCATAATACCGCACTCCTAGATCCTCTCTGAACGTTCTAAATTAACCCTTCAAAGGAAATACATTTTTAAAAATAACAGATTTTTTTGTCAAATAATTTAATAAAATAAAAGTTTCATTCATCTATGTAGATCATAATAAATGTTTTTAATAAGCATGAAATTATAACTCTGAAGTATGCTAAAATGAAACCACCTGCGAAGGGTGAGAGAACAAAAATAAACATCATTTTTCCAAATAAGAGGAATTTATTACTTTTGAATCCAAGCATGTGGATTTGTTCAAACTGGCAATAAAGGAATATGGAAACACAAACCATAGAAAGTCATATTTCAGATTTCTAAAAGACTTTGAAGTGAAGAGTATACATTTTTTAAATGTTACATAATGCTACATAATGACAAGATGACAGGTTGTGACAAATAGCATTTTAAAAGCTCTACTAATAATGGAACGGAAGGTGTCATTTCCCTATAATTTTATATATATATCATTAATTTACTATATCTGGATACAACATATTACCAAACAGATGTTCATCAAAGACTAAATCATTTTTAATGGAACATAATAATTTGAACCTACATGTATTAATCATTTTTTTCGATCTAACATTTATAGTCTCGCTAAACATTTTATCAGTTGTCGACAAAATTCAAAAAAAAATAGGATAAAAAGTCGTGTTTGGGAAAGTAGGTTTTTTTTCAAATTTGCATTTAAATGAAAATATTTGATGATATTTTTAAAACTTTAAATGTAATTTTATATATATCTGACCTATCAGATGATATAAAATTTTTGGAGAAAATATGACATATTTTTTGATCTTGGTTGAAGGTATTAATAAAGAGCAACTTTTTGTATTATTTGTATTGTGATATCTTAGTTAATAAACATGAATAACTGATATAAAATATGTTTTTTAAAAATTTTTATTTATTTACTTGACAGAGATCCCAGGAAGGCAGAGAGGCAGCCAGAGAGAGAGGAATGGAAGCAGGCTCCCTGCTGAGAAGAGAGCCCACTGTTGGACTCAATCCCAGAAACCTGGAATCATGACCTGAGCCGAAGGCAGAGATTTTAACCCACTGAGCCACCCAGGCGCCCTAAAATATGTTTTTTTTTTAATATATATATATAGAATTATAGTTCTTGCCAAAATATGGAACTAGCTGGAACTGAATGCCTCCTTCAAAGTCAGCTCTGGAGAAATTATGCAAGTGTAATATGGAACTATTTCAGATATTAACCAAAAACAAAGAAATGATGATAAATTCCTTAAAAGACTCAAAGTTGCTCTTGACTGGTATGTTTCAAGCTCTATTCCTGGTTTGAAGACAGGTTTTAACAGGCCTGTCACTGTAGAAATCAGCTGGATGTTTAGAGGCTATCAGAACTGTACAAAAACCTTGAAGGGGTAAAGACTTGAAAATTCTTTAGAGAGATTAGCTCCCTAAGGCATTATTCCTCCACACGTTTTCCTCCAATCAATTAAGACTGATGGATGAGGTGCACCTGAGTGGCTCTCTCATCACGTGGGTGGTGGGTTAAGCCTCTGCCTTCATCTCAAGTCATGGTCTCTGGGTCCTGGGATCCAGCCCCACATCGGGCTCTGCTCAAAAGGAAGCCTGCTTCCCTCCCTGCTTGCCTGCATCTCTGCTTACTTGTGATCTCTCCCTCTCTTTATCTCTCTCTGTGTCCAATAAATAAATAAAATCTTTTAAAAAAAGGCTGATGGATGATAAATTATGAAAACTGCTCCCTCCAAATGATGTTTCTTCATAAGGATTTAAGAATTTAAAATTGTAAGAATTTAAAATTGAAACTTGATCGTAGGATTTATCTTGTAGAATAACATCAAGTGAAGGCAGTTATTATTAGTTTTGAAGTATTTGTGATTCTGAATTCTTGGCCTCATTAGTAAATTTATTTTTAAATTCTCCCATGGAGTGGTGATTGGCCTTCAGTCTTTCATTGATGTACATCATTGGGTCAAATGAGATGTGTGTGCCCAGAACTATATATAATCTTCTTTGTATTTCACTGGAGATGGCATTTCTGAGTTTTGTTCAATTGAATTTGGACAGCTGTTTTAATAGTCACTTCTAGAGTTGGCCCTGGAGAATATCTTCCTTTTTTTCTCTTCCCGATTCTCTGAAAAACCCTGACTAATTCACATTATCACAGTAATATCACAATTCAAGTTTTTCCAAACACTATAGCTGCAAAATAGAAGGAAGCTACTCAGAATGTAATACTATTGTGAATGATTGAGAAAGAAAACATTATTATAATTAAGCTACCAGGTTTCAATGTATTTTATTGTTGCTTAGAAAATCCTAGCATACCCAGACTTTACAGAGATTTGATGATCCGAAGAGGAGCTGAACTCATGGACCAAAATAACTATGCATATAAAAAGTACAATTACTTACCTAAAAAAGATGATGTGGTTAACTTTATATGGCAATCCAAGTGTTATTGGAACAGGAATTAAAAAAATAGCTTAGGGGCGCCTAGGTGGTGCAGTGGATTAAGCCACTGCCTTCAGCTCAGGTCATGATCTCAGGGTCCTGGGATCAAGTCCTGCATCAGGCTCTCTGCTCAGCAGGGAGTCAGCTTCCCTCTCTCTCTCTCTCTGCCTGCCCTCCTTGTGATCTCTCTCTGTCAAATAAATAAATAAAGAAAATCTTTTAAAAAATGGAATGACTGTACTTTTAAAAAATAGCTTGAAAGGGGCGCCTGGGTGGCTCAGTGGGTTAAGCTGCTGCCTTCGGTTCAGGTCCTGATCTCAGGGTCCTGGAATCAAGCCCCACATCGGGCTTTCTGCTCAGCAGGTAGCCTGCTTCCCTTCCTCTCTCTCTGCTCGCCTCTCTGCCTACTTGTGATCTCTCACTGTCAAATAAATAAGTAAAATATTTTTAAAAATAGCTTAAAAGTATATGATAAAATAATGATATACATATACAAAGAAAAGATACTATACTGTGAATATAAATTAAGTGAAAATTGTTGAAATAAAGAATACAATAAATGGAGACTAAGATGAATATAGCTGTAAAATGAATAAATGAGTTGGGAAAAACAAACAAACAAATTAATGACTTCTGCCCAAATGCAGCAGAAAAGAAAAAAAAATAAAGAAAATATTTAAATAAGTACTGAGATAAATTTTGGAGAATTAAAGAAAGATAAAAATTACCAGACTTAAAATGATGCCAAACATGAGAAATCAGAAACAAAACAAAACACACACAAAACCACTCATATACATTATGGTGAGTTTTAAGAATATCAAAAACATAGAAGAGCATAAATGATGCCCAAGAGAAGAACAGATCACCTAAAATGTACAAGAATAATACTGACAGCAGAATTCTCAATAGTAATAGCATATAAAGGAGACAGCTGGGGGTTTGTATAGATGGAAAAGATATTTGAAACTAGATATTATACATCAAGCCAAATTATTGATTAAATTTGAGAGCACAGTAAAAATACAATGAAGCATGTTAGGTCTTAGAACATTTATCACACAGAGACACACATTTTAGAAAACTTCCTTGGAGGACAGCTCAATTTAGATAGAGAAAACAGAATTATGTACTCAAAGGCATATTTTGAAGGAAGGATTGAATATAGTCTGCACTGCAAATATTCTTTAATCGTATGTTCTGAATTTCCTAAATTTAAGAAGTATTTGTTCAAATATTTATCTTTAAATAAACCCTAGGAGACTTTTTCTTGGATTCTGGAAAATCAAATTCTACTAAAATTTGGATACAAATCTTTTTGCCACTGATGGAAATTTTGATAGCCCTTAACAGTGGAATGCCTAATGTATTGTTACAGCAATTGTCATTTGCCAATACATGGGTGATGTGTGTGTGTTGTGTGTGTTTATTATTATTTTTGATGGTTTTACTCTTCTATGAGATTTTTAAGTAGACATAATTTTAATAAATTATGATTTGTTGAAATTTATCTGAGGTTATATATAATAAAATGAAATTTGTGTGAACTAAAGAAGTGCGTCTCCATTTTTTTGTTTTAAGAGTAGACTGGTCTTTAAAAATTGTCCAAAGAAGTACATTATATTCATTATTAAATTTGATAATATACAATAAAGTATTTATGGGCATATGGAACCATATCAAATTCTACTATTAATTCATATTAATAATTACCATAAGAGGAAAAAGGGATATTTTTCAAAATGAAAATTAGCGTATTTTTCAGAATATGATATAGTGTTATTCACTGAACAGAGGGAACAAATGTCAAAGTTTAACACAGTTTACAGAATGTTTTAACATAAATTGAAATTTAAATCTGACCCAATTTCACAGTTTTAAGTAAAATGGTAGCACTTATAGTTGGGGATGCCCAGCTTGCTCAGGGCGGAACACCGCCCCTTCACAGAAGCTGGGCAGCGGGGGATACCTCGCTTGCTCATGGCGGAATGCAGCCCCCTCACAGAAGCTGCGCTGGCTGGAAGCCCGGCCAGCCCAGGGCGGAATGCCGCCTGCTTCAGGAAAGCAGAGCACCCGGGAACGACAGGTTAGCTCAGGGTGGAATGAAAACCGCCTGCCTCCCTTATCCGCCATAGAGCCTTTCTCTTCCCAGAAGTGCCTGTTGCTAGTTAGAAGAGTTCTTTCAATGTGCTTGTTTAACTATAAACTTTATCCTCCTTCTTGCTTGTCAGCAAGATGGGATTAACATTTGACCTTCCTCAATCCTTCTTTGGCTATTGTTTTCTATCCAATAAAAGTGAGACTGTCAAGTTGCTCTTGGCAGACGTCCTTTTCGACTGTTGTCCCCTGCTCCCAGTCTTTTCCAGCTGACTGGTTCGTGCCTAATTCTTCTCTCGTCGCCATCTGGAAGCGGCACCCAAGCTTTCTTGGGCTTCCTGTTTTTGGTGTTCTGTTCCACTCATCTCTGCCACCGCCCCCAGGTCCTCAAAATGGTTTTCTATGGTATCTTCCAGAAAACTTCTGATGTCCTCTTCAGTATGTAGGCTACATCAGTAGGGAATAGCGTTAAAACCTCTTCTGTTCCATGTGGATATTCACGTCGTTGAGCACCGCTTGGTCAAAGTCTGCCCTTTTCTGTTGGTCTGTTTTCTCTGGTCACTTCAGGAGTCCTTTTGTAAGAAATCCTATCCCATCAGATGCTCCTCTCACTCTCTTTCTCCCTTACTCTTGCTCTGGCTTCTTTCTTCAGATTTGCCGGGGAATGACGAGTCCTTTTCATTCCTATGAAGATAGAAGAATTGGCTAATCCACAGATACCATTTTTAGTGATATACAAGTATATATATAATAACTGATATGGAGATGTACATGTGCACCTACATATATATTCTTTAATCTATAAAGTATGGAGGTTGGATTAAGTCTGAAGTCTCTCATACCGCTTGATAACCTGTGACTCTTTGATCAATAACTTCCATTTTCCCACAGGTCAGAGAAATGGGAAAAAATGCACATATGAACATATGTAGCACGTTAAAAAATGATCACAAATCCTATGACTCCCCATTCCCTTTGATTCACATGGGCTATGTGACTGTGTTAAACAGTGAAATAAACGTGTCAGTTTCAGGCCCAAGTCCAAAAGGAACCCCTCTCTTGGAACATTTGCTATTGGAGCTCTGAGTGGACAGGAAATAAGTCCAACAACCTTGTTACAAAGACTGCACGGAAGTGGAGGGCCATCTGAGCCTCGTCTCACAACTGTACCCATCAAAGTGACAGGCATGTGCATAAAGTCATCCTGAATCCTCTAGACCAAGCAGCCGCCTGCTGAAGGCCACCACCCACTGACCTCAGTTAATGCCGTATTAAGCATAAAAATTGCCCCATGAGATCCTGCCCCAATTTCTGACCCCCAAAACATATGTAATATGACAAAAGGGTTGTTTTAAGCCCCCAAATTTTGAAGTCATTACATAACTAATTGGGTAACATGGCAAATACGTATCCAAACTAATGGAAATCAAGGAATATGTTTAAAGGCACCAAGTTATCTTAAAAAGTTCTCTGAACACACAGAAAAACAGAAAAAGACCCATAACTACAGAGAACAAATTGATCGTTTCCAAAGAGGAGGCAGCGGGTGGACAGGCAAAATGCGTGAAATACAGTGGGAGATAACAGGCTTCCAGTTACAAAATTAATAAGTTGCAGGATGAAAGGCACAGCATAGGGAATATGGTTGGTGGTACAGTACGGCGAGCACAGCATAACATACAGACTTGTCAAATCTTGTTGTTTTATATCTGAAACGAATGCAACATTGTGGGTCAGCTATAATTCAATTAAAAAATCAAAGGAAGTTTAAAAAAATTAAGAGTGAGCTCTGTTATCCAAATAGGACATACGAGATGGATTTGCCATCATACCATAAATTGAAAACGACTTCTCTTGATAGAACAATGCTTTCCTTAGTCTTAGTCCCTACTCCCTCCACAAAAACAAAACAAAACAAAACAAAACAAAAAAACAAAAAACAAAAAAACAACTACTTTTGAAAAACATCTTGGTATTTTGAAAATTATAACTGCAGTGAGTGATGAGAGTGAAAACAAACTGATAATCCACGTTTCCTCATTTCTTATCCCTTTTATGAAGATGAACAGTAAAATCATATGTAAGAATTAACCAGAGAGGTCCATTTTCCACTCACTATAATCAAGCTGGAATTCTCAACTATTATTTAGTATTAGTTGATTCTGGTGGCAAATGCAAATATGGTTTCACTTCTTGGGCACATGAGGAAGATTTGGTTGGTGAAACAGACATACCAGGTTGGCCCAGGCCTGCACTGCCAGGGTTCAGAAAATTGCAAGATACAACCTGACACTTAAAACTTCCCATCAACAACTACCGCTGCCCCCCCCCAACATCTTGTTTCTTCCCACAGACAGCTCATACTGAGACCTGTCCACTGTCAGGGTCAAGCTAAAGGGGGATGCCCACAAACTAGGTGGGAAATGAGAGGATGCAACTGCAGCTCTCTGGGGATGCCTAAGGCCACTGAATGCCCCGTCATGATTCTCCAGCACAGATGGGGGCAGCCTGCACCACGTGGGTGGAGCTCGAGGACACAGAAAGTACTGGAGTGGCAGTCAACAAACAAATGTGTTTGTGTAATATATAAACCCCCATAGGGTTGTCAATTGGTGGGATTCACTTTTTCTAACTGTTCACCCCATGACATACAACTTCAGGAAACCCAGAGCCCATGGATTATTGTTGAAGGGCACATTCGGACTCAATCAAAGTGTAACTAAGCGTAATCATACAAATAAATACAAATATCATTAAAAAATCAATACCACCTCAAACTTTCTTTTTCATTCCCAAATGAGCTTTTATGGGTTTTAATATCAATTAATGTGCTTATAGAACTGGTAAAAAAAAAACAGTCAATGATGAAATTTTAAAATTACCACTCTGCTTTCCCTAATTTCTGTTGATGTACTTTTATCTCACACAAAAATGAATTACTAAGGAATAAATCATACTTCACTGAACACGTTTCAGCTGAAATGATGCACCAAGATGTACAGCTTTGGTCAGGCTTATACTGTTGTTGTCAACATAGTATATGGGGTGTAAGAGCTACTGTCTTTTCCTTCTCCCATGAATATTAGTCCTAACAGATTCT
The DNA here is from genome assembly GCF_964662115.1 of Mustela nivalis. Taxonomy (NCBI): domain Eukaryota; kingdom Metazoa; phylum Chordata; class Mammalia; order Carnivora; family Mustelidae; genus Mustela; species Mustela nivalis. The sequence goes on from NW_028136217.1 coordinate 609,384, forward strand.
TCACGTGGAAAGAAAACTTAGTCTAGAAGATACACTAATTCCTCTCCTCCCTGGTGAAAAATACTGTTAGAGGTATTAGTTTTAGATAGAGAAGCAAGTTCACTTTGGAAAAAAGCACACACACACAAAACCCTGCAACATGACCTTTAATACAGTGATAAGGGTGAAAGTGTAAACTTCATTTGGAAACAGCACTCAAAATACTGTTTTGAAGGGCCTTTACAACAGCGGTATACTCTTTGAAAAGATTTTTCAGATCAACTGATTGAATCATATTTAATTTACCTAGGGACAATTAGATAAAATTTAAAATTCCAAACAAAAACTTTTAGGACACAAATAAAATTATATGTGCTTTTATTCCTGCAACTATCTCCAAAATCTAATATTCAATGGTTTAAATTGCTGCATTTCTCATTTGCAATGCAGATGAAGAGAGGAACACAGCAGACACATGTGAGATGAGGTGTGAGGCATAAAAGGGAGCACAGGAGGCAACTGACCAGCTGAATAGCGACTGCCCCAAAGATGACCATATCCTGAGCCCAAGAAGCTCTGAGTACTTTACCTTACCTGGCAAATGGGATTTAGCAAGCATGATTAAATTAAGGTGTGAGGGGGGAGAGATTATCCTGGATTACCTCGGTGGTCCCAATGTAATCATGAGGATCCATAAGGAGACAGGAGGATCAGAATCAGAAGGCAATGTGAAGTTGGAAACAGAGGGATAAAAGGTGGTGCAATGAAGGGCCACAAGTCAGGGAATGCAGGCAGCTTTAGAAGCAGGACAAGGCAAGAAAGTGGATTCTCCTCTAGAGCCTCCAGAAGGAACACAGGCTGCTAACACCCCGATTTTACCACACGGAGACTGATTTTTGAACTTCTGACCTCCAGAACTGCAAGATAATCAATTTGTGTTGTTTCAAGCCACTGAGAATTTGTCATTTGCTACAGTGGCACTAAAAACTACTAGAACTCACTGAGACATATTGAGTCTGTACAATGGCAGGGACCATTTCTAGGTAGGACTATCTTCAGGGTGTGGTAGTACTGGATCTGGAGAGTTGACTGCCAGCATCCTTCCTCCCTCCCCCTCCCTGAACCCCAGTGCACTGTGTGCCTCCTCCACTGCAGCCCAGGTGACTCACAGGAAGCTGGCCCCATCCACACTACAGGGAAGGGGTCTGTCATGGAAGCCAGTCATGTTCCTCCTGGGCCATTCACACAGCCAGCTGCACGACAGTCAGTGCCTTGTTACTGTTCTATGAGAGACAGTAACCTAGGTTGTCCCACACACACAAACGGGAAGGGCTTTACAGAAATATCTGGGTTGTCTCTGAATGTTAACAAGAAAAGCAGTGCCCCCACTGCGGGCAGCCATCACACAGTCAGCAGGGGGTGGAAGACAAACTGGCCAGAGGGAAATGGCACAGTAGGGAAAAATGGAGAAAATCATGGAGACAGTGTGAATAAAACACATTCTCCGCAAGCACTGCCATGAGCTGCTTCTTCATGAGATTGAAGGTTTTTTTTTTTTTTTTAATCTTTAAGACAGTTTGAGTTAGGATGAGACAACCATCCAAACTGATTCAGGAGGTCAGACTTTACGGAAACTAAGAAATCCAGATAATAAAATTAGATGACTCACATGTGTGAAAAGTTTCCTTTCCCACTAAGGGCGGGGGGAAAACTAGAACCTTGAATTTGTGGCTATTCCATTATTCTTGCTATTTTTCATCACTCAAATGTATTTTTCAAGAATGAGGAAATTATTCTCAATAAATACAGTGATGGTTCCCTGAAAATTTGTAACCAAGTAGGGAACAGTCAGAGTCTCTAAACAGATTGTTTTGAATTGACTTAACAATCACACAAAATAGACTGTAAAATTTATCAAAGAGTGGGGCTGAGTTTCTTATATATGATTTCATGCAAATTTTTGTCTACCTGATGATTTTTAGTTTTTGTCTACAGGGTGAGTGAATAAAGGTGTCTCAACATGGTCCAGAACTAATGGTGTTCCCTGGCTCACTATGAAATCCAGGGTCATTTCTGTTTCCTTTTCCATGAACTTCTCCTTCCTCTCATTTGGTCTGTTTTTCAATCGGACTGTTTGTCTTCTTCTCAATTTGTAGGCACGTCAGAGACATGAACTCCTTGAACAGCTGATGTTACAGATGCTTTTCACAGCCTGTTGCCCACATGCAGCTTTACTCTTTTTTGATATACAAATCTTTTTCAAATTTTTAAAATAAAGTGGCATGTCATTTCTTCTATGGCCTGTGGGTCTTATCTCTACCTAAGGTAGTCTACCACTTCCCAAATTTTTACATGCCCCTAGATTGTCTCCAAATTCTTTATCATTTTGTTTGTAGAGTTAGAACTTAAACCAATTTACAAGGTTAATCAATCTGACATCTGCTTACATATGTGATAGGAAGCAAGAGTTCTAAGAAAGAGAGTTCTTTCAGCTCTGAGGGATAGAGCTTAAAGTCAATATTCAATGATACTCTGTCTCATTTTCTAGAAGGAACTGGTGGTTTCTGTTTGGAACTCTGACAATTTTTTCTTAGTCCCTGAAAGTCAAATAGGTTTACGTCTGTTTTGGTTTGAGTCTGTTCAGCTAATTCTCCCTGGGACTTGAAGGCTTTATGAACTGAAGGCATGACTGTTTTTCAGTTCAAGTAAATGCTGCATTAGTTCAGTTATAACTTCTGTTATTTTCTCCTTTTGTCCTCAGGGTACTTGCAAGGTAGATTTGGACCTGACCTCAGATCTTACTTATTCGTTTCTCATTTCCATCTCTTTGAAATTTTCCTCAGTGTTCTGGGATATTCCTTTGGAAAATCAATTTTGTGGGGCACCTGGGTGGCTCAGTGGGTTAAGCCACTGCCTTCAGCTCAGGTCATGATCTCAGGGTCCTGGGATCGAGTCCTGCATTGGGCTCACTGCTCGGTGGGGAGCCTGCTTCCTCCTCTCTCTCTGCTTGCCTTTCTGCCTACTTGGGATCTCTCTCTGCCAAATAAATAAAATCTTTAAAAAAATCAATTTTGTTCTCAGCAGTGATCATTACTGTTTACAGGGTTCCTATTACATGTTACAACTAGTGAATTTAAGTTTCAAATCTTTCTTGTATTTTTATGTTTTAAAAGATTTATAAAATTTATTTGACACAGAGAGACAGAGAGAAAGTGAGCACAGACAGGGAGAGTGGCAGAGGGAAAGGGAGAGGGAGAAGCAGACTCCTCACTTAGCAGGGACTCCCCACCCCCCACCACAGGGTTTGATCTCTGGCAGACATTTAACCAACTGAGCCATCCACGCACCCCAAAGCTCCCTTTCAAAATCTTAGTAAGTATTTTGCTGCTCTTTACTGTAACTGTATCCCCCTCAGACTTCTTGACAATAAGTTTGTCTAGCTCTGTAGTCAGTTCTTAATCAATGAGGACACGGGCTCTGGACCTCAGTTTGGTGCTCCTCCACCAAGATGCTACCTGCCACTCAGGTGTGTGAACTCTTGCAGCTCAGGCCTAGTCACACTTTGGGGAACTCTGGGGCATCAGCGAAGCTACTCTAAGGGGACCATGCTTTGTGCATAAAAGCAGGCCCCTGCCATGAAGCAGCCCCTCTCAAACCTCCCCAAGTTGTCCTTCCTTACACAGCACAAAGTCTCTAAGAAACTCAACCTGCTGGGAAAGCCCATTTCTCTATGACCAAGGACCACAAGAGAGGGAAGGTATACCATGGGCCCCACACAGAAAGAGGTCTTCACTGAAAGCCTTCTAAAGAGAGTCTGCCTTTTCTTCCAGGCATTCCATCATGGCACCTCAAAATCCTGAGATCTCTTCCACTGCTCCCTCTGAGATGCCAAGAGGCACTTGGCAGTCAAATAGGTCCTTCCCACAGCCCACCTACATGATTATTGAGGGCCTGCCTGGTGCTGGGGATGGGTGAAGGCAACACAGGCCCCTGGTCTTATGCTCTGATGTCACTGGCTCTTGAGCAAAGGAAGGAAAATGAGAGGGTCCAGGAGACTGCACACAACATCATGTTTTCAGAACATCTCCCTGGCCCCCAAGATCACCTTGTCATGGCAATGTCAGCAGGGCATGGCAAGTGCTATCTCAGAAGTCCCTCTGACGCCTCAGCAACAGAGAGAGAGCCCACCCATAAACATAATCCCTAGAACCAGCATCCTTTAGGAACCAAAACCCCTATGAGTCAATTACTTTGGTATGTGTTAGTATATTTTTACCTATGTAAAATATAATAAAAAGAGGAATGACATACCTGTATGATTTGGGGCAGTACAGCAACTCGATTTTGAGTGTTTTGGATTATAGCTAGATACTTTTTTCCAAAAAGAAATTTATAATCCATTTAATAAAAACAATGTGAATTGCCATGTATGGAATTTTTATACTATAAATGTTTTCATTGTCTTGAGTTGTAGTAATGTACATACACTGGCGCTGGTCTCAAATGGGGGATGTCTGGAAGGAAACAGAATACATGATTAGGGGAGTGAGTGTAAGCCACCACCCTAAACAGTTCAATTTCTCACAAACATATACCTCAGCTCTATATTTGATTGGATGAATATCAACTAAAACTTTAAAATTAAAGTACCAGAAATTATTAGGGATGACATTTTTTGGTAGACTTGTTTCTGATTCTGCCTTGTGACCTGACAAAGGTGGGATGGTGACTCCTGTTACTGCTTGCTTATTATAGCTATGGCATACAGCGGTGGAAGTACTAAGTACTAAGCCACTAGAAAATTTGAGAAAGGATAAGCAATTCTAATAGTAAGGATATTTTCACATACATTATAACTAATTTAATATTTTAGGACTGAAACAAATCTAGAAGAATGTACAGACATTCTTCATCATTTCAGGTACTTTAACATCCAATACTACCCTAATCCAATCCATGGGACTTTAGTTTTATAGCCTTTTCCTTGTCGGTGAATCTGAAGAATAGAATCAGTATAAACTACTTTATGTCTGAAAAAATTCATCTTTGAATTTTGACTTGACCAGCTCCACAGAATTAATAACAAGTCCCTTTCTTGGTGCAGCCACATTGGGAAACAGTGTGGAAATTCCTCAAAAAAATTAAAATGGAGCTGCCCTATGACCCTGCAACTGCACTCGGTATATACCAAGAAGATACAGATGTAGTGAAAAGAAGGGCCATCTGTACACCAATGTTCATAGCAGCAATGGCCAAAGTCACTAAAGTGTGGAAATAACCAAGATGCCCTTCAATGGATGAATGGATAAAGATGTGGTCCATATACAATATGGATTATTATGCCTCCATCAGAAAGAATGAATACCCAACTTTTGTATCAACATGAACTGGTCTGGAAGAGATTATGCTGAGTGAAATAAGTCAAGCAGAGTCAATTATCATATGGTTTCTTACTTCTGGAGCATAAGGAATAACACAGACGACATTGGGAGATGGAGGGGAGAAGTGAGTTGAGGGAAATTGGTGGGGGAGACAAACCATGAGAGACTGTGGACTCTGAGAAGCAAACTGAGGGCTTTAGAAGGGAGGCAGGTAGGGGGTTGGGTGAGCCTGGTGATGGGTATTATGGAGGGCACATATTGCATGAAGCACTGGGTGTGGTGCATAAACAATGAATTCTGGAACACTGAAAAGAAATAGAATAATAAAAAAAAGTCCCTTTCTCCTTTAAATTTCATAATCAATACAAAAAGTTACATGGTATTGGACTTGAGCTACTACTTGCTGTATGTCCAGCTCTCTTACTTTCTTTTTTTTTTTATTATTTTCAGCATAACAGTATTCATTGTTTTTGTACCACACCCAGTGCTCCATGCAATCCATGCCCTCTATATTACCCACCACCTGGTACCCCGACCTCCCACCTTTTATATACCTGGAGGCACTTGCATGAGGCAGACAAGTTCTCAATAAAGAACTTTAATTCAATATATTAAAGTATACTATGTTTTCCACAGTGAATATAGACTATTTATCAAATCAGAATCAAGTTCTGAAAAAAATACCCATATACAGATAGCTAACAAATACACAGCCCGGTACCTCTAAAGGTTAGTACTTCTACATATTTCAAAAGGCATCAAGTTTTTGCTGCTTTCCCCTGATCCAAGCATGCACATTTGTGTGTATGTAAGTAAACACCCAAAGACAACTGAATTAGTAGTCCACATTCACCACATGGATTAATGCCTGTTGTGATCTCTTTCCCTCCCAAATTGTTTCTGATTATTCACTTTAACTAATTTTGCCTGCTTTCCAATAATAGGGAGAAGAAAATTTGCTTCCCCACCCCAGCACCAATCAAAGGGATACTTATGTCCTGTGAGCCTTCATTTTTCATAGGGGAAAACAAACAAACAAACAAACAAAAACCCAAAAAACCCTGAGCAGTGAAACTAGAAATTCCCTCATGTTTCCTTCCTTTCTGGAGCTTACTGCCCTTAGGTTGCACAGTTGCCCAAATATTGGCCCCTCCATAAGAAGCTGTAAGTAGCACGTAGTGGATGAAAGATCCAGGATATAAGGAAGGGCTACTCTGGGCAGTTGCATGGCCTGGGATGGTCTGCCTCACCACTGGGCAAGGTCTGGGGCCTGGGGTCACCGTACCTCAACACCGTTAAGAGAAGACTTCAACGAGAATGTTTATTTCAACATCTTTGCATGAGAAAATAAACACTGCCTTCAATAAACAGTTTTAATTAAAAATTAAAATTTTAAAACTTAATTTTAAATATAATTATACCAAGAAGAATCATGACACATGTTGAATTATTTTAGGAGCCACAGTCTTCCTGAGGTACAAATAAATAGTTTGTACAAATAGGTAAAATCATTTATTAGGAAACTTTAAACCTCTTACAATAAAGTTACCATTAAATATAAGAATAAAGTGACTATTTTGCTTAAAAATGAACAAAGGTCACTTTGAAAGAGAATGGCAGCTTCCCTGTGGACATCCTCTATACCCAGCCCAATCAGTACTTACCAAGTACAAGTTTGTAGATTTTGCTAACATGGTAAATGATGGAAATAAATGAGGAAGACAATATTTTCAAAACAGTGTAAAAAGAACTTTAAAACAAGTATCTTGATTCTCCTTATTCTTCCACTCTAATTTGTAGCCTTTGGATAATATGTGGGAAAGAACATATATACATTTAAATTTTAACTTAAATGTCTACTGAAATAAAATGCTATCTTATTAAAATTCCTATCCGAAATTTAAAAAAAAGTCATGGTGACAAATAATGTTGACAATCCTGTAATGTAATCCTATCTTAAAACTCAAATTATGCTAAGAATGAATATTTCAAAACTAAATGGTTCACTTTGTTAAAAATATTCTTACTGAGTATTTAAAAAATCACCCAATGGTATCATGTTTTTAAACTCATTCTACTCATCATGCCTGTATTTTATCCTACCAGTTCTCTCTAATGACTTAGCATTCTCTCTTGTCTGCTCTCCTCTCTCATTTCCTTTCACCAGCACCAAAAACACAAAGACTCCAAAGTCCTTAGAGCAGACTGGAGTATCCCTTTGCCTTCTAGAAGCTGTGCATTTTGACCCTACTGGTCCATTCCACCTGCCCAATAGGCAAGATTGCCCAATAGGACAGTGCAGTCAGGAAGGGAGGCAAGGATAGAATCTTGAGGGATAGCAGAGAGAAAGAATCACCTTAAGAAAACTGGCAAGAATTCCTATCTTACATTGAGGTCTTCCATCCATTTTGAGTTTAATATTTTGTTCTAATAACACAACTCTGGGTGGGCTCCGAGATGGCTCCTCAGTGGGGACACATCACCAGGAAGACCACACCATGATTAGAATTTAGAATCTTCGGCACCCCCACCCCAACCCCTACATTCCCCCAGAGAGGGGAGGGGGCTAAAAGCAGAGCACATCTATGTAAGGAATCCTCCATAAAAATCCTCATAGCAGGGACGCCTGGGTGGCTCAGTTGGTTAAGCAGCTGCCTTCGGCTCAGGTCATGATCCCAGCGTCCTGGGATCGAGTCCCACATCGGTCTCCTTGCTCAGCAGGGAGCCTGCTTCTCCCTCTGCCTCTGCCTGCCATTCTGTCTGCCTGTGCTCGCTCTTTCCCCCCCTCTCTCTTTGATAAATAAATAAAATCTTTTAAAAAAAATCCTCATAGCAGGGGTTTCAGGAAACTTCCAGGTAAGTCAACATATCCAGGTACCAGGAGGGGGATAAAACCCAGCTCCACAGGAATAGACATTCCTGTGCTTGGGACCCTCCCAGACTGTGCCCTTTGTGTCTCTGCATCTGACTGTTCATCTGTATCCTTTATCATATCTTTCATAAATTGCAAATGAAAACAAATGTTTCCCAGAGTTCTGCGAGCCACTCAGTTGAACCAGAGGAGGAGTTGAAGGAACCTCTGATTTGTAGCCAAGTTGTAGAGAAGTTGTGGGTAACCTGGGCTCCTCCTACTTATGACTGGCACCTGAATGTGATGGAACAGTCTCACGGGACTGAGCCCTTAACCTGTGGGATCAGATGCCATATCAAGGCAGACAGTGTCAAAGCTGAGTAAAACTACAGGACACCCAGCTGGTGTTGCAGAGTTGCCTGGTGAGGGAAAAATCCACAGCCTCAGCCACAGTGTTAGAAGTAAAGTGTTCTGTGTGAATATGGTAATATAAAAGCCGATGGGAGAACTGAAATGTTTGCTTGACATACACTCTCACACAAAATATTATGTATGCCAGGTCTTTGCTGATGTGATATAGCACATATTCAAGTTCTAGTGAAATATCATAAAGAGTCAACTCAAAAAACAAACAAACAAACAAACAAGCAAACATACAAAATATGGATGAGCTGGGAGAAAATAAGCAATGTTTCCTCTTTCCTATCAAGAGAAAGACCATTCCTGAATTATCCAAGATTTTGCTTTTACCTGAATAACCATACAGTTCAATAGGACTTGAAGGAAAAAGCATGTTTGGTCCTCAGCGATCCTTTCCCCTGATATGGCCGGCAAGAGTGGAGTGATTCTTGTGGATATATCTTTGCTCCAGAGTGGGGAAAAAAAGGAGTTCTTTCACCAACGTTCAAAGGGTTTTTAAAAAATGGCCTTCATTAAAATACATCTGCCCCTCCTTTGGAACCTGCTCACGCTACACTCCAGGCCAGCGAGCATCAAGGGGTTGGAAATACGGTACAAACTCCCATGAAGCCACCTCTCCCTCTAAACTATTCTTCTCTCTGCCAAATTCTGCTTCGGTCAGCCTAAGGATCAAATACCTGTCTTTGGGCAATAAAGTGATGTGCATTAATCAATCAATGGCCCTAACTGGCAAGTTCCTTAAAAACTCATGGGACACAGATGGTTGCCATGACTTTCCCAGGAAGCAGCTACTGTCTTTCCATGAATGCGGCATGAAAATACAGGGCTGGGTGAGCAGATGAATGTCCACTCGTGAAACAATCATGCTGAGGACAATAAACAGTAGTTTTGGATGGCAGATTTAAATTTCATTCACAGCCAAGTAAACACTCCAGATACATGATGTGTCTCCACTTCCTGTTGTTTCCAACATCTGAGTCCTCCCTTCCATTCCTGTTTCCACCACTTCAGTAAATGTCTCCCATCCTCATTGCATATAAAAAAGGCTCTGATTCTTTCTATTCTAATGTCTGTAAGACATTACTGTGAACAAGAGCAGGGGATAATTCCTCCTCCAAACCCATCTATGAAATAAAGGGTTCTATTCAGGATCATGACAAGCTGAGGAATCCCTCAAGAGAACTTCCAGAGTCATTTCAACCTATAAGGCTGGCTAAAATGTTCCTCACCATCCGCCACACCAGGGCTAGGACTGATGAGTGTCTCCACCATGCAGGTCCCTCTGGATGACATGATCGCTGGGAAACCAGGCACGAGGCAAGCAAAAATCAGCACCTGCTCTTCTGCAAAGTTTGTCTGAAGTGCTTGAAGGCAGAGAAGAAACAGATTGACTCCTTCAGATCTTACCTAAAAACAAAATTAAAGGTGACAAAATTAAACACATGTTTATGCAGAGATGCACTGCAATGCAGATTCAGTTCTGAGAAAGAAAAACTAGAAGTTAAAGGTACCGTTAAACTCCTGCACCAAGTTCTTAGTGACAAGAAATCAGGCGTGCTGCAAGAAGCCCAAGGGTGAAGAGTTGGGGTCTGGAGCCACAGTGCCTGGTTCCAATGCAGGCTCTGCTTTTTGCTTTTTGCTTGCTTAGCTGTGGCCAGTGGAGAACCACCAGACTTCTCCCTTTGCATCAGTCTCTACCTCTGAAAAATAAGGATGATAAAAGAATTTACCACAAAGTGTTTGCACAGGGATAAGTGACTTACAACAGTGCCTGTATCATCAACTGTCATTTAATCACAAAAATAATGCAAAGACAATCATCCTCCAAATTTACAGTGTGCTTTGAATAGGGTTTTTTCTATAATATGCTTATGTATCATGGAAAGTTCTTGAAAAATCTCAGAGCTAAATAAGACCTTAAAGACCTGGCTCAGTTATTTGACTTTGAAGCCCATTCATCAGGCATTTCTACACCAGCCCTCCTTTTTTTTGCCCGTGCAGGTAGCTACCTTGAGGGCTGCCGCCAAATCATCACTTCCACAAAGAACCATTCAGAAATTTCTGGAACTCATATCATTGCTGGACTTCTGGCATAAGTCCATTGTTCCTGGTGGATGCTTCCAGTAGTAGGAAATGGAACATGCTCAATGAGGGCAGGGGGTTGTGTTTGACTTGCCCACTGCCATATCTCCAGCACCTAGAAAGGTGCCTGAAACACATAGCTGGCATCCAGTAAATGTGTGCAATAAATGAGTGAACTAGACAAAAATAGATATGCACTGGTAGACGTGGCCTGTGGAGTACAGCTTCAAAAGCAGGAGAGTATTGAGAGTCCTACATGGTAGGTTGCATGGCACTGAGTTAAAGAAAATGGGTCCTACAATCAGACCAAAGGTTAAACCTCGAAAGTTGTGCGATCTTGGACAAGTCACCTACAAGAACAAAGACCCCTGTCTTCTATTGATAACAGCTGCGAAGAGAGAATCCATTTCAGAATGAAAGGGGACACAGGACGGCTGTGTACGACACTTATATTGTGGTCAAGATGGCAGTGTAAATTCACTTCATGGGGTCCCACACCATCATCCCTCACTACCATTTGAAATACATGGTAATAAGAGATGAAATATATATATGTATATATATTTTTTCAGTGTAACAGTATTAGTTGTTTTTGCACCACACCCAGTGCTTCATGCAATCCATGCCCTCTCTAATACCCACCACCTGGTTCCCCCAACCTCCCACCCCCTACCCCTTCAAAACCCTCAGATTATTTTTCAGAGTTCATAGTCTGTCATGGTTCACCTCCCCTTCCAGTTTCCCTCAACTCCCTTCTCTCCATCTCCCCTTGTCCACCATGCTATTTGTAATGCTCCACAAATAAGTGAAACCATATGATAATTGACTCTCTCTGCTTGACTTTTTTCACTCAACATAATCTCTTCCTGGAAGAGATTATATATATATTTTTAAAAGATTTATTTACTTACTTAATTATTTGACAGAGAGAGATCAAATGTAGGCAGAGAGGCAGAGAGAGAGCGGAGGAGGAAGAGGGCTCCCTGCTGATGCAGGACTCAATCCCAGGACCCTGAGATCATAAACTGAGCTGAAGAAACAGGCTTAACCCACCCACTTAGCCACCCAGGTGCCCCTAGATTAAACACATATATTTTTTAAAGATTTTATTTATTTATTTGGCAGACAGAGATCACAAAAAGGCAGAGAGGCAGGCAGAGAGAGAGGAAGGGAAGCAGGCTCCCTGCTGAACAAATAGCCTGATGTGGGGCTCAATTCCAGGACCCTGGGATCATGCCTTCAAGCCGAGTCAAAGGCAGAGGCTTTAACCCACTGAGCCACCCAGGCACCCCTAGATTAAATATAATTTTTTTTAAGAGAAGAGAAAAGTTAGCAAGTGAACCTCAGTGAAAAACAGAACAAAACAAACAAAACCCAAAACTGACAAACATCTCCATGAAGCAGCAACCGCAGAAATTCTCAGTGATGCACAGATGTGTAGCGACAGGAAAAGATGTCTGGAGGCTGACTTCAAGGAGGACAAGTCGCTCCCACTGGAGATAAAGGCAGACAGAAAGGCCTGCTCGCTTGCTGCCTGAAGCCACAACTTCAACTGGGCTGCGGACTTGATTGCACACCACTTGCTTCACCACAACACTGTGAGGTTTCCAGTAGCTCATTACATCTAAACACTACTGCCTCCTTTAACAAGGTTTCCCTTCCAGATTGCCCCTGACTTACAGGGATAGGCAGTAGGTGTCCCTCCACGTGCTCCTTCCAAATTCTCTCCTCTCTCTGCTTTCTTCTGATCCACTTTTTATTTATGGGCTAGCTTTACAGGATATCCCTTCTGTGATTAAACAGGTCTTAATAATTCTACCTTTTGTAAAGGAAGCCTTCCCCAATTATTTAGATGTTGATAAATATTTACCTCTGAATCTCCATAAATCATCACTTTATATGGCACCAACATGTAGAAAATAAGAATGAAGTTACCCAATTTTCAGAATGAACCATACAAATGACAACCTACCATCTAAAGCCAGAGACAGAAAGCAAACATCTGCATAAACTAAAGTAATGCGGGTTCCTTATTCATTCATATTTATTATGCAAAATGGAAGTTTTAGGAAGATTAGAATAATGCATACTTGTTCTATTATATAGGCAACTAATCCTCTGTAGATGGTAATGTATCCATAACTCCATCTCCAATCTAGAATTTCTGAACACGAGGAGAGGGTATTAAAATCTCCTCTGTGGGAGGCAGAGCATTACAGTGTCTGGCTCTGGCCTTCCTGCTGCAGGAGGAGACTTGCAATTAGTGATGGCAAATGGAATTCACAAAACATTTCTGGGCTTTAGAAGACATTGGAAAACTAGCAAAGGACTTAGAAAATGGTAGGAAAGGAAGCAGGAAGAGGGAGGTGGCAGAAACAAGTGAGCCAAAACCTGATCTGTAAGCAACAAGCTCAAGAAAAACAAATCAGGGTGCCAGAGAACAAATGCCATTTTCACTGCAGGATCTCTACAGGCCTGTGCCCTCCAGACCCCGTTCCCACCACACGGTAAGTTGGGGGAACTGAACCTGAGATTTCCTTAATAAACCAGGACCCTCAAATGGAACCAAAGTGATCCCAACCAAGAACACTCCCAGCCTCCTGGCAAAGGAAAGACAAACCCTCCAGGAAAAAACAGACAGACAAACAAACAAACAAAAAAAAAAACACACCAAAAAACAGAATTAAAAGAGATTACATCTATGTTCCAATAAATCTGGTCTCAAAATCCCTTCACAGAGCATGCAAGAAATGAGGCCACTGTGAGAGACAGAAGACTGAGGGAAAATGAAGACTTTAGACACTGGAATGATCAGATACAGAATAGAAAATATTACATGTTAATTGTTTAAGAACACAAAAGAGGTTTAAAAATAAAGAAGGATCAAGAGCCTATCAAAAGCAACAGGCCAAGTGTGAACATGGAACTGAAGGAAGTTAAACAGGGACCAAAAATCACTGAGACGTAAAACACAACAGAAAACACACCAGAATGGTGGGGCAGTAGATGAGCCCCGAATGAAGGACTTCACAACACTGCACCAAGAAGTGAAGACATTCCCCAGAATGCAACACAAGGAGGCAGGAGAAGAAGATGAACGCCAGCTTGAGAGACACGAACAACAGACGGGAGGTTTAAATAAGAATCCTGGGAAGTACAGCAGAAGGACAGAGTCAAAATTTCAGAAGAAAACAGCTGAGGATATTACAGAAATGATAAATCCAGAAATACAGGAAATGCACAGATACCAAGCAAGATGAGAAATCTTCAATTAAACATTTTGTGGTAAAGCTATAGAACACCAAAAACTAAGAAAAGGTTTTAAGGAAAAGGCATTTAAAGGAATGAACAGGGTGGAAACAGGGTTTAAAGCTGCTACAGTGGTAAGGAGATGCTAGTAAAATGGTACCTGTAAAGGGTGACAGGAGTATTTTTACTGCCACTACTGCTAATACTGTGTCTAATGCACATAACAACTGAAGACTGCGAAGGTTAAGCTGGAGCAGAAAAAAATTAAACGAATTATGACCCTCAAAAGAAGGATCATGTTGGGGCGCCTGGGTGGCTCAGTGGGTTAAGCCTCTGCCCTCAGCTCAGGTCATGATCCCAGGGTCCTGGGATCGAGCCCCGCATCGGGCTTTCTACTCTGCAGGGAGCCTGCTTCCTCCTCTCTCTGCCTGCCTCTCTGCCTACTTGTGATCTCTGTCTGTCAAATAAATAAATAAAATCTTTTTTAAAAAAAAAAGAAGGATCATGCCAATGAATTTCACAACTCTGGTGATCACTTTAAAAGCATCTCTTCTTTTTATCATAGCATTTGTATCATGTCCAGGATGAGATATTACAGCACACATGATAGAATATTTTAAAACAATAGTCCATTTTGCTCAAACTCCATGTTGAAAGCAAACGACTCTGTCAAACACTTTGAAGAAGGTAAAAGTAGTGGAACCATGTTTTGTCAAGAAAGCCCAGGGAGAAAAGCAGGTAGTAAAACCAAGTAGCAGTATCGAGGAAGGGCAGCCTCAGGAAGAAAATGAACACCGTTTTCTTCTGCTTTGTTCTCTTTTTTGTTTTCTTGTTGTTGGTATCTTTTTTTTTTTTTTTTTTTGGTCTTTCCCAGAAATCACTTCATATATATACATTTATCTGTTAAACTTCAGTGAAAGTTGGGAGGAAAAGGGCCAGAACTTTTGAATGGTTGTCTTCAGCTGAGTGCTTATTTTCTTCCTTCAGTTTCTCTGGGGTTTCCCACTATTCTTCAATAAACATGTGTTGCTTTCTGGCAGGGTAAAGCCAAATGCATTTTTAAAAGAAGTAATGGCAGGTCATCCGTCCATCCAGATCAGGAGAGAGCCCATACCAGAAAAGGCAGAGAGGGTAGTAGACTCCCCTCTGTGAGTTCCTGCCCTCTTGGTCTTTCCTCAGCCCTTGCTCTCTGCTATGTCTCTCCAGTCACACCCCAAACCCAGAGAAACAAAAGGACTCTTCAAAACTTAAACCCTGTGAGAAGGGCCACGCGGAGGCAAGGAGAGCCCTGTAAGACTCTGAGCCATGTGGTCTGTATCTGAGACTGCACATCTCCTTGAGCCACGTTCCATTCCCTCCATGCCTAATGTTGGCCTTGTGTTCTACAGAAGCAGTCAGGGCATCCATACACTCCTCTCTGTGTGCTTTTCTGTATACCTGATCCCATCTCAACCCATAACATCCAGCAGCATGCACCATCTGTCATCTCCCTTCAGTCAACCTGCAAATAGGTAAACACAGCCTGTAAAACCCACCCTTGTCCAAGCTATGTCTGGAGTTATGATCGTCTGTGTCTTTACCATCAAACTTTCTAAAAGGCTATTCTTGTGTGTGACCTCCATGGTCTCACGCCCAGGCACTCTATCTCTATGTCTGGCTTAGGACTCCACTACTCACCTCCCATTTTCTTTCAGTACTCAGTGACAACCTCCTCGATCTACCCCCACCCCCTAATCAAGCTGCTTTGCAACTTTTCACATCATCGAACATTGCTGACATTTCATTCCTTGAAATCTCTCTTCTCTAGACATCTGTGCAAAAATGCCTTCCTGGCATCAAAGCCATGTCCCTCCCCTTCCATCCACTACTCCTTTATTCTTCCCCTTTATCTGCCCAAGAAAAGAAGGAATTACCCTAAATCCTTAACTGTCACTCTCTCTACAAGGAATATATCCCTTGGCAACAGCATGATTGCATCTCTCTTCCCCCAAGCACCCATTCCTACATTTTGACTGTCCAACCAGAACCTACACCTGCACGTCCAACAGACACCTCAACTCAGATTGCCTAAAGCTGCACTCCTCCTCTTACCTCCTGCACCTGGCTCCCTTCCTGAGTTGCCATGACTGTTGTGGCAGTTGACACATCAGACTCAACATTCTGAAAGCACGGAGGCACCCCTAAGCCTACTGCAGCATTTTATTTTCCGTAGCTGAGATATGGAAGCAGCCCAAGTGTCCAGCAACAGAAGACAAAGTGGTACATACACACAATGGTATATTACTCAGCCATCAAAAAGGATGAGATCCTGATATTTACAACAGTATGGATGTACCTAGAGGGTATTGTGCTAAGCAAAATAAGTCAGACAGAGAAAAACAAATACTGTATCTCCAGGGATGAATTCTTAAAAAATGCCCTACATATTCAAGTTTTAAGGCAGGACCAGAAGCAACAGTTTTAGCATATATCACCACGATATAAAATAAAATCTTAAAAAAAAAAAAGGAAATAATAGGACAACAGCAATTAGGGTAAAAAGACTTAACAACTGTCTTGCTCAACATCACCAGCACTACACCAGCTACACGTCTGACCCCCAGACCAGCATAGCAGGTGTGAGGACAGGTCCAAGCAGAGAAAGTGTTACTTGTCACATTTTTTGAAAAATGATAAACAGAAGGGATGCCTGGGTGACTAGGCTCGTTGAGCGGCCAACTCTTGATCTCAGCTCGGATCTTGATCTCACGGTGGTGAGTTTGAGTTCCGCACCGGGCTCTGCACTGGGTGTGGAGCCTGCTTTAAACTAAACTAAACTAAACTAAAATAACACCTCTGTCAAAAGTACGTGAATTCACAACTTACATGTAAGTCAAGTTCTACTTGTTCTAAGACAGCATGAAAACCAAGATGTCGTTAGCAAGACAGGAAGCAAGATAAATTGTGTATTCCATGTGCCGTGAGATGACTCCAACTGCATCCAAGTCAGCCATGGCCCTCCACACATCTGCAAGAGAGGGTATATTATCCACATTAGCACAGAGGAAACCAAGGCTCAGAGAGGTTAAAAAAAAAAAAGAGTCCAAGATCATAGCATCATTTAGCAGCATAGCCAGAATGTATAGGAATTACCTCAAAACAGGCCACACTAGTGGAAGAATACCTTAGTGTGGAGTTATGAAAACCCAGGTAGAACGCTGCCTCAGAAAGGCAGATAATCAATAAAGGAAAAATAAAGAGGCGCCTGGGTGGCTCAGTCGGTTAAGCATCTGCATTGGGCTCAGGTCATAAATAATCCTGGGATCTTGCCCTATGTCAGACTTCCTGCTCAGCAGGGAGTCTGCTTCTCCCTCTGCCTCTGCTCCCCATTCATTCTCATAAACAAACAAATCAATAAAATCTTACCCCAAAAAAAAGAAAAAAATAAAGATTATAAGCTTACAATAAAGATATGAATGATGAGTCAAAGCTTTCAGTGACACACCCACACCTGCCTACAGTTCACTGGCTAAAACATGGGTGGAATTGATGGGGTTAGAAGAACAGGAGGCACATAGGCCCGGACAGCACAGCCCAGCAGATGCAGAATCCTGGTGTAGGTTTAGCTAGCTTTCATTGTCCTTTAAAATGTCAAAGCTAAAGAAATCTGGTAGGGTTATTGAAGTCTGATCCTGGGGGATGCCTGGTTGGCTCAGTCTGTTAGGCAGCAGCCTAACATGACTCAGGTCATGATCACAGGGTCCTGGGATCAAGTCCGGCATCAGACCCCTTACCCAACCAGAAGCCTGCCTCTCCCTCTGCCTGTTGCTCCCCCTGCTTGTGCTCTCTCACTGACAAATAAATAATCTTTAAAAAGAAAGAAGAAAGAAAAAAAAGAAAAGAAAAATAAAATCTGATCCACAGTATAGAACAACACAAAGGATCGTACTTTTTTGGGCTGATTTCTGTTTGTTTGATTTTAAGTAGGTTCCACAGCCAGCACGGGCACTAGTGCAGGGTTTGATCTCAGGACCCTAAGACCATGAACTGAGCCAAAGGCAGACAATCGATTAAGCCACCCAGGCACCCCACTTTCTTGGGTTCTAATGGGACTTTTCCTAGGTTCTAATCCTAGCTGTACTGGCTGCCAGGGGGAATGAAGTCCAGCACCACAAGAAAAGCATCCCAAGGCAGCAGTCCTCTGCAGAAGATTTGCTGGTGGCTGCCATCATCAAAGAGTCAGTGGGTGAAGTTGTTGAAGCACAGTGGGAACAATGATAGCCACTGCCTTTTGGGTGTCACTGAATCATCCTACTCATCTTCAGGAAGCCTGGCCCTTCTCCAGTCAATGCAGCAAAAGCAAACTTGTTAGAAGAACAGGGGAGGGGGTCATCTCCCTCCCTCCCAGAAACTGAAGCAACCAGCCAAACAGTGCAGCACTGGAGTAAAAATAAAAATATGAAGGAATGTGGCTGCACCTGGGTAGCTCAGTCTGTTAAGCATCTGCCTTTGGGTCAGGTCCTGATCTCAGAGACCTGGGATCTGAGACCCACATCAGGCTCCATGCTCAGTGAGGAGTCTCCCTTTCCTTCTCCCTCTGCCCCTGCTCCTAGCTCATTCTCTCTCTCTCTCAAATAAATAAAATCTTTAAAATAAGAAATTTAAAAATGAAGGAATGAATCAAAATGCAGAATTCAGAAACAGAACTACAGATATAAAAACTACATATAAAAACCTGAAATATGACCCGGTGAGTGAGGAAGGATTATTAAATCATGATACTGTATGAATTGATTGCCAATTTTTTCTTAGAACATAGAGCACACTGCACTACACGAAAACAAAAACACAAAATTAGGATTGAATACAAAAACAAAATTATCAGTGTTATTCCATCAAGTGTTTCTCTAACCTACTGATCAAAACCTCAGTTCATCCTCCAAAAGAATCTGGGCACCACCTCAGCACACATGAACACATTTTCAGGCCACAGTTCACACTGCTCCAGTCCCCACTCTAAGTCCTGAGCCATGGGCTCCTCCAGGCAAAGCCACCACCAACTAGGCCCCTGCCCTAGAAATCCCCAAACCCAACCACTTCACAACAGGGAGACTCAGGGAGATTCAAATGGGCAGAAACGTGGGACTTTGACTTTTTTTTTTATTTAAAAGAAAAATACAGCAAGAAACATTTCTAGCACAAAGTGAAGAGCTAATCTTTTACAATGTCGAGAGTATTAGAATTATCAATACACCATCAGTAGTTTGATAGGTCAAACAGGCCAAAAGCTGGAAACACAAGAGGAAATGCTCACAGCAAACAGACCTGAAAGCCAGGGCCTGGACCGGCTGACATGGCTCTGCCGCTTACCACAGCGAGAAAGTGTAACTTTCCTGGGCCTCAACTTCCCTCCTGGCCAGCAGGAAAGTGGCAACACCACAAAATTCATATCTGGTCGGGGATTACGTGAAAGGAGAATGCTCAGTGAGAGCCCCGCCACACCGCCCGTCCAGCCACAGTCTGCGCCCAGTGAATGGGAATTTCCTCTACTGCAGCCACACGAAGAGCTGAAGGATCTGCACAGGATGCCTGTTTATTTACCAGTCACAAAACCACGTTCTGCCATAAACAGAGAAGGCAAGAGACCCCAAGAGATGGGAATATCCCTCACCCTTGCCTGGACCAGGCTTTCAAGACAAGTTGGAAAGCCCACAGCAGCTCTGCCACTGACTCTGAATGAGCCTTTGGAAGACAACACCATCCCAAACAACAGTTTAATTTACTTCTCTTTAAAAAGCAGTGAGACAAGGTCTTGGCCACATCTTCATAAATTAACAGCTTAGGAGGCTAAACCCCAATGATTTAGTTATGCCCCAGCAGGCACACCTCCACTCGTGGGCAGCTTCAGGGTGAAAGGGTGCCTCCCCATCCATGAGGACACCCTCTGACATTCATCTGAAGATGCTTCCTACCCATGGGCATTTACTCCCTGGAACCCCCCAATCTAAGTTCCTCTCTGGATGCTGCACGAGGCAACTTCCTCACACCCCCATCACCACTGGTGACACTGCAGCTACCTCCGAGCCTTCAAGCAGGGTGCACCTGTATTTGCTGCCAAGTATCCCATCAGCCCAGCTCCATCACTGATTTCTGTACCCATAATTAATTAACTTATGCATGTATGTATTTATTTATTTTTACAGCTTCATTTATTTTAGGGAGAGATAGACAGAGAGAGAGATACAGAGAGAGCACACACACACAAATACAGGGAGATAGAACCTCCAGCAGATTCTACACTGAGAGCAGAGCACACCTCAGGGCTCAATCCCACCACCCTGAGATCATGACCTTAGCTGAAACCAAGAGTTGGATGCTTCAACGACTGAGCCACCAGGCACCCCTCTGTACCCTTAATCTTAAGAAAAGACAGACACCGCTTCTTTCTGTCAGCCACGGCCTCATAAGCCATCTGTCACACAGCCAAAGTTTCCAGAGGGTAGGACCAGGTCTGCAACACCAGTGATGCCAGAGTATCTCCATAAAACTACAATCTAGTGAGTACCAGGCTCTGCTCTAAGCTCCTAATATGGCCTTCTATTTTGTACCCGTCACAGACCTACATGCTAGGTATTATCCACAGTGCACAGAGGAGGACACTGAGGTCCATGGCTTACCCAAGCGATCTACTTTTATGTGGCAGCAGCAGGGGCCTGAACCCAAGTCTGTGACTCCAAGGCCCCTCCGTCAACTCTGTTACTCATGCAGCCCCAACACAGTCATCAAATACCTCCCTAAACCCTCATCCCTCCTGTGAAAAAGCATGGTCTTCTGCCATTTCCCAGATGGGAAGAAAGCCGGCGTGAGCCAGATATAGTGACCTGCCCACGATGGTACAGGCGATGTCCCCTCTGTTCTCCCCCCAACACCCATGTCATTCTGCACGAGGCCCCATGGGGTCCTTCATGCTTCCAGTGGAAAACTCTGGTGAGACCACCAGTCTCCTGGCAGGCCTTCATCTTGACCCTGGAGGACAGGACCAGTTAGGAGAAACGGGCTAGTTAAGCCTCTGAAATGGGGTCCTACCACCCAGGAAAACACCCTTATCTCCAGGGCATCGCCCGTGTGAATTAGCTGGATTTGTAGAGGGCTCCACAAGCACCAGCCTTGCTGAGTCACTTTCTCTAAGGTGGTGGCTGAGACAAAAAGGACCCAGGAAAGAAAGGTATAGGCTGTTGTGGAACTCCAGTGCCTTGGCATCAACAATTAATATGAGCAGCTGCCTCTGCTCACCAGATCTGCATTTTATGTGGGGCACACTGTTCAAAGTTTACACCCCCCATCTCTGTAACCTTCACGACAACCCCTGGAGCTCCCTGCACCATCATTACCACCTCACAGACAAGGAGACAAGGCATGAGGGGTGTGTAGAATGATGCAGCTCTGTGCTGGGGCCAACCGGGGGAGGACTCCCACAGGCTTGCTCTTCCCACTGCTGCAGAAGCAGCTGAAAACAAAGAGTTTTTCAGTTTGCATTATGTAGAGTGGAAAAGTCAACCATAAAGGTCATTCAATTTTTAAATGGGTTATTCCTCAGGATAAAAACAGTTCCAAAAAATAATTTCCGAGAAGTTCAACATATTCCTCCTTCCAGGTGCCTGGAATGTGATGGAATGTTGTTAAAATAAGTTCTGGCCCATCAGTATGCCAGACAGAAACTGGAAGTAAGCTGTTGCAGGTCCCCAAAGGCTCCGTCACAATCCTAAGGAGAAGACATATAACTTTCACTGTCCCAAAGTGGTTATGTTTAAAAAAAAAAAAAAAAGGCACAGGTGGAACATTTTAAATTACAGACTTTCAATGCAGGGGCAGTGGGGGCGGGGGGGTTGTCCCCCAACTACCCCCAAATGTTTCAGCTATATATAGTGACTTACCAAAGTGACTCATCACAAGTACCTACAAGGCGACTGACAGGCAACTGACCGATGAGGAAGGTATTCGGACTGCTTAACAAAACCAACACAACTTAGAATTTTCATGATTAAGAAGAGAAAACCATTTATTAAACACTCGCCAGGCACCAAACCCGCTAGGCACTGTCACACGCTCTACTCATCACAAGGCTGCCAAACTCAGTGCAGAAACTGAGGCTGAGTAAGTCACCTAAGATCATGCAGCACCAGAAACTGGATTCCAACCGGTTCTGACATCATAGCCTACCCCAGCTTGCTGCAATGCTTCAGAACCTAAGCTTTGTGATGATCAATAAACTGCATGCTTAACAATGTTTACACATCTCTGTTAGAATTCAGGGAAAGGTTTTTAAAAATGACATACACAAGGGGAAAAAATAATACAGTTTCTGGAGGCAGGCTGCCCAGGGTTCAAATCTTGGCTCCTCCACTTGAAAGCTGTGTGACCTTGGACTCCTTTAGCTCCCCTGTGCCCATATTTCCATGCATTAAAATGGTAGCCATAACAGACCCTATCTCCTAAGGCAAATAAAGCATTTTGGTATTGTTGTTCTTGTTTTAAGATTTTATTATTTATTTGACAGAGAGAGAGAGACAGGGTGAGAGGGAACACACACAGGGGGAGTGTGAAAGGGAGAAGCAGGCTCCCACTGAGCAGGAAGCCTGGTGAGGATTAGATCCCTGCACCCTGGGAGCATAACCTCAGCTGAACAACTGAGCCACCCAGGTGCCCACAAATAAAACATTGAGAATCATTCCTGGCATGAGTTAAACCTCAGAAGGTGTGGGCTGGTGTTACTTCTTGCTGGCCACTAGATAGAGTCAGCAGCCTCAGGCCCACTGTTTTAGCAACTCATTTGCATAAACAAAGCCCAGGCTCAGCCACTTTGTGCTTACCCTATGATTTCTTCCTGTCACTAACATCTCTCCTCACTCCTGCTCTGTGGCACTAAGCTCTGGGCCTCAACTTCCCATCTGTCAAATGAGGTGAGGAGCCCAGCTGATCTATCTGAGGTCCTTCCAGCTGGGCAACCTAGGGTTCTTGGTAACTCAGGGCCCAGAAATTTCAGAACCATCCTAACACAAACATTACCAGATGACACTCACTCAATTTCCTCAAATCTTCTCTTCCGTGTTATGTATAAATGCTTATTTTCATGGCAAATCTTCTCCAAGATCCCAGAGCTCCACGAGCACCCAGAATAGGCTGGGCAGGCATCCCCAGTGCTGAGGCTGGGGACATGATGGTCAGAAGCTCTGACCTCCAGGGGAGATGGATTCCAAATCAAGCTGCTCTGATAAGCAGGTCTTCCCTGTTAGAGAGGATTTCAACAGAGCACAGTTAAGAGGAAGTGCAGGTAAGAAACTCAGAACTTGGCCCACCGGACAGAGGGCAGTAGGACAGTGGGCCGGAGGAGTGACAGAGGGATTGAGAGGAATGGCACGATCAACAGAGGCCAGCCAAGGCAGCACTGATGCTCAATGTGAGAGGGTGGGCTGGGGATACACTGTGAAAATGGCTTCAAAGGCAGGAAGCAAGCCCAGCTCAGCACAAAGCAAAGTCCTGAGCAGGAACCTTCTGGGACCAGGTTGGACACTAAGGTGAGCTGAAAATGGCTGTGGCACCCAGTGCAGTCTGAATCTCACCCATGCCTCTCACAGGCTGGGTGACCCCGGACCAGTTATGCTATGTCCTTTAATGTTTCCTAAAGGGTATATTCACTCCATAACCCTGAGCCATGTTCTCATTTCGGTGAGTGTGGGAGGCCGCAATAAGGCTTGAGACGAGAACCAAACCAGACCCTGACTTGTGCCTCCTTTAAAGTCCAAATAACCTAACAAAAGGTTTAGGACGGGAAAAGTTCAGTAGCACTGGGCAAGAGTCTGTGCTATGTGTTGTGCGCTCGCCTACGTGACTTCCCACACGCTTACTAAACAAATGAGAACAATTCGGTTGGGCTAAAAAGTTCGTTGCTGGTCCTTGCTGCCTTAGTACAACCCATAATTTACTTTCAGGTTTGCTGTATTTGTACTGGCATCAGCCATTTGGCGTCATGAGGAACCATAGTTGCTTAACTAAACACAGATGTAATGTCACTATATATATGGCCTTAAGGCTTTGAATAAACTTAGCACTGTTGGACATCCTCCTCAGTGCTCCTCCTGTCCCCCATCTCTCTGCTTCTCGAGTTCTTTTCTTCATCCTCTTACCCTCATGTTCCTGGTTGATTTGTTGCGCCGGCCACGACAGGTGAGGATCTGATGGTGCTCACTATCTACAGAGATCCAATATATACAACTAGGACAGCCTGGAGGGGGGTGGGCAACCCAGGCTGGACAGGGAGTTAAGAAGGAGTCAGGAAGGGCGCCTGGGTGGCTCAGTGGGTTAAGCCGCTGCCTTCGGCTCAGGTCATGATCTCAGGGTCCTGGGATCGAGTCCCGCATCAGGCTCTCTGCTCAGCAGCGAGCCTGCTTCCTCCTCTCTCTCTCTCCGCCTGCCTCTCTGCCTACTTGTGATCTCTCTCTGTCAAATAAATAAAATAAAATAAAAAATCTTAAAAAAAAAAAAGGAGTCAGGAAGAAGTCATTCCCACACTTGAGGCATGGGTTGGTACTGACCAGAGACACTGGGCAAGAGACAGTGTCCTAGGACTGCTGTAAGACTAGCCGGGTCCAGGCAAAGCGCCTAACAGTGTGTAGATGTAACCCATCTGTAAAAGGTGGACGGGGGGTGGTGGTTGCAGCTGGTTGAGCATCTGACTCTTTGTTTTGGCACAGGTCCATTCACCTGGCCCATTCACCTGTGCCTGCATGTGTTCTGTGGTGTGCTCTTTATCTCTCTCTCTCAAATAAATAAATCAAAAAAAAAAAAAAAAAAAGGAAGTCAGGAAGGATCAGGAGACCTGCTGTGAAGGTCCCAAAGACTCCACCCTCCTCAACTAGCCTCCGGAAATAAAGTAAGTGGATGCCCAGGAGCCTCCTGGACACAAAACTTTCCAAAGGAAAGCTTTCAATTTCATACTGGAGAAAAGGTTGCTGTGCAAATTAAAGACAAAAAAGCCGGCCATGGTGGGGTGTGTTTGGACAGGGTTGGTCCTGTAGGGCTCTGGCCACTAAATGCCCACTGCCCAAGCCAGGAGCCTGGAGTCTGTGCAGCCAGTGCTTCCTGAGGCTTCCACATCATAGCCTCACTCTGAAGTTTCCTCCTGGAAGCTCCTTACCCAGGGAGGCCACCTGTGAGCACCCCCTCACACACACCCCAGCTTCTGCCCCTCCATCCAGCTGGAGTGAAGGATCCCCAAGCCTGCTCTCTCTGGTCTCTCCTGCACAGAGAGGAGTATGTGCCCTGGAAAGGAGGGTCCCTGAGGATACCTGAGTCCTTGGCCCAAAGACAGCTGGCTTGAGAATGTGGGGTTTCGGTGCTCTAGGCACAGCAGTTCCTAGAGGAAACAGGGTAGGGAGCTCCAAGGTGGAGGGGAGTCCCGGGAGTCTGGGATCACAGATGCCAGTGGCCCCCAAGTGGAAGGGTTTCAGTAACTCCAGAGGTGAGAGGGGCCAGGGGTCAGGCCTGGAGGTGGACAAGGACCACCAACAAGGGGTAGGGGGCCGGAGATGGAAGTGATCCCAGGGTGGTTGCAGGCCCAAAGTAGAGGTGTGGGGGTGGGGGTGGGGGAAAGGGGTCCATGGGCCAGAAAAAAATGGTATCCTGGGGCTCCTGGGTAAAAGGAACTTGAGGTGGAGGGGGCCCAGTGGGGCCCAGGCTGCGCGGGCTGAGCCAGCGCCTCTCAGGCTGAGGAGCCCGGCGATTCTGAGGGACAAAATTTTCCATCAAGTTCTGGAAAAGAAGCCTGTCAGCACAGGCGTCTCTCCGGGGTCCAGACGAGCCCAGTGGTGTGCCCTTGATGTCAGTAGGGCCCCGCGGGTTCCCTGGATACCGAGAAGTGGAGCGAGGGCTGTGGGGCAAGGGCTATGGGGCGTAGGAGCACCAGGCCGCCAGGAGCCTGTCCGCCAGGCCCCCCTCCCGCTCCCTTGGACGAAGCAGCAGGTGGCAGCGGGCAGCAGGGCCCCAGTCTCCCTCTCTGCCTAGCGCCCCTACCCCTCCTCAGCCCCTCAGTACCTGAGTCAGCGGGGCACCGATGCACTCCCCTGCGCCTTGCCCAGCCAGCCCAGAATCCCTGCCTTCCCGGGAGGCGCTACTTGCGCAGTGAGTTTGCTGGGCCCACAGAAGGCGGTGGGCGGGGCAGGCAGGTGCGGGCGAGCTGTGGCGGGTGGGGGGCGGCAAACAGCAGTGCAGGCCTCTCTGCAGGCCTGCGCGCCCTCGCCCAGCCTCCTGTTCTGTCCTGTCCGGTGAGGGGGCTGGCTGCGTCCCCTGCTGTTTCCCGCTGCTCTTCTGCTGACTCCAGGACCCCAGGCCCTGCCCAGTCCTGGCTTCCCTGCCGCTCCCTGCCGCTGCTTGAGCTCCAGGCTAGGCCCGCTGCTGCTCCTGGGTGGCCGAGCTGCGGCCCTGGTGCGGTGTGGCTGGCCCTTTTCTCTCCCCAGGGCACAGTGGAGCCACGAGGGAAGGCCTGAGGGGATCTTCCGTCTGCTCAGTGCCAGTGGACACTCTCCAGGGGCCTCTCTACCTGGTGGGCTCCACCCATGGCCATCTTGGAACCCCTGGAATCCCCTTCAGAGACCAGGTGAAGCCCTCCTTGAGGAATCCAGGCTCCTGGGACCAAGGCGAGTTGATCTTGTGTACTGCTGTGTTTGTTCCCTGGCCTGGCATGGATTGACAGTTGCTGAATTGATCTATTCTGGGGTCATCAAGGGCAGAGCAAAGAGTTCAGGGCTGGGATCCCCAGGCCTGGGGTCCACACAGGCTTGGAGCCCTCTTGGCTGTCCCTGACAGAATGGCCAAAGAGGAACCCTCAGAAACATGGATCTGCCTTGACCTGGCAGAGCATTCAGGGACAGGAAGGGGAATGTCTCCTTCGCAGAGTATCTGGAAGCCTGAAGTGGAAGATGGATTTGTCTGAGCCATGGTCATTAGTGTTGGGCCAAGAAACCCCTGGCTTGCTTCTCCTACCTGCATCCTAGGTCTAAAAGGGTGTCTGGGTGGCTCCCTCAGTGCAGCATCTGTCCAGGGTCCTGGGATCCAGCCCTGCATCTGGCTCCCTGCTCAGTGCAGATCCTGCTTCTCTTTCATCCTCTCCCTCTACTTGTGCTGTCAAATAAAATAAAAAAAAAAAAGTTAAGAGGGGGGACAAAATGGCGCGGAATTAGAAGGCTTCTTTTCAACTTGTACCCCAAAATGAGCTGATTACCTACCAATCAACCATGAACTCCAATCACCCATGAAATCAGCCTGATATCAGAATTATACACATGTGGATCTCTACAGGGGGAGAAGAAGCCAGTGGGCAGGTAAAGCGGAGTGGGAACTGTGAACTGATATCAGAAGATAAACAAAAGGGGGAGGGAGCTACCAGAGGCAAACAGTTGGAAAGTAATACCCCAATACAAGCGAGAGTGCCCTGCGTCTGGGGACCAGCATTAACTCGGAGACTGGTTGAAAGCACTCCAAAAGAGCAAAGCATCTCTGGGGAAATTGTGGGAATCGGGGCGGCTAGGGACAAGGGCTTAAGTCCCTGGTCCCAGGACAGCCTCCCTTGGCACTGAGTCAGAGAGAGTGCGGCAGAGAAACCAGCTCTTGGTCCCTAAGCTGCCAGTGCAAGGAGAATGCATGGGGTCTGCTTCCTGTGAGGGAATGGGAGCCACACCAGGCGGCAGAATGCAAGAGTCCTGCTATAGAGCCTGAGATACTCCCCTGAGAGAGGTATAAAGGCCCAGCAGGTGCCCTTTGATACACGCCCTTGTTTCAGAGCCTGCACCAAACTTTCGCCCCAGAGAGGTGCACGAAAGCCCAGCCTGGTGCTCTGGGACCTGTGCCCCATTCTCAGAGCCTGAGACCCGCGCGCGAACCTCTGCCTTCCCTGAAATTGGTGCATGTAAGGTGGGCGCTCTTAGACCCAGAAAGACCGGGCACTCGCAGCCCGGGCCAGCGGGAAAATCTCAGTGTGCGATTGCTGCTTGGAACCTCTCTAGCAGTCTAGAGGTGCCCAAAAGCTGCTGCCGTGCTTTTGGGTACAAGCAAAAGATCCTCCATCCCCAGGGACAGCGACTTCGAACCTGCTCTGCCAGCAGCCAAGGGGGAACTTATTTGGGCTCTGCAGCCAGACTGAGGCTTCTCTCTGAGAGGGAGATCAGGGTGCGGTTTGTTTTCCTCTAAAACTACAAAAACCATCAAAAGCGGTCAAAGTGAGAAAAAAAACGGGAACAAACAAAAAACCGCCAGAGAACAAAAGCCTGAAAAAAAAAAAAGTTTCCTCAGAGCCCACCCCCTTGAGGGGGGCGGTAGGACTTAAGTCAGGGAACATCATTGACTGAAAACCCACATGGCAGGCCCCTTCCCCAGAAAACAAACCAAGAAAGAAAAAAAAAAAAAACAGAGAGAGAGAGAGAGAGAGAAAAAGTACTACAAGAGAACTACCACTACTACATAGGACACTTTTATCTTTCATTCATTCCCACTATTCTGGTTCTTTTTTTATATATATATAGGTAATTTTTTTAACCCCAGCAGGATGGTGGAAGGGGTACATGGCTGAGTGCCTCCCGGGTCTGACCCTGTGTGACGCCACCCGGTGCCTGCAGCTGCCCTCTGGAAGGTGTTGCTTTAGTGGCAGAGCCGGAGGGCACCAAGCGTGTGTGTGTCTCCAAAGTCCTGGGTACCACATCACAATGCCTTCCTGAGAAGCAGAATCAAGGACAGTTGCTGATCTTCATTCCTTCCTACCAAAGGTATCTCATACACCATCTTTGGAAGTTGGAGCCAGGGGGCGCATGGGTGGCTCAGTTGGTTAAGTGTCTTTCTTCAGCTCAGGTCATGATCCCAGGCTCCTGGAATGGAGGCCCACACATTTGCCTCCCTGCTCAGCTCCCCTGAGCCTGCTTCTCCTTCTCCCTCTGCCATTCCCCCAACTAGTGCTTTCTGGCTCTCTGTGTGTCAAATAAGTGAATAAAATCTTTTTAAAAAGTTTGGGCCAGGGGGTGCCTGGGTGGCTCAGTGGGTTAAGCCGCTGCCTTCAGCTCAGGTCATGATCTCACGGTCCTGGGATCGAGTCCCGCATCGGGCTCTCTGCTCGGCAGGGAGCCTGCTTCCCTCTCTCTCTGACTGCGTCTCCATCTACTTGTGATTTTTCTCTGTCAAATTTGCCACCTCCCTGAATTTACCTGCATCTTTTCCAAAATCTACTTATCTTCCTGCCTTCGTGACCATAATGAGTCTATAAATTTTCAATAGACAGTGTGAACTCACATTGCTAATATTTGCATAACATGCACCTCTTTCAATCTCAAAGAAAAGCTTCACACCACAATGGTCTCTAATCTCCAATTAGTTTCTGTTCTGGGATCCCACTGGAATTCTATGCGCCTGTCCCCTAAGATCCCATAAATTGTGGTCCAGTTTCCCAGCCAGCCAAGGAAAGCACATGGGAAATCTTGCTGAAGTATGAGTAAGAGCCAACGAAAGGGAACATATTTATCTGCCTCGAATGCTGGGACCTGAGGAAAGCAAGTTTCATTACAGACAAATCAGGAAGGAGGTGCAGATTGCTTTTTATGTCACTCTGGAGTGGAGGTCTGCTCACTCACAGAAACTCAAAATCTTCACAAAGGACAATGTCCCCCACCCCCAAAGTCAGCTGGGGATTCTCAGGAAAACTTTAATTGAAAGTATTACGGATTCTCCAACTTCCCAAAATGCAGGAGGAACATCTACAAGCAAGACTGTCACCACTTTTAGGCAATTACACTTATTTACCTTTTTTCTTCCTAGAAAATCATCCTCTCTCCCAATCCATGATCTTCTTTTTGTAACAGTTTCCTAAAGAAGGAAACAGATGTCCTCCCATTCCAGTTCCATCCAAAATAATAAAATAAAAATCTTTAAAATTTAAAAAAAAAATTGTGATTTGTTGAGACAGAGCACATATGCAGAGGGACAAGCAGACTCTCCCACTGAGCAGGAAGCCCGATTTGGGGCTCGATCCCAGGACCCTGAGACCATGACCTGAACCGAAGGCAGATGCTTAACCAACTGAGGCACCTAGGAAGCCCCCAAATAATTCAATTTTTAATCACTTTGCCATAGACACTTTTGGGTGGCTTTGAAACACCAGAATCTCATGGACTTATCAGTGTCCTCTTCACCATCTCAGAAAAGGACTGGGTGCCTCTCAGAGGCCTCTCTCCCC
Source organism: Mustela nivalis (assembly GCF_964662115.1). Lineage (NCBI taxonomy): Eukaryota > Metazoa > Chordata > Mammalia > Carnivora > Mustelidae > Mustela > Mustela nivalis. The sequence continues at coordinate 639,595 of NW_028136217.1, forward strand.
TCCTGACCCAGGTCCCAGCCAAAGGTCCTTCACATTAGAGTATGAGGAACTGAGCGGGATGGGGTGTGGAAGCACCCTGGGGTGGGGGGCTCTGGGGCCCTCCCACTCCCAACTTCAAAGACAGCGCCTGCTTTCCTCTGCCTCATATAGGTACCCTGGGTTTGCCCTCTTTAAGGTTCCTGGTTGCTGCAAAGGTCTGAAAATCTCCTAAGTAGCACAAAAGCCATCATGTGCATTTTGGCCACACGGGACAGAGGGAGTTTAAAGGAAGAAAGATAAAGCTCCCCAGAATGAGCCAGCAGCTCTGGGCTTCCCCGCACATCTTTCCTGACCTTCAGAACCCTGGGAAGGAGCCCCTTGGTGCAAAGTCACAGGGGGAGCCCACGCACAGCCCAGGCCACCTGCCCCAGGTCCTCTCCAGCCATAAACTGACCCCCTAGCCCCTTCCAAACCATCTACAGCCTCAAACCACTGACGTGCGGTTCAGCACCCATCTCCAGAGCGCAGGATGCACGTGGCTTCCCGGCACCCTTCCGTGGCCGCTCCCAAAATCACCGTGGAAATGTCGCAGCAAGGAGACAGGGAATCGATTTTTATCCTCTGGGTTGTCTTCCCTCGTAGCCCCTCAGGAGTCCCCACGCAGCAATGCCATGTGGGCCCTACTGCTCTGAATCCACTTCCCTAGAGGAATCCGCTTTTCTTCAGCGTCTGTGTCTGCAAACCCGGCTCCTCTAACACCCCCCACCAAACGTACCAAGAACCAACAGGGGAAGAAGTTCATTTCTGGCCGAAAAGCCTTTAATCCCCGAGAGCTGTGGCTGATGCAGGAGCAGCTTTTCTCCAAATGGTGATTTCGATACGAGGTCGTTTTACCTGCCGGCCCCCAACATCCCTGACGTGTGGCTCCCAGGGGCCTCCCCGCGGCCAGGCCTGAGAGTGGAGCCCACCCTTGGGCTCATTTTCCACCGCGCTGAATCCAGGCAGCGGTCCCGTCTCACGACAAAGGGTGCTGAGTAATGAGGTGCTGCCACCAGGAAGAGAGGCAGCAGGTCAGACAGATCTGGAGAATGACACTGGCCTTCAAGGGCCCCTCACAAGGGAAATACCATTAAGTAGCAGATCTGAACAGATATACTGTGTTCCACATTCACGCCGTAAGGATGGGGTTTCCTCGAGCCCTAATCAAAGGAACTCTTTCACCTGAGATCACTTGACCAATCAGTGACTCAGTTTCCTTATACTAAAAATGAGGATAACAATACATCACAAGATTGTTTTGAGGAGCACACACGTTACAAAGTGTTTAGAGGCACCTGGGTGGCTCAGTGGGTAAGCATCTGACTTCAGCTTAGGTCATGATCTCATGGTCCTGGGAGAGGGCCGTGTCAGGCTCCTTGCTCAGCGAGGAGTCTGCATGTCCCTCTCCCTCCCTCTTCACTTCCTGCCCTCTCTCTCTCTCTCTCAAATATATAAATAAAATCTTTAAAAAAACCGAAGTTCTTAGAACACGATATGCACATAGTACAGGACACACAAGCACTTGTTAAACAGATAAAAGGGTACAAGAGGTTGGCTTCCCTTCAGATTTCTAATAGGCTCCTGTCTGGGGGTCTCTAGCTCTTAGGAAGTGGGGAGGCCTCAGAAGCCCAAGATTGTAGAGTTCCTCCGAGGCCAAGTTCAGTTTTCTATGCAGGACAGAAAACCTGTAAAACACATCCCAGACTTGCTTCGCTGCCTTCCTAGTAGGGAATCCGTTCCCTCAAGAGTGGTCCAACCTCTCTTCCACTATTTGGGATGTAGAAAACGTTTAGACATTTCTCCATTGGTGCTCATTCCATCCTCATTTTTAACAATCTAGCTGTGTGTTCATCTGGTCTTCTGTTAGTTCCTTTATCCAACAAACATAGAGGACTCACCGTGTCCTAACTGTGACCAAGACATCCAGCATCTCATCCCACAAAGGAAACATATTAGCAAATGTGGCAGCAAAGAGGGATGGGGTAAGGCAGTGACATCTGAATCAAGATCAAACTAACAAGCAGAGCCTGCCATGAAGAACATTCCAGGTATGGGCCCCATAGGCATGAAGGCGGAAATGAATAGATTATGAGCAGACAGCAGGACAGGGGACTAAGGGGACACTGGAAAGGAAGGCTGCGGAGCAGCTGTTGGCATTGGAGGCCTTGCGAAGGACTCTGGAATTCCCTTTGGTTTCAGCCAGAAGCTACATGAAGGTTTAAGCAGGGAATCATCAGATTAGCTTATATTTGTAAAAGATCGCTCCTCTTCCACAGAAGACATGGGGATGGGGTGGGGGTGTCCACGAGCCTAGAAGCTGGAAATGGAAGCAGATGAAGTTTCCAATATCCTGGCCAAGGAGTGAGTCTGTCGCAGTGAGAGTGTCAAGATTTGCAGTTCTAAACTTTTTAGTAAAGTGGCTTATTAAACACACAGCTAACTATTGCCCGGGGTTCCTACTTTTGTAATAAGTTTTTTCTGAAACTCAAAAAGGGGAGAGGGGCTCTCTGCACCACGTGCCAGTCAGGGCGGAACATCATCGTCACATTACAGGGTGTTTTCAGAGCCTGTTATCCTTTTAGTACGACATCCCTCCCACCCCGAGACAACACCGTGCCTCTTTCCGCCAACAGAAGTTGAGTTTTTCCCTTTCCCTCTTCCTTCTTTCGAGGGCAGAGCTCAGGGCTTCTCCAGAGATTCCATCCTAAGTTCATAGATCTCACCGAGCCGACCACATTCCCCTCCCTGTGGGCGCCAGGAAACACTGTAAACATCTGTATCTGCACCTGAACATGGGACCTTGGATCCCAGCTACAGTTACTTGTGCTGTGGTAACAAGGACATCATGTCGCGTTTCAGGACATTTTCGTATATAAGGCCTCGGGTCGGGATGCTCAGGGTAGGAAAAGGGTGGGTTCACCCCTGGGCAGAGTGGCATACCTTCTCTCTCCTCCTGGCCTTTGCCCGAGTTGGAGATGCCCTGTTCCTTCCTCTTCACCTGAGTAATCATTATCTCTGCTTCCAGAAGCAGCTCAGGGGGCCACCTCCATCCGAGGGGCCACCTCCTCCCCAACCCCGCTGGACCAGGTGACCCTCCCCAGAATTCCATATAAATCCCTGTTAACGTTGATCCCACTGCTTCCCAGAGGCTCTTTCTCCTTGTCTTTACTTTGTCTCTCCTGCTGGACCCCAGGAGACAGGTCTCACTCATCATTTTATCCCAGCAGGGTTCAGTATGTTGCTGAATTAACACATGGCATGTCCCGCACATCGCTGGCAGCTGGATGAACTGGAACACAGTGTGGCAGCATGTACTGAAGCAGGGGTTCTCAGAGCACCAGGGGATTCAGTCGGTGAAGCATCTGCCTTCGGCTCAGGTCATGATCCTAAGGTCCTGGGATCCAGGCCTGCACCGGGATCCCTACTCAACAGCGAGTTGGCTTCTCCCTCTCCCTCTGCTTCTCCCCTCCCTCTCAAATAAATACATAAAATCTTTTCAAAAAATAAATTTTAAATAAATTTTAAAAAAATTAAGCAGTTGTTCTCAGCTGTAGGTGATTTGGCTCCCCAGGGGACATATGGCAATGCCTGGAGAAACGTTTGGTTGATGTAATTGGAGGAAAGGGCGCCACTGGGCATTTGGTGGGGAGAGGCCAAATGGAGGTGGCCAACATCTGGCCATGCACAAGACAGGCCTCAGCAAAACATCACCCAGTCCACGAGGTCGACAGGGGAGACCCGCATCTAATCTAGGACCTGGAAAACCTTTTCCTAGGTTTACATGATCAAGGGAAATGTATCTGTCCATCAAAACCACAGGAATGTCTAAAGCAGCTTATCCTCGGAAGCCCCAAACTGGATGCCATGTAAAAGACCATTAACAGGAGAACGGATAACTGACTACAGTACCTACGTGATGGAAGACAACAGACGATAACGAATTTTAAGATGCCACATACGCGACAACAAGAAGGAATCCACAGATGTCCTGAGGAACCGAACCACCAGTGCAAGGTAACAGGCAAACTTGATCGCTGGTGATGGAAGAGAAGCAGGGGGCAGGGAGTGACTGACTGGGAAGGAGCAGGAAAGAACCTCTGGTGTGTTCAGAATGTTCCTGATCCTCATCTGGGTAGTAGTTACACACAGCGTGCCGCATGCTAGGACTCATGTGCTGTGTGTGTGTATTACACCTCAGCAAGCTTTACCAAAGGCAACGGTCCTCTAAGAGCCCCGGCGGGCAGGATTCACACACTGGAGCAGGTCCTCCGAGCATGACTTTCTAAGGATTTCTGTGCACAGCCGGCAGGAGCATTGTAGATATGTTTATGGAGACCTATTTCACCACAGACACCAAAACCCTTACAGTGGGTCCTTGATTCAATTCTGCTTCGGTCATTTCTGCTAAGGATTGTGCTACAGATGTGCACACAGACTTAGGTTTCAAGAATATTTATCACAGCAGAACAAATACAAGAGGGAGGCAGCAACAACACGGACCCAGAGGAAACTGTGTGATACCACGGACTCATTAAAATCGACATTTAAAAATGTAAATGGAAAACGACTACAATATATTAATTACAATTAAAGAGCAGGTCACCCAACAAGCTGACACCTAAGATATATGAAGAATATACTCAATATGATTAACTATGATTAGCTAAGGTCATGAGGGTTTATGGGATTTCTTAAAATTTTATCATTTTCCCCTAAAATGTACATATATTACTTATTAATAAGAAAAAATACACAATCACACTTCTTAAAAATAAAGGTGAGTTTTCAACTCTAAAACTGAGTACCAGGGGCGCCTGGGTGGTTCAGTGGGTTAAAGCCTCTGCCTTCGGCTCAGGTCATGATCTCAGGGTCCTGGGATCGAGCCCCGCATCGGGCTCTCTGCTCAGCAGGGAGTCTGCTTCCTCGTCCCTCTCTCTGCCTGCCTCTCTGCCTACTTGTGATCTCTATCTGTCAAATAAAATAAATAAAATCTTTAAATAAATAAAATAAAACTGAGTACCAGACCCCACACAACTCCCAGATTCCCCATGGATTCAGAGCCCTGCTGCCTGCAGAAGCGCTCTATCGACGCTCATCACAGTGGCTGAGACAGATTAAATAAAGAGATAACATTGCAGATTTCCTGTCTCTTATCCGACTGTGCAGATTGGTTAAACAAATCCAAATCCATACATGCATTAGATCTCACTGAACTGCGTACGCCCTGAGAAAAAGACCCTGTAAAGCAATTCCCTGTAAAAATACGAAAGTATTTCTGACAGCAAAAGTTTTCAGATTGCTGTAACGAAAAAAAAAAACTAAAAAGGCACGACCTTCCCTGATTAATAAAGTCTCCCTCGAGAGAAGGCTACCACTTCCCCAGGTAATCTCATCGCCTCAGACGAATCCATGTTTCTCTGTGAAGTGGAGGTGATCGCAGCTCTCTCGGAGTACTCACAAAGGTTTGGCGTGATTATGAAACGGAACATTATGACCGGGGCCCGCTGGTTGTGGTCACCGTCATGCCCACAGCCTGAACACCACCTCCCTCCAGGAAGCTCCCTTCTCTGAATTCTGTGTGGTAGGGGCACGTGGCTGACTATTAGGGAGCACTGCATAAGGCGTACCCTGTCGCTCGCCCAGACGCACAGCTCCTCCCGGAGCCACCGAATGCCACCGAATGCCGTACAGAGCTAAAGCTGGGAGCAGTGGCTCACCGTGGACACCAATGATGAGGGCTCAGGTACCTCAGCTCACAAACCCATTACAAGCATATACATTTAACTCTAGCTTTAAGATGTTTCTCCTCTTACTTCTCAGTCAAAAAAGACTTTAAGCTGAGTAAACCAACAACAAACCCTAAGATAAAACATTTAACCATGTTAACTTCCTAAGGCCTACGGTCGTCTTCAGCTTCTCAAGGTCACACCTCCCTGCTGAATGATTACCGAGGGTTGCTGACACGGTACACAGAAAAAAAAAACTCTTAGGATGTCCAGCCTCTAAGAGAAAAAGCAAACAGCTCAGAATGCAGCCAGCCATGGCAAAGGAACCACCGACAAAGCCAAACACAGAGGGGCCCCTGAGCATCTGGGAAATCTGCCTGTTCCTTTGCCTCCTCAGAGGAAACGAGTCACAAGACTGCTCAGAATGGGAAATGAGAAGGGCAGAAGCCCGGAAACCAGTGCGTCCTGAATTTCGTGCTGCTTCCAAGGAGTGAGCCCGCCTGCTGTGCTGCTGTGTCAGTTATTTACACAGTGGGCAGGTGAGGCTGACAGCTTGAAGGGGTTATTTTAGAGGGAGAGCTGTAAGTCTGATCAGGAGAAGGTTCTGGACCCTGGGGTCCCAGCACGCATCTCCAGCTTCCAAGCTGACCCTCCCTTCAGACAGGGTTTAAGAGGCAGCAGGGCAAGCATGGTCTTTGTATTTAAATCACCTCAAGGGGGCCCATATCTCCAGGCACAACCAGAAGCCAGGGAGGAGAGGGAAGGGGGAGAGGGAGAGGGTACCTCCACTCCTATCTGCTGGCTGCACTTCTGGAGCGCCTGATCCAGGAAGCTAAATGTGTGGACAGAACAGAAGGAAGAATCTGGGAAGACTGGAAGACTAGAAGAGCTGTTCGTGGACTAGTCTCAACCTGAACCACAGAAACACCTCTGCCTCCCTGCCCTCCTCCCCTCGGCTGGGCACCAGGTGCCTCCCTACTGCACTCCAGATGCAGATCCAAGCTCAGGGGTGCCCAGTGCCGATGCCTCTCTCCGGCGCAAGGACTCTAGGGCATCAGCAGGACTCCTAGACAGCACCTGTGATCTCTAATTTAAAACCAAAACCAAAATCCCCAACCAGCCCAATCCAGCACAAGCAATACATATTTATGTGTAAGACACCTATGCACACATACACATTCACTTATCTACACACACACACACACACACACACACACGCTTTTGCAGCAGAAGGCAGGCATGAAACCTGTTCCCTAAGTCCTTTGCTTTCCTCATCTGCTTCTAGCAGCAACAGCCATTTCTGCTATGGATTTTCCTATTCGAGGGTTGATCACAGATCCAAATGCCACCATCCTGTTTGCCACCCTTTCCTACCCCACCGGCCCACTGACGTCTGTCAGTGAACCAGGGAACAAAGATGGAAGACAGGCCCAAGCTGCCTTCCTAAAGTGGGGTTATATTTGACACTTTAATAAACCTCAGAGCCTGAGCCTCTCTGCTCTCAGACTGGCCAGGGTGCAGCTCTCACTCTTACCAAACCCGTCCATCTCTCCTCCCCCCACCGCGGGGCACAAGGGTTTTCTCTGCCCGGCATCTATTTCCAGGCCCCATAAATCATATCCCATTGTTCCAGGCCATCTGAACTCATGCTTAATAAACCATCCACCTCACCCTTCCGCCACCACCCCAAATTTCCCACAGGGAAAGACTGTTTCAAGAAGAAAAGGAAATTCTTCATTAGGGCTGGATTTTAAAAGCAAGCTTCCATAAAAAACCAGAAAACAAAATTGGGTATAAATACCATCCAATAACCACTAAATGTCTTTGGTTAAAGCACCTGCCTGCCTGTGATTCTCAGGTCCCGATGTGAGCTCAGTGCACATCCAAAGGAAGCAGAATTTGAACCTGATGCTAAATGACAAATGATCCTGAACTTCATGATCATTTAAGTGCCACAGTGGCTAGACTAAATTGCTCTGATGCAGAATTTCTCGCAAGTATAGGTTACTGAGAAACATAATATTGCTTGAAAATGTATTTAGGTGCGCTCATCCTTCTCAGACCAACACTCATGGGCTCTTAGTCATAACCAGGCTTAAGCTAACACGATTCCCCTATTTTCCCCAGAGAGGGAGGGAAACAAGAGGACATGTCTCTCATGTTCCAAGATCAAAAACTGGATCACAGCACTCACAGCATCAAGTCTGCCAAACCAGAGCTCTGGGTACGTACAATTCTTAAAGAGCTAATTGAATGGAAAACAGCCATCTGGGGCTGGAAACCCTTATGACATTCTGGGAAATGTATGGGCTTTAAAAGGATTATGCAGGGTGATGTGACTTTCAAAATTCCCAAACTCTGAACTGAAGCCTAAATGAGAATATGTTAAATTCACCCATTCCAAAACACAGCACAGTTGACTCGGACCCTAGAGCCCAGCTGTAGCTCAGGGTGTCCACACTACAGCCTGTCTGTGGGAGGTCTGCAGACCACTCCCTGCTGAGAGAGTCCAGCCAACCCAATCAGCCTACCAGCAGGCTGTGGCACAAGGTCCAGATCCTAGCCCAGGCACCAGCCAGGGTTCCCTTTGGCCTGCCCTCTTATGGTTGAACAACAATCATGGAGAGCCACAGGGAGAGCGGCATTGGGTCCAGTATGGCCACTCCCTGGTCCTCCACAACACTGGTTGCACACTCTTCAACACAAGAAAATGGTGTGCAGAAACAAGGGCCTGCCACAGTAGGCTGTCGAGCAAGGAAGAGAAAGCATCAGGGGACAGGTGGGACTGCTGGCTGGTCTCCACCTCTCCCAGAGGGCAGAGGCCGCAGAGCTTCTGCAGGCTAAGCAGAGACGTGTCAGAATTACCTTCCCAAAAAGTAGGCAGTAAAGGAGGATTTCAAGCAGCCACAACCACCAGCAGGCCTGCGACCTCCAGATATCAGGGGCTTGACCATGACCGTGTCGGTAAGCAGAACACACAAGTGCCTTCTGGAGCGAGAGAAGACAGCTTAACGCTGATAACTGGTCCTCTCACTCTTCTCTGCTCTCAGCAAGTGATCCTGAAAGGGATGGACAAAGTTGGTCAGATTCACTGGAGAAAACACGAGCCAGTGAAGACGTCCCGGCTCGCACTAGGCCTCCCTCCAAAGGCTGGCTGCCCCACCCCTGGCACCTGGGTAACGCTGCTCTGGGGCCATCCACACAAAACGATTTACATACCCCCCACCCGCAACAAACAGACACACACACACACACACACACACACACACAAGCTGCATCGGGCTTTAGGAACCTAACTCAAACGCACCCCTAACAACAACCCCACAGGTGTGACTGGGTTGGACACTCCCAGCAAGGGAGGGAAGGCCCTCCCCTTGGGTCCTTGCCAGCGGCAGGGTGCCACCTGGGCCTCCGCCTCATCCTCTCCATCCGCGAAGAAGTCGGAGCGGCCCCCACCAACCACCACCACGCAACCAGATTCTGGCACTTCAAATCCCCGCTGCCAGGGCCCCATCTGTGTGCTGACCGAAAAGCCGCCCTCAAGCAGCCGGCCCGCGGAGCATCTGGAGTTCTCCCAGCCCCGCGCTCACGCCTCCCCAGGCAGCCCCCGCCCCCGCGGGCCGCGCCTTACCGCCAGTGTCCACGAAGCGCGGGGGCGGGCGGTCCCGCAGCGTGGCACTCCAACCCGCGCTGGCCTCGTCCTCGTCGGACTCCTGCCCTTCGGGGCATCGGGAGACAGCAGGGGGCCGGGGCCCTTGTGTTTGGCGTCCGAGGAGGCGGTGGAGGAGGAGCGCGAGGCGGCGGACGTGGAGCGCGAGGCGGCGGACGTGCTGTAGAAGGCGTTCCCGCCGCTGTCCGGGCCGGACTCGCGGAACACTTCGTCCCAGATGTGCAGGCTCTCGTGGCGCGCGAGGGCCGCCTCGAGCAGCGCCGGCGCCCTCCTCCGCGCGCTCCCGCCGACCTGGGCCCTGGCCCCGGCCGCCGCCCGCGCGCCCGCCCCCCAGAGCGCCTCCCAGCCGCACGCGCCGGGCACCGGTCCCGCGCCGCGGCCCGCCGCCCCCCACCAGCGCAGCCCGCAGCACAGCGCCTGCCGCCCCACGCCCGGCCGGCCCGCCATCTTGGCCGCCTCGGGCCCAGCGCCCTCGGAAGCGCCCTCGGAGCTCGGGCGCCGCAGGCTGCAGGCCGCGGAGGGACGCAGAACGCGAGGGCGGGAGGCAGGGGCTGCGGCCGGGCCCAGGTGCCGCCGCTACCGCCACCGCTGCGTCTCCTCCGCGCCCGCTGCGTCCCCGCGCGCCCTCCCGCCGCACCCCGCGCTCCCTGGCCGACCTTCCCCGGCGCGAGCCGCCAGAGACGGCCCCGCCTCCTCGCACATCCGGCCCGCCCGCCGGCCAATGGGGAGCAGGCCGGGGCGGGGCCCGCGCGGGGCACGCCCCACACCCCTCGGCTTGAGCGGGGCAAGGAGAGCAGCTGCGGCGGCGGTGGTGGCAGGGGGGAGGGCGGCCGTGGCTTCCTCGCCTGCGGGACGTGTGGCCCGGGACGGCCACCCGCAGGCCCCGCGCGGCCCCGCAGGGGGAAGGGAGGAACCGAGTGGGTGTCGGGGGTTGGGGGGAACGCAGCCGGTCTTCCCGCCGCCCCAGCCGGCTCACGGAGCGTGAAGCCCGCGCTCTCGGTCCCCTTCCGCAGTTGGCACCGGCGGCGGCGGGGAGCTGTCCGCCCCGGTGGTTCTGAACCAGGCGCTGCGGAAATTCCAGGTAGGCGCCGGGCCTGAGGGTCACGATTCCCGTGGCTGCTGTGGCTGCTGCTGCTTCGGTGCTCCACAGCCGGCTGTACCTTGAGCTCTTGCAAGCACAAGGGCTATCTGGCTTCCGGGAGCCTTGCTCTAATAAGGAGCCCTCCTCGCTGGTTCATTCCTGGGGTCAGGTGGTGACTCAGTCTCGCTTCAATACCCCTGTAATTTGAGGGGGTCAACATCCGATCTTAGTCATTCCTTCCGTCTTTGACCTTTGACATCTTTAAAATCAAAATATTCATTACCTTCCAAATATTAATTACTCTAACACCACCACTGCAACATCTTCACCCATACATTTGACACACTTGTCTGTTAAAGTACGGCACAATCACCCAGGCTTCAGTGTTCTGATAAACAATAGATCAGAAAGGTTTCATCCTCTGCCTTGGCCAGGAGTGAGTGGCACTCATTCCATTGATGACGATACACGTGATCAGGCGTTTCTTGCTCCTCTCTCCCTCCCACAATAATGCAATAAGTCACAATGATGGTAATTGGGCCATAAAGTCACTTGCACTCTGAAATAAAATAAATCCACAGAGATGTGAAGGGCTTGCAAATCCTACTGGGTATTAACTAAATAAGGATTACACGACAGGGAAAGGCATATTGCTATTTCATGCATAAAGGATGCAGATGCATAAAGGGTGAAGATGTTGGTACCACCAGCTAAAGTCGTTCTAACAGCAGGTGAGCAGCTTCTGCTCTCGGCCTCCCCTCGCAAGCCCCTGTTTCCTCCTCCCAAACCAGAGTCTCTGTACCAGCATGAATTCCTGATCATCACTGAAAGATGATATATAAAAAGGAAAGGATTCACATGACATTGCTTTGTATATGAATTGGCTGATATACGTGAAATTGTTTGCAAAGCATTTCAACTCCGTTGGAAGAATTGTGTCACAGAAAAGAACTGGTTTCCAGCACTTCTCTATACTGTGTTAACCAGGGAAAGATTCTGAAGAGAGTTCATACAGGTAATCAGACTTAAAAAGGTCATTGACACATAGATTAAAGACGAAAAGTAAGATTGCGTAGCTCAAGTTCAAATTCTGCAATTAGGAATTCTGTAATACTCCTGTAAAATTTAATGACATATATTTTAAAAAATAATTGAAAGGGATCAAAACACTGAAATACATAGGCAAGAACTCCTTCTCTTCTCCAGGCAGCCAATGAAAAAGTCAGCAGCTAAAGTAAGTATTTTAAAAACAGTGGCTAGCTTTGCTACCCAGAGGAAGCAGGAAGTAGAGCAGTAACAGTTACAAGGATGGAATCAGTCTTCCATTGTGCCAAATCTGCATTTGTATGGTGCTAATCCCAAAGAAACCTTAGAGTCTTTGTGCTTCTGAGCTCTCAAGTGCTTGTAGCTCACAGAGCATGCAACACTGGGAGAGGATTATATGGTCACAAAAGAAACAGACTGGGAAATCAAATTGTTATCCAAACCCTGGCCCAACAAAAATGAGATGGCTATGTCCATTTAGAATCAAGGGTTTAGCAACCAAGTGCTACTTTGTTTAAACAAATGTTTCCGACCAAGAACAGTAAAAATACTTCAGCCTTTAAAAACAGGTGGCTGATTCTCCTTGTGAAAGGAGGGGAGGAAAGGGAAGAAAACAACTGGAAAACAAAAACCAAAAGACTTTCCCATCTGCTTGGCAACCTCCTACTCGATGCTATGATTATGGTTCTACATCATTAAGTTTTACAAGTAATGTTTTCTGGGAGGATAATTATAGAACCAGCATTATACTGAGATCTTTTAACTTTGAGTCATTTAAACACATCTTCCAAATAATACAACTTTGTAATATAATTAATTTTAAGATTAATTATAATTAATATTGAGCTTTTGGTTCATAGTCTGCACAAAAGTCTCCAGGGTAGTAAGAACAACCCATTTCTGTAGTAGATTCCTTAGGCTTTGTTAAGCCAGAGAGGTTCATGCTCTTGTGAAACTGGGGATAATAGCCATATTTCATTGAGTCTTGGCCTCCTTTCCTGGTATAGTTTAATAAGAAACAAAAAATGCTACCATTCAAACTATGATACAATGTTTTCTTTTCATTAATATTTTAATTTAAATGTATTCAAAAAGCTCTTTGGTAAGTATTTAGACAGATTTTTATTACATATGGCCTTAATGCATACATAAAATAAAAGTTAAAATTTTGGGTTAACGTTTTTCCAAACCTCACATTAAGAATCTCACTACTTTTATTTACTTTCTAACTGAGAGATTTCAGTGCCCAGATTTTTCTCACAATATGTTCCTCTGAGCCACCCAGAGCTTTTGTCATGCTGCACTTAAAAAATTATTATTAGACATATACCTGACATTCAATGTTAAATTAGTTTCAGGTGTACAACATAGTAATTTGACAATTCTATACATTACTCAGTGATCACCACAGTAAGTATATCATCACGTCACCATATAAACTTATTATAATATCATTGGCTGTATTCCCAATGCTGTACTTTTCATCTCCAGATGAGAACAGGAAATTATTTTATTTATTTTATAACAGGAAATTTGTGCCTCTTAATCCCCTTCACCTATTTCACTCATCCCCCATCCACCTTCCCTCCCATAACCACCAGTTTGTTCTTTGTATTTAAGAGTCTATTTTTGTTTTGTTTTGTTTTTTTTTTTGTCTGTTCACTTGTTTCTTTTTTTATATTCCATATAGACGTGAAATTACAGGGGCCCCTGGGTGGCTTAGTGGGTTAAAGCCTCTGCCTTTGGCTCAGGTCATGATACCATGTTCCTGGAATCGAGCCCCGAGTCGGGCTCTCTGCTCGGTGGGGACCCTGCTTCACCTGCCTCTCTGCCTGTCTCTCTGCCTACTTGTGATCTCTCTCTCTTTCAAATAAATAAATAAAATCTTAAAAAGAAAAAAAAAAGGAAGTGAAATCATATGGTATTTGCCTTTCTCGGTCTGACTTATTTCTCTTAACCTAATACCTTCTAGATCCAGCCATATTGTCACAAATAGCAAGATCTCATTCTTTTTTATAGCTGGATAATATTCCATTATATATCTATATACACCATATCTTTACCCATTCATCTACTGATAAACACCTGAACTGCTTCCATATACTGGCTATTATAAATAGTGCTGCAGAAAACCTAGGAGGGCATATATCTTTTTGAATCAAGTGTTTTTATTTCCTTTGGGTAAATATCAAGTACTAGAATTACTAAAGCATATGGTAAATCTATTTTTAATTTTTTGAGGAACCTCCATACTGTTTTCCACAGTTGTTGCACCAATTTACATTCCCACTAAAAATGTACAGAGGTTCCTTTTTCTCCACATCCTGGCCAACACTTGTTCTTTCTTGTCTTTTTAATACTAGCCATTCTGACAAGTATAAGGTGATAGATCTCCCTGTGGTTTTGATTTTATTTTCCTGATGATGAGTGATATTGAGCATCTTTTCACATGTCTATTGGGTGTCTGTATGTATTTTTTGGAAAAATGTCTATTAAGTCCTCTGCCCATTTTTCAATTGGATTATATGTTGGGGTTTGGGTTTTTTGGGGGTTTGGTGTGTGTGTGTGTGTGTGTGTTCTTTACATATTTTGGTTATTAATTCTTTATTTTATTTATCATTCACCACTGTCTTCTCCCATTCTGTAGGTTCCCTTTTGGTTTTGTTGCAGGTTTCCCTTACTGTGCAAAAGCTTTTTATTTTGTTGTAGTCTTAATAATTTATTTTTGTTCTTGTTTCCCTTGCCTAAGCAGACATACCCACAAATAATGTTGCTAAAACCAATCTCCAAGTGATTACTGCTTATTGTCTTTTAGGAGTTTTATGGTTTCAGGGCTCTCATTTATTCATTTAATTGTTTTTTTTTTAAGTAAGCTTTACACTGAATGTGGGACCTAAACTCACAGCCTCAAGAATAAGAGTCACATGCTGTAAAGGCTGAGCAAGACAGGCACACCTCACACTTCACATTTAGATCTTTGATCCATTTTGAGTTTCTTTACGTGTATGGTAAAAGAATGTGGTCTAGTTTCATTCTTTTGCAAATGGCTCTCCAGTTTTCCCAACACTGTTTTTGAGGAGACTTTCTTCTGTTACATATACTTGCCTCCTTTGTCAAAGATTAATTGACCATATAATTGTGGATTTATTTCTGGGCTCTCTATCCTGTTTCCGTTGATTTATGTGTATATTTTCTCCCAGTACCCTACTGTTTTGATTACTATAACGTTGTAGTATATCTTGAAATCCAAGAATCAAGTGTTTTTATTTCTAAAATAAAAGCTTTGTTTTCCTTTCTCAAGATTGTTTTGCATGCTACACTTCTTATAAAAGTATTCTGAGGTCATCCATTCTGCTTGGTTTGATGCTGGTAGGGTTTCTCTTTTTCTTTTTTCTTTTTTTTTTTCCTTATCTGAGATTTTCATATAATAACCAGTTTATTTTCTTTCTTTAAATGGTCCTCAAAAGGCCTGTGGCTTGGCATGCCAAGGGATGTAGATGATCAGTTGTGCCCTAGGAGCAGTAACCACATGGCACAGGGTCAAGCTGTGGTAACTTTATAGGGACTTCCACCTGCTCAGCCCCAACTATAAGACAATTCCTGACATTGGAGATGTGAAAGAAAATGGGAGGGGAGGGGCATCTTAAAATCCATAAAATATGGCATATTGTCTCCTGT
Organism: Mustela nivalis; assembly: GCF_964662115.1. Classification (NCBI taxonomy): domain Eukaryota; kingdom Metazoa; phylum Chordata; class Mammalia; order Carnivora; family Mustelidae; genus Mustela; species Mustela nivalis. The sequence goes on from NW_028136217.1 coordinate 654,812, forward strand.
TTGTACTTTTACAATTTCTGATTTTGCAAATGGCCAAGCTGCCGCAGGGAACAAAAATGAGGTCCTAAGGTGGCAGAGACTGACCTGGTCAGCCCTGTACTGCACAGGCTATGCGTTACTGGATCAGTATGAATGGAGAAAGCAGGGGTGAGTCAGGGAAGCTGCTGCTTCTCCCTACATTGCCTTCATCACCCACAGGAAGGGGGCCCAAAGCCAAGGAGGACCTCCTGGAACTGAGACAGGGGAGGGGAAAAGAAAGCTGAACGATGCCACAGCTGCTGAACCATGACCAAAATATGGGGGAGAAGGCTGGAGGCAAATGTGCATGGTACACCGTGACATTTGGAGTCCTAGGTGACATAGAAGCTTAAGGATCCAACCTTGCTCAAACTGATTTTACATGATGATTTTATCTACTAATCAACCCAGAGATGCAGAGAATGAAATAGGGCAATACTATAGAAAATGCTTGAGAGAAATCTCTCTTATGATTGAGATAACCTGATATTTCCATTGATTCATTCATTCATTCATTCATTCATTCGTTCAACAATTATGTACTGAGTATTATGTATCAAATCCTCTTCTGAACACAGAATAAATCAGGAAAAAACCCCTACAAATACCATTTTTATAGCACATGCATTCAAATAGAAGAGAGAGAACAGACAGTAAATAAATAAATATATAATATGTCAGCTGTTGATAAGAAGTCAAAAGTAGAGAGGGACAGAAACTATGTTGATTGTGATGGTGCTGGTGCTGGCTGTGTGTGCAGTTAGGGGAGATTACTCTGATAAGAAGACATTGGCAGATCCTTGAGTGGATTCAGAGAACAAGACGGGTACATTTAAGAAGAGGAAACAAGTGCAACGCCCCAAGAAAGGCACGCACTTGCTGTACTCTGTTAAACACTAAGGAGGCTGGTGAGCGGAGGCAGAGACAGCTGAGTGAAGAGGTAGGAGATGAATTGAGAAGGAAGTTGAGTGTTAAATTTTGTAAGACTGAATTTTGTATTGAGTGAATTGGGGAGCCATTGGAGATCTTAGAGCAGAGAAATAACAAGGTCTGACTTTTGTCTTAAACGGATTGCTTTAACTGCTGAGTGGAAAATAAACTAGAACAGAGCAAAGATGGAATCCAGAAGACCAGATAGGAGACTATTACAATAACTCATAGAAGACGGTGTTTTGGACCACAGTGGGAGTAACTGAAATGTGGAGAACTGGTCAGATTTAGAATATATTTTGAAGATAGAATCCACAGCTTCTACCAAAGAATTAAACATGGGCAGTGAAAGAAAGAGATGAATCAAGAATGACTCTACAGTTTCCTGTTTGAGCTATTGCAAGACCAGCAGAGCTCGAGAAGAATAAGAGCTTGGTTTTGAACATGTTGGGTTTAACTCATCTAGGTAGATCTGGAAAGCAGGCAGTGGAAGAAAGCTCAAAATCCAGGTCTGGACTGGAGGTGGAGATGTGGAGTCATCAGGAGATAGATGGTAGAAGAGGGACAGTCACCAAGGACTCAGTGTAGACAGAGGAGAAGTCTGAGGTTGGGTCCTGGAGCACATTCATACTCAGAGATCAGGGAAATGAGAAGAAAACCCAAGTGGAGGGGCTTGTCCTCACTCAGAAGGGATTGGAGTAAGGGTTCCACCCAGGTAAACTTAGTGGGATTCTGTGGGTCTTCTTTCCTTACCGATTTTTCTTTTCAAGATTTATTTGAGAGAGAGAGAGAGAGAGAGCAGGAGCACACACATGCAGGGGGAAGAGACAGAAGGAGAGGGAGAGAATCTCAATCAGATTCCCCGCTGAGCATGGAGCCTGACGTGGGGCTTGACTCCATAACCCTGAGCTCATGACCTGAGCCAAGATTCACACGCTTAACCACTTAGCCACCTAGACACCCACCCAGTTTGTTTTTCATTCTTTTTTTAAAATAATTTATTCATTTATTTATTTGACACAGAGAGAAAGAGAGGGAGAGAGAGATCACAAGTAGGCAGAGAGGCAGGCAGAGGGAGAGGGAGAAGCAGGTTTCCTGCTGAGCAGAGAGCCTGATGCGAGAGCCCGAGACCCTGAGACCAGGATCTGAGCTGAAGCCACCCAGGTGCCCTCAATTTACTTTTCTCAGTGAAGTCATCAGAATGGTCGGTCATCAGCTGTATCTGATGGAAGGTGTTCAATTCTCACTCTGAACAAAATGGCTGTACATTAGAATCACTGGGAGAATTTTAAAAGCACACTTATATCCAGACCCTAATTGGATATTAATCTAATTGGTTCTACACCAATTAGATCAGGTCCTTTGGAGGTGGGCACTCCTGTGTTTTAAAGTCTTCCAGGTGATTCAAAAGTGTGGCCAGTGTTGAGAAGCCCTGGCTTAAGGTTGGAGGAAAGAAGATGTGAAATAGTCAAAATATTTCACGAGAAGAATGGAGATTCTGTCGGTCAGAGAAACATACTTGGATTTGTGGCTGAGAATTTAATGTGAAAGGGGCGCCTGGTAGGCTCAGTGGGTTAAGCCGCTGCCTTCCGCTCAGGTCATGATCTCAGGGTCCTGGGATCGAGTCCCACATTGGGCTCTCTGCTCAGCAGGGGGCCTGCTTCCCTTCCTCTTTTTGTGATCTCTTCCCTTCCTCTCTCCTACTGTGATCTCTCTCTGTCAAATAAATAAATAAAATTTAAAAAAAAAATTTAATGTGAAAGCTTCCAGCATTGTTGCTTTTCTCACCAACCACCTTCAGCTGCCAGGGGCAGACATAGGGTGGACAGAAGTTTGGGTTTTTACAGGGTGGGGTTTTATCAGGTATGTATGATGTATGATGGAGGTGAGAGTATGGGACAGGGATTATAGTTATGGGAGTGGACTCTGTGCCAGCTGCGGAGGCCTGTGAGAATTTGGGGTAAGGATCAAGAACCACAGAAAATGAAATAGGGGGACGCATGGATGGCTCAGTTGGTTAAGCAGCTGCCTTCCGCTCAGGCCATGATCCCAGCGTCCTGGGATCAAGTCCCACATCAGGCTCCTTGCTCGGCAGGGAGCCTGCTTCTCCCTCAGTCTCTGCCTGCCACTCTGTCTGCCTGGGCTCGCTCTTGCTCCCTCTCTCTCTCTGACAAAGAAATAAAATCTTAAAAAAAAAAAGATTCTCTTCAAAAAAAGAAAATGAAATAGGTAAATGGATTCTTCTGAGTGACTTAGATAATTAATACTTCTTGAAATAATTTAGAGCAGCCAGACCCCTGCAAAGCAGCACAAACAACTCTGATGAGTGTTTCAATCTACCACTTCTTCCCAGGGCTTCAATCAATTGCTTTCAACAAGTGAACATTGAGATATTTAGAGCAAAGGAAAAAAAATAAATATTGGAAGTTCGCATTTTTTTAAAGATTTTATTTATTTATTTGACAGAGACACAATGAGATAGGGAATACAAGCATTGGGAGAGGGAGAAGCAGGTTTTTCCTCTGAGAAGGGAGCCCGATGCGGGGCTGGATTCTCAGGCCCCTGGGATCATGACCTGAGCCAAAGAGCAGATGCTTAACAATTGAGCTACCCAGGCTCCCCTGGAAGTTAGCTTTTTACATTCTTGGAAAATGGGATTTTGTACATTTATGTCCTTTTTCTGTCCCCTTGTGGATATTTTCCCTCTTGAAGCACACCCAACCCCTGCTCCACAGTTGTCCAGTAAAAGAAAGGGATCTGAGTGCCATCCCCAAAGTTCACTTGCGTTTAAAGGAGAAACAATCCTGGGAAGCTGTTTTACACAAAAGAGTAGATTGCTCAGTTGTAGAAACTCAGGTATTATAAGAAAACGGGAGAGATATTCGTTACTAGAAGGGGGACTTGCTCAGCGTTTCTAAATTCACATTGGTAGATTGTTGAACTGTTGTAGGCTGAGTGTTAAAATCACATCTTTCCCTCCGTTTTCTTACAGAGACAATGATGGTTCTTCCAAGATTGTCTGTGAAAGCCTAGGCACCTGCAAAACCACACATTTGACCTGAGCCATCACCCAAGTAGAATGTAATCCGCTCTCAGATCATAGGAGAAAAAAGAGAGAGAGAGAATCCCAAGAAGAAACACTCACGTCAGGATTTTCATCAAATTTAGTGCACGTCTCACCATTTATCTTCATTTGCGGTAATTTTTTAAATAAACACTAATGTCGAATTGCCCTGCGTTACAACGAGCAACTCAATTATCAGAAAATCACGAGTCTCCAACGTTTGTTCTAATTACTAAAGCAGAAGAGTGGACAGAGTTTAGAAAATTTTCAACAAGGCTTAAACAAGAGAGATTTTCCACTTTTTTCTAATCAGGTCAACATAGATACCACTTTCCCTACAACCTTGTAGGCAGTTGGTATTTTTCAGAGATATCATTTGGTTCTTTATAGAAGGCTTAAAGTTGGAGGTCCATAAAAACGATAATCAACTTTTATGTGTGCCTTCTATAGGCCAGGAACTGTGCTAAATGAACAGTATCTAATTTAATCCTCCTAACAAGCCCTGTGAAGTCAATACTACTGACTATTCTCACTCCAAGGGGGGGGCAAAGCAGATGCTTCGAGAGTTGAACTCAGTTTTCCAAGTTCATACAGCTCGTATATGATGGAATCAGGACTTGAGCTCAGTCTAATGCCAGGTTGGACCCTCAGTGGCAGCTACTGTAGTTTTTTTGACCGTCACCTGCTTCCCTCCCCCACCCCCGCCCCCATCTCATTCCCATTTAGGGATAATCAGCCATACCTAAATGACAGTGGCCAGGCAGGAAGGGTGGCTACTGGGTTTAATTATTTATATCCAGGGGGAAGAGCCGCCTCGCCCCATACGTTCTGCTTCAGCTCTTGCCCTGCCAGGGGAGTAGCCATCCTTCAAACCATCAGTGTTAATGGCTGGTGAGGGATGAATTAGGCGGCAGGGGTCACACACAGTTTACTAGTCATGCATATTTCTTTCAGAATACCTAAGTACCATTCCCTTGGAGATGAGAAGAAATGATGGGAGGGATGTTAAAAGGGACTCCCAGAAATATTTCTGGACCAGTCATGATCACTAGCCCTTATGATACTCTTGGAGTCATTTTACTGGTTCTTGAAATGAGTGCACTTGCCCTAGGATGGCTTGGCCCCTCCCAGTAATCAGAAGCTCCCAGGATGGGTCAAAGATTACTTTATTTGCTATAATTCTGCAAGTTGAATGTATCTCTCAGCCATTTCCTGTGAATGCTATTATGGGGCAGGCACAGGGGGATGACTATGGGACAGAAACATATCAGGTGAGAGGGATCCTATGCTTTTGTATGAAGGAGAAGCCCATTCTCCTTGGTGATGGGAGTTTTCCTTCTGCTCTGACTCCTGCCCAGCCGGGATCAGTGGGGAGCCTCCTCCTTTGGGCAACAGGTCTCTTTCTTTCTAAATCTTCTTTTTTTGGGACAAAAAGCAAGACTACCCTTCTTTTCATCTTTCAGATTTTTCATCCTGGCCAACGACACTCAAACACCCTCGCCCCCAATTTGGGCTGCTAGACTATGCCGAGAGGCCACATACTGGATATATTACCTCAGGCCCAGTGTTTGGACTTCACTGAACCTTAATTGTAACATCTGAGAAGGGTTGGGGAGGCGGATGTTGTGAGGATTCATTAAGACAATGTTAAATTTTTATCACGGAGTCAAGAAAGATCTCTTGTTAGGAATGTGTTCAATCTTACCAGGATAGAGGGCAAAATAGCATTTTACATATATTTTTTTAATAAAGTATTTCTTTTTAAAAATTATTTATTTGACAGAGAGACAGAGCAGGAATATAAGCAGGGCAGTGGGAGAGGGAGAAGAAGTCTTCCTGTTGAGCAGGGAGCCCAATGTGGGCCTCCATCCCAAGACCCTAAGATTATGATCTGAGTGGAAAAACGACGCTTTAAGGACTGAGCCACCCAGGTTCCCTGCAAAACAGCATTTTTTTAAAAGATTTTATTTATTAATTTGACCGACAGAGATCACAAGTAGGCAGAGAAGCAGGCAGAGAGAGAGGGAGAAGCAGGCTCCCCGCTGAGCAGAGAGCCCAATGAGGGGCTCCATCCCAGGACCCTGGGATCATGACCTGAGCTGAAGGCAGAGGCTTTAACCCACCGAGCCACCAGGCACCCCGGAAAACAGCCTTTTAAACAATATTTTTATTTTTATTTTATACATATATATGTAAACAGAGAATTGAATGTATACATATAAATATAACTTGTAAACACATTTGATATATATTTATGTTTATCCTAGGATGCAACACTGCCCTCCTGAGCAGCGCAAGAGGGTGGGTTTTTACAAAGAATCACCAAACAGCTTGACCCAACTGAACGGCCTGCCTTGCACTGCTGCTTAAGAGAAAGCCTTGAGTTGGTTAAGGTTTGACAAATACTGAGAAAAACCAGTCAATTAATATGTTAAAAACACTACCCAACCACAGTATGAACCATTTAGACATATGGCTTTAATTTTGACTTTAGTCTCCAAAGCCTAGGGGTCCCTGGGGAAAGGGGGCAGAGGGAGAGAAAGGACCAGCTTCTCTGTGGGCCAGGTTTCTGGGGTTGCTCCCAGCCCTGCCCCCAGAGGGAATGCCCCCACCCAGGGCTTTGCTCCCAAAAGGGACCCTCCCCCAGAAAGCCCCTTCCCAAATGGCCCTGACCTTTGGCCACACCCTCAGAGGTCCCATTATCCACCCCCAACCCCCTCACACCCCCCTACCCTGCCAAGCACCGCCCTCAGAAGGGTTCTAAGGTGAAGTCAGTGTGCTTCTCTCTCAATGTCTAGGAATTACTCAGTTTTATTTTTGACTTTGTGTTTTTTGAGCGAAGTGGGTGGTGTAAGGACCTACTTTATATTTTTATATTTTAGCCAGAGGCTTCCATTGAGGTTACACAATAACCTTGTTGTTTAACCCTTAAGCTGTCCCTGCTCCCCTTCTCCCAGGGGACTTACTTAAAAACAAGTCCCAGAAATCAACCTCAGGTAACAAAGCCCAAATACAAGGGTGGGTCAGGCCAGGTAAGACATCTGATCAGTGGAGGGCTGCATACTGTCTCCCTAGCTACCAAGGAGTATGGGTCCCGCCTTTGTGAGTCTTTTGGGCGAAAATCCTAACCAAGGTGATAGGCTAGGTCAAATATCTACTAAAAGGTAAGTTGTAATTCAATTGGTCACCTAGCATCACTGTGCAGCTTTCTCTGTGTGTTACAATTTCATTGGCCACCTGTGCATGACCAGGCCCAACCGCATGGCCTATGTCCTTAAAAGCTAGTCTGTAAAGGAGAGAGGGGTTGACTTCTCTGTAAGAAAAGCGGCCCTGGCTGGTCAGTTTGATTCTTGATGCTTGGTGCAAAATAAAGCTTTGTTTGACCTTCGCTTTGTATCAGTCTCGCTCTTTTAATCATGGACCCATTATTGGGGCATAACAGGTGGGATAGTGGAGCACGTACATAGTGGAGGGGACAGCCCACTGTGGGTATCCACCATTCCTTGCCTGTACTGCTCATTTGCATGTACTGCTCGCCCTGCCCGGTGAGCACAGCATGGAAATGGACACTTCGTGAGTGGTGGTCAACGAGACTCACTGACCACGTGATGTCTATGACCGAGTCAACCGGAGCTCGCCTTCCCTACAGACCAGAGCTTGCTCTGAGCACCAGCAGGAGGCGGTGGCCTCTTGTGAGCAGCCCAGAACCCTGTCTTGTCCTTTCTCACTCATGTCACCTCCCTGTGTTAGCCAAGCCTTGGAAGTGGTGACTTAGGAGGGAAGGGAAAGAAAGGCAGCCCCTGGCTCCTGATCCTGTCAAGTTCCGTACTCATCAGGAAGCCGAGGGCAGCAGGGTTGGTGGAACAGGTGTGAGTCCCCAGGTGAGGTAAAGATGGCAGAGCTGGTCTTGTGCAGGATTTCTACGGTTCTGATAAGAAGAGGGCACGTGGGTGTGCCCCAGCTGTGGAATTCCCTGCGTGAATTATTTAACACTGACATTGCACCCTGCGAAGATGAATGGCATAAATCATGCCCATAATCACATTATAAAATTTTTATTTGCTTGGAATGACATTAAATGCAAATAGAAAACAGCAGCCATGCCCCTTCAGAAGACAGATGGTGGAGGAAATGAGCTTTCTATTTTAGTACCTTTAACAAACACTTCCTCCCTGTTTTTGCCCAGAGGGCCCTATATCTTCATTTTGCATGGGGCTTGTAAATTATGTAGCCAGCCCTGGGGACAGCTGTGCAGTGTCTCAATGACCCAGTGCAGGGAATGGCAGGAGCCTCCCTCCTTGATACAGTAGTATTACACAAGCCCCTGAAGCTGAAACAGAACTTCAGGATAAAGTCTGGTGGGGAGGTCCTCAAATTTCTGAGTCATGGGCTGTCGTAAACAAAATAACAGCCGGGTGGCTTAGGCAACATACAATTTATTTTCTCATGGTTCTGGGCGCTGGAAGTCCAAGATCAAGGTGGAAGTAGGTTTTGATTCTTCAAACGTCTCTCCTTGGCTTGCAGATAGCTGTGTTCTCCACTCTGTCTTCAAATGATTGTCCTTCAGTCTGTACTGTCTGTGTCCTAATCTCTTCTTCCTGTAAGCACACCAGTCCTGTTGGCTTGGTGCCCACCCCCAGTGAGCTCGTTTTCCCTTTATCACCTCTTTAAAAATCCTGTCTCTGAATACTGCCACATTCTGAGATGCTGGTTGTTAGGACGTCAACGTAGGAATCTGGGGGCATCCAACTAAGCCCATAACAATAGTCAAAACTGGATCCGAAACTGAAATATAGACACATTTTAAAATGCTAAAAGTGTATATATATAATTTTTGTGGTAGGCCTGAGATGGTTGGTAGGCTGAGATGTATTTGTAACCTTTGAGGGAAACATCCTTTGGAATGATCAAAGGGAGCTTCTATGTAATTCCATACATCCACAATTAAACCCCAGAGCTTTTTAATTTGGAATTTGGCTGTTTTGTGCTTGGTGGTAACCAAAACCAGCCTAGGGCTTTTCTTTTGTTTTGGCAGAAAAGTAGGAGGCAGAGGACTTGAGCATTTAGACATCTTGCTGCTCTTTGGTTTAATCATACTCTACTGAGTTGCCCGAAACTAATTAAGCTCTTGGCTCTGTAGAGGAGAGATGATGTTCCTTACATGTCATTGGCCACAATGTTCCTTTTTTAAATTGTTGTTAGCATTTGTGTTATTTTTCAGTATAAGAGACAAGCTTTACCTTAGTTTGGGCTGATGTAACAAGAGCACCATAAACTAGGTGCTTTAAAGACATACTTATTTCTCTCAGTTCTGGAAGCTGGGAAGTCTACGATCAAGACCCTGGAAGATTCCGTGTCTGTTCAAGTGCCCACTTCCTGGGTCACAGATGACCATCTTCTCCCTATAACCTCCAAGGTGGAGGAGGCGAGGGATCTCTGTGGGGTCTCTCTTATGGAGACACTAATCTCGCCCATGAGGACTCCACCCTCATGACCTAAACATCTCCCAAGGACCCCATCTCCTAGTTATGTCCCTTTGGACATTGAGTTTTCAACTTATGAATCCTGGAGGGATACACTGTCTACAGTGAGCTTCGTCAAACATCTTTTATGTTCAAGGCACTGTTTTTTGGCAAAATTAATCATTTCCTACACATCCTTTGAAGCAAGAGTATTTCTGCACTTTGCCTTCCTTTAGAACCTTTCTCTAGAGAGGATCCTAAAAAGTTCAGAAAAGATGCAGAAGAAACCTGCTGGTTAGCTCGTTTTTCACAGTAGAGCAGAATTCATTTTGAAGTAGGTTAATCTTAGAAATCCAGGCGAAGACACTTCACTTGAAAATCATCTCAAATGATCAGTTAGTTTTGTTAGTAGGAGTAATAGTAACTATAAGATCAATAGAACAACTTTTTGTTCTACTGTGGGCCTACTGTGTGCTGGCTACCTCGGAGCACCTGAGTCGAACCATCTCGTGATCCTTTCAACAGCCCACTGAGGGTCACACTGTCTTATCCTCCACGTTATGGATGAGCCTTAAGTCTGGGCCAGAAATGACACAACTTTCCCAAAGCCATATTGCTACTGAGGGGCCAGCTGGGATCTACGCCCACTCTGGTGCCAGAGCCTGTGATTGCAAACGTGGGCTGCACTAGCTGTTCAGAACAAAGGACTGTTCATGGAGGTGACACAGCTAACCCGTGAGACCCACCACCCTTTTCCCTAAGGTCATCCCGGTACAGCCTGCAGTGATGGCCCGAGTTAAGCATTTGAACTTGGTGCTGCAGAGGGCGTGTTTTAGGGACAAGATTGGTATTAAGGGGGTCTAATGAAGCCCAGAGGGAATGGAAGGAAACAGGACTTGGGGAAATATCTGGGTCCCTGGAGCAGTGATCTCCTTTTATTACTGTGCACCTCTCTTTCACAAAAATAAATACATACATACATACATACATACATACATACATACAAAAAATATTTGCGGACATAGCACAAATTTAAGCAAATTTTAAATTATAAACTCTACTACTCTACTAAATTATTATAAAAGGCATGCAAAAGCTAAACAGTTAAATGGATGACATGAAATATGAATAAAACTTATAATATTTTCTTCCAGCCCCTTACTGGACTATTTGTCAAACTCCCTTTGGAGAAGACTTTTTAAAGATTTGTTTATTTATTTATTGAGAGAGAGAGAGACAACACGTGTGTGCACATGTGAGTAGGGGGGGTGGGGCAAAGGGAAAAGGAGAGAAGCAGACTCCCCATTGAGCACAGAGGCCTCACTAAGGGCTCAATCCCATGACCCTGAGATCATGACTTGAGCCAAAATTTTGAGTCAGACATTTAATCAACTGAGACACCCAGGTGCCCTGGAGAAGACTTTTTAAGAAAGAGATAGGACACTGGATTTATAGCAATAATTCCTAGAATTAATCTTTAAAAGTGGGAAGATAGAAATGGTTTTTTTAATTTTTTTTAAAGATTTTCTTTATTTATTCATAAGAGATGGGAGGCAGAGACAGAAGCAGGCTTCCCGCAGAGCAGGAAGTCCAGAGTGGGACTTGATCCCAGGACCTGGGATCATGACCCTAGCTGGAGATAGACGCTGGAGATACTGATAAACCAAACTTTAGGGAAAAATACTGAACTTTACTGGGAAGATGAAGCAGAACAACAGCATATGGCAGCAACATGAGTTTTAGATAGTTGTTGGTCGCCCAGAAGGCTTAAGGTGGAGAGAAAAACAAAAGGCTGTAGTGACCCAAAATTGTCCGAGTTGTGACCCAGAAACTTCCGGGTGACATGAAGATTTGTTTATTTATTACACGGACAGCGCCATGTGGGGACAGAGCGAGGGGGAATGAGAATTCCATACAAACGTGTGAGTGGCTCTTCTCCCATCTCCAGGGGGGAAGGAAGAGATTGGGTTTACTCCAGTAAGCATGGTGATGAGTTGGTGAGGTAGGTTGACTAGATGTCTGGACACCTGAAAAAGCCAGTGAAGGGGGCTTCCTGGCCATCTTGTCAGTGTCTTATTGAAAGCTTGTCATGTGCAAGACTTTCTTTTAACAGGTTGCCAGGTGAATTGATGTACAAATCAGACTACCGGCCGCCATGTGTCATTGCTCAGGTGGTCCATGACACAGTGCCCTGCCACTAAGGGGATGCACTTAGCATTACAGACATCGTTCTGTCTTTGTTATTTTGAAATTTAGAAAATATCTTATTAATTTGTTCACCCCAAAGAGGCAATTTATTGCTTACTATGACAGTCTTTTGGTAGAGGACACAAAACTGCTTTCTTTGTTATGAAAATCAATGTGTTACACCAATTTTCTGAAAGATAGAAATGAATTGCCTCCTTCCAGCTGGGTCAGGACATAAGTGTACCCTATGTACTGGTTTTTCAATAGATTCCATTTACAGATTGTACATGTCTCTCAATACAGAAGACATTTGCTCACATTTATGTGTAGAACATTCCCGAACCTGGTCCAGGTTGCGGATGAAACCGTCACTCTGACTGGCAAGGCATAACGAAGAAGAGTTTTCCTGTAAACAATATGTGGTCATGGAAGGAATCAGCACTGCAATTTGTGGCTGATTCCAAAGGCTCTAAGAGGTGGTAGATGCACAGGCAAAGTGGTGACTTTTGCAGAGGAAGCAGGCTGGGGAGAGATAGCAAAACAGAAGTTTGAGAGGGCCCTAAAATCTCCTCCTGTGGGATTATTGGCCATTGAGCTTGAGAAAGGCTATGGTGAAAACTTGAAAGAGCATCAGATCAAACCCTTGGCCACTGGAGGTTGAAACTGACATGAGCAGCACTATCTCTATTCTTGACCCAAGGCCACAGGATGACAAGCTTTGCTTTTTCAATGTGGTCTCAAGTCTCTATACTGCCCTATAAAGAAAATAATACAAATAAATGCTGAGAGTGTAAAGTGTAAGCAGAGCTCCCCTTGGCCATTTCCTGTTTTCTCCACTCCGAAGTGAGTATCACTTTGGTGAGTGCATTGCAGGAAATGGCCTTAATGATCAATGGCAGACCTCCACTCCAGAGTGACATAAAAAGCAATCTGCACCTCCTTCCTGATTTGTCTGTAATGAAACTTGCTTTCCTCAGGTCCCAGCATTCGAGGCAGATAAATATGTTCCCTTTCGTTGGCTCTTACTCATACTTCAGCAAGATTTCCCATGTGCTTTCCTTGGCTGGCTGGGAAACTGGACGACAATTTATGGGATCTTAGGGGACAGGCACGTAGAATTCCAGTGGGATCCCGGAACAGAACCTAATTGGAGATTAGAGACAATTGCGGTGCAAAGCTTTTCTTTGAGATCGAAAGAGGTGCATGTTATGTAAATATTAGCAAGTGTAAGTTCACACTGTCTATTGAAAATTTATAGACTCATTATGGTCAAGAAGGCTGGAAGATAAGTAGATTTTGGGAAAAATTCAGGTAAATTCAGGGAGGTGGCAAATTACCCCAGGGAAAGTAGAATGGCTAAAGAGTATGGCCCAAACTTTTTTAAAAAATTTTATTCACTTATTTGACACACAGAGAGCCAGAAAGCACAAGTGGGGGGAATGGCAGAGGGAGAAGGGGAAGCAGGCTCCCCGCTGAGCAGGGAGGCAAATGTGTGGGACTCGATCCCAGGACCCTGGGATCATGACCTGAGCTGAAGGCAGACACTTAACCGACTGAGCCACCCAGGCACCCCCTGGCTCCAACTTCCAAAGATGTGTATGAGATACCTTTGGTGGGAAGGAATGAAGATCAGCAACTGTCCTTGATTCTGCTTCTCAGGAAGGCATTGTGATGTGGTGCCCAGGACTTTGGAGACAGACACATGCTTGGTGCCCTCTGGCTCTGCCGCAAAAGCAACACCTTCAGGAGGGCAGCTGCAGGCACCGGGTGGCGTCACACAGGGTCATACCCAGGAGGCACTCAGCCACGTACCCATTCCACCATCCTGCTGGGTTTGGAAGAGCGCTATCTAAGTCCCTGCTGCTGAAGGACCATCCAGAGTGACATGTCCCATGGGGCATCCCGGCATTCCTTTACCCCTTCAGGTTGTTGGCAGCAAGGCTGGAAATTTTTTTAATTGCCTGGGAAAATGATAGCAAACAGCTCCATAAAGGAGTTTCAGAACGCAGACTTCATACTATGTTTTGAGTACATTTCATTTATTTGGCAGGTACTGACAGGGTGCTTAAGTGCCAGGTGCTGCTGCATTAGAAACGGACTTGAGAAGTTAACAGGAGGGGGCTCCAGCCCTCAACCAGCACAAAGTTGATCAATGGATGCATGTGACAGACAGAGCACTGTGACGGGGAGTACTAGGTGCTGTCATAAGAAGGGTATGCCTGGAGTTAAAGGAATACTCGGGGGGAGCCAGCACCAACACTCGGGGAGAGCTGTGGGAAATATGATGGATGCAGATGGCTCCAGAGGAAACCAGAGAACTGCTCAGATCCCTGCTTCTTAACAGCTCCAAGTGCCCGCCCCTTCAGAGTGGGGGCTGGGCGAGCAGGGAGCTGGGGTGGGCGCAGCGATGCCTAAGTTCCGACCTCAAGCCCCTGCGCTGTTTCAACTGTCCCTTTAGGAGAAAATGACATAGGATGTCACCAACGGAGGATCTACCCCTGCATCCTGGTACTGGGAAAGCACGCGAGGGCTGCGGAGCTGAAAGCAAGAGTTGGCAGTTCCAGTAATGTGTGCAGGGTTTTAAAAAACTATATACCGGAAAATATCCGGTCTTATTTGCATGTGTTTGTATCATGCACAATTTTTAACTGCAATCCTCCTTTTACCTTCTTCCCTGTTGTTAAGACTCTCCTCTCCTCACCGCTGCCTTTGTCCCTATAATACCTGTTGACAGCCTGGTGCTCATCCATGAGCTCATTCGCCTCTATCCACGCACGCATGGGGCTCTGTCACTGTTTAACAAATATGGGCTCATTTTATCTACCTCTTGATCTAGTGCTTCCCAGTTAATAATCCCTCCTGCATAACGTCCTTCTGTTTTTATCTTCATTTTTATAAAGAATGGTTGCTCACCTTTTATCAGGTGCCTTTATTTTTTTATCAAATGCATTTATTGCTATGGTCTTAAGAGTTTTTTCACAGTTAATTTAGTGATGAGGTAAATCTTATTGATTTTCTGGTCTTGAGCTCCCTTTATTTTCCTGGAATGAATCCAAGTTGGTCTCAGGATATAGTCCTTTGATAGATGCCTGATCTGTTATTTGCTAACATTAGTTCAGTTTCTGTTAACTAATCTGTCCTAAGCCAGATTTGTTAATAGCTTCCCCGTTCCTCCCTCTCAGGTTTGGGTATTAAAATTGTGCTCAGCTTCATCAAGTGAATTGACTTATTATTGTTTAATTGCCTGTTGCCATTTAACAGTAGAATGACAGTTATCCAGCTGCAAACCTGTCTGATCTTGGAACTCATCTTCTTAATTTTTCATTCTTGAATCATTTGGATGATTCTGTTTTCCTAGGAAATCATCGTTTCTTCTAGGTTATCAAATTGATTAGTATAAAGTGCCTTGCAGTTTAGTGATTCTTTTATATTATGCATTTGCTTTTATATCTCTGTTCCCAATCCTTATCTGTTTTGCAACTCTCTCCCTCTCTCTGTCCCCTCCTCCCTGAAACCCCCCTTTCCCCATTCCCCTTCCCTCTCCCCACCTCCTCCCACACCCCATCTTCCCCCTCTCTTATCCTTAATAGGGCATGTGAAGTTTTTTTTATTATTATTATTTCATTAGACTTTCATAGAAACAACTTTGAGTTTATTTGCCCCTGATATTTTTTATTAGTTTAAAAATTTATCTTTATTATAACTACTTCCTTTCTTTGGATTGAGCTGCCCTTTTCTGATGGGTTTAAATGAGTACTTTCTTTTATTTAAAAAAATGTTTGAAATTGAAGACATTTGACACTAAAGTCTCCTTAGAGTATAACTTCTGGTGTCTTCTGTAAGTTTTGGTATGAAATAGTCTCCTTTCCATTGCTTTCAAGATTTTCTTCAGTCGTCTTATGATTTCTTCTTTGACTGAAGACTGTATTTCTTAACTTGTATGTAGTGTCAATTTTTTGTTACCAGGTTATCTAATTCTGATTCTACTGGATTGTGATCAAAGAACTGTTCTTTAAATCTTTAATTTGGAAGGCTTGTAAAGGTTTCCTTTGTTGCCTAGTATGCAATTAATCTTTACAAAGATGGCTTTCCTTAGGTGTAAGAAAGAAATGTTTTCCGAGGGAAATAAGGATGTCTATTTTCTTTTTTTTTTTTAAGATTTTATTTATTTATTTGACAGACAGAGATCACAAGTAGGCAGAGAGGCAGGCAGAGAGTGAGAGAGAGGAGGAAGCAGGCTCCCCGCGGAGCAGAGAGACCTATGTGGGGCTCGATCCTAGGACCCTGGGATCATGACCTGAGCCGAAGGCAGAGGCTTTAACCCACTGAGCCACCCAGGCGCCCCAGGATGTCTATTTTCTGTGTGTCATTGTTTTCCCTCCTTCTAGTAGATACTCCCATTTGAAAAGCTAAAATTTTACCTTGTTATTGCATTTTTAGAGTCTTCAGGTATTATGTTGTTAGATGTATACCTGCTTATACCTTTTACATCTTCTTTCCAAACTCTGCCTTTAAAAATGTCCCTCTTCATCTTAGTACCTATAACTTTAGACCCAACTTGTCTGCGATGAAGTTTGCCATTCCGGCTTTCTCTTTTGCATGGTATCTCCTCACCTGATACATTCTCAATCCCTTTTGCATTTTAAGTATGTTTCTTGAACAGCGTGGATCTGTAACCTCCTGATAGGCGCTTTAATAGAAAAAGTCAGTCTGTACACATTTAAATTAATGATAAACAGTCATAATTTTATCCCTCCCATCTTATTTTGTTTTTATTTTCCCCATTTTTGATGTTTTTAATCAAGTTCATTCTTTTTGTACTTGATAAATAGAAAAGTTCTTTGCATTTTTCGATGACAGCTTAATTGAGATATAATTCACAGGCCATACCACTCACCATCTAATGTGGACAATTTAATGGCTTTCACTATATTTAACTATACTATACTGAACTACCTACACATTTTCATCATCCTCAAAAGAAAACTTTAGCCATCACCACCAGTCTTAGGCAACCGCTAATCTACTTTCGGTCTCTGTAGATTTAGCTATTCTGGAAATTCCATATAAATCAAATTATGCAATACGTGGTCTTCTGTGACTGACTTCTCTCAATCAGCAGAATGTTTTCAAGGCTCCTCTGTGTCGTGGCACATATCAAAATTCTATTCCTTTTCAAGGCTGAATAATATTCCACAGGCTGGATGGATCACATTTTATTTATCTCTTCATCAGTTGATGAACATCAGGGTTGTTCTCACCTTTTCGCTATTACGAATAAACCCTAAACCTTCATGCACAAGTTTTTGTGTGGGCATAGTTTTTTTCTTGGCTCTATACACAGGAGTGATATTGGTGTGTCATATGGCAACTCTGTGTTCTGCATTTTGAGGATCTATTAAATCATTTCTAATGTGGCTGTGCCATTTTCCAAGCCCACCAGCAATTTACAAGTTCCAGCTCTTCACATCCTTCCAACACCTGCTTTTGGGGTTTTTGATAGTAGCCATCCACGTGGGTGGGAGGTGGTATCTCACCATGGTTTTGATTTGCATTTCCCGAATGATTAGTGATGTTGAGCATATTTACACGTGCTTATTGTCCCATATATTTTATATATACCTTATATGTATCTTTAAATGTATATTATATATTTCATATTTTATTTATATTAAATAAATACATATTTAAGAATGTAAATATATTTACATAAATATGTTTATATAAATATATGATCATGTAAAATATATTTATATATACATTTATATATTAATGTATACATTTGAATATTAGAGAAATGTATATTCAAGTTCTTTGCTCATTTTTTAAGAGATTTTATTTATTTATTTGAGAGAGATTTATTGAGAGAGATCACAAGCAGGCAGAGAGGCAGGCAGAGAGAGAGGAAGAAGCAGGCTCCCTGCTGAGCAGAAAGCCCGGGGCTCGATCCCAGGACTCTGAGTTCAAGACCTGAGCGGAAGGCAGCAGCTTAACCCGCTGAGCCACCCAGGCGCCCCTCTTTGCTCATTTCTTAACTTGGTTGTCTTTTTATTTGAGTTGTAAGAATTCTTGGGTGCCTGGGTGGCTCAGTGGGTTAAGCCGCTGCCTTCGGCTCGGGTCATGATCTCAGGGTCCTGGGATCAAGGCCCGCATCGGGCTCTCTGCTCAGCAGGGAGCCTGCTTCCCTCTCTCTCTCTCTGCCTGCCTCTCCATCTACTTGTGATTTCTCTCTGTCAAATAAATATAAAAAAAAATCTAAAAAAAAAAAAAAAAGAATTCTTCACACAGTCTGCATGCATGTTCCTTATATATGACCTGCAAATATTTTCTCCCATTTAGTGGCTTGTCTTTTGACTTTGTCAATGGGGTCCTTGGAAGCACAAAACTGGGATATTTTGGTTGAGTCCCATTTATTTATTATTTTTTTTAAGTTGCTTGTACTTTGGTGTTTGGCTGAGGAGCCGTTGTTAGATTCAAGACCACTAACATTTACCTTTGTGTTTTCTTCTGAAAACTTTATCATTTTACTTTATTTTTTTTTTTTAAGATTTTATTTATTTGAGAAAGAGACAATGAGAGAGAGCATGAGCGAGGAGAAGGTCAGAGGGAGAAGCAGACTCCCTGTGGAGCTTGGAGCCTGATGCAGGACTCAATCCGGGATCTCCGGGATCATGACCTGAGCAGAAGGCAGCCATCCAACCAACTGAGCTACCCAGGCATCTCGAACTTTATCATTTTAATGCTTACACATATGTATTTGATGCATTTGGGGTTATTTTCTCTGTATGGTGTTAGGCAGGACTCCTGTTTCATTATTTGCATGTGGCTGCTTGGGAGTAAAATACTGTTCTTACCCCCATTGAATTGTTTGGGAGTCTTGTCAAACATTAGTTGACTGTAATTTATTTTCCTTTTTTTTTCCCCATTGAGGCATTTCACGTGCCATGTATATTATATTTCTAGAAAAAAGGAATCCCAGGATTTTCCCTCCTGCCTGGATTCTTCCTTCTTCATGGTGCATGATGCCAGAAGAATTTTTCCATGCAGTGAAACCAAACTGAGGGGATGGAAATATTCGGCCACTTTTCTAGATCTTTCAGTTATACAAGTCTAGGGCTGGTCATGCCACACTTGTTTAACTTGCCCGTGAGGTTCACAGCAGTTTTCCCAGCTCTGTGGTCATCAATAATTTCAAATTTGCCAATGTACTCATGCTTCGTCATCACAGTGAGGAAACGGGACGATGACTTTGGTGCAGGGCCTCCTAAGAACCTGGCCTTCGCCCCCCCTTTCAGCAGTGTTAATGTTCTTGAGGGCATCTGTGGGACATTTGTTCACACTGTTACTGCGGCACGGAAAGATGGCAGAAAAAGCTTTTTTCCCTTTTATTAATATTTGGTCTTGTTCTCCTTCCCTTTCTCATAACCGAATGCGTATTTCCCCTTCGTCATTTGAAAACTGCATACTGTTCTCCAGCTGTTTTCCCCAGACGAGACCTTGTGTATCAAGAATCCTTATTTCACGGTTATTATACACAATCTTAAAGATTTATGACTGTCCGCTTATTTTACACATGCATACACACGAAGCACTAAATACGGACTTTATCTGAATGGCTAAATGTTGGCCAAGACAGAAGCCAGTTGTAGTGGGAACTGATAGGATAAAGATATAGTCTGAAGTTTTTGTTCTTTAAAAAAAGCCTTCATGGGGCGCCTGGGTGGCTCAGTGGGTTAAGCCGCTGCCTTCGGCTCAGGTCATGATCTCAGGGTCCTGGGATCAAGTCCCATGTCGGGCTCTCTGCTCAGCGGGGAGCCTGCTTCCTCCTCTCTCTCTCTCTGCCTGCCTCTCTGCCTACTTGTGATCTCTCTGTCAAATAAATAGGTAAAATCTTTAAAAAAAAAAAAAAAACAAAAAAAGCCTTCATGGGGCGCCTGGGTGGCTCAGTGGGCTAAAGCCTCTTGTTTTCAGCCCAGGTCATGATCCCAGGGTCCTGGGATCAAGTCCTGCATCGGATTCTCTGTTCAGTGGGGAGCCTGCTTCCCCCTCTCTGCCTGCCTCTCTGCCTACTTGTGATCTCTGTCTTTCAAATAAATAAAATCTTAAAAAAAAAAAGGCCTTCGGGGTGCCTGGGTGGCTCAGTGGGTTGGGCCGCTGCCTTCGGCTCAGGTCATGATCTCAGGGTCCTGGGATCGAGTCCCGCATCGGGCTCTCTGCTCAGCAGGGAGCCTGCTTCCTTCTCTCTCTCTCTCTCTCTGCCTGCCTCTCAGTGTACTTGTGATTTCTCTCTGTCAAATAAATAAATAAAATCTTTAAAAAAAAAAAAAAAGGCCTTCATATTTTATTAAAAATTTTAGGTGTCCGAATTCAAAAGGTTAACAATATAGTACAATAATAATAATAATAATAATATATCATCTAATAATAAAATAATAATAATTTCTCCTGCATAGTCACTGCTGCACACTAGTAAAATGAGATGTTTCTTTTCTTTTCTTTTTTAAAGATTTTATTTATTTTATTTATTTGACAGACAGAGATTACAAGTAGGCAGAGAGGGAGGCAGAGAGAGAAGGAGGGAAGTGGGCTCCCCGCTGAGCAAAGAACCCGACGTGGGGCTTGATCCCAGCCAAAGGCAGAAGCTTAAACCACCCAGGCGCCCCGAGATGTTTATTTTCATTTGGGATTATGGAGGGGCAAGGTGTTTTTGGCTCTCCTGCTGAAGTAGGGACTCAGTCAGCATTGTCTCCACCTTTTCCCCTAATAGTAGCTCTGGAAGATGAAGACGTCCCTCCATCTCCCAGACATGAGGGTTTGACCAGGACATGGGATGTTATAAGCTCATTGACAGTCTCATGAACTAAGCCCTGGTTTATTGGTCACAGTCGTTCTCCAAGTATTTTCAGGAATAAACTTCAGGTGTTGCCCTTACTCTAATTTTTCTTTCTGAGATTTCTGACTGCAATCGCTACTTCCTGCAGTCACTCAAGGAGAAACGAGGCATGTGGCAGCGCAACAGTGTGTTTTTCTTTCAAGATGACAGAATCACTCTTGATTTCTGTACGCATCTCGGATTTTCATATACGAACATGGATTTTGGTGTCTACCCTGAGGAGATAATACATATGGTGTGAGCTACACATGTATTCTCATGACACGTCACCTGGGTTACCCAGAACTTTCTGGGCCCGGCAGAAAGGCAGAAACCCAGGTGAATTCCTCATTGTTCCAGCAGGCTGTCAGCCCTCAAAGGCCTTCTGGATGTGTTTGTGCATCGCAGTGTCTGCTGTGTAAGATACAGAAAGAGCACAGTAGTTCAGGGGGAAAATATTTAGGAACACATTTTCCAGGAGGAACCAGGATTCAGTTTGGGTGACTCTTGACCATTTTTCATCTTCTGACGACTGAAAGTGGTAGTGAATCTACAGTCATGGTTTTAACATGCATTTCAAATGTAATGTGAGTTTCTATCAACATAAAACTATAAGAACTGTCTTCCTAAAGGGCATTCATGTAAGGCCCGTTATTTTCCAGCTTGATTAATGAAAACAAAATTTTTCTGTAATGCTTTCTTCCTACTCTGTATTAGTTTTCAGGACTGGATTGAAAGTGATTTATTGTGGATAGGGTTATACCTGCTCGTGGAATTTTTTTCTGTTCCTGGGTTTTTAAAGGTGGCAGAGTTGACTTTCTGATTTTAATTCATCTTCACTAGATGAAGAATTCACAAATAGGACTTTTTCTTGAAATAACCATAGCCTGGGGGCACTTGGGTGGCTCAGGTCATGATCTCAGGGTCCTGGGATTGAGTCCCACATCGGGCTTCCTGCTCAGTGGGGAGCCTGCTTCACTCTTTGCCTCCCCCTCTGCTTATGCTTTCTCTAATAAGTAAATAAATAAATAACCTAAAAAAAAAAAGAAGTTGTATTTGACTGGAGCTTCATGTGGAGTGACAGATCAACAGAAAGACAAAGGAATAAGAGACAGGAAGCAATGAAGGAAAACACAGAGGCGCACAGTATAGACAGATGTTCCTCAGCTTATGACGGCCTCGGCTTCTAATAAACCCATTGTTCAGCTGGAAATCTCTTTAGTTGAAAATGCATGGAAAACACATAAGCGACTGAACATCAGAGCTTAGCCCCGCCAAACTTAAATGTCTTGAGAACACTTACAGTATTGCACAGTTGGGCAAAATCCTCTAACACAAAGCCTATTTCACAATAAAGTGTCTGGTATCTCATGTAACTTACTGAACACTGCACTGAAAGCCAGAACAGGACGGTTCAAGTGTGTTGGTAGCTGACCCTCGTGATCACGTGGATTGCCTGGGGGCTGTGCTCGCTGCCTCTGCCCAGCATTACAAAAGAGGACCCTAGTGTAGATCGCCAGCCTGGGAAAAGATCCAAACTAAATGCATATTACTTCTGCACTATTATAAAAAGTCAAAAAACCATAAACTGAACCAAGGTGAAGTCAGGGATCTTCTGTACCAGGTGTGTTAGGGAAGGTCAAGTGCTCCTGTCTGGCCAGGAACCATAGTGGTATGGGGGAGTTCTACAGCGGAGAACCACTAGGACTCAAGCACCAACGGTCACAGGTTACACCAGGAAGACTGGATGCTCTTCTGTGGGCGATAAGAAGCCACGAGCGACTCAGGAAGGCTGAAGAGCTCTGGGCAGGTGGGACAGCTGAGGGCTGCAATGAAGAGGGACAGGTGGAACTGGGAGACCAGGTGGGGAGAGCCCGCTACCCTCGAACAAAAGGCAACAAAGGTCTGGACTGGGATGATGGAGATTGTGGAAGGTAATGGGATATTCATGAAACAGAAGTGGAAAGCCATGGAAATGAAATAAGAGAGGGAGGGAAAACCGTTCATGACTTTAATTGCCATCAGTATAAAACATGTTGAATTAAAATGAATTGGTATTTCTAGACCGATGATGACATCACAATAATGGAAGGAAACCAATTTTGATTTTGAGCCTGGTTAAGGAGACAGTATAGACAAGAGAAAAGCAGAGGCTCTGGAGTCACACAAATGTCACCATTGAGATACGTCCCCACTCTTCATTCCCTTCCCTGTAAACCCAGGCAAGTGACACCTGCCTCACAGCACTGGTAACAAATAGGGAAGAGCACACGTTCCCACGTTCCCGGGTCAGACAGGACAGCCAGGGATCAGCGGCACATGAGGAGGTGACAGGTGGTCACTAAACTGAGCTCAGGTGCATACACAGCATTTTACGTCACCTTGAGATGGCTCCTCTTGTGACCTCTCGAAGAAGGTGGCAGTGGTGAGGAACGAACTCCAGGAGCTTATTAGCATACATGATCTTCAGGCCGTCTGGATGAGACTCAACGATCTGCTCTACAATCACCTAGCAGAAGGAAGAGCGTTTTATTTTTATTTATTTATTTGTTTGTTTGTTTGTGTTTTTGTTTGTTTTTAAAGCACCTAAAAGAGAAGTATGAACTATACACTACAGAGAAAAGAATCGTGTAAACCTTAAAAATGCACTTCGTCCTTCCTCCTCCCCACTCAGTATGCTTTCTAAACAGGAGGTAAGTAACATTGGCATGAAAATCTAGGTCCTGGGATTTGGGAATACTGCTCCAACCCTGGGGGACACAGAGGCTGAGGGACAGAGACTGGCCTGAAGCTAAAACATCACACACACTCATCTGCTTCCCTTCTGAGCTTAAAAGCAAAATACTGTATCTGCAGACAACAGCTCTGTATCATCTTCACCCTGGCCTTATCCTCTACCGTCTCCAGAACAGGGAAAGGGCTGAGATGGAAAGTGATGGAAGAAAACACATCTTATTTTGCTTTAGTATTTAATTTTTTTTGGTGAGGCTGAGTTGCAGGAGGTGAATGACAAGCATACAAACTTAAAATACAAACGTGGCCACAGTTCATTTAATGACATGGAAACGTAAAGTACTTCCCCAATTTAGCATATTAGATTCAGTTCAATGAAAAGGGCATAAATTAAATAACTAAAATATTTTCATTTAGTGACAAAGAATAATGTGATCTTTTTCACCCCCACAGAGAGAGCTATGAACTATAATAGGATACATACAAAGAACTGACAGATCATTTACTTTTAGTAGTCTTAATGAAGCTGAGAAGATTACTGAAATTAATCCTTCAATTTCATTTCTATCACTGGGATACTGTCTCGTTTTAAAACTGGAAGCCTTTCATCCTGAAGTCATGGTGGGTAGCTTTATACTTACCAGACAGAAAGAACACTCGCACTGGCAGGTGACTGGAAGAAAGCCCTCAAACGCTGAGACTGGCTTCATGACTTCTGTCCGCTTGAACTAGATGAAACCGACGCTCTCCAAGTTGGAAGCTGCTGATTGCTGGCGGCCTCACATGGTGCAGCCCATATTCCGGCCGCTCAGAGGCAGGATACACTGACTCCCTGTATTTTACTGTATCCTTATAGGTCAAGAACACTGGGTAACCAAGTTCTGGACTTAAGGTACTACCCGGCTAACTCGCCCTTCAAAGCCCTTTATCTTTGAATATTCCCTCCCTCCCACCTTCCTAGCCTGGCAAACTCCCCCATGGTCTTCAAGACTTAGGCCACATCAATTCTGCGAAGACGCTTCCCCTCACAGACTTTCCCTGCGCACAGAGCTGTCTTCCAGCTCCTCCAGTGGGCACGGGCGCCTTGGTGGGGTCACGCTTTTCGGCAACTTCATTAACGTATAACTTATGGAAATGGAAATTGACCTGAAAATGTTCTGATCCGTACCTTCTTCCTAGGCAAGTCCCTCACCCCTACTAAATTAAGATAATCCCTGAGTTATGGCATCACTGGAAGAGACCAGAGCGCATGCCTGATTCCTGCCATGCTGATGGGCACCAAGCGGGACCAACCTTTTCTTACAACCAGAAGATCAGGAACTAAGAGCATCTTCAAGGAAGAGCCCTGAGCTCTCTCGCACCCAGTCAAGAAACAAAGCCAGATTAGATGCTCTGTGTTTGTGGAATGAGGTGCATGGGGGCACAAACCTCATCCATGTATGGTTTCACCAGTACTTGACCGACTAACGCCTCTGCATCCCGTGTCTTGTCAATTGTAGCGTAAGTCTGGAGGCAGTGCCGTATGATGTCCACATTGGAAGTCTGAAGCCCTTCTAGCAGCAGGCCTCCCAGGGACTGCTGCAGCATGGCCGTAATGTGGGCTATACGCTGCAAGAACAGAGAGACCAGGAAAGAAGGTTCAGGTACCACAGTTTCTAAAAGCTCAAATATATGTGTATAATTTATATACATATGTGTTATATATATAAAGCGAGCCTCTAATTCTACCAGAATATATGTAAGATTAAAATCCCAACATTTCCTAGAGAATAACAATGAATCTCTTCTCCCCATGATTGCTTTCTTTCTTTTTTTTTTTAAAGGTTTTTATTTATTTATTTGTTGAGAGAGAGCACAAGCACACAAGGAGACACAGGCAGAAAGAGAAGCAGGCTTCCTGCCAAGCAAGGAGCCCAAGGTGGGACTCAATCCCAGGACCCTGGGATCATGACCTAAGCCAGAGGCAGTGGCTTAACTGACTGAGCCACTGAGGCGTCCCCTCCCTATGATTTCTTTGAAAGTAAGTCGGCTTCATCAAAGTGAAGTTCAGACAATTACGGAATGACAAAAAGATATTTGCCTCTTAAGCTACGGAGTAAATCTGACAAACGTGCATTTAAACCCAGTCAAGGGCTTTGGATAAATGAACTCTGACTACATCATATGATGTGTCAAGTTACATGAAATTCAGAATTAATTTTACTTGCATAGTTTGGAGACTACGCTTGTGTCTTTACACAAAATCTATCTAGTGTGACATAATGGAAGCAGGGTCCCAAGCAGGAGACACTGAAAAAAAGAATTCAAAGCTAGCTTCAAAATCCTGTAGAGTAGCAATTATCAGGGGCAATGCTAGGTCAAACCAAAATCATCCAGGAAATTCGCAAACAGCAAATTGAAAATCGAAACCAACACTTGCTGTTCTTACTTTGTCCAGAAGAGGCATGCCTTTGCTCTGAACAGCATGAAAGTGTAACTGGTTAAATTCTGTGGCAATTCTCTCCAAAATCTGTCTAGTCCAGAGAGGGCTAGTAGAGACAATTAGAGAAATGTAATTCCCAAAGTTAAAAACCTGCCACCCCCACCGCCCCACATGCCTTACAGCGCTCAGGCACCTGCACCTGAACGCCATCAATTTTCATGACAAACTGTCTGTGCAGCAGGCCCCAGTGCAAGGGGTGAGGAGCGGGGAAGTCGTAGAAGCCACCGACGCAGCCTGGCCCAGGCCACAGGGTCCAGGCAAGGGGATGGAGCTATTTTAGATCAGTGTGGGTACAACTGCATGATTCCTCCACGTTCCTCGGGCTCTCCCATTTGTGCCCTTCTTCTCCCTTCTTCTCCCATTCTCTAACCCCCTCCTCTCTCTTGCCCTGTCCTACCGTTCATACCCGAAGCCCCCTCTTCTTCTCTGCCTGCCTCATTCTCCCTCCCAAGTACCTCCCCAGTACCAACTACTGCTGTCTCCTCAATCAGCTAAAACTGACCGCCTAGCAGCAACCTGGGAAATCGCTCAGAGCAGCGGACTCCAAGTTTAAATTTACCCAACGGCAGAAAGAGCAAGCTCGGTGCTCCGGGAGCTGGTGAGAAATCACTCACAGTGCATCTGCCATCAAGTGGACTGGATACACTTCCCTCTTGCCCCCCACATTAGAAAGCATCAACCCCATTCAAAAGGAAGTTGAACAGTGAAAGAAAAAAAAACACACAACAAAGGCCCC
This sequence comes from Mustela nivalis, assembly GCF_964662115.1. Taxonomy (NCBI): domain Eukaryota; kingdom Metazoa; phylum Chordata; class Mammalia; order Carnivora; family Mustelidae; genus Mustela; species Mustela nivalis. Next base: position 681,296 of record NW_028136217.1, read on the forward strand.
AAAGCCCCTGCTGGGCTCTATGAGGCATCCCACATCTGAGGATGGGCAGTCAGGTAGTAAGGAAACACACTGTAAGAAAACCCAAAATCGCTGGAGACCTGCCATGGTGTGCCCCATCCCAGAGCATCAGAACTGGTGTGGAGGGAAGGCAAGCGCTTGGCACGACCAATGCAGAAGCCTAATCCCAACCTCTACTGACTGATCCCATGTGCATTTCCTATTTATCCTTTTCTCGGCATTTCTGGGCCTGGCAGAGCATGATGGATTTACTGTGCACTGACGCTGCTCTGGCTTTCCTGACTCTAGAGCTCAGAGCTGCTCTTCTGGAGAAAAAAGTCCTCCAAGGTAATTCTGAGCAAGAAAGTGCACAATGTCTGTTTATCAAGGACAGTGTTGCAAAGGGACAGGATTGTAGACACAGAGCTCACTGAGGTGTTTCTATCCAATGAGCACAGCAGCAACAGCAAAGACGGGAAGAACACTGGAGGGCCAGCTCCCCAGGGGCCGAACGTGGACATGGCTGGAGGGGCTGCAGGCGCTGCCAAGGGCCGCAGTGAAGCAGAGCCGCTGGAGACACACGGGCTGCAGAAGGGCCGCGTGCAGACTGTCTGCTAAGTGTGGACGAACGGGGCAGAAGCACGAGTGCAATGGGCTAGAGACACAAGCACAGTGGAGGCTGACCACTTAGTTGAATGCCTTGATGTGAAAGGGGACAGAGACCTAGGACCAGAGAATCGCTTCCTTTGGGATGTGTCCGTTCTTAATCTCCATCATGAGACATGCGGAGCATATGGTCTCTCAAGTTCCTTCCAAATCTAAAACCTTAATTCCTAAAATTTAGAAACCTAACTCCGCCTGCAAGGGGAGGGACTGTTAGCGTCACACAACAGAGCACTCAGGGCACCAGGCGACCTTGACGCAGGCAGCCCAGCTGGTATGTGTAGGACCAGCCCCGGCTACTCCCACTGCACCACTGTGCGTCTCACAGTGCTGACAGGAGCTAACTACTCATTTTCTGAGTCACTCATCTACCCTGGATGATTGAAAATTCACACCAGGAAGGGAACAAGACAATCACAGTGTAACAAAGAGAGCCATCATCTTTTTCCTATTTCATAAGTTTTTCCTTTCCTGTTTGTAAATTTCAACTGGATATGTCCTATACTGTTTCATAATAATATAATGCTGGTGCAAAATACATCAATGGTAATACTCTGGGCATGTCTAGGAAAAAAAATGAGATGGAGAAAAACCAAGATGAATGGTAGGTATGCCTTAAAGATCAACAGGACTTTGCTAGTCCTCAGGGAAGGTTATTCCAAATGTACTTTTACACTGCAAGCATAATGACGTGTTGGAACTGTGGTCTATAACCAAAGCGTTTATAGGAACGTGTTATAGATTTTACCATTTCATGCTCTACACTATCCTGGAGCTACATTCTAGCCACAAACCTGGATTTTCTTCTTGTTCAGAAATGAATTCTAACTAAGCCGTCCCCGCCTAATTAGATTGGATGTGAAGTATTAATTTATGTGCTACTTAGTTAAAAAAAAATGCTTACCTGCTTGCTTCTAGTGCAGAGGTTTCTTTCGAACTTTGTGAATTTAAGATTTTTTCAATCTTTTCCACTGATCAAATAACTTGTATAAGCCTCAACACACACATCTATAAAAATAAAAATTAAGCAAACAAAAAACGTCACCATCTTTACTCTTAATCATCTTTATTTCCCATACTAAATGCAGGAAAATATAAGACCAAAAGTTAACTTCAAATATATAGGGCATGCTATATTTTGAATATTTCTATGAAACACAGAATTCTCAAGAATGCAAGTCTTAGTTCTAGAATAAGCATACTTCCATATTCTATTGCAAGTTTATAGAGGAAAAAAAAAACCCTAGACTTTGCTTTCTCATATTCTATACTCTTATTTCTTTTTTTCCCCATCCTGAATCTTTCTATGGGCATTTCTTTCCTATTTTCTTAAAAAAGATTTGTTTATTTGAGAGAGAGAGAGACTGCATGTGCGCGTGCAGGGGAGGGGCAGAGGGAGAGAGAGAATCTCGAGCAGACATCCTGCTGAGCACAGAGCTCAATGCGGGGCTCAATCTCATGATCCTGAGATCATGACCTGAGCCAAAATCAAGAGTCGGACGTTTAACCAACTGAGCCACCAGGCGCCCCTCCATTTGTTTTCTTATGGCCCTTTATTCATGTTTTAACTTTGGCTTCCGATTGTACTGGCCCTCTCAGTTTACATGTGCATATACCTATATGCCCAAGCACCAAATCATTAAAGACCTTTTACACTACAAATATTATCAAAGAGGTTGAGGGACATTATGAAAACTCTCATCCTTAAAGAACAAAAAAATACAAAGACATCCATTCAATAAATAATAATAATAATGAACACCCCTGGGAGCTCGATATTCATTCCAACGGGGGGTGGGGGGGCACGAGAAAATAAAGCAAGAAATACACCCTGCTCTCACAAAGCTTACTGTTTTGTCTGGAAGCGCACGACAAGCATTCTTTGGACAAAAGCTGTGAGGAGATCCAGAGGCGAATTAAACAGAAGGTCCCTCAAACAGGCTTCTCCCCACTGAGATTTTAACAAATATGCTAATAATACACATAGAAAACATTGTACAGAGCAGCAGGCGAGAGTCAGAAGCCCAGACTTCCAATGCCCGCTGTGCCCCTACATCGTTATGCTCATGAATGTTATCGGGGACACTTGGAACTGGAGATAGCACTAAGGGGCACACTCCCGGGGTGAGCCCTCAGATGTACAGAGCCATTGCCTGTCTCACACACCTGAAACTAAGCCAACACCGCATGCTAACTACTGGGAATTGAAAAAATTAAAGTGAACACCAGAACATAAAGAACACAGGATCAGAAAATAACAGCAAACCTACGGCAGAATCCTGAGTTTGCTTTGGAAAGCCCACTTCTCCCCTAGTCTCTAATATAGGCCTATTTTCTTTACAGGGCCGCTGACAATTTATACAGTCATTAACTGTCAAGCGCTGCACTGACAACAGTTATCACTGTTTCTTGTTCTGGAAAAAGTGGGTGATCTTGAGATCGTGTGGGTACCTCTGAAATTCTGTCTTCTTATTTCAGGTAGATAACGTGACATAATGCATAAAATGCACATGCGTGAGAGCTTTGAAAAAAAGCTAAATTTAAAAAAAAAAAAGAAAAAAAGCTGAATAGTGCTGACAAGTTCGCGGAGACAAGAGGAGAGGGCTTCAACTGGCATGCAGCATAAGAAATCTACTGGAGGGTATCTTTTTCTTCCTTATGTCCTCTTGTTTACACATTCATTCATCTACTGCCCGAATTCCTTCACTGACTGATGACCTGAGACTCTTTAAAAAAATAATAAAGAAAATGTATTACAGACATTGTTTTGTCACATTATCAATTTCCTACATCTCATTCAATTCCACAGAAATTAATATCTGTGCACCAGTACTATGCAGATATTGACAAAAAAAAAAAACATGATATACCAGACACAGTTACTGTTGAGGGGACTCATGACCTGGGGGCATAATGACACGAAGGCAGGGTCGCATGGCTAGAAGAAGAATGACATATACAGTGAAAGTTATGGGGATGAGGGGGCTTAGAATGGAGAACAGATAATATGAAGCAAAGTACAGGAGAGTCTGGAAATGCGACGGGGCTCGAATCGGACTCTGAAAGCCATGTGTACACAGCTGCCGAGGTGGGGAGGGGATGGGGAGCAGATGTAAGTGCACACACACTCAGGGGCAGGGTCAGACAGGCACACAGCCATGTGCACTGCAGGCTTCCTTCTGGAGAGAAGCAGAAATAGGAATGGAGGGCCAACTTCACTGAGATGAAGTCTTTAGATTCTGCATATTTTGGAGAACGAAAGAATGTCAAAGCACTGATGCATGATGATGAAATGTGGGTATGGAAATACCAGGAATCAAGAATGAAGAACAGAAGACCAGAAAAAGGCAGAGCACAGAGGTAGAGAAACATGTCCAGAAGCTAATGAATAAAGAGATAATTAGGAATTAGGGCCAAAACAAAGGTTAACAGAAACAACTAGAATGAAGTAGGCAGATCACAAAAATTCCACAGGAAGGTGAATTAATTCACTCCATCAACATTATGAAACACCTCCTGGACGTCAGTATTGTGGCAGCCTACAGGGATGCAATGAAGACAGATATAGTCGTATCCCTCAGTGATCTGAGAATCTCACAGAACAGCTTCAGAGTTGGGACCAGAAAGGCAGGTCAGGCCTGTGGCTGAGCAGGACCAAAGTGGCCATAAAAACAGGCCATGGAAAAGGGAGGGTATATGGTGATGGCAGGGGGTGAGGTGGGACGGGAGCCTGTGTGAGTAGAGCAAATCTGCCTCCAGGGAGGGGGTTCGAGAGAAGAGTGGGAGGCCAAAGGAAGGCTAGGCTTGGGAAACAACACCACTATGAGGCCCCGGGAGGAAGAGGCACACCAAGGAGGCAGTGGGAGAGCCCCACAGCGGCTGGTGTGGAATCCAACAGCGAACCATGAAAATCCCTTCCATTCCAAGGAAAAGTATCTTTAACAAGATTTTGTAAAATTCAAATGAGACATAAACCATGGAAAGTATTGGCTACCTCAAGGCACAACTCAAGATTTTTACCTGTTTCACGAACTCTTTCCTGCCTGCCCCTCCCCTAGGCTTCTCAGCACTGATATTTCCATTACTTCGCATTTTTTTTGGTTCTAACCATGTACTGTGTCTTCCCTTAAATTATGTTCTCTTTATATTCTCTCTAGGATGCAGGCACTGTCTTAGGGGAGGGACGCAAGAGGCCACTCAAGCTAGAGGAGACACACAAGGAAGGATGGTGTTGTTTTTGACAAGTTTACGACAGGGCATCAGAATGGACAGAGGCCGTAAGTCAGGGCACCAGACAAAGACGGAGATTGGGGCCGGAGGGGAGACAGGGCAGCACAGTTTTCTGTTAGAAGTGATGCCACAATTGCCCCTCCACTGTTCACCCAGGTGGAGTTCCTATTCCCAATGGCTTAGAGGTGGGGAGTCCCATTCCCACAACAGAGATTTTTCTGAGAGAACATGCAAATGTAACATTTATTAAGTATTACATTTTATTTATATTATCCTTCAGTTCCATTAGGGATTACACAGTTTTTGTAGATCAGCCCAGGAACCTAACCACACGTAGCTTACATGGGGTGGGGGGTGATCTTTACAAGATTACAAACTGTTAAAATACAAGTCATTCGTAAGTTAGAAACCACTTACATATGACCAAAGTGGCATTAATAAGTTGAATTTGGAAATATGCTTCCTCTCCCCTGACATTTTAAGGTTGTCTACTCTGAGAATAGGTCTTCTTCAATTCGAACATGTTTTTTTAGGTTTTTAGCATATGCAAAAACAAAATCATTTACAACACTTCGGAAGGTGAATATTATAACCATGAACCGTTAAAATACAACCACCAGTACGACCAAACTAACATATGAAAAGAATTCTTAGAGAAAAGCCGAAGAGGACAACAGGCGTCAGAGCAGACTGTTTTCATTAATTGGGGACTTACCAGAACTTCTCATAACTGTCGCAAAAGCACAGAAAGTTGATTGAGGGCTTTGTCCATGCCAACCTAAAGGGGCACTTCCCCTCTACCACTGTTGCCAGACTAACCTTACCTATCCTGCAGGGTCAGGTAGGCCTGGCCCTTTATATGTTGCTCTCCTCTGAGTGGTTAGTATTTCATAGAAACTGTGCTTTGCTTTTGTCAGGATTTACCCTGGATTATCAAAACCCTTTCCTTGTGCCAGTGAAGCCTAAGAAACAGTCCTAATGAGAGAACCAGGAACTCAAACAGATCATATTTATCCTGAATGTTCTGTCCAAAATGAAAAATTCATTTCTGAGGTGCCTCAAGATCTCTGAGAAGGGAAGTTTCACCAACTCTGTCATGTAGGGGCATCAATTCCGATTCTGTGTCAATTTTACTACTTTCCCAGCTAGTAATTCTCTACCTCAGAAAGCCCACTGTCAACCGTTTTCTCTTTCAAAGGCAGTTGCTCTTAGAGACTTCACATGGCACTTGGGGCCTGCTGGTC